>NC_087515.1:113694678-114894678 GCF_963921805.1 Phalacrocorax carbo
GGTTTGTTTTTTCCATTGTGTGCTTCTGTCGATCCAGGATGAAATACATTTTTCTTTTTAAGGTGCATCTTTTGATATATCCAGTTAGTAACTGTTTACACAATTGTGTTTGTTAGATTATGTGATGAAAGTCTAGCAACTCCTAATGAAGTTGACACAATGGGGAAAAAATAGCCTGACAAATAGCAGGACTGCAAAGGAATAATCTATTGAATCTTATACCTTCTACCTACATCAGAATTAAGTGTAACTGCAGCCATAGAATTTGCCTACACTCAGGGTCATGTATAAAAGCATGCACATGAAAATCTAGTGTGTTTTATTAAGGCTTTATTCACACACCCTCTTCTGACTGCAACTGTGCTGGCTAAGAAGGTTACTGCCCCTAGTACCTCATTACTGCACTTCTGTCAGAGGTTATCACGGGTGACGCTGCCAGCTGAGCTGCTCCCGTACATGGTTTCTAATCTGCTTTGCTTGAAATGATGGGGTGGTGAAGAACTATTATTTTAACAGTTTTACTTTTTTTACTGAAGAGGCTCAGGGATTGTAACTCCATGGGTAAAACTGCCAGGGCAATAATATCCAACGTCGGAGCAGTAATGAGCCTCTATAAAAGTGATTGTAATCTTTTCAGTGGATGCTGCCAGAACAGGAAGATTTGTCAATGGCGTTATGTGCATTGAATTTATGCCACTGATTTTTTAGTCTTTTGTCATGGGTCAGCCCCAGTTGGCAACTGAAAACCACGCAGCCGCTCGCTCACTGCCCCCACCCCTGTGGGATGGGGGAGAGGATCAGAAGAGCAAAAGCAAAAAAAAAAAACTTGTGGGTTGAGATAAGAACAGTTTAATAATTAAAATAAAATAATAATGATAATAATATTCAATATAATAATAATAACAATAATGATAATATAATGAAAAGGAAAAGGGAAAAATGGAAAAAAACAGAAACGGTACAACCGCTCACCACCCGCCGACCGACGCTGCCGGTCCCCGAGCCGCGATTGCTGCCTCCCTCCCCCAGCCAGCTCCTCCCAGTTAACATACTGGGCATGACGTTACATGATATGGAATATCCCTTTGGGATATCCGCTCTCTTAGCTGTGCCCCCTCCCCTCCCGGCTGCTTGTGCACCCGGCAGAGTATGGGATGCTGGAAAAGTCCTTGGCTAGTACAAGCACTGCCCAGCAACAACCGAAACATTGGTGTGTTATCAGCATTATTTTCATACTAAGTCCAAAGTACAGCACTGTGCCAGCTACAATGAAGAAAATTAACTCTTTCCCAGCTAAAACCATGACATCTTTTCATGTTGCTATATAGATATGACCTTGGTTTCATATACATGTTGCCTGTTTGGGTGTAGTTGATGTTATCCATGGTCAGGATTCAGTTAAATGAAAACGTATACTTTTTTTACCCTGGTTTAGCTTCTGTTTTGCATTCATGCTGGAGCTTCTCAGAGAGCTCTGCACTGATTCAGAGTCAAGTCCCCTGTTCTGTCTAAAGACATGCAATTTATTTTTAAAATAACAAGAGTAATCACTGAGCAAAAATGCCTGGGGTCTGTTTTAGTTCAAAACCCACCGAAACCAATAGGATCAATTCTAACAGCCCTTGTATGGCTATGACATAGATCAGCATTTTGTCTGATAATTTTTTGAATTCTAAAACTTAAAAAAGCCCATCTTTTCCCTTCTCCTTTCTACTATTTTCTGGTATATGCCTTGTTTTTATGATAGTAAATGAATATAGAGGACAAGAGAGTTTCTAAAGATGGCAAGATTCTTGGTCATTTTTGTAACATCTTCTTGGCATTCCCGCTGGTACATTAGGACACAAAGCAATTATGAAAAGCAAAAAAAGTCCTTAGTTTATTGGCTAAATTTGGAAAGAGTTTTTGACATGGCTGACCATCCTTCAAATAAGATCTTTGTGTCAGAGTGCAGAGGTCAGGGTATAGAAGCCTTGGGATATCAAAAGGTGGTGAGAAGAATGGCTGGGATTTCCAGCAGCCTAAGAGTGCTCTTTTGTCTCTAGTGGTCAGTTGTCGAGGATGATGCCTGTGGACATCAAAGAAATGTCTAAACAGTGTTATCTAGGCCTGTCCTTTGCCCCCTGCCATGTAATGGGCCTCTTTTCAGGAAAACATTGGGAAAGCTGAGAAAGCGAGTTGCCCTATGCTAGTGCTGTTAATTCAGCAAGAAAGCAGATCAATAACCTTTGCACTAACCAGTAAAACAATCTGTTAGTTTCTAAAAATGCAGATTAGTCAAGCCTGTAAATTATACATTGCACATCAAGAATCAATTTTAATGTTTTTTCATAATGTGTATGTTATGAGACCTTGCTTTCTGAAAAATTCCTTTTCTGCCTGCTTTGGCATATATGGAGAACTGTTCTGAGAAAACAAAACAAAACAAAACCCCCACCTTTCTTTAACGCTTGCAAAGAAGTTTGGGGTTTTTTTATTCAGGAGTTGTATGTAATGAGGTACTTTTAAAGTAAAAAAAATGAGCTGGTATTTGATGCAATTCTTGCTTAAAACATTGACTTTGATGTCTGGAAGAGTTATGCCTTCATTTTCAAGATGGATTGCTTTCCCCATCAACAAATAAAAATAAAAGTTACAGTATCTAAACCAAAGCCTGTACCTAATATATTCCAGCTCCTGTATTGCCTATTCCTCCTGTTTGTACACTGGTGAAGGAATAACCATGGCTAGCTGTTTCTTTGCACTAAATGCAATGAAAAAAAATCTATTCTGAAAATGTTATGAGAAGTCTATTACGAGTATTTTCTATTGTTGCCTGTGTGCAAAAGCAAAATTTATTGTTTGCTGCTTGTCATTTTGGATTTTGTTTTAGAGATCAGAGTTCTTTAAATCCCTGATTTTGCAAAGAGATACTGCAAGTTTTACTGGTGAACAACCAGGGTGATAGTCTGGGGCCCTAGCCCTGTGAGGGCTCATTAAGCCTAAGATAGGTAGCGACAGCGAGAAGTCAGACTAGAAATGGGCCTTTGCTTGTGATTCCTGTGAATCTAACTCTGGGCTTTTTTGTTGATTAGAACCAATGGTAGTGCCTATGTCATTATGCAGTACCGCTGTCATTCTTGAATTGTGTAGACACAATGTAAAAAACATTCTTTGCAGGATTGAGGCCTAAGGAGAATTTTTGGCTATGGATCAGTCTCTAGGAATATTTAATAAAACCAGCTTTTAGGATTCATTGCTGCGCACATTTTTCTAAGAGTATAGTATTAATTAGAATATACTTGAATATACTTACTAATAAATTAGGCCACATCTGTATGCATAATTGTATTATTGTTATAATAAAACTATATGAATTCAATATCAGATACTTAAGCCAAATGGTAATGTAAGTATTAAAAATAAACCTGTGGTTGAATCAATGACACCTTAAAAAGGCAAAACTGGATCTGGGATTTGTCAGTATGTAGTTATGTGACATCTTTAAAGATAGCTAAAAATGTAAATGCAATGTGTTTTCAAAAGTCTAAAATCAAACTGTCTAAGGGGAATGTGTTTCTCTACCATATTTCATTTTATTGTAATTTAGGACTGAAGAGAATACTTTGTTAGAAATATATGAGTTAACTAGAAGAACACATATAATACTATCACTGTTGCGACACCAAATAACAACTAACAGATATGCTGGGATTCATTTGGATGGATATTGCACTTGAAAACTGATATTTTGGGCTGCTAAATGTCTCGCCATTACTTACCTTCCTATATCCTTATCTAGTAAAGATCAAGAGGTACAGATTTGCTAGCATGCCTGAGTGACCCCAGAGAGGCTAGATGATGGTATTTGTTTTCATTGCTAAACTGAGAGTCCGAAGTAATGCTTCTCACTTTCAGAATATGGATAGGGAACATGCATACTGCAGCTTGTGTATTTTGTAGTTAATATATTTTATAATATGTAGTATCATATTACTTTTAGAAAAACAGTGAGAAAAAAGTATTGTACCTCTTCCAATATTTTATCCTGTTTCTTTCTACACCTGCATTGTTTTTTCTTGTCATAGTTGTATCCTAATTTTGCAAACATCTCTGTTCCTAGCTTTACTCAAGAGGACAGTTCCAATGAGTGAAGAAGGACAAACGCCACAGAAAAGGGGAGTGTTTACAGAAGTGAGATCCTGATCCTGTAGTTAAATTCTGATCCTATAGCTACATAGATTAATTTAAATTTTTATCAGAAGTGGTAAATGTCTACAAGTATCGTATTTCAGCAGTAGCTTAGATAATAGATGTAGCTAATGAATAGTGAACAGGTCACTGCTGTTTGCCACAGAAGGCGTATTCTGTTATGTCACAAATACATAATTTATAAATAAGGATAAGAAGACAGGAGTCAAGGAAACAAGAGAAAAATGTACTTTTTCTCATAAAAATTTCCAGACCATCTTTGAAGTTTACAGAATTGCCTCTTTATTTATCTCTACTGAACACTCATGCAGAACTTTCTGCTATATGAATTTAAAGAAATAGATTTGCTCTGTATTGCTCCTGATGACTATGGCCATCATCACTTAGGCAGCTGCTGCTGCAGCCACTCATTCCCACAACGTTTGCACGGCTGCATAGGTGGCACATACACTCATGTGGCTATGTGGTGAAATAACATAAGGGACTGATCTGGCTGAAAATCAACTTAGAAAAAGAAGCAATAGGTAATTTTTTTCAGCTAGGTCATGCTGTAATCCTGCTTAATGTATCCATGTATGAATACCTGTTTCCAAACAAAATAAGAGGTGTGAATGTGTAGCTTGGGTCAGTCCAGAAAGGAGAGTTACTCGCTGCACAAATGGGAAAAACTACTGAAAAAATTATTCAGAACGTGTGCAAGGGGAGAATGGATTCCGCCTCTGACACCTACTTGTACACGTTCGCAAATGTTCACATCTGAAGTAAGAAGTGCAAATTTGACATTCTTAGAAGCAAAGAAATTGCCTTTTCCAAATTCACATGGGCTGGCCCGTCTCTCTGATATTTCTGTGTATCTGCTGTAGATCACTTGTCTGTCAAAATTAGTTATAAAAAATTGGTTTTTAAGTACTGGCCTTCATTCTATATCATTCAGTCTAGAGAAGCCTAATTAGAATTACAAGAGCTGCTGGAAAAGTCATTATAACTTTGTAAAGGGAAGTCGGGCATTGTAGATTTCCATCCCTAATTGTAGGGTAGAATTAATGACCTACTAATTGGATGATAGTGTCTAGTGTTATAAAAAAATGAAAAGTATATCTATGGCAACTAAATATCCATGCATAGTGATGTGATCTGAATTAACTGTTCTCCCTGGAGAGACAGGTTTTAAAGTTGTTAGGTCAAAACTCAGTGGCATCAGGCAAATAAAAAAAATTAATAATTATTAAGAGGACAATAAAGGAAAAAAAAGGAAAACTGTATTTTGCCACTGGCATCTGCCCATGTCTTGAATAACTTGTGCAGTTCTGGTCTTAGAGTAAAGCCAGAGGAGTCCTGGAATGGAGACAAGGATGACTGGAGGTATGGAGGAGTTTCTGTAGAAAAAACTGGATGGGCAAGAGTTCTTCAGCTTTGGATAGCACAGAAGAGGGGATAGAAGTTGTAGGAGATCTAGAAGGTAATGAGAGATAAGAAATTGTACTAGACATACTTAATCACTATTTTTCCTAATAAAAGAATTAGAGGAGCCACTGGAACTTTCGTGCAACAAATCTAAAATGAAGAAATGGGTTGCTTTTATTATTTCTTCTTTTCTGTTTTTTATGTTTGACTTCCCATGCTTCTCCATAGCACTTTTCTTATGCATATGCTCATTTTCATCATGAGAGAATGGTTTAAATCTAACTCTGAACTATGCCACATACAAAAACTGGGTGCAATTAGATTAAATAATTAAACTTGAATTTTACAATAATTTCTGAAAAAGCAGTCTCCGATGCTGGTAAGCAAATTTTATATCTAACAGTCTTTCAGAACTGAGTTTTGATTGTGGGTAACTAGAGATGTATAGAGATGTTTGAGATCACAAATTTTGCCCCAGATTTATCAGAAAGAATGAGATGGGAAACCTGTAACATACCATGGGGGAGTGTGCAGGAATTTGAGTAATCTGAAAAGAATTGAAAAGTAAATGCTGCTGGATAATACTGGTTTCATGCTCAGAGAAGTTGTAACCTAAGTTCAGATGAAATTTTGCAGCAAACTGTATCAGCTCCCCTGCAAAAAAGAGGTTCTTACCTTTTATTGCTGTATTTTTAAATGACCCTTGTAATTACTTAGCTGGTTAGACGCGTGAGATAATTTTAAGTTAAAATTATATTAAAAGAACTCTCTCACTATGCCAGGAAAAATGTAAAAGCAGGCTTAATGTAATTTAGTGAGAGAAACTTCTCAGTCCATTTTGTCGTCATATGGCTTTTTATTCTTTTTAATGTATGCTGAATCTCCTGTCAAGTCTGACTTGCCTTAAAAAATGAAGAGCTAGCATGTACAGTCAGTTGTCATTGATACGGCATAGTGATGGGACAGAGGAACAGAAATGAAGTAAAAGCAGTCTAAAATATACAAACTAATAAGAAAAATGTGAACCTGTTTGTGAGGAGAATGGGAATAGCCTGAAGAAATTTGCTGCTGAGTGGTCAGAGCAGTGTGTCACCCTCCATGGTGTTGTGTGTAACCAAAGGCATGGAGTGAAGATGACTTACATCACGGTTTGGACAATCCACCCACAGATAATAAGGAGCTGATGTAGAAGCTTTACTAATATAAAGAAGGCAGATACTCAGCTTGCTCATGTATTTACTTAGTCTATGTAGTTTAAAGGCAAAGAAAATGATGTCTCTTCTCAGGGCTGTATGGGTATATGTGCAGCTGCAGTACAACCAGCGTAGTGCCTCTGGGTCTGCAACATGGTCTCAAGATGCAACTTTCTTTATCTTTCATAACAACAATATTTTTAAAGCCTAATGGTGTGTGTCAGTATTAGTTGTTTCATTGCTGAGTATTTCAGTTTTTGGAAAGAAGTAGGTGGAGGTGGAGCATGTATATAATTTTTGGGAAGGGCATTTAGAGAGAACAGTTTTAAAAAAAACAGTGGATAGGAAAGAAATCAGAGAAAGTGGGATGGAGGAAAAACTGTGACCAGGATGCATGTGAACTTGAAGGCAGAGTCTGCAGTGCAAAATAAAATGGCTTGTGGTGAGCCTGAGCACTGGAACTTCTGATTAGAGTGGTTCCTGGTACAGTTTTGGCCTGTGGCAGTTAAGAGTCTTCCAGAGAGTGCCTGGGCAGGGAATGGCATGCACTGGGGACTGTTCCCAACGTGTACGACCTCACATACTGCCCCAGCAGGCTCTTTCCCACAAAAACATTTTCACAGCCCTTCAGTTTCATGTTGTGAAAGCATCACTATGATGACTTGCAACACAGCACTGGCATTGATTAAAATTCCGTCTCAACCACACGTAATGATTATGTCCACAAAGCCACAGAGCACTACATGCATCCAAGACAGCTAGCATGGGCATGTCACAGAATGACCTGTGGCCTGGTTCTGTTTAGCAGTATAGACATACCAAAGGAATGGCATTCCCTCTTTGGATGTAGCTGATAAATGGATGGGGTTGCTGTGAAACGGCAGCCTCACATGAATGGAGAGCCTGTCTTATTGAGTAGCACTAATGACAGGGGCTTCATCCGTATGGGTCTTCCAATAAACTAATTTCTACAGAGTCTATCACTAAGGACTGTTGAATGTGAGATATAGAGAAAAAACAACTACTAGGAATAGCTAAAAGTTATATTACCACCTAAGGGGCATATTTTGTTTTTGCCTTTTGTGCAAAATTCTTGTGAGGTCATGAAAGTAGAGCGATGAATGTCAACTGATGAAGGAAACTACTGCGTAAACATATGTCATGTTATGCACTGATCACTGAGCCTCAGCCTCAGGACACATAAGACCCTGTGTGTGTGTGTGTGTGTATATGCATTGATATGTGTGTATGTATGGGTAGTACCTACCTGCCTGATTTGTTTTTATCTATCACTGGAATATAGCTATTGCTTAGAAAGAGCTTCTTAACAGCATACTAGGACACTGTTGTCTGAAAAAATAAGTTGATAAGCAGAATTTATTCTAAGGAAACAAAGCTTCAAAACGGCTTATAAAGTAAAAACCTGTTCAATATGAAAAAGTTTTATAAAGCTTTAGTTTTGTAAAGTATAAGCACCTCAATGGAAAGATGATATTCATGTAGTATATAGACTGTTAATTGAATGCAGAAGATGATGAGGAAAAGATAATAATATACTATTTCTAAGTCTGTATTGTCAAGGACTGAAAGAAGTTACCAGTCAGAGGGTTAGAAGGAATGACTTGGATAACAGAATGCTAGTAGAGGTAGGGTTTGTAATTGTGTGGACCAGTTCACAAATCACAGAACGGCAGGGGTTGGAAGGGACCTCCAGAGATCATCTTGTCCAACCCCCCTGCTTGAGCAGGCACACCCAGAGCAGGGGGCACAGGAATGCGTCCAGGCAGGTTTTGAATGTCTCCAGGGAAGGGACCCCACAGCCTCCCTGGGCAGCCTGTGCCACTGCTCTGGCACCCGCACAGGGAAGGAGTTTTTTGTCACGTTTAACTGCAACTTCCTGTGTTCCAACTTGTGCCCATTGCCCCTTGGCCTGTCGTTGGGCACCACTGAAAAGAGTCCAGTCCCATCATCCTGACATCCACCCTTTAGGTATTTATAGGTATTGAAGAGATCCCCCTCAGTCTTCTCTTCTCCAGGCTGAACAAACCCAAGTCTCTCAGCCTTTCCTCATTAGGGAGATGCTCCAGTCCCCTGACCATCTTGGTAGCTCTCTGCTGGACTTGCTCAAGCAGTTCCCTGTGCTTCTTAAACTGGGGGGCCCAAAACTGGACACAGCACTCCAAATGTGGCTGCACTAGGGCAGAGTAGAGGGGGAGGATAACCTCCCTCGATCTGCTGGCCACGCTCCTTTTAATGCAGCCCAGGATACTGTTGGCCTTCTTGGCCACAAGGGCACGTTGTTGGCTCATGGTCAGCTTGCTGCCCACCAGCACTCCCAGGTCCTTCTCAGCAGAGCCGCTCTCCAGCAGGTCAGCCCCCAGCCTGTACTGGTACATGGGGATGTTCCTTCCCAGGTGCAGGACCTTGCACTTGCTCTTGTTGAATTTTATCAGGTTCCTCCCTTTTCTTCTTCACAGCTTTTGGCACAGGAGACAAAGAAGGGTAATATTTCTAGCTGAAAGTGACCTGGGCCCCTTGTGGGCTTGACTCATACTCACCTTTAGTCAGAGATCATGTTCCTGAGTCTTAGACAGCTTGCAGGCAAGCAACAGTTTTCATGATTATTCCTCAGTGTTTATGGAGATGTTTCCCTACACAGGATAAATTCTTAAGAATTCTTCATACATGGTTCATCCCATATTCTGTCATAGAGCTGTTGTTCGGGTACCTTTAATATAATGTTCTTCTTTATTCTTCAAAAGTTAAGCTCTAATGCAGTGCTGTTTCCTGAAAGTCATGTAATAGTGTTTACAAAACAGGTGGTACTTTGGGATCCAAGGCATTTTCAAGAAACTGCATTTTCAGTAAGTAGAATTATCTGTGTTTTTCAGTGAGAAACTGTATATAGGTTTAGAAAACAAAAGCTGAGATCATAGCATTAATGTATTAGGATGTGTTATAACAAATTAGGATTATCTTAAGCCTCCCAGAATCAAAGGTATGGGACAAAGTAGTGGGACCAAGGTACCCTGTGTTGGGCAAGTAAAGCGACCTGCTCAGAATCAAAGAACATTGTCATTTTCAAAGTTTGAATTAGAAGTCTACATTTGTTGCCTGCTGACCTTGTGCTAACAATTCTGAATGCATCTTACTCATGCTTTCAAATTATACCATAAAGCTAAGATATGTTTTTCTGAAAGAGCCTGTATCAAATGTCTAGGAAAAAAACCTGTCCTTTATAAGAAATGTTTACTTCTATTGAACAAGTGATATGTGTGTGTAAAATATATTGGATGGATAAAATGGATTCTGGCAGATGTGAAAGAGCCACCCCTTTAAGCAAAGATTTTTGCTCTTATACAAATTACAGGATAAATGGGTGCTGGCAGGCGTGGAAGAGTCAGCCCTTTAAGGCAAGAATTTTGCTGTTACACAAAAGCTTGCTTCTAACATGTCAATCGGTACAATGTGTCCAGCTGTTTCAGACATACCATTTCGTACTGTTCATGCTGCCTGTTTAGAGTGCTATTCCTTTCTTTCATCTAGTCACATGAGCTCTGTTCTTTTAAATCTTTCTTGATCGTGAGAGACTGTTCTCTGCTGCAGGGGCAATGTACAATGGATAATACTCAAATGTGAGAGCAATGCCCAGCGCTTTTGAAGAATATGACGTGCTATCAACCAACTGAAATAATGGTATTAAGAATAATACAAATGAGAGAGAGTCCTAATTTTTATACTTGAAGATACAGTGAACTATGTGTCCTTATGCAGCCTTGATGTGCCAGTCATGATTTTGTAGGCTTCTAGCATATGCCTCTGTGTCTCCTCTTTCCTGTTCTGAAGACTCCCAGCCAACTAGATAGTCCTGAAGCTTGTTAATCCTTTCAGTCTTCCTTCTTGTCTTTCTTTGAACCTTTTTGAGCTCTACTATGTCCTTTTTGACACAGTGGACCCAAAGTGCACACAGTGCACTCCAGTGTAAGCAGATTACGGGTTTATCCAGTGGCATAATCATGTTTTATGTTT
This sequence comes from Phalacrocorax carbo, assembly GCF_963921805.1. Lineage (NCBI taxonomy): Eukaryota > Metazoa > Chordata > Aves > Suliformes > Phalacrocoracidae > Phalacrocorax > Phalacrocorax carbo. The sequence continues at coordinate 113,705,496 of NC_087515.1, forward strand.
TGCTTTTGGCTCCTTTCTGCTTAATTCTCAAAATCAGGTTTGCTTTTTTGCTTGCTATTGAAAACAAACAAAAAAAATTTCAAATGTTAGAAGTTACTAAGAAAGTCACTCAATACACTGCTGAGGTTGCTTTTCTCAACCAAGACACTGAAGTTCTTGGCCATTTTTTATTATAGGAGTATAAAATAATTTCAGGTACAAAGAAATAATTCTTAATACCTGTTTTCTTTGATCACTATAATTACAAATATAAAGACCATAATCATTAGGATTGTAAAACACATCTGTACGACACAGAGAGAGGGAGAGAATGTTACTGTCATTATGTAGTATATAAATGACATTGTGCTGCCTTAGATTTTTATGGGTAAAAAAAAAAAATTACTTCTTGTAATTTGTGTTCCTTTTTGTATAGATCTATTGCTCTGGATTGCCCCTCCTACTAACACTTTTTGTGTATGTGTCATATAACACGCAATAATGATTTCAAACCAGAGCAAGACAAATGTCAAACGGGGCAAAAGTGTCATAATGACAGTGTTCTTTCTCTCCAGCTTCTTTTCTGTAGTATGAGGTGTTGAAAACCGGTAAAGATTTTAACATTGCTTTCAGCATAATGTCAGAAATCACACATCTCTCAAATTAAGTTCTAATTTTCCTGAAGAATTTATTATCGTTCTGGCAAGGTCGAGTCCAGAATTGCTTTCCGATAAATTCTGAAGATAAAAGAGCAAACATCATATTTAATCATGTCATTTTATAATACATGTTTGCTTTTTAAATTTTTTTTTCCCAAAAAGTCAACAGCCTCATATATAGTTGCGTTGCTATTTCAGCACCAAATTTTGGATGTGCAGATTGTTAAGCTAAAACAGATTTTTGTAGGACCTTTGTCTTTGCAGTTTGACACTCAGTATTCTGCTAAAAGCTAAGCTTTGAGGCCTTGGAAACTGCACTAAAATTGATTTGGTGACAAGATAATGAAGTATATTCACATTGTTCATACTATGTTCACAGCTGATAATTTTTATGTACTCAGTTGAAAAGCACAGTGATGTTAATTTATGAGAAAACGATGCAAAGATTGGTCATTTGTATTTTTTGCTTGGGGTCAATTGATAGACTAAACTTGTTTAAATGGCTGTGCTCTTTTGAATTAGGTATAATAAAACTTACAGTAATTATGAATTGATTCTCAAGAACAGAATGTGAGAAAAAGGATCCAAAGTCTGTAAAAGAGTGTCCCTAGCTCCTCCAAATAACTGCCTCTCATTTCTGTGTAATGAAAAAACAGAGACAGCTGGATTCCTAGTCTGCTAATACTATTTTATGCTATTTGCAAATACTAGAGCTGTTTTGATTTTTTTTTTTAATGTTAGAAAAATCCCAATGTACAAGCAACTGCACTGTCAGCTACAGAACTCTCCTGGGAAATGAGGTAGGTACTGTAAAACTGGTTCATGCAATGTGAAAATTAAAATAAATATGGAACCCTTTATGCTTGACTTCTGGTTCTTCCATTTTTAGCAAACAGTTACATAAAATTGACTATATCTGTGTCATCTGCTCTTGTCGTATCTCTAGGGAAAGGGCAGAAGGTATTTCAGCAGGGCTGGAGGAGACATGCTGAGCTGAATTCTGCTTAACCTTCATTTTTACTATTATTAGCACCAACAGCTGGGTCTCAACCTGCTAGAATTTACTCTGCAGAAAAGTTTTGAGTAAGCCATTTTCACAACCTTTCTGAACTCACATGTAAAGATATTTGCTTTTGGGCTTGATTCTGGTGGGTGCTATTCTGCTGTGCATTTACAGGCCTTAGCAAAAGGCAGCTAGCATTAGGATTGGTCACAAGCAGCCCTACAGGTCACGGATGCAGAGGGAGTCAGCATTTGAGTTGTCCAATTTATATCCTGTTTCTTATGTTGGAACTTGTTCCGTAGCCTTCCAGATGCAAATGAAAGCAAATTTAGCTGCTTACCCTCCTTTCTTTGGAGGAATACCAGGATTTGTTTCTTAGTTGCTTGATATTGGCATTTTTAATAGAGTCTTCGAGTAATTTTCAAAGGAGTAGCATTCAAATGAGTCTGTTGTTATCTTGCCTGTCTACTTGGGTACCTAAACCCTACTGTGAGCTCACAATTGCAGCATTTCAGCATCTTTGCGTTATTTGTCTATTCATTTTTATTCCACAGGTGACTCCTCAATATACAAGGTAAGGTGGGGCTGGGGTACCTGGGTGATGAGAAATTAATATGGCTGCAGTGCTGGCTAACACGGTATAGTATCAACTGGAATAGTTCTGTATTGGCTCTCAGTTCAGCAGGACCTATCTGTATAACCCATAGTAGAGGAATAGACCTGGAAGACTATAGTATAGCTGTGGTTACATGGCCTATACTTAACCTGATAGATCATATGAGAGCTAAGTTGGCTTTGCCTGCAGTCACACCAAAGGCCTCTGTACCTCCAGCATAGCTAACACCCAAAGCAGTTAACACTTGCATGGATATTTGAGAGTTGGTAATCTTTTGACATTGTGTTTTGTATTGTTTCAACATCATACTCTTCCAGTACTGTTAACATTTGTAGATGTGAGTAATTTTCAGCGTAAAAATTTGCAGGATCTGTTCTGTTTGCTGGTGGAGCATGTGGCTGATAACTGTGAGAGATTGGCAAACCAGAGGAATAAGATGTCAGCTGTATAACTAACTAAATGTGTTATAGAGGAGAACTTTTTCTTAGATTTCTCTAACACTTACAAAAAGTTTGAAAATGCAATATTTTAATGAATGAAAATCATCAGAATTTCTGCTTAACATCTGAGATCATTCATAAAACAATTGAAAAGAGTGTCAGGTTTGAACCAAAGCCTGTTGATCTCACTGGGTTTTGATCTCAACTATTATTGCAAATCAATTAAGAAACTGTAGAGGAAGATGACAGGAGATGGGAAAGCTGTATGCTTTGTTTTTCCTCGTCTATAGCTTACAATAATTCAGAACTTACAGGGAATTTCTACGACCTTTTACCTAAATAAGGAAAAAATTACTTTTTATGGGAAAACTGATTTCAAAGGTTGTTTCTACATGGCCATATCGTTAGGCTTTTGAAGTAGAATTATAGAAATTGAACAATTAACTCTCTGCACCCTCCAAACTCCACACATCTACCAGCATTTAAACTCAGTAGGTAAATATTTAATAAGACACTAGAACAGATGATTGTCCAATACAGAGAGGTATCCCAGGAGAGCTGCATTCAGATCTGAGCTTTTCCACAGTTCCTGTATGACTTTGACTGAAATATTTGAACTCAGACTCTTAAAAGTATTTAGATAACATTACCTGCCATGGATTTCAGTTTTAATTAGGGATTCAGATGCTCACGGGAACTATGCTAATATCCCTTCAGACCATAATATCCCATCAGTAAAATGGAGAAAGAACATATCCTGACTTCCCTGTGGTTCCCTGAGGGTGACACTATTAACCATTGAAGTGTTCAGGAATTATTGTGCAATTTCCACGGTCTGAAGAAGGAGCAATTGGAGATTCTGGTGCTTCTCAAAGCTAAGAGGGCATAGTTTTTATTTAAGTGAGATTGAAAACTATGCTGTTGTGAGCATTCTCAATTAATGCATCCAATATGCAGCACTGAGCTCTTTAGTATTGATCAAGCAATCAAATTATAGAATTCTTAAGAAAAATGTATCTAAACCCAAGGTAAGCTACAGAGATTAAAACTCTAATGATACCTGGTAATTAAAGAAAGAGGGTCTGATAGAAAGTTGTGCTGTAGTACAACAGGTGTGTGTGTAGTTGTGCTGTGGTATATTTATTTTGCTTACAAGCAGAGATATGTATTCCTCTCTGAGGAATTCACTGAGTATGAAATAAAGTCATCCATTGGTACACATCGACACGATTCCTTCCTAAGTGTATAGAGGGTTTGACAACATATAGCAATGGCAGATTGGGACATAAGTACAAAACATGCAGTGACAGTGGAAATTGTATAAGTATCTTTAATAGTTTGCAGTGGAACAGCACCATCACTGTCTCTGAAGTTGGCAAAGGTAGTGGCTTAACGCCAGTGTATCAAATCACACACACTGAGCACAAGATTTGTTCAATTAGTTTCAGTTCACATTCGCAACAGAATGTGATGTGCCTGTTCCCCAGGTATGAGATGGTGCCACATCTTGTCTCCTGACCCAATGTACTGTACAGCATCCTGCATCACATGGCTTGGCATATGAGGTCTTTCACAATGAGAGCAAAGAAAGTTGAGAGTTCTTAAGAGCTGTTTTTCTCAGCACTCAAATGGATGTTACTCAGCCTGGACGTTCGGAGTGTTGTGTTTTTTTGGGTTTTTTTTGCCACTACGACAATTACTAGAGATGAAGGAACACTCTTAAGGAAGTGTTTTGAACAGTTAGAGCCGTTAATAGCTACAGAAGTATCAGTTAGGCTGTAGTTTTTAAGTTTTTCAAGAATGGTCTTTTAAGATTTTTACACAGGTACAGCATGACTGAACAAGTAGTGGGTGCTTTTGTGCAGTGCGTGAATAAAAATGACATGTGGGTGAGATATGAAAGCAGCAACAGTTTCAGTTACCATTAAGAGCGATGAAGAAGCAGTTGTGACACTCTGAAATGTTCCTGTTGTGCATAGAGAAAATTAAGGCTTTTTCTGGCATAGGTTGTGCTAGTTGTGTAACAATGTGTCTGATTAATAATGCATTCTATTGAAAGGGAATGGGAGCTTTGCTTAGGTATGATTCATCGTTGTCAGTTGCAGTAATTAAGACTGTTGCTTGCTTTAAGGTCAGCGTGACCCTGTTTGTTTTTTCAGTCTTGAGGGTCTGTGCAGTTGGTGTTTAAGAAGGAATTAGCAAGAGATAGCAATTTATTGGTTTCTCTAGCTTTTGGCAAGTGTGTATTTCTTTTCATTATTTTCTTTTTTTTTTCCCTTCTCATTCATTTTCAAAGCACTTGGTTGTCCTATAAAACTTAATTGACTTTTTATTTTACTCTTTAATAACAATTTTTTACACAGGTATTTTAAAAACATACTCTATAATGGTTAAGATCCTTGTCAAATTACTGATATGAAGAACAAAAGTACTTGTATGATTTTAAATATAAAGCAGTGTTTGGAAAGGTTCTTATGTGCCTTTAATACACTTTCTTATGAAAGACAATCCTATTCCAGCTATCCTGTTATTTTATAAATAGCAGTTTGCTATACCCGCTTCCTCAGCTTTCTTCATATTTGTTAGTAGCTCACAGTAGATGTCTGCACATTATTTTGCAATTCTCCTCAACATCTTCTTTAAAACTCTTGTGTTTCTTTAATACCTTCAAAAACCTGAAGAGTAGTCTCCTGGTATGTTTTATTCTGGCAGCATGATTGGAATAGCTCGCAATTTTGAGTATAACTGTTCTCTGCACCTTCGAGAAGTGATATTATCCCCAATTTACAGTCAAACAGTGGAAGGACATTGGGGTTACAGAAAAAAAAAAAAAAGAAACCACAAAAGAAAAAGAGAAAATGCATGCAAAGGACTTAGAAGAATTTACACAGAACATCCCAAACTGAAATCCTGAGAACCCTGATCAGCTGTTGCTACCCCAGGAGAATCCAGCTCCAGTTCTATGGTCCCACAGCTGTGCAGGGAAATATGGCCCAAGGGCTGGGCTGTGCAGCGGCTCTCACACTGCTCAGGGTGGCGTTTGTCAGAATGACGGGCTGCGTCTGCAGTGCTCTTCACATGACTTTCGTGCCTCCAAGGCACAGGTTTTGTGCATGTGTGTTCAGATGACCAAAATACTGTGAGGTATGTTTCACAGCTAGCCAGAAAGGACTGCTCCTGGTATCATGGTGTGGCACGTGGAGCATGCCTGGGAGCATGGAGTGAGAACAGGTGGGTGAGGGCACCAGGCCTTTTGTAAAACTGTTGGAGAACTGTGATGGGCAATGGGAGCAAACCTGACACAATCTTGTCCCTGCTGCCTAGAGAAAGGCGTGCCTTATTTAACTACTAAAGCTGAGTGCAGGATGCCTGGATATAAACTAACACGTATGCAGTGTAGACACTCGGGCGATCAGGAGCTAGAGGCAGACTGCAAGCCAAGTCATTTGACAATGTGGATGTATCCATAGACATGCCATTTTTTGACTTTGAGAGTGGGATTTAGTTTGAGGTTAAGGATTTGATTTAATTTCTTGTTTACATGATTCTTTTAACATTTGAGATGTCCTTGGGTATTCTGCCTGGCTTGGTGTCCTGCAGGTCTTACGTTGCGTTTGTGGGACCTATGCAGCTGTCTCAGATACCCTAGAGCATATCAAAGACCACTGAACATCTCTGTGTAAGCAACTAAATTGAACCCCAAGTCTCCTAAATATAGAGGTCTTCATGTAGACATTTACAGCTGGAACTCCTGGTAGTGAAGGAAGATATAGCCAATGTGGTCAATGGAGCCAGGTAAGTGATTCAGCTCATGTTGAAGTAAACCAATACTAATGGCTGGTCAGCTGAACCTCTGTCTCAGCTCCATTGATTTTATTGATCATAATGAAAATTTCTGCATAGTGAACCAGTAGATACCTGCAGTCTGATTCAGTTGCCTAAATATAGGTACCTCATTTCATTTGAAGTTCATTGGTTTACCTGAGATGTCTATAAGGGTCTGGCAGATATTACAGAGGACTTGCCTCAGACCTGTGCTTCTTTGGAGCAGCAGCTAGAATCCAGACAGGATACCCCAGGACATCTCAAAGTTAGATGCTTGTGGTTAGGCAGCTGAATCGCACTCCATACTTCTAGCTGATCTTAAGGGTCTCATTTTGTACATGTCCAAAGTACAAGAATGAGCATATTCTCATGGAGGAGACCATCTGGGGAAAAAAAAGCATTAAATTAACAATTATATCTTAATTTTCCTTTCTAGTTGCACAGTGGACCAACTCTTTCCCTGTTCTTCCTTATAAATAAATATCCTGGTAAAATATTTTCATGATGCTGTTTATGATTTTTGTCCTTGTGTCTGAGTCTGTGCTTTGAACTTCTGAAAACCTTGTTACACTGACATTATAACTCCAGGTTACACCCCTTGTTTCACTTCTATTCCAGTGTTCTCAAACCTTGGAAAACATGCCCTTGTAGATTCCTGTAAAAAAGAGTATTCTTTTCTGTAAGTGATTAGGGTACAAGGTATGTATTCTACACACCTCTTGTTGGGATAATTACATGGTCAGCTTTCCCCTAACAATTGTTCTGTCAATTCATCACTTACATTACTGACTAACTTCACACAGATTCAGCAACTCATTTCAGCAGGCAGACCCACTCTTTTCTGATGTACGTTGCATCAGCAGCTGCATACTGACCAACTCCCACTGGTTCTGTATACAAGATCTCTTCTACATAACCTCCATACTCATCGCCCATTCCTGGCATTCCTGCTCTGGGTACTAATCAAACACAATAGGCCCCTCTGTGCTTGCTTGCCCTTTCTCCTTCTCCTCTGGAACTTCTTCTCCATGCGTATATCCAAAGCAGGCAGGCCCTTTTTACTTTCTGCATTCCATTACTGAATATCAGGTTAACATCATCTTCTTTAACACTTACCCTATACTAATACACTTTAAGAGTGATGTGGTGTTTCCAGCCCCAACGCGAAGTCAGACGTAGGCACTGCAGCATCCTAGACTTTACTCTAGACAGCACCCTGTGCAGCATCCTAGAGAAATTTTGTTCATGAATGCACTACAGTTATGGGGCAGGTATGTGTCGCTGGCATCAATCAAGTTACACCTCTTTAAAATGTGAATTTTCTGGCTGTGTTGTTGTTGACCTGGTAAATCAGTAGAAGTGACTCTTCAAAAAATTTTGTGCTTTCACAGACGTGCATATGTATTTCTTGCAGTGTTTGTTTTCCTTTTGGATTTTTCTAAACTTTGGCTGTCAATACAGTCTTTTAAGTGTCATCTTGTCAGGTTGATATGTTTAAGGTACACAGCTGTACAGTGCTGATAGGAAACCAGACAGTGATTTCTGCATTCCCTAGCTGAATGATTTTGTACCCTACTTGAAAATGACATGACTGAGGTCTCCCATATTTGATGTTAAGTGTAGAACATCTGTAAAACTTCTAGTTCACTTCCGTAGTAACAAAAACATACCAGTCACTCTTCTAGAGCATCACTTACTACTTTTTGTACAGGTTTTTTTTCACATTCTTTCATACAGTGCTTGCATCTAAAATTTAAGTATAGAAGGGAATAGAATAGACTATTTCAGTTGGAAGGGACCTACGACGATCATCCAGTCCAACTGCCTGACTAATTCAGGGCTGACCAAAAATTAAAGCATGTTATTAAAGGCATTGTCCAAATGCCTCTTAAACACTGAGTGTATATATAGAGAGTATATATATGGGGTATATATTTTTTAAAATTACCAAATAAACAATGAAAAGTTTTCCATTAATATGAAAGTTGTTTTGAGTGAAAACACTAAATCACGTAAGTCCCCAAGAGATTCCTCAGCAAGCTTTAAAATTCAATTTTTTCCCCTTTATGTTACAGAAGAATGAGAAGGGGTAGTTTTAAGATTTAAAGTGTTATTTAAAGCATTTTCATAGAGAGAATGGAGAAAAAGATCCTGCTGTCATCACCAACCCTAGCTACGTGTTTCTGGTCCTTTTCTTTTGCATACATTAATGGCCGTATACTTTAGGCATAGCTAGATGAGGGGTCTGATGTAGCCGAACAAACCCTACAAAATTGTAACCCTACAAAAGTTACTCGTTTTCAATCATATCAGCTCAGATCCATGCCACTGAACAAGAGAGGGGGAATATATGATCGAGAGTGAGACATTCCTTTTCAGGTGTAACTTGAGTTTATAGCAGCTTGAGCCAGTCATGAAACCATACCCTGAGAGTGAAGGGTGAAAACAGTCTCACAAGCTGTACTGAAAAATAATCTCTTTTCATTGTTCAGTGTATCCTGTATACAAAGGTTATACAGAACCTTAATTCAACTGAGAGTCTAGATAAGTCCTTAATTATACTTAATTTTACCTAAGTGAGTTTAAAATCAATCACATATCAGAATATTTCATGACCTGGAGCCATAGGAACAAGGGAAATTCAATTTTCAGAATAAATGCTTTCATCTTCCGAAGTGATGCACTGTGATTTGTGACCTAAGGAAATGTTTGATAAATATACCTTTATCAGAAATGAACGTACTCTGTATGTGTACTATAGATGTATCTTAAAAAGATGCAGTGTTTGTTTAAACACTGCTGTGTTTATAGCTGTTTCTTTGTCTATCCAGCATTATATTGAACATAATCTCACCAATATTGTTTTGATTTCCTATCCTTTTATTCAGAAGATGCAGGCATAGTACCAACACAAAGATAATATTGCTACATATCTAATTTCTGTTCTCCTGTTAATCTTCTGTTAGCAAAATGAAGTACCCACAGTATACACTTTATGCTTTCTTTAGTGATTTGTTATCTATATAATGCAAACGACACCCCCATTTCTTTAAAAAGCCTGCCACAAACTTGTTGATGTTAATAATGCTTCAGACTGACAGGCTGATATGTGCCTGGCCAGGAGCACCATGACCCAGCACAGCACTTCTGTATTAATAAGACATAAAGTCAGACCATTTATCATTTCGTGTAGCCAGCACACAAATTAGAGAACAGCTTGCCAGGGTATATTGTGGTCCCATTACTTTGTTTTTGCAGAATAGATAGCTTTGAAACCTTCCTGTGCTCTACTGTGACAGGAGAGTGTTCATGTCATGGCGACCTGACTGAGGAGTTAGTTGCGTACAGTGCTGACTCAGGAGCCTTAAGTGTCCTAACCAATTCGCCAAGCAGCAGGCTCTTCCAAATCAAAAGAAGGAAAACTCCATAAAGATATAATCACTGACAGTTACCACGGGTGTAAGATGTTCAGCAGTGCAATCAGAGTATGAAAATTTGTGAGTAATTTGCTGGATGTCACTGAGGAGCTCATGCTTTCATTACGGTACAGTATATTTTTTTTATTACATACCTAGTATCCATGCCGAAAAATACTGTTACTGTTTAATGAAAACATTAACATGTCATAAGATAACATATTCACACTGCCTTGTATGGGTTACTGTTCAAATATTGTAGTGGAGAGACATTTTACAGCTACTATTCATGTTTTAAGTATATGCACTGGTCTGCATTTTGTGTACCTCCTGCCTTGTCAGTCAGTTGCTGTCTTTGAGGTGAGTGATTTCCTCTCAGTAAAACTTTGAAATGTTAAAAAAAACCCTGCAGACAATTTGAATTTTTAAACCCTTAAAATAGCTCAGATCTCAAACTGCTAAGTTCAGTTTCTTAGATCGATGTAATTTGACCTTTGTAGTGGTTCTTTAAAGATGTTTCTTTAATGCTTTTGGATTGCATATTTATGTTTGTGAATGTTTCTTATTTTATGCGTTGTCAACACATAATACATGTGCAACTGATCTGATCTACCCTGACATTCAGTTTTATTTTGCAATGTAATGCATTCATCTAGAGATGTACTTGCTATCCACAGATGGTGAAGCGTATTTTAGACTGCTCCCATTGTATTTCTGTCCACTCTTCGTTCATCAAATGGAAAATATTATCCAGATATAGCATAGTGTGCTCTGTCAGAAGAAATCAGTGAAGATCTCTCTCAAGCAGTGAATTCTCTTCTCTGTGAATGAGGTAAAGCCTCTAAACCTGTGCACTCTGTGTATATCCTTGGAGAACTGCCACAGAGACTGCCTGGCTCTGCCTCTGCTGCTCTGAAAGAGGTGGCTCCGAAGGGTCTTTGAGCCGTACGTCCTGGTCTGTGCATGTGGCTGCCCTGCAGACCACAGCTGCGCTGCTTCCAGGAATGAGCCTAGAGGGGTAGGCTTGGGGTAAGGAAAAATAAAAGTCTGGTTTTGAGGGTGGCTCAAAAGCTAACCTGTACAATCAGTGTAGGATTACTCTTTGTATATTCATTTTGGATTCGGAAAAGATTCTCAGAAAGAGTCTGTAGCACCAGTAACCGGAAGAAAAAGTAATAAACCCCACATGCTGATTTCTTAGAATTTTCTTTGGCAAATGTGCATTTCAAGATAATTTCTCTCCTTCTGGCTTGCCAGTCTGCTTCCTACTGCTTTACTCTGAGATCTCGAGTGCTGCTGTACTCAAAGGTACAGAAAAGACGTGGGAGACAATTCTTGGAAAGAGAGTTGTATCTCTTTCCTGGGTAATAGTGAGAAAGTCTTTGCGCTCACGGAGCTGGAAAGGGAATGACCTAGACCAGTACAACTTAGGGATCGTTTTTTACTAATTTTCCAGTCGCCACTTTGATCATCGCTTCCTAGCGTTGATTTGTGGCACCTCTGTCCCTCCTTTTCTCCTCCCTCTACTTGGCTTCTTCCTGCTGCTTAACAAGCTCAATTGGTTTTATGTATGTAATTCTTTTTTTAAGAGAGTTTGAAGGTGGTCTCTAAACGAATTGCTTTCATCCAAAGCCAGGAGCTGATCAAAGTAACACACAAAAGCTGAATGGGAGCCAAGGCAGAGCTGCCAGACCAGCCATAGGGTCAGGGTTCTGTGCTGGAGAAATAGTAAAGCATATCAGCTGAACTGTGCTGGAAGCTGCTGATAAGGGATTTTCTCTCTAGTAACACCTGCAAAGTTTATGAGATCCTGCAGGAAAATCAAAGAAATCTGCATCAGAATACATTGTTTCCTGTCAGAGAGGAATGTAAAAGCATTTACAGGATGAAGTGCCATTGCTTAAATGTATTTATTGCCATATCATATATTAGGCTCAGTCTGCACTATTATTACAACACTGGGCTATCACCCAGCTCTACATTTACTTTTATGAAGTGGCTCCTTAGCCCAGTTATCAGGATATTAAGGAATGACATATATGATTGTCTATGAAAAGAAAGTTCACCCTCAATCAAAAAAGCAAATAAATGAAAATCAGTTATCATTATGTATGTCTGAAAATAGTTTTCCAGTGAAAATTGTAATTAAGGAACAAGTTAATAATTGATGTTCAGTCATCTATAAAAAGTCTAATTGAGATTTCCTCCAAATTCTTTTTGCAGATACAGTTTTTTATCAGGCATTGGTCCCAACAGTGATTATGATTTTTTAAAAATGTGAGTAGTAATCCAATGTGTGATTTTTCACAAAGGACTTTCTACGATGACCAATTTGAACTTTGTCTGGCATTTTTTTCTTCTATATTAAAATAAGCTAAAATAGAGTGCCATTTTTAAAACTAATCATTACTTTAAACGTCTCAGAAAAATTCAGCTCTTGTTTGAGAGTAGGCGTAAAAGTTTCTAGGGTGAAGGAAGTTTATGTTTTCTATAGTCGTAAAGGAAGACTAAACTATGTCTCAAAAGCAAAACAGCCTTTCATCCTTAAATAAGTAAAGGAATCTTGTTGCGATTGGAGTTTTCTGTTTCCCCAGAAAACTACAATGTAGGCTGTCACAGCTTAGACTCCCTGTCACTAAACTGCCAACATGCCTTAGTCTGGATCTCCAAGCATAGCTGTATATTTTAATGTGTTTATGACAAGTTAGATTGCTTTGTATTTAGTCAAGCTTTATTTTTTTCATTTCAAGTAAAGTTGAATTTGTATGAGAAGTTTAAAAATATTAATTTTTGTAGACATATCTGGAAATCCTTTTGTTCTGTAGAAAATACTCATTTTCTGTTTTTGCTACTGGACCCTGCATGAGTTGTAGCATTTTCACTGAAAAATGAACTCTCTGTCCTCAAAGGTAATGCTTGCTGATTTGCAGTTGAAAAATCTCAGCAAAAATAAGAAAAGACTTTTATTTAGCTGAAGTTCTCTTTCCAGTGGCCAAAATGGATGTGAAATAATTTCATATTAAGAATGATCCATTAATTGGTTTGATTTATTGTCTGCCTGAAGGGAAAAAGAAAGCAACAGCTTTTCAGTAGTGTTTTTATTGAGGTTGCTTAACATTGATTTGTCCAAGTTTGTTTTCATCCCTTTTGATACAGATCTGTGTGTTTTTTATCAAGGGCGCGGAGGGCAGTTAACAAATGGGCTTGATTTTTTCAGTAGATGGGGAAAACTGCTTATATTTGATTTTATTGCAAAGGTGCCTGGATTAATCTCTGCAGCAATCTCCCGAGAATAAAGACATCTCACTATTATTTACTTCTGAAGTGAGTGACAAAACTGATTTCAGTGATTAATAGAAGCAATTTGGCTTGGGACCTAAAGTTACCAAAAAGCTCAGTGATGTTTTCCCACTTCCCACTCTTTCCAGTGCACTTGAAAGCTTGGCACCTTTCGATCTGCGCTCCCGTTCCAATATCCTGTTGCTTGGAAACATGAGTCACGGGAGGAAATCATCTCTCTGTTAATGAAAGAGAAATCCCATGTCTGTAGTCAGCTTGATTTTCAAAATGAAATGAAGATATCGGATTAAAATTAAAAGCAAATGCAAAAGAAAAAGAAGTGATAGAGAGATCTGAGCAGTCTTCTTGCAGTATATTCTCTTTACGGAAACAGTAGCAGAATTGTTCTTGGCTGAATAAAGATGGTAGGATTATGTTCTCTGTGACCTGTCATCAACCTTAATGAGAGTCTCTGGGTTTAATCATGAACTACTTTCCAAGGTGGCTTTATTAGGAAACCATTAATTTTAATCTGGTCTGCTCTGTAGATAACATTTCTAATACAGTTCCACAAGGGCTCCAAGACCTGGTAACGGAAAAGGAGCTGGAATTTCTGGCAAAGGTAACTGTGGTTTAGTTAAAGCTTTTACGTTGCCTTTAAAATGTAATGGCCAAATGGGGTCTACTGAATTGCCGTAACTTTATTCATATATGAAACACAGAACAACTAGGGACTTTTAAATGATCTGACAGCTTTATTGCTGTGGAATAAATTGCTTCACTGAAGAAGTGGCTTTCAATCAGCAGATCCGTAAGTGACTGCTGATTTTAATCTTATTAGTGCTATAGAGTTGAGCTCAGCAGATGATCATCATTTCATTTCTCAGCAACTTTTGAAGCTTCAAAATTTCTCTTTCTGGATAAGACTAACAGCAGAAAATCAAACCCTTTTTGGCAATTTTGATGAAAATCATAGGAGTAGTAAAACATTGGTCTCAGATGAGGAATGTGTGTTTAAATATTTCTCACACTCCAGTATCATATCATAACCATCAGCCTTCGTTGCCCTTTTTTCCTCTCTCTTACTGCCAAGTCATTCTGGCAGAATATTATAAGGAAACAGATTTGACTTCCAGAAGCTAATATTTTTTTTCAGAAATTGGCAATAGTCCATCTATTTACTACACCTGTAGGTGGCTTTGTACCAACAAATAAAAAGCTTGGTAAGTTAATTCTACAAGTGATAATTTTGTGGTACATGAACAACCACATTGGTTTCTGAAAGAGCAATTTCTTCTTTGTCTTTGCCCATATCAGCTACGGCTGTATTAGAAAATTAAACAGCTGCAGGAGAAAATCCTGTGTGCCAGAAATCAGTTTTCTGTTTTGCTGTCTTGGCACGGCTCTGGTGCTAGCACTTACTCCCTGCAGCAATTCCCAGGCATGCTTCACAAGTTATGGTGGGCCAGTGACCATTCCCAAAAGGCATTTTGGGTGGAATAACCTTTTTTGAGGCTAGTAGTAAAGACATAAGCGATAATACTATACTGAGTCTGGTGGAGAGGGAATATCAGTAAGAGCCTCTGTTAGTTCTCCGGAATCAAGAATTTAGTATAACATGTGGGAATATATTTACCACACAGTATCACTTTTATACAAGACAAATATTACTATAGAAGATGAAAAAAAACCCCCTTATTCTTCCAAATCCAAAGCTAAAGAAAACACTGTCTATAATTGTGGATAGCTTCATGGAAATAAAAGTGTAAAATATGATTACACAGTCTTGTGGCTGAACTGAATCCATGAGGAAGCTCTTATAGTATGTATCACTACCATTGAAAAGAATCAGTTTTGTGCTGTCTCCAGATTTACTTTTCTTCTTATACTTACATTTACATACATGTCCCTGCCCTAGGATTTCTTTCTTCTTAATCAGGTTGGTTTCTTTAGTACAGGTTTTCAAGAATTATTAGAGACTTGACTGAACTTTAGAGATAGTGATGGATTTTGGATGTTACTGGATGGATCTAACTCATGTTCAAAGAGCAAAACAATCACACCAACAACTTTTCTGGTACTGATCTGTGAATGAATTGTTAACCTGCAGTAAAGAATGCTTTCTCCTCCCAGACAGATTTTAATAGATAGCCTTTTGGATACCTAAATCCATAGCTCACCCCAACAAACCCCCTCATTCTATGCAAGTGATGAGCTGCCTCTTGCCATAGCAATAAGAAATTATATTGGAATAACAGTGAGCTTGGAAACATCTTACCATTCTCCTCTTAGAAATGATACAATAGAAATTAGGCCTTTTTGAAAGTATGAAATCTGGCTGCTTAAAGTGAGAACATCTATCCATTGCTACACTGTTTTGCTAGAAGGACTAGTATATTAAAGTAGCAATGCCAGTTATATTTTAGAATGAAAAAAATTGCAGCTTAATATGAAAGTTTTCCTCCTGTAATGATTTGTAGGTTGTATCTAAGATTGAATTTGTTAGTAGCTAGCCGCATCTTCCTAATTTCCCACTTAGATCCCCTGACTATTTTTTCAAGTCTTCTTAACACAGCCCACATATATTTGCTTTACTCAGTTTCTGGTGAAGGCAGACTGTTCTTTATCAGTCTGTTTCAGTGTGACTTGTCAAAAGCCTGGGATTAGTTTCCATGCTCTGAAGTCCATAGCTTTCCTTAGGATCCCCAGTCTGTCCTTGGTATAGGTTAAATTTCATCCAAAGTTGCTGTGCTAGATCTTCAGTCTTTCCAAAATCTTAATACTCTTCACTGATCTTTATCACAGACAACTGCAACTAAAAGGTCACTAGCGTGTCTTTGTTCCACTGTGCAAAAGATCTAGGTGATGGGACTGCATGTCCTCCTGCTGCTGGCAGTCACTGTGTTATCATGACCTGTCACTGTCGTGGCTCTCGTGGTAGGTACCGTCCTCGTGGCTGAGGAGCTCCTTTTCTAGATCACAGCAGCTGGAGTACAGGGTCATGGCAGAACAGTGCAGGTTTTCGTCAAAACCTGACTAGTTCAACTGCAGTTGAACTTGAAGTTGACTCTATATGGGACAGATATTAACCTTTAAGATCCCTGGTTTTCCTAGTCACGTAATACCTGTTTACCACAGGAATCCTGACAGTTCCTTGTTTGGAATCTGAGGGCTGTTCTCTTTAGTGACTAACATACATCTACTCTCATTTTCAGATGCCTGGACTTGGCACCTCTCTTTGGTAGCGTTATCCATGGGTTTCTAAGACATTGGCCCAACCTACTTCATTTGTATCTACACTTGTTTCTTAGGATCCCAAGTTCTTCAGAGTGGATTTCTTCTTTTTATCATGGCTTTCAGCAGCTCTTCCAGGTCCAGGTCTTTCCCTTTTTTCTTCCCTTTGTGTTGGCAAGTATTTTTCTCTGCACGCTCTCCATGGAAACTGACAGTGTGCTAGGGAGGTGCCCTTTGATTTATCAGTAGCTGGGGTCGAGGGCTATCCTTCTGTGTCACTGTGGGGATTTTTTTAATAGAACTGGTCACCACCTATGTTCTTTGCTTGGAATTTCACAAGCATTTGAAAGTTTAGCCTGTGCCACCTACTTCTATCCAAGAGAGACACAAATCTGGGCTGGGAACGCTGAGTTCATTGAAGCGGGAAAATAGGACTCAAAGCTTCTGCTTCCTGGTGCCACAGAGTCAGCAATTTACAATTCAGGTACCACAGTCTGAGCAGCTTTAAAGAAAAGAGGGGATGACAACCATGACAGAGTTAGTGAGAAACACTAAGTAGTAGTGATTTCTCCTGCAACTGAGGGAGTCACTGACTGAATGACAAAGGGTGATGCTGGCAAAAATGCTCCTGCAATGCCCATTTTCTGGTCCCAGTGGTGTGTGTTTATTGATAAAAGTAGCTATAAAATACTTAGCATATCTTCCAAAGTATATTCCTGGATTTATGATTGTGTTTGGCACTGTGATTGTAAGATCCTGCAGGTACACGAGAGCTTACCAGGTGTACGAATCCAAAAGCATATTTTTGTTTCATTTTACAAACCCATTCACATAATTAAGTTAGCACCCCAATGGATAAACAAATATGCTTGTGTTGTAAAAGATTCCAGGACCTGCCTCTTGCACAAACAGCTTAATCGTAACTGATTCCTTATCAGTAGCATCGCACAATAAGATGCTGGTTTCTGCCATCCTTGGGGCTAAATATAGGGTTTCTGTTTTGTCCACTAGTGGGCTCTATAAATCCTGAGCAAGTACGTTAAATCCATGAAATTGGTATATCTATTTCTGTGCCTAATAACCTGTACAGAAAAAGAGCTGACTGTATGGGATAGAGTTCATAAACAGAAATATTACAGTGTTTTCTCATTCATCACAATTAGAACCAAAGAGTGATTGGTAAAGCGAGTAAACTTTCACTGCATAAAGCAGCCTGCGTGCCTGTTTGATAATGCTTTTATGTTGTCTCAGAATGTTTTGTCTCAGTCTGGATGAATTAAAAAACCTCCTATTTTTCATGTGCTTTAACGTAGCTGTTCAAGAAGTAAATAAATTTGAAAATCAGGTAGACCAGTCTGCTTTGCATGGTCATGTTGAGAACAGGTAAAATCCAGCCCTTTGTAAGACAAGCCTCTGCCGCTGCAGTCAAACTTTGGATATTCTCTTTGTGCTGTATTGGTGATGTTTTAAATGCAGAAGGTCTTTTCTGTGTTATATGAATTTTTCATGTTTTGGGTCTGTATGTAACTAAAGCAGTCAGTGTAAGAAAGTGTGTGGAATGGATGATAGCTGAATGCTATTTCCACTCCTGAAGGTGTAACTTTGGGTGCTAACATGTTGAGAGCATGTTCATGCATTTTTATTTCTCTTTAGTCTGGACTTTCAAGACTGTGATGAACAGTCATGAAGAACCATATTGTACCTGCCCCTAAAAATGTAGAGATGGGTCCCTGCTCCCGCAGATGCCTCCAGCCTAACAAGAGAAAACATGAGTTCATAATATGGGAAGGAATTTAAAAGAACAAAGAATTAAATAGTTATCTGTCAGGTATCTTGAAAATTATTTGTTCTTCTTACATTAAACATAAAACATCAATGTAACAAAGGCAAATAATTATCGAGATACCTGACAGTCATGTTAATGGTTGAAAGATGGATTAGAATTGCAACTAAACATCTTTTAGTGTTTTTGTGTAGAAACAGCATTTAGTATAATTCATTTCACAGCTTGACCTTGGCTTTCCTGCATACACTTCTGATAAAGCTTTTTAAGGACGATACTGATGTCAGGCTTTCCTCATTGTCTGCAGCTGTGTTTGGTGTAGGTGAAGCAGTACTTAAAACAAGAGGAGCCAGAGAGCTCCTATCAGTGCAGAAAGGGAACTGTGATCTGCTTTTTGTGTTGGAAGAGAAGATGCATCCCCATTTCCATACAAGCACTGAACATCGCTAACAGGCTTTTCAGCTTCCCATTTACCCTTCACCAAACGGACACACCAGTACTACTCACCGCAACTTTTCTGTGTGATTTTGTGTGTATACATGAATATTTTGTCAGTAGTGCCTGCTTTTAATCTAGATCACGTTCTTAAATGCTGCCCGCATTGTTTTATAATTCTTATCGTGTTTCTATTAATACTATAAATATAGCATCAATATAGCTACTTTTATCAATATATATGCTAGATTATGTAGTATTACCTATACTATATATAGTATTAACATGACACAAACAAGTATAGAAAAGCATGATTATGTATGTAAAATACGCTTTACAAAGTCATTAAAAGATCTCCAAATCGTCAACTGTGTATGTAGTTCCTCTCAATCTCCTTTTCTTATCAAGAGCAGTATGTGTTTTCACACTAGTTTTTCTTTTGCTTGACTGATTCCCACAGGATGCTTCCCAACAGGCCCATTTCCCAAGCAGTAGCCAGTGCTGAGGAGGGCTTGTTCAGTGTTTAGGAATTACTGCCACAAACAGGAAGCGTTTCGTGCTTTCTATTCACAGTTACTTGAGGAGGGAAAGGACATGGGGCCCAGGGCAAGAGCTACTTTGTAATAGGAAAAGAAAGCTGACATGGCTTTTGGTTATGCCAGTTCATTGTATTCGCTGTGGAAAGCAGGCGGCAGTTAAGTACGTGGGATATTCGGTTGGAGTAGCCTGACTCCTCAATGACAGAATGAGTAAATCGCGCAGCTTCACTAACAATGAAGTCCTAATAATCAAATGCAAAATCAAATAGGTAATTGATAATGTCTTATTCTAAACAAGAAAAAAAAAAGGAAGCATGTTTACAGGGAAAATTACTGCTTAAGGTTGAGAAGGAAAAGCCGTTGTATTTCACAATATTTGAATTACAGCAATGCTACATTATTTATGAGACAGCACCTCTAAAAGATACGTTGAACTGCTTTAGCCATGAGTTTTCAGCCACGATGGGCCATGCAAAGGTAAATACACAAAGCTCTGCTATTCCCCAGATCCTTTAACATTTATTCTGTTCAAATCATGTAAAACAGAAAGGCTGTTTAACAGATGAGATTGCTGACTATTGCAAATGCACCTCCTCAATTGCTATATAAGCCAAGGAATTACTCGAATCAGATTTCTAGCCACATCTTCAAGAAGGTGTCAAAGCTTGCTGCCTTTCTGCTGAATTACAGAAAGCTGTTACTTTTAGATAACTTCCTGTAATTTACCAGCAGGATCTGCTCAGTGACTGCTGCAGTCAATGTTCTGTTCCTTTGCCTTTCTTTGTGGACAGTGAAGCTTCTCTCTTTCATGAGAAATGTTGTAGTCTGACATCAACATGCAGTGATCGAGTTCTGAGTGCTAAAATTGAAAAATCTTTTATTTTTTTCTTTCCTTCTTGTCTTTTTTTTTTTTTTTTTTTTTTTGAGAAGATGGGAAATTCTTACGCTGGTCAGCTCAAGACAACACGGTTTGAAGAAGTGTTGCACAATTCTATTGAGGCCTCTCTTCGCTCAAACAACTTAGTTCCCAGACCAATCTTTTCTCAGTTGTATTTGGAAGCTGAACAGCAGCTGTCATCACTGGAAGGTAGGAAATGGTGGAATTTATATTTCTGCTCAAGGACAATTCTGCTATTTGCTCTCCCAAGGCTCAGCACACATATTTCAGAGTACAGAAAACCAAAAGTATTTAAAGTTTTTATTTGGATTCTTTATGATCTACAAATATATGTATATATATTAGAATTGGATGAAAAATACAAACTTCATTGTCTTTTACTTGACAAAATTAAGCCACTTGCTTGCTCAGATTTATCAATATACATAAATTGAAGTACTAGGAATTGTTTCATCAAATGTGTGGAGGAATCTTTGGAGATATTGAACACAAATCTGTTATCCTATAATTTGTCATACACTGCTGAAAGTTATACAGTAAATGATGGTAAACACATGATCGATTTACAGAAGATATACGCTAAGACTGATTTTCATTGTGGATAAATAGAGCAGAAATGTTTTTAGCTTTTAAGAAGTTTTATAATTACTTTGGGCATAATATTTTTAGTTATTCTGTGGTTGCAAAGGTAAAAATTTAGGATGTGTTCTCTGCACAAATTGGTATTTAACACATGGGATTTCTCACAGAATTTGTGTGTGTGCTTAGAGAAGCCTGCTTTCCGAGTTTCATTTGCTCAGCCTTTTTTCTTGGAAGTAGTAGAGTTTAAATGAACTGTATGGATGCGATAAGCAAGCTGGTGATACAATTTGATGTCCTGGTGTGCTGTTATGTGTGGTAGTCTCATGGTTTTCAGTGAGTTTACTGGTGTGTGCAGAACACCGGCGTGTTGGTGCAAGTTTATGGTTAATAATTTCATTATTTAGCTATTTCTTTCACCAGGGTGTTTTTTCATTTCTTTTGACTGCATCTACTTCCCCTGTCATAACCTGCTAAAGATTGCTTAGATATATGTGTAATGAAAAATGTGTAATGGATAACAATCCACAGTAACGGGGGAAAAAAATCAGCCTGAGAAGTAGTAGTGGATAAAAGTATTTTGCACAGATTAAGCTCTTTACTATTACCTCATGGTAACAGCTGAGAAAATATTTCTTGAAAAAGTAAAGCCGCTCACAGCTCACACATCATTACTCATTTCGTCTTTTTTTTTTTTTTGCCAGTATAGGACATAATAATGAATATACATTTGTTGTTTAAATACATATGCTGCTTATTCCCTACACAAAGTGATCCTTCTATCAAACCCTTCTATGAGGATTTCATAAACTTTTCCATGGCAACCAACTGTGATGTCACAAAATGGATTATGACATCAGCTGGGAAAGATGCTGCAGGAACAGATGCATTGTTCAGGAACAAAAGTGTGATTTCACACTTCTGTAACTTCTTTCTTTCAAGGCTTTCAAAGGACTTTCCAAACCTTGAGGGGCTGATTCTGTTTTCTTTGCAGTTAATGGAAACAGAATTGAACTGTGATTAATTAAAAGTCTCACAACAGCCTGGCAGAGAACATTCCTTTCATGAAAGTTTCAGACAAGGGGAACTCTGAGGAACCTCTAATAGTTTTTCCTAGGTTGTTTGGCAGGTGGGAGAGGTCTGCAAGCTGGCGTCATGTACTCCAGCCTCATCATAAACTGAAATTTCCACTTCTAGCTACATAAATCCCTGTGCTCTGAGGGCCAGGAGGCATGTGAAGCAGAGAGCCATCCTCGGGGTCTTGTATAAGCCCCTTTCCCCCCCCGCCCATTGTGATCTTTCCTTGGCCCTGGCATTCTGACCCGGCGGTATACTCGGACTGTCCTCGGTCACAGCTGCCCGTTGGTGCTCAGTACAGCACGTGTTTTCCTATGGCGAAGCAGGCATTATATAAATAATTTAGACAAGATAGTGCAGTGGATCTGCGCAATCCAAGGATTTGGGCTTTTCATTTTGTGGACTGATAACACATTATAAATGTTCAAAGTAGCATTTGGCAACAAAACCAGCCACCGGTAAATAGGCTGATATTAGGGATTTTTGTCTCTGCTGATCTTACAATATCAGAATTGCTAGAGAGCCTGACAATTAAGTATATAGTCAGTTTAAAGAAAAAACAATTGGAAATGTGGGGGTTTTTTTAATTTATCAGTCACCTGTTGTGACTTGTCATTATTTTTAAGTTTATATTTTTGGTTTGAAAAACATTTTTCTGTCTCCTTTTGATACATAAATGACATCTAAATCAGAAAAAAATGCCTAGCCACTGACACTAGCCTAATACCATTATATATCTGTCATGACAATTTATGCCTAAAAATAATTTGTTTGTACAAAAGAGATGGTAGCGTGCCTGGAGACGAGTTAAATGAACATGTTGGTCCCTTCTGGCCTAGATGTTATTTTTTTTGCAATGAACTTGCAAAGTTGTACTTTCCAGTGAGTATGGTTTTCCAGTCTACACGTTCTAGATTTGAAAAAAACATACATATTATAAACGTAGGCCTTTATAGTAATTTATACAATCACATTTGCCTATAAAATTTTTTGTAGCTATGTAAATTAAAAGTACAACATTCAGCTAAGTTGGTTTAGACATAATATCAGATCTCCTCGGCCTCAATGTTTTTTCATTCTGATTTTTTTCCTGTCTTTTTATTATTGATGTGTTTCCTCTCTTCTCCAGACCTGGCAAATCCATGTAGTGCTTGAAATAGTCCAGAGATATTACCATTATTTAAACAAACTCTTGCTAGATTTTTCATTTTACTAAAAAGCCCGCAGCTTGCTGTGTTCTCACCGGTCATGCATTTCTAATGAGGGTCTTCTAATGTCGTCTTAATTTTCTTGGCCTTTGTAATTGAGGATCATAGCTGCAAATGCCAATAGATGGTCTGGATGTTCAGGAACTTTCTAGGAATGTGCATTAAAAACTCCTTATGATAGAAGGCAAGGTTATTTGGCTCTAACAGGTTTAGATTTCTTGCATATCTCTGTTTGCCTAGATATTACCATATAAACTGCAAATTAAACATGTGGACTGGATTGGTAGTTATTAGAAGTTAGTATGTACAAAACAGTGAGGCTCTTTAATTCTTTACTTCTGAAGTCAACATCCCATTTGAATCACAATCACATTCACAGTTTCGATTCTCTAATCACATCTTGTCTTTCAAAAAGAAAATACATTTCTTCCATTTTTCTCTTGTGCTCTTAGGTGCATTTGGGTGCCGTCTTTTAGGCCCATGTATTAAGTTTGTGCCGAAGAGTCATGAAACTGATTTCAAAAGTTAATGACAAGCATTATTTTTCTGTTAACACCCAAGTCGTATGCCACTGATATCACTGGGACTTCAGTGGGAAAAGGATGGGAAGCGGCGTGGCAAAGCAATGCAGAGCAGCAGTGTGGCAGCGGGCTCCGCTGCAGTGAGGTTGTTCACTGAGCGTTGCTGTGTTCAGCGCTGATAGCAGCATCACGTTCTGACATGAACTTTGCAGCGAACATGCGTCTATGGTTAACTGGTTCCTTCCCTGATCTGCGTTTAAGGGAGGCTGGCTGTTCATGGATATAATACATTTTGTGGCTGTTGATTTAAGCCCTGATGCTGCAATGAGTTTGTGGATAATATCAGCCCTATGAATAGTCCCACTGAGAAAAAAATATATGTATATTAAAATAGTCGCAGAACTTAACTTATATTTGAATTATACCTTAAGAAGAATTAATTACAACTGTATAAGCATAAAGGTCTAATAAATCCTTTGTGAGAACTGAAAATAATTCCTTAAAGCAAACGGTGTTTATGGTATCTATGAATAAATTTAAATTCAATAAAATATGGACTAAATCTTCATGGTATGTCCGTTGGTTTGATGATGCTATATCAAGTTATGTCAGCTGATGCCTAGTTCTGTAACATACAGAAGAACTACATTGAGTTCTCAACGTTGAGTTGATGTTGAGTCTACTTTTGCCATCAACTTGTCTCTAGTTTTGACTGCTTGTTTGTGTGCTCTTTTGGGATTGTTTAAGAAAGGAAGATGTGGAACAGACACATGCAAACACAGAGTTCTTTCAAGGGGCCCTGCTTTAAAAGTAAAACAGAAGCAGAAGCTGTAGATGTTTTTTAAAACAAGCAGCAGAAACCCTAATGGTGCCCTTTACAGGTGACAGCAGCTCATTCTGGTGTATCGTAGGTAGATATTTGCTCTTCTACTCTTTTTGGTTTTGACCTGAAAGCGCTGTAGCTCTCCTGTTAGTCTCTACTTCCATTTCTTGTCTCTATCTGTTGTTTTTTTTTTTGATGTGAAATTACCTGTTATGGCTGAACAATCCTAATGGTTTACCACTGCCCGGAGGACAAAAGCCCACATCCTGCTCCCCCCGTTCCTCCTAGCCATAGGTTAACGTTTTCTCCCTTTTCATCAATTTTGGCATTTTTTGGCTCTTCCACGGAGCTAATTTAATACATAAACCCAGTAAAAATACCTGGTCACTTTTGTTTACTTAGTTTTCTGCTGGGTTAGCAAGCTGGGATGGCTCAGCACTGGCTGCAGTAAGTGTCAGAGCTGGCACAAAGAGGAAGGAAGGAACTTCATGGCTGGGAGTGTGAGGAAAGAGAGGAGAGCCAGACTCACTCCTTTTGCATTGCATTTGGGTATTAGTCAAGGTTAAGTCATAACAGATAACTTACCCCTGACTTAAACAGCAAAGATGGATAGCTTCACTTTCCCTTTGTTCACTTTCAAAGCATTTTTGTCTTTAGACTACACCCTTAAAACGGTTGATGTTTAATGTTCTGTCCTTATCTCTGTGCACCAGGACTGAAGCTTGATGTTTGGATACTTAAAAGTAAACATACCCTTCAAATTCTCTTCTAGATTGGGGTGTAAGTCTGAATAGCCTTCAGAGACAAATCTTCAAACTCCAGATTTACTTTCTTCAGCTTCCTCCCTGATTCTCATTTATCCTGTAGTATTTGTTCAATTGATTCCCAATAATTTGTCAATAAAATAAAAAGATATTCTGAGGAGGGTCATAGGAAAAAAAAAATCCTTGATTAATATCCTATGGGATTCTGGGTGCCCAATCCAAAGTCAGTTGAAGCAAAGAGTGTGGCCAGTTGACACTGAGCTTTGGAAGACGACTGCAGTGTGCTTCACTGTTTTGTGTTTCAAGACTAAAAGCTGGATCAACAGAATAATGTAGGGGCCTAAATGCTATTTTACTTGCCCAAGTCCAAATGGGTATTCGGCTTCTTGCTGATCCTCAAGTACTTGCAGCCCTTCACCATCCAATTTTGCCAGTTAAAGCTCTTTGTGTTTGCTGCTGGCGTGTCCCTACAGAAGCTGAGAAGCTAGAAGCCTAAGGCATAAGCCCCACTGGGTTTGCTTAGCACTTGTGCCCTCTCTCTGTCGTATGCAGTGCTGGATCTGGTCTGAAATTTTTCTTAGTCCTGTCCATAAAACTGTTCTTCCCATTTACCATTTGGCTGCACTCCTCTGCTTGCCAGCATTGTCCCATTTGCCACGAGTGTGTCTGAGCCTAAGAGGGGGTGGAGTCATTGCTCAGTATGTTTTGCTGGAGCTGTTGCATTATGGATGAAAAAATTATTGTCCTATGGGTGGAGAGAAGGAAAAAAGCAATCTTTAGTTGAAAGGCTGAAACATACACCAATAACATGCAGGTGAATTCTCTTAACAAGCAAGCTATCTGGTAAAAATGCTGATTTAGGTAGCTACTGCGCCCGAAAAGTGGGTTACAGCAGAGAATCTGAAGAAACACCTAAAGGCCTCTAAAAAATGAAGTCTACATCATGTATTATTCTCTTCATCCCTCAGTATTTCCTCCTAGACTAGCACAGTCCATGCATAGGCTGCTGTGAATCTTCTTCCTAGACATCTGCCTTTCTTTGACATTGTACAGGGAGCAGCAGTGCTTTACTCAGAGCTCTGGATTCTGGTAGGAGACAGACGGCCTGAGAATTAGGTGTCCTTATCACAGCATCATCTGCGGTGAACCTAGTTTCAAGCAGGAACCGTTTCTTCAGTTTCCTGTACAACATCAAGGACATGGTCAACACCTAATTAATAAAATCTGTACTTGGACTTTAGCCAGGACATTCTAAAGTGCTAAGAAGTAGTGACTTTGGTTTATATTGGCTGTTAATATTACAAACAAAAGATACAGTTACACTGTTGTGATCAGCAAGAGATCAAGCACCAGGAGTTAGGCCTCTAAAAATTTGAGAGGTTAGCTTAAAAATAATGAGATGTAATAAAATAACAAATTGAGGCTTCTTTTTATTTGTCCATTAAGTTTTTTTTACTTTCTCAGGTGCAGTTGGGTCACGCTTTTGAACTTTTTTTTGGACAGGAGCAAAAAGCTTTATTTTTTTGATGAAAGACATTCTATTGTAAGCATGACTGGAAGTTGGAGCTTTAAGGAAAAAACAAATATCCTAAGAGTTGGCAACAGTAGAGTCATTGTCAAGAGGAGAGAATCCAGTTTGCTGTAATACTTTCTGTAACTGGGTCACCTTGTTCATTCATTGGTTTGTTGCCAGGGTTTTCTGTTGTCTAAGTCGTTTATGCTATGATAATTTGTAGCAGGCAGCAGAGCAGATAATGAGGAAGAAGAAGAAGAGGAGGAAGAAGAAGGCTCAGAATCAAGTAGTCCTCCTGTTTCTTACCAGATGAAGCCTCCCCCAGAAGGATGTTGCACTACTGATGGTAAGAAGTGCACTAAACGTGTGTCAGAAGGCATTTGCCCTACTGAAAAGGGGAGGATTGGGGCCATTCCCCCTATAATTCATAAGAATGAGATAATATATACGACATAGAAATCGTAAAAATGTCAGTGTTCATTACCTGCCAGAAAAAGCCAGATTGCTCTTGGTTGCTCTTATATTTGGCAGGATCTTTGCCCAGTGTGTCAGATAAGCATTTGTGTTGGAACGCCTGGCACGAGGACAGAACTTCTGTTCTCTTAGGCAACGCGACCTTCGAAAGGTTGAGTTTGCAGGCATGGCATTTGCTAAAATGAATGTGGTAATTCTTGTGGTTTATCATTGCTCTTTTCTGTTCAAGTTGTACTTCATTTAATGTTGCTGTAAAAAATATTTGAAAACCCGGGAGAAGCCAATGAAATTCACCAGATATTGAGAACTCTTCTCTCCATTTTTGAGTGTCTGACCTAAGCGATGATGCTGCTAGTAAATAGTCCCTTAAGTATGTAGGTTGCAAAACATCATCAAGTGAAATTTGCACTATAGGTTTTCAGATTTTTGTTTGTTTTTTTACTGGTAGCACCTGTTTATGGCTGACCAAAAGCAGGGAAGAAAATTATCTCTTAGTTTGCCCTTGACCTCAGAGAATACAACTTTGTTTTTCATTAAAAATATATGAAGTTCTATAATGAAGCCAACTGTGAGTATTAAACAAAAAATCTTGCCAAATTAAAATACTTTGAATTGATTTTTTTCTAGGTTTCTGCCAGGCTGGTAAAGATTTGAGACTGGTCTCAATTTCCAATGAACATATTGAGGTACCATCAGGGTTTTTACTTGTTGGTGCAAAGTCACCAAATTTACCTGATCACCTTTTAGTGTGTGCTGTGGATAAAAGATTCCTGCCAGATGACAATGGGCGCAATGCCCTGTTGGGTAAGTGTCTGTGTTTGCAGTAAGTGGATTCTTGTGTGGGCTACAATTAATAGCTAATCCTTTTCTGAAGAATGAGTTCAGCACATCTTATTTCCGTTCCACGTCTACAGTAATGCTCACTGGTGATGCACAACAAGATAACAACTCGGAGCTGGCTATGTTTGCTTTGGAAAGATGCAGAGTGAGCCAGTTCCTGAGAAATGCTCCATCACCTTCTATCCTTTAGTCCAAGGCTAAAGTCATTGTCCGATCAGTTTATGTCCTCGTTGCTGGAACTGCCCATCTGGTAATTGCACTAGTTGAACTGCTGCCCGTCTCTGTTTTAACTTCCCAAATACTAACATGGAGAGACTGCAGGTCTGTCAAGTGGAACTTTCTGGCTACTATATACATGTAAACAGTTTGATGATAGTTTGGACTATAAAAATTAATGACCTTTTCGATCTCTCTGTTTGAGATAAGGATAATATTCCCCACTGTGTTTGGACAATAGCATGGGTTCTGGATCCTGACCTATGACTTTTTGCTATTATCACAATATAAGTAAATGTGAATGATTAAAAGTTGAAATTTTTCCTATATGCATAATCAGGTAATACTGTGTGTTTGAATAATGCTGTTTGCAGAATACTTCAATTTCTTGCTTTTCATCTATTTAGAAGTCTAACTTCTGACTTAAAACTAGGTCCTTCTATCCATTTTTATTATAGCCTCTCTGATGGCCATTAGCCTCATCCAGATCAACCCAAATAGGGATGAAGTGCAATCTTGTGAATAAATGAACTGAATATTAATGTTATTAAAATGGCATACTTGTTATATTAGGACAAGTGGTATATAATCTGGGGGAGAACTCTTTTTTCAGTCAGGCACTCTCAGGTTCTTATGTATTATTTTCTTAGTTAACAAAAAAATGCTGCATCTTATATCTGTGTACCAGTCTGAGCTTTAAATAGCAAAAAGGAAACACTTGCCATGACTTTTAACTGTTTTCTTTCACAAACGTTAACATGAACTCAGTTGTTATCTCAGTTTGAGCAACTCTTCAAGGCATTTGAGATGACAGCATAGTGTGAAGGTACATAATGTAATTCTATGTACAGTCATTTCTTTCCTCATGCGATCTTGCAGAGTTGGATTGGTCACAGTACATTTGACCAGGGATTGTAAAAGAATTAAGAGGGTTGTAAATCACCCACGTGTTGTCATTTTAAAGATAAAGACAGGAATGTTGTACCACTCAAGTCATTCAGTGCTAGCGCTGTTAACAGCCTAAGCTCCTTAGGCTGTAGCAGAGAGGAAGTAGTGTGTTTGTTAATTGCATGCTAAACAAGAAGAGAAAAAGGCAACAGGAACATAACTGGGAGGTTTTTATGCTAGTTACATCCTCAGCTCGCTTATTTAATACATTTTAGTTTCCTGAAACCAGTTAAATGCTTATATATGGCTGTTGCTATACTCTTTAACACCAGCGAATCACATTCTTTTGAAAAGGACTGTAGTAATTCTGTAGGATGACTTTTATGTATTCTATAACAAACTTCAGTATGAGAGCATTTACGTACTTTAAGATCCAAAGTCTTCATCTGGAAGCTGGAAATAAAATAATGTTCCTGGTCCCTAATCTAATAAAAAATAACCCACAATATATTTTATTGACATGAGGACAGCATACTATCCATACAATAGATCATACTGGAGATAGAAATTATTATTTGATTCTGGTTTCCATACACTGTTGCAAGTGAAATCAGGGCAAGTAAAATCAGAAGCAGACATGAATAGTCTCACAGTTTCAGACACACAGTGAGATAAAAGACAGAACCATTTTGCCCTTAAATTCTCTGTCTATGAGTATAACACAGTGACTTCTGTCTTGTCATAGATTTAAGGTGAAAACAGTTCATATGAAGAAGGGGAGCTCTTTTATTGTGTTGTTTTTAAAGACAGTATAGAAGGCTTATTTTTGGTATTCTGAGTTTAGGCTGTTCTCCTGCAAACATGTTGGCCTTTTGAAACAACATGGAAAGTGGTCCCTTCAAGCCTTTCTAGGTTTTGAGGGGAATTGAATTGGATTCATTTTTAATTGAAATGAGCTGTCATCATGAGTCAGAATATATCCCACACTTCTGGTAAGGCTTATTGGTGATACAGGCACACCATGTGTAACCCTTCAACCCCATTGTTTGTATTTAATTTCATGCTTTTTTTCTAATATACTGTGTTTTTGTAAGGCAGACGTTACTTAGGACTGTAGATTTCTTCCAAAATAATTTATCTGAAGGGAAAAGACACTAATGAATTACCCCGTAGTCTCCTGATTTCTCGTGGTCAGCCTGCATATGTTTGTGAAGATGCCTGTGGACCGTGCAGAAATTCCAGAAGAAAACAGGAAATGTCTCGGTATCTTCCGGGCCAGCTTTTGACTTATGGTCTTGTTCCCATTAGGGGCTGTTGATATGCCTCTGGGGCATGTGCCAATTTATTGATTATGCTAATAAGTATCCCACCATCCAGGCATATGTGCTTGTGATTTGAAAGTAATTTCTCTTGGAGGTTGTTTTGTTTCTTTGTTTTTACAGTTGATGTATTATTCCATAGAAAAACATCCCATTTTCTGGAAAAGATTATACTTTTGGCAAGCTAAAAGTTCTCTGTGTCTGAGCATGTACCTCGTATCCTTCTGTTAATCAAGATAGATCACGGGTTTAACTACTCTGCAAAACAGATTCAGCTTTTCGCCTTCAGGAAGCTGTTTCTTGGGGTTTTTGTGACCTAAAGGAATGCTTAGATGTATGAAGCACTTCTCCCAAAGGTTTTTTCTCTTTTGGTTTTTCCCCCCCGGTTCTCACTCTTAAAAAGAGTCTCTCATGATGAACAAAGCAGCTATTCACCCATCATTTTCCTTCCCAAAGGACCAAACAGCTGCCTACTTTCCTAGCAGGGAATAAGAAATCTTGTTTTTTTTTTTCAGTGGGTCTCTAAGGTCAGAATGACAGAGGAAAAGATTAGTTTGCTTGAATTGTAAGCTGTGTGTAAGATGAAAACACCGTAGTATAATATACTGTGGCTGCTTCTGTTAAAATGTACAATGTTCTCTTGGGCTTTTGTAACAGTCATGGGTTTCCGTACAATGGAGGTCTCCAGCTTGACCATATTGATTTCATTCATTTTTTAAATTTAATCTTTAATCTTCATATGGAGCAGTACTAAGTAGGAGGGAAAATATGGAGCATTGTCAGTGTCTGTGTGCTTTTTCTTGTGAGTAGGACTGAAAAGAAGAAATACTTTGGCTGAAAAGTTGAAAATATAATCATTCTTTGTCTTAAGCAAGCTGCCAATTTTCCACAAAAATATTAACATTAATTAAAAGCCTGTTACTCATTTAAAAGAGAAACAGGAAGAAAATTTTCTGCCTATTTATGAAAGATTAGATTTTGAAACATTAGATTATGAAATATTAGATGGATATCCTTCCATCCTGAAGTCCTCTCTTTACCCCCAGCACAAGCTCACTGTTGATCCAAAGGAACCCTTTCCCCAGTGAAAAGCTAGGTCAGGTTTCATACCCTTTTACTCCAAGGTCCTTCTTCTGACCACAAGGTCCCTACTATGGAAGACCTTTTTAAATTATGGGCAATTGATCTTTGTGATGGGAGCAAATTCAAGAAAATGCATATGATAAAATTCCAGATACAATCCAATACCTTCTGATTAAACAATCTTCAGAGGGTAGCAGCCTTAAGTCACTACTGCACTGAGTTGGATATGAACTGGTGACCTAAAGGTGAAAGGCTTTTAGCCCCTAAACTCCAGGCATTGGTTTCTAATTCTCTTGTGAAATCAATCCCATGACAAAGATATATTGAGTTACCTTATGGCTGCCCCAACTCCCCTGACCTTTGTCCTCTCTATAATGTATGGAAGAATATTTAATGCAGCTTGTTTATGAAACAAGCTGTCCCCTCTATCAGCTGCTGCCTCGGGCCATAGCACATGAACAGGGCATGCAGAGAAAAGAGGATGAAATGTTTGGGTTCTTGGTGTTCCTTTATCTGCTACAGGATGTGCAATGGGCAGGGTTGGCAGAGCCCTGCAGGGAGTGATGGCTGCAGAGTGTTTTATTGCACTGGAATTATAAGATTATGGTACGGTCTATCTGTGATATCAGGGCTGAGCTGTATTAACAAAGCAATGGCTGTCATCAATGAGAGTGTCACTCAGAATGAATGGGATGAAAAATGGTGTTGGCAGGAGCTTGCAAGAAAGGACTCTCAGTCTGACTCAGAGGAGCCAGGGAAGCTTGAGGTGAAAGATGATAGTTTGACTTAAAAGGAAAATTAAAAAATAGACTTCCAAAATGTTCTCCAAGGACTTTTCAAAACAAGTGGACAATTTAGATCTGTTTAATCCTTACTAGGCCTCACCTGGATGCTACACGTGGCGTAAACTTATTTTCCAGTAGACCTCATATAGTTAAAAATAGGTGATGAGGGCAAAAGGTTATTTCAAGTAGAAGTTATTGCTAAATCTGGTTTAGACAGATGATGATTTACAAAAGTTATGAATAACGACTAATCTAAAGTCCACATGAAAAGATTATATGTCCACTGTCCAACTTCTGTTGAAATGTATGTCTGCCTGTGGCTTTGGCAAGTGGCTGGTCACTCTCAGCAAAATGATAAAACCTAAGAAATGAACAGGTACTTCTAATTTACGTTTGGAAACGGTCCCCTCATGCTTGTATTTGAAAAAACATAAGGGCTTGTAAGTGGCAACCAGGCAAAAATTGCAGTGCTGCTGGTCATGCTCAGTGTGCTGCCCAATGCATGGGAAGTTTTCATTTACAAGCAGAAGCATTTTTCATGATTCCTTAAACGGCATAAAATGCACGCAACTCTACAGCTTTTGCCACATCCGTTCTAACTTTGTTTCCTTTTGTTGTTGCTTTTATTGCAGCTACTGAAGGCTCTGTGATGTTAGACAGATGCTTTTGTGCTGACTGATATAACACAGAGGATTCTGCAGAGTCATGACTTGTCCTGATTTTATGAGTCATAATGACCTTTATCATCCTATGGACCAGGATCAGAGAGATAATATGCAGCTTTCAGTAGCTGTTAGCCACTTGTTCCCACAGATACCAGACCAATTTCCACGTGAACTTAGAGTTTCAATAAATTCTTCTGAGCCATTTGAAAACTAATGAAAGTGCTCAGGTTGTAAACCAAGCAACAGGTGTTTACAAAGCATTATATTTCAGTGCTTATATTTTACAGAAGGGGGAAACAAAGAGACCATTATTTTCAAAACTTAATTTGCCTGAAATATGAGATCGAAATCATAATTCTTATTAAGGGCTCTCCACTTTATCTACCATATTATTGACCCTTTACTCCAGTTACACTATTTATTTCCAATGTTATTCTCCATCTCTTATGTGAAATGCATTATTCCCTTTATTTTTGCCATCTTCCAATTCAGTGACCACACCCTTTCAATTTCAATTCCTGGGATGACACAGAAAAATGTTCATCAGATGTGATTAAAATAAAAGAAAACTTAATGCTTCAGGTCACATGTAGGGAATAGAGAGAAAATTGCCATGGGGAATATTATCTTCTAATTGCACACTTCAGGATTTCTTTGTAGATTGTAAGTATTTTCAGACAGTTGCATTGGTCTGATGCAAGATGAAAATTTCTTAGGAAATACTTTGGAAAGTGGAGAAGAAAAGTTTTTTTTAAGAATCAAAAGGCAGATAGTCAGACGTGCAAGGAGAGCCCTTTATTTACGGAGATAATGATGTCACCATCACGAGCCCCTCTTTGAGGCTCAAGCTGTGTATCTCAGAATGAAAGGAAATGGCAGCGTCCCTGGAAATGCCCCATCTAGCCTTAGTACAATAAGCTTCTTTACGTGCAAGGACTATGTCTCTGTCGTGTCTATAAAGTTGCAGACACTTTGTTTCCGTAATCATAAATAGTTTAAACTGCTGTGAAGTGCTAACTCAGTCCAGCCATAATCTGAGAAAACTACTTTAAATTAATAGCCCAGGAAAGCTTTAGTATTTTCTTCTCTCTAAAAAAAGCATCTGTAGTAGGAGCTTGGTACTTAAATACTTAGATCTAATTAAATATAATAGGTTAAATATACCTAATTTCTTGGGGCTTAATTGCGTGTTTAATTTCGATGAAAGCTGAAGCAGAAGTGAAGCCTGTGCTTTCTGTGGTGTTGAATAGGGCTGGGATAAGCATGTGATTCAGTACTCTTCACTCAGAAACTTCTCGGTTTAGTGTTTCACAAGTAGGTAACAAATAGGAATTGTGGTCTTTTTTTGGTGGGAGAAAATGAAAAATATGTCCTTTTTTTTAATTGTTCTATAAATGTGGGGCTCTGTTTTTGCAATCTGGTAGCCGAAGTGCAATACAGTGGACTTGATGTCATTTTTTTTGGAGGAAAATGTTAATAAAAAGTTCACTCTGTGAAAAACAAATATAAATACAGGTTTTCTCCAGGAAACAGTCGTGTTTGGATGTTATTAATAGTGACCCACCTATCTCATTGGATCATATGTATTGTTTATTTTATCAGGCTTCTCTGGCAATTGTGTTGGCTGTGGCAAGAAGGGTTTCTGCTACTTTACAGAATTCTCAAATCACATTAATCTTAAACTGACCACTCAGCCCAAGAAACAGAAACACTTAAAGTATTATCTGGTCAGGAATGCACAGGGAGCTCTGACCAAAGGATCTGTAATCTGCTGGAAAGGGGCAGGTAAGATAATGAAGCTGTCTTCCTTGAGCTCTGGTTTTCATCATCCAAGCTTAGCTATCTCAGGGACTGGCGTCTGTGTAAAACCTAAGACAGATCAGTTGAAAGAAAGAGTCTTTAAAGCTAGGTGATTACTACAGCAGCTGTAAAAAGCAATTGACTGACCTAGTATGAGGATGGCACGCATGTCTGAAGACATCAGTTCCTCCCTTCCAAGTGCCGTAGCCTCTAAGTAATTAATGTGTGAAATTATCAAATCAAACATGCAGAGAAAAAGCAAATGCTGCTGTTGTCAGGGGATAAGAAGTTTCCTTTTTTGTTAAGAGTTCAGAGGCCGCCAGTCTTCGTCCAGCACCTGCTCAAGCACATTGTTCCAACTGCCAGAAAGTTCGGGCCTCTCGGGAAGCACCTCCAGTGAGCCGCTCCCAGCAGCAAACCCCAGTGCTCCAGCTGGGGCTCAGCAAACAGGTACTGCTTAGAAGGAAGACACGCTGGGTTACCTCCAGCCTTTCTGTCCATGTGTATTTATTTGTGTGTTCTTGTGTGAATGGAAAGACAAGCAAATAAGCACGCTACCACATAAAATAAAACAAATTGAATAGATTTAGAGATATATTACAAATAAAGAAGGCAATCATACTTTGAGGGCTTCTTGCTGTCCACTTTTCCCCCTCAGAATTATGGATAAAGTAGGTTTTTTGCAGCTTGCTCACAGCTAAGGCAAACCAACATTTTTAAAAAGCCATTATTTTTAAAGTTGCTGAGAATAGGTATTACGTTCCTCCAGCTGTTGCTTGTCTAATCACATCACAGACAGCAAGTGTTGCAGGAATCAGTGTCATTTCATCTTTTTCTTCTCATCCAGACTATTTTATGTTATGACCAAAATCCTCTTTATTGCAGGCATTATATAGGCATTGGCTTAAAAACCTCTGAGATTTTTCTTCTGCTGAGGAAAGCGACTTTAATATTAAAAAACAAACTAATGGTCAATATCTGTGACATTTTTTGAATTAGTAATTCTTTCTGAAACATTTAGTTTTCCATCAGCTTGACATAAATGAGAGGTGATGGATGATAGAGGCTAGAGTGATCTCGCTGAGCTTGTTCATAACGAAACAGCTCTTTGGTGTCTTGTGACTGTTACAGAGATTCACACAGGAGAACTGAGGCACATCTGTTGGTGGTTATATTTCTTCTGTGAGATAAAAGCCTGTTAAATAGTTGTGATCTGGAATACTGGTACCCCTCCAGAACAAATAAATTATCTCTTTGTAATAGCAGATTGACATTCTTTTTGTCGGAGTTTACATATATAAAAAGCTACATCAATTACAAACATATCTTTTTAATGCAGCATAGTTAAAAAGAAGCTTGGAGAGAGGATGTCAAATTGGAATGAAGGCTTAGGAGATTTTTAGTAAATTTTAAACCACCTCTCTCACTCTCTTAGCTGGTTCTTAAGTAAACTTCATGTAAGAGCTAGCTAGGGTCCACCTGCAAAGAAGCTAAAGGATCTGGCATATGTGTTTAACTGCAGAATCAGATTTTACCTAGGCACGTAACTGGGAGTCAGACAGCAGTATTCTGGTATGAGATCAGAAGTGAGTTTGGTTTATTCAGCATTGCATTCACTCTGAGCAAATCCAGGTGGCTCTATTAAAGTAAATGATCAAGTGATCAGTTCATTGTACTAACAGGGATCTTGACCTAGAAGTGTTTAATGCAAATATTTTGGTTTTTTCTTGCCAGCTGCAGCCATAGATCACATCCCTTCAACAGCAGCATTCAGCTCAGCAGCTTATAATGGCAAGGAGTCGCCTAAACAACAGTTGGTGAAAAATAACCTGTCTTCTCTGACAAGACCTTCAGTGTTAGGTATTTGTATAGATTTGTTGTTTAGTAACCCTAAACTCTATATTTCATGGGTATAATAGAAGCATTGAACAAATTATATCATGATCGTAGTTTCTTGTATGAACAGAAATTACTATTCCCTTCCAAGAGCTTTCTGACCAGAATGCTTTTTCTATGTTACTTTTCAGAAAAAAAAAATGCTTATATGTTTTCAGCCATACACTTGTTACAGTTCAGATTATTAATTGGAAGTTTTTAATGATATTTACAGTTCATTCATTTAGTAGAAGTACAGACTAGATTCTGAATCCAGGTTGTTAAAGAATGTGTCAGATTGCACCAATCTCACCAACAGATTTTGGGAAGGGAATTAAGAAAGATTTATGAGTAATCACTCATAGGATAATTCCTATGCTGCTGTTCACCTTGGGATGGAGCACTAGGCTCCAAATCAAAGAAACTGTCCTCACGGCACCATTATTAGAACACTTTTTTTCTATCACAAACAGTATTCTGTATCAGTGCCTTGCTTAAGCAAGAAAGTTATTCTTCGCTGTGGCTAGAAACATGCCATAGCTCTATTTTAGAATAAGTCTTCCCAAGTTTCCTTGCTGGCATCACAGCCAGATTCTTTTTCTCTGCCCATTCAGGTTCTTGATCTCTTTCCTCCATGCAGCAGCATGTTCTTGCTGATTCATTTCAGATGGATTATCTTCACATATCAACATACCTGGGGGAAAGAGGACGGCATTTTCAAATTAAAAATTCTTTCTATGGCACTATCTTGCGACTTTCATCACAACGTTACGCCAGGAACCTAAATAAAAGACTGAGTAGCCGAAATGGCTAAATAGTGCCCTCACGTGGTAAATGTTTAAAGGACAAAGTAATCTCTAAAAACTGTGCATAAGGTTCTTCTGCAAGCGAACGATGTTATTCTAGATCTGAGGACTTGAAGTTAATTTTTAATTTTAATATATTTTGCAAAAATTAAACCCACCTTTCATATAAGATTCTTACTGTGTCTTGAATATTATGTGGGACAAACCATTCTGCCGGGATATATAGCCCTGCCAG
Organism: Phalacrocorax carbo; assembly: GCF_963921805.1. Classification (NCBI taxonomy): domain Eukaryota; kingdom Metazoa; phylum Chordata; class Aves; order Suliformes; family Phalacrocoracidae; genus Phalacrocorax; species Phalacrocorax carbo. Next base: position 113,743,073 of record NC_087515.1, read on the forward strand.
CGTGAAGTAGTGTCACGACCTCTGCATAGTCATGTCCAGAAATAGAAATAGCTCAGTCCTGCAAGATGCTGAGCAATGCCTGGAGGACCGTTGACCCTCAATAATTAGAAATACTTGATGTTAGTGGAAGCTCATCATTCTAGGAGTTTGCAGGAGTGCGTAAGATGATTCAAGAAATAAATGAAAGAAAATTCAATAAGTTAATCATCAGGAGCTCCTAGAAAAACTGTGAGAGAGTTATGTTTTTACAGACAAAGTTGTTGGAGCTCCATGTGGATAGCAGGAAAGTGCAGGAGTAATTTGCTAGGAGTTAATATGGAATATCATAAAACCAAAGACAGTAACCAGCAAGAAGCGGCAAAAATCCTGTGAATAGAAAAATTGTTGAGAAGAACTCAAATCTTTATTAAAGTTACCCTGAAACCCATAAGAATTTTATTTTACAACAAGTTACATGAAACATTGTGTCATGTGCTCAGAAATAAAAGGAGCAAAATGCCCACTGGGTTGACTTCAAAATATTAATACGTATAAGCATTTTCAGTACATGTCTCTCATTCTTAGTAGAGTATTCTTAGCAGAGAGTAAGCATTGGAATAAAATAAGTGAAGTCTGCCTATATATTTAACAGTTCTCTGTACCAGAAAGTTCACAGATATTTAAGCAAGACTTAGCAAAGTAAAATAAAAACCATGAAAAAATGTTATAGTCATTGAGTTGACCCTGCCTACCACAGTACTTAATGCACACATTCGATCTATCAAAACTTATTGAATTACCACGCATAAAGCCGAATACTTTTTATTCTAATACTTTTCTGAAATATTACTGTTATTCAGGTACTTTAACAAATTCAGGGCCTCCAAAAAAGCGCCATAAAGGTTGGTCACCAGAATCTCCATCATCTACTGAAACTTGGAACTTGCAGCTCAACCCACAGGTTCCAAACAGAACTAAAAATGGTAAGCTACACCCAAGGTAACCATAATGTTTGTTTCATTATTCAGAAAATAATGGGGGAAAAGAGGCAGTATTTTAAAGATCCATGCAGATTTGCATTAGAGTTTTGAAAGGTGTTCGATACCTACATGCTCACCTACATTTAGGTGCCTCATTTCCAATGAATTATTGGATCAATGGAGCAAATGATGATCAGTCATTCCCATTGATTTCTTTTTGAGGGTCTCGGCTTAACTCTCATTAGGATCCAGTCATCAAGTCATTCTTAATAAATCCCAACAGGTGCCTGTGTCCATCTTTAGACACCAAAACCCCCTTGGGAAATTAAAATTAGTGTCATAACTCAGGTCAAGGTACCATCCATTGTTTCAATTATTTGTCACAGTGTTCTTCGCACTTGGATTTTATAGTCTATAGATACAGACTAGAGTGACATGTAGTGAAATAAACCTGTGTTCCCCAAAGTGTTTTCTTTTAATGTGCTATTGTTTGAATTAAAATTACCGTAAAGAAGTTCTGATTGAGTGAACATTGAATCTTAATTTTTTTTTCATTCTTGCTATAGCAAGAAAACCTGAATCAATGAAACTAAATATATCATACAGAACACACGAATCATAACTATTTGTCCATTGATATCACATCAGTCTTTGTATTCTTGCATTCAAACCTGGGACTGTTTGTTTATAAACACTTACAAATCTTTAGATGCTTGAGTGATGTTCAAGGTCTCAACAATATAAGTAGTCTTCCAAGAAAATTAGCATAACAATATGGATTGTAGTAACAGCTGATTAAATGTGTGTTGTAATCATAAAAAGCATTTAACACTGATACCAAATGTGGGTATGAGATGATGTTGAATAACTTTTCTTTGAGGAAACCATTATTAGACCTGACTTCAGTAATAACATGTCTAAATCTTAGATGGAGGAAGCCTATCATCTTTACCACATTCCGCTTTGATGGGGCCAGCCTCGTCTCCGATGGTGGGCTCAGGAGAACCGGTCTCAGTTCCTGACAACTTGCTGAAAATCTGTAAAGCAAAGCCAGTTATTTTTAAAGGTAAAACTCCAACCCCCCAACAAAACCTTATATCTTTTTTGTCAGAGATGTAAAGATACATCCTACTGCTAAAGCTGTCAATTTTAAAAGGTTTACTACTAAAACTGTTTAATACATATATGGGAAATTATTAAATTAATGTGATGTGTACAAACATTGTTTGTTTTGTAGGTCATGGAAACTTCCCATATCTTTGTGGGAACATTAATGATGTGATAGTGAGTCCTTTGTTGTACACCTGTTACAGAAATTCACAGTCTTTATCTAGAGCATATGAACAATATGGTGCCTCCACAATACAGCCTATTTCAGAGGAAATGCAGCTTTTACTGACTGTCTACTACCTTGTTCAACTAGGTAAGATTATTTTACATCCAGATAGACTACAATGAATATATTACATTCAAAAAAAAAGATAAATATTAGGGCAGGACAATATTAAGTATCAGTCTTAGGAAATGTGATATTAAACAATTTCATCTGTGGTAATGAAACATAACTAAATAATTAGTTCTTGAAGACCAGACAGATTGAAATATAATCATACGAAGTTCATCTTCTCCTATAATCTGGGACATCAGCATCTAAAAATAAAAAACAGGAAAGAGCTATAATTCACTGCTCTTGCATAGTCAGTGGTTTAGAAGTAGTATTATGCTGAGACAGGCAGCACTCAACCTCTTAAAGATTTCTGATTACTGATAGTCAGGTTCCAACACGGCAGCTTTACTTGAGTATCACAAAGGCACTTCAAAAGGAAAAATTTGATTCACATCTGCTAAAGACAATAGAGTCATGCACGCATGCATAAATCTGATCCCTGAGGTCCCTTCCAACCTGTGATTGTGATCTCTAAAACAGTACGTATTCTGAAAAAAATTGAGGTTTAACTCAACAGTTTCATTTAATTGTTTCATAATACTTTAAATTTTTTTTTTAGCCTCGGACCAGGTCCCTCTGATTGAAGATCTGGAACAAATATTCATGCGTTCATGGCGGGAATCACATCTGTCTGAAATCCGCCAGTACCAACAGGCTGTTCCACAGAGCTTTCCGCAAGTGTCCAGCCAGATCGCACCAGTGACTTCAGCCCAGCTCCCCTGGCTGGCGGGCCTCGCAGCTAGCTCCTGTAATGATAGCGTCCATATCATTGAGTGCAGCTACTCGCTGGCTGAAGGGCTTTCGGAAATGTTTAAGCTGCTTATTGAAGGAAAATTAATAAAGACAAACTACGTGGTGATCATATGTGCCAGTAGAAATCGAGCCATTGATTCCTGCATCGTGATAACAGGTGAGATCCCAAGGGTGGATCTGCAGGCAAACCAGAGTAATTCAATGCTGTGAGGAGTTTGGTTGGAGTCTCAATAAGCTGTCTCAGAAAGCAGAGCTTTGTCCAACAAGTAACAGGTTTTGATGAACCCAAGTCGATGCTACACAAACGGGTCTCTCCCCAGCAAATAATATTTAGCATTTTTTTATTTTATATTTAATAGTAATTGCCTGCATTACGCCTTTTCTCACCGAGGCATCCCAGCCAACACTACGACAAACAAATAATAGCGAGTTACAGCACACAGTGCAGAAAGCTCTCCTGCTCCGTGCGACTGGGATATTACTGCGAGCAGAGGACTGAACATTTTCTTAGCTTCTAAAAGATGGTCTTTCAATGTCCCTTCGACAACCTGTTGAGGGCTATGCTGATAATTAAATAAATTATTTGAATATCCATTTGAAGATTCATGATGAGTGTAAGATAATTGACAATTCCTTTGACTGTTTTCGTGCTCTTTTTATATACTGCATCAACAAATATTTCCTAAAAAGGGAAAAAAAACCACAAAGAATTGTAAAACGTGAGTCTGTCTTACAGGTATCTGGTGCATACATGTATAGTAGGAAAGACTCATCTCTGCCATTTTTGTGTGTGTGGTATTCATTTAGCTGGGTAGTATTTTTATTATGACTTAGAACATTTTTACTTCAGTTTGAAGTGTTTTCAAAATTACTTTTCTGTCTTTTAGGAAAGTATCAGGCAAGAGTTCTGTCTGAGAGCATGCTCACTCCTTCAGACTACCAAAAAGAAGTTAACTATCAGCTGGTCACAGGGAAAGTGGAAACTCTGGGGTCCTTCTTTAGCACACTCTGCCCAGGTACCTAACAGGTTATAAAGAGGCATGTTTCCAAGTCCCTGAAACTTTTAAGTCAGAGAAGATAGCTGTGCTCATTACCTTTCCAGAAGAAAGACACTATTAGAAATATATGAAAAATGCAGGACAAAGTTGTGAAAGTACATTTGAATTGAAATTCCTTGTGAAATCCCTCAGTTTCATAAAAATATGCCAGCAAGTAGCTGAGCATATTCTTCTTAGCAATGCAAATCCATCCATATACATTGCAAGGCCATACCCACATGAATGCATAAATTCTTTTGCCCTAAGCACAGAATTTGTTTAGACCACGATAGAATAAAAGTTACTTTATCAATGGAAGGATTTTTCCTTTCAGCTTACCATACTGTGAACTTGATCATGATGCACGGGAAAGAGGAAAATTGCAGAGAGCCAGGGTTACAGGATAATTTTTTAACTGAGTGTACTGAGGATTATTACTACAGGCAGGATTATCTGGGGATAGATCCAGCTGCATGGAAAGTTAAACTGTATCACACAACTAGAGCAAATGCAGCATATTTGTCAGTGTTAATGGGTTATCACAGCCCCCTTTGCCATTCACGTCACGTCAGTAAGTCTGTACTTAGATCACAAGAACCCTTCTGGATGTGTCATGATATTCTGAGTGGTCGCTTAAGAGAAACTCATTTTCCTTGAGCCATCATGTAGTTATGTTAGTGTTTCTGCTCTTAGTATCTTCGAAGTGTGGTTCTCAAAGTCACTTTTGCTATTGCTATTGTTTGAGCAGAACAAGTAAATGAGCATCCTAAAAATAGTCGCCATCTATATCCACTGGATTGCACTTCACGGGGCAGACCCTGCCTGTCTGAGCTCAGTGCGGACGTGTTCAAACATCTTTTCAACTGCTGAGAAAATACTAAATACTCAGGAGAGGCGTGCTGTATTCTCTGCATAGCTTTCATCTGTAAGCATGGCCCCTGATGAATAGAACAGGATATATTTGCAGATGTGCATAGTTCATACCTTGCTTGCTTCACCATTGGATGTAGCTACAAAACTCATATTTCTCTTTCTGCTTTATAGGGAATTATTTTTCTTTCTATTTCTCAAAAATGTTAAAGATCTAAAAATATTTATCTGATTTTCCAAAGCTCCTTATAATCCTTATTAGTGAACAGTATAGCTCCACGGTCTGATCATAAACTAAGCCAGTTTCATGTCTTTGTTGTTGCTGATTTGCACCAGGGTCTTAAGGCTAGTTTTCTACCATCCTCCATAAATATCCTAGCCGGTGGTCTGCAGAGGTGGTCTGTCATTCCGTGGTCTGATTTGCATTTTATTAGTTATATGCTGTGAAAACAGATGCAATAGAAAATAATGAGAGGGTTCCTGTATAAAACAGCCAATAGGCCAGGGGCAGGATAACTAGCTAACATATATAAAGCTCTTTGATCTACAAAACAAAATCAGTATGAAATGCAGCTGTTATTGACATGGATGCCTCTTCCACTATCCCTTCAATTTGATAGAGGGTGACATTGATCTTTTGCTGGAGAAATTTTATCAGGAAAACCAAGGGCACATCTCTTCATCGCTTTCAGCTTCAGTGAATAAGCCAACAGCACTGAATGGAACAGGAGCAGCTGCGTGTACAAGTAAGTAAGGAGGTTTTTCTAAAGAGGTAACAGAGTAGGGTACTTGAGACCAGGTCTCTGGGTGTGCAGTTAGATCCATCTGGGTGGAGTCCTAGGCTCTTGAAGGCAAAGGTCCTGAGGCAAACAGCAACTCATGTCTTGTGGTATTCAGGTTTACACTGATGGATGCTCTCCTTCATTCCACCAGGTATTGTAGTCTCTGAAGCTCTGCTTGACTTCTATGGTAGCAGAATGCTATTGCACAAATTCAGTTTCAGTTCTCAGACATTTAAGAGATTTATATGACCAAAATGCCCAAACACAGAAATATTTCTTTGCATATTCCATATAGATTTTCATAAACCTGAACTCCTGTTGATAAATAAAGTACCTCGAAGAGTAGATCAATCAGTCTTGCCAGACTTTAATAGTTTGCATTAGATTAGACTTTGGGCATATACCTAAACAGAATTTTGCCTTTTTCCAGGTTATGAGATTGAACGACATCAGATTCGTCCATTCCAGCTAGCAGTGGCTCAGAAATTGCTGTCTCATATTTGCTCAATTGCTGACTCCAGCACTCAAAATCTTGATTTGGGTTCCTTCGAGAAAATTGATTTCTTGATTTGTGTTCCACCCTCTGAAGTGACTTATCAGCAGACTTTGTTTCATCTCTGGCATTCAGGTGATTATTAGTTATCTTTATTTTAGATTTACAGGGGTTTGTTAAATCATTTTTATCTGGAAATACTGACCTTTGTTCCATTTCTATAGGTATTTTATTAGAACTTGGATTAGAAAAGGAACATCTTACAAAGCAGAGGGTGGAACAGTATGTTATGAAATTAGATGCAGAAGCCCAGATTAAATTCAAAGTCTTTTTACAAAACTCCATGCAGAATCCACATACACTGTTTGTCCTAATCCATGACCATGCACATTGGGATCTAATGAGGTAAGAGAACTGTAACTTGTTTTTAGAGAAATTACTATTGTTTGCGTTAGTTCTCAAGATCAGCTTTCTGATTTATCCCTTCCTTCATCTTTGTTTGCATCTTTCTGCTATCTCTCATCCCATGCATTGTATAAACACGTTTTCTTTGAAGGTCCTTCATGACTTATTCTTGTCCTGCTTATTATATTATGCCTCAGTGGAATATTTCAGCTTTCCTAGCTCACCATTCTTATCTTGTTTCAGCCACAGCTATTGTTTTTTTGGTTGGTTGTCATTTGTTCAAGGGAAAGCTTCCGGTGAAAGTGCACAGAGCTCATTATCCCCTGTCAATGTCCTCTGGGCTGTAAAACATGCAAAAATCCTCCACAGTGAGTAGACAACTAGTGAGCCAACACTGCTGCTTAGTTTTTTTAACTGACTGGAAATTTTCCAGTGCAGTGTTTTTGCTGTCCAGAATCACTGATTTGTAAGAATTGAAAGCTTCTGTGGATGCATAGTAATGCCAGGTAGACCTCTCAGGGAAGCAGGGAGGTTTCTATCTGATGTTTACTGAGTTCCACATCAGGTCACTTGCATAACTTATTGCTTCTCCCACAGAGCCTTGTTTCTCTGGCTTCTCCATAATCTGCCTGCTGAAAGGTTGGGCTGCTTTTGCTTTCTGGCTCCTGAGGGGCTGGGGAGCTTGGAAAACATACTGAATTCCAGAAACACTGACATATTCTAACTTTGGGAGCATGGCTGTGTTTCTGAAACCAAAAACTATGGAATCTTGCTTGTGAATGAAATGACAGGGTCTTGTCTTTCACGCTGGTTAACAGTGACAATTTTCACCAAAACCTTATTTTTGCATGTGAGAGTTTTCTGTTCAATTCCTCCAACTCTTAGGAACTTGCATGACCTGTTACAGCTGTCACAGCCTTTAAGGCATTTATTCATATAACATCCTTGAGTAGTAGGGAGGTACCTGTATTGCCGCTTAACTCTGATATTTTTCTTCTTATCTAATAAAAATATAAGTGACAAATATTGAAGTGACTATTCTGCACAGCAGGATTCATGCCACCTAACTGAAGTCACTTAAATGAGGTGCCTAACACAGGAGTGTAATTGCCTGGGTTTGCCCACATAGTCACAACGGAGACACGGGCATCTCTGAGGGCTGACTTAGATCAGGGGTGGACACAACCAGCTTCTGGAGTCACTTATCTCTCTCTGCTGGCAACAGAAGGAGCTTGAAGTGACTAGGCTTGTAAGTTAGTCACTGCAGGTAAATGCCAAGAATTAAATAGAATGAATTTGGACTGAAGTTTTACACTGGAGCAAGGAATTGTCTATAGGTGTTCCATGATACTGGCAATTGCCCTAACAATAACTGTTCTTTCCTTTCATAATAGCTCTATCACAGCTAGTTTCCCTCTGTTTTTCTGTCATACTGGCTTATTGTCTGTCATTTTCTGTCTTTTTTTGTAGGTAAGAATTATATTTTCTTAAGGGCATCACTAACGATGTGGCCAAAGTTACTACAGGACTATGTGTCTATTGGTAACTGCCAAAACATCAGCTTCCTTTCACCCTTTATCTCTCATATTCTGGTAGCTGTCAGGGACTGGTAATTTGCTAGCTAGGGAGCTTATCAGAATTACAGAAATTTTCAGCTGTAGTGAAATAACTTGCATTTCTTTTCCCATCCTTCTATGCAACAAAAGCAGGGCAAAGAATTGGGTCCTAAGTTCCTTGTACATGTTTAACTTCAATTTCACATCCAGGTTAAAGCTGTTCCACTGACACAAATGTTCCCTTGTGCTGATCACTTTGGAGAGTTCTGGGTTTCTTTTTTGCAGTGCTATGCATAGCCTTTACCCTCAAACAGAACTGTCTACAGGACTTGTTGATAGACTGTTGAACTGCAGGGAGGTGAAAGAGGCGCCAAATATTGTGACCCTCCATGTGACTTCCTTCCCCTATGCGCTGCAGACACAACATACTCATATCAGCCCTTACAATGAGATCCACTGGCCTTCTTCATACAGCAATGTAAGATGGATGCTTTGAGGTGCTTTTGTGAGCTTTTCATAAGTTATTTTACATTTACATACTTGGTGAAACTGTGGAGGCCCCATGATTTTTGTAAACAAGAATGAAGTTTGCATGGCATCTTTTTCTTGTTCAGTGTGTGGCAAGTTCTTTTCCCTTTGCTTATCCTGTCATTTCTTGCTTTTTTTCTTTATTCCTTTTATATCCTCTGTAAACTGTAGTAGCTCTGCTAAAACTTCTTGAGCTACATAAAAGGAAACCATTTGAAAATCTGTCTGTAGTGCATTACTGCATAAATATATGTACATTTTCTTCATATGTGTGCATACTAATTCCATACATAGCTGGTCTGTCTGTGTGTATATATATATGGGGAGAGAGAAAGAGAGAGAGAGAGAAATAAGGAAAAATTGGGTCAAACTTCTGTTTTCTCAGAAAAATTAATTCTGTTTCTTTCTCTCCATGTTTTAATGTCTGAGTAGATGTATGCTTATTACAGTATTGACCGATTGCAAATATGTCAGATACCAACGGTTAAACAATTGTAAAGTAATAATTGATAGACTTTACCTTTCTATTTTTACTGCTTCGTGTGCTTTAGGGTGTAGATTTGTACCATGAAAACAAGAAATACTTTGGACTGTCAGAATTCATTGAGTCCACCCTCTCTGGACATAGTATTCCACTGCTTCGGTACGACAGCTCTTTTGAAGCAATGGTCATGGCTTTGGGAAAGAGGTACGGTACCCTCCTTTGTTTAGCACGGGAAACTCAGGAGGTGCATTCTCATGACTTGAGTTACTACCTAGAAGCCTGGTTCTTTTTGTTTTTTTTTTTTCATTGTCCCACAAATCAGCTGTGTATGCAAGGGCATTTCACTCCTCCTTATTTTCTCCTTCCATCTTTTGTGTATATATTTGGCCTGTAATCTAATCAGTCTAGGCTGCCCAATTTAGAGTGTTTTCTTGTTGTGACCAGTACCTACTTCTGTATTATAATACTCTAAAATTGCATCATCATATTATTTCAAATGTGTTATTAATTTTGTCCAATGTTATCACTTGCTGACCCTGTCTAATTTTGATGTATAGAATTAGTGCATACTGCACTTAGACCACAGAGAGAAGTAGATGTATCACTGTGGTTTGTACACTTAAATAAAAACTTCAGAGCGTCATCAGAGCTTGAAAACATATCATCAGTTTTCTTTGGTCTCTGTGGAACAAGTCTAGAATCGCTGCAAAAGAGTAGTGACACATTATGTGCATACACACAGCTGTGAATGAACTCTTTGGGATCTGTAAGAAGAATGAGACAGGACAAGTAAAATCTTGTGATTTTGTGTTGCTAACTGGGAGACTGAGCACATTCACACTTAAGTGCTGGGGCTCGCTGCAGGTGCTTTGGAGCTCTGACCACACGTATCGGGCACGTCTCTGAACAAGCCATAGTTCCTCTTTTTACTGTGCACCTGGATTTCATTTCTGTGAAAACCAGATTACAGGAAGCTGTTGCATATCCACATCTCTCCCTTCCATAGATTGGGGATTGAGGCAGGGTGTACCTGGGATTGGGAACTTGGAGTCCTCATTGGACGCTGCCTACATATTGAGTCCTCTTGGAAGCAGGAGTAAGTTGGTTCAGGGCTTCAGTAAGAAAACAAGAGGAACACCATACCACCCATGGCCCGTTAAGAATAACATACAACGAAGAATACTATTCTCATTGATAAGAGAATATAATTTTATTGATAATATTACTGAGTGCCTTAGCAAATATTCTGTGATAAATTTTGTAACAGCAGTAAAGTCTTGGTGACTTAAAGTGATGTAATCTTACTGGACTACTTGCTTACTAAATCCTTACTAAGAAATGGAGAGACAACATCAGTTCTGATTGTGAAATGACGCTTTGCAAAAACTATTCAACTGTAATTTGGTGAGATTCGGTTGTATAGTAGATATGAAGGATACTTTACAGGAGAAAACTCCAAGTTTACTATATTTTGTAAAAATCAGCTTTTTCACTTTAGCCTTTAGTACTTCACTATTTAATTCACCATTTATTTCAGGTTTCCCAGATTACACAGTGCAGTGATAAGGACCTTTGTCCTCATACAACACTACTCTGCAGCTATGATGGCAGTGTGTGGCCTTTCTCAGATGAAGAATTACACCTCAGTTGAAACTCTGGAAATCACCCAAAACCTAATAAACTCTTCAAGACAATGTCCTAGTGGTCATGGGCTCATGGTAGTGTTGAGAATTCCCTGTACTCCGCTGGCTGCAGTGGCATATGAACGTCTGTACAATGTAAGGGAAAGGCTAGCCCTTGAAGATAACTTCGAAATAATCTTGGGAAATCCTAATTCTGGAATCACAATAGGGAAGCACTTTGTGGAGCAACTAAAGGTAACTTGGAGAATGACATATACTGGGATGTTCCATTAGATGGGTAGGTGGGGAAACTTTACTGGTGAGAGTTGTGGTCCTGAGATGAAGTGCGGGTCTTCCTAGTAAAAATAAAAACTACCATAAGGAGCAAGACTTATATCTTTTAGATAAACTGCATGTGGCTCCTCTACTGTCCTACCTCTGGTTAATACTTAGTGGAGTATTAACTAATATGGCTAGGACTTCCAGCAGCAACCCCCCCCAACACTTGAACTGCTTTTATCTACAGGGACTATGAGCAATAAAGAAAAAAGCCAAATAAAATTGTCACAGTTTTAGCAGACTTTTCTCACAAAATCATCACAGTGCAAAAAGATTTTGATCAGTGACCGGTTGAGAGTTATGTTATTCTTGTCATCAGCGGGTGGCATGAAGGCACCAAATCAGTGATGCTAGTTATGGCTCCTAGAACACCCCCGTATTTACAGCTCAGAACCATGTGTTGGTTTATGGATTAATTTATACCCTTTAGGTCCAGAGTCTTGGGTCATCTGCTTAACAAAAGCCTCTGATACTGCCTTGCTTTTAATAAAATTACCATAATCTGATCACCAAAGCAAAAATGTATTTACATTCTAGGATTGTGTAATACACGTACGGTACACTCTGTACGGTGTCTGATTCAATACATGTTAGATGAAGTAATTTGAGTTCCAGAGCCTAACACTAATCTCATTCTGCTATAAATTAGGCATAACTTATGCTGAAAAATCAGCGTTAGTTCTGAGTCACGTCCTGGTAATCTTCTCTGACATGCATAATAGTGGTACCTGTATGAATGTCAGAGGCTGAGTCGTTGTACTGTTGGTCCTACTGTGTATTCCTTATCTGTAGATCAGTCTTTCAGCAAAAAAGACCGACTGGTGTGAGTAAAGCAGTCTAGCCTGATGATAAACGGTCAAACTTCTCATGAAGTTACCAGGAAAACTGGTAGCTTTGGGAGAGAGCAGGGTACTTCAGAGGGTAGCAAGCAAGGACAGTGGTACGTGTGTGTTGAACACTCCCAGCTTTCCCCTGTTCCTCTAAGGTGAAAAAGACTCATTCCTCACTCTTTTTCTTCCTTGGACTCAGACATCCATACATTATCTGCCACAAGAAGCAACCCTCTGTACTCTTCTCTCCCCCAGAGCTCCTACTCACCTTTACTGTCTATTGTACCATATCCACTCTACCCATGTCTGCCCTGGTCTCAGTGCTATGCAGCCGGGAAACTGGGAGGGTTTTCAGACTGGAACATACTGTTCCAGTCTCCTCAGACTCACAGCAGGCAGATTGCTACCTGTAATGCTCTAGGAATTGTGCAATCTGCCTATGTTGAAATTGGCTCTGCTCTGTGGCTTCCCTTGGTGGAACGTCCATCCACTACACAGATGCACATAATGGATGATAAAAGTATATATTTCTATATTTACATTTGTACCATATGGATATGTTCAACAGTGTTTCTTACCTTATACAGGTCTGGCAGAAAATTGAGGATGTAGACTGGAGGCCACAGACCTATTTGGAATTGGAAGGTTTGCCTTGTATATTGATATTTAGTGGTATGGATCCACAAGGGGAGTCTTTGCCACGGTAAGAAGATCCAGTATTTTCTCAGTGACACTTTTTTATCATTGCTTACCGAACAGCTAAAGATTAACTGTGTAATTACATGTGGGAGAAGAAAACATATCTCAGTGTCAAGATGTTTCTTTTCCATTTTTTGGCAATTTTTGTATCATAAATACAAGCCCCATATTATTAATAATAGCCTCCTGTTTATAGCAAGATATAAATAGCTCAGAAAATATTATGAGAGTTGTCCCAATTTAGAGGGAAGAATAAGGGTATGTTAAAAAAAAAGTATAGCTACATTAGATACCTTAGGGTAGCTGAGACACCTGCATGATGCTGGCATATGTGCTACAGGATGTGTGCAGAGATCAGTACCTTCTGGAATGGCAGCTGGAAGGCAGACAGGATGCCCCGGGGCCATTAAGATAGCACTAAATGCTTTTGTATGTTCAGCTGAATCCTACTCTGTGTGTTAGGCTTAGAACCCAAATGATTGTTCTTTTTCTTATGCTAATACTGATGCTCAGTGCACTAGACAAAGCTGCATAACCCCATTAAGGACAGTGCATACACCACACTGGTAAACTTATTAAGCACAAAAGATACACTGTGTTTTCTCTCATCTGTAGTTTAAGCAGATGAGATAAGAAAAATTCCCCTTGGGCTGTGTTTATAAAAGAAACAAGGGTGTAGATTACAGTGAGTTTTCATACCACCCCCTCTTGTTTCTCTCCAGATCGCTGAGATATTGTGATCTACGTTTAATAAATTCATCTTCTTTGGTAAGGACAACCTTGGAGCAAGAGCTTGGTTTGGCAGCATACTTTGTGAGCTCAGAAATTCACACAGAGAAAGCAGTTGTGAATGATGTGTTAGAAAGTGACCCAGAGAAACTAAGCAGCACTGATAATGAAGATGAAGAAATAGCGACAGAAGGTATTATCAGTAGTGATATTACAGAATATTACAGATATTACAGAAGCTGTAAAATGACTGAGTTGTGTTAGAAAAAGCAGGATTGTATGGATACCTACTTGGTGAGGGTTTCTGGATTTAGCCTTGCTGAGTCAGTTCTCAATTTTCCTTCATCTCATTGACCCTGTGTTTTCTCACCCTCCTGGCCCAAGGACTGCTGCTGCTGCAGCATTTTAATCTCCTGCAGTCCTGCTGTTGCATCTGTTCTCTCTCTGTGTTTTTTGGCTCCCTTCTCTCCCCTCCCTCCCTACCTCATTTACCCATATGTTCTGGCAGCCGCAAAGTGGAGCTCGAATGAGCATCCAGTGATGCTCACTGTTCTGAGTCCTGTGCTGCGTTGCCCTCCCCGCAGCAGAGAAGTGTGAGCTCTGCCAACTGGGAAGCAGTCACCCAACCCCTCTCTCAAAGCATGGGCAACTCCACCTAAACTGTCCCTGACTGATGCTACCGAACCTTTGCCTACATACTGACAATGATGAAGATTCCTCCCAAGCAAACTGTATATAGTACAGCTTAGTCATCTCTAGTTTGTAAGGTATTAAATAGTATGGCTAGAAAATATATCTGAACACAGTAACCTCTGAGTACTCTGTTAAAATGTCCATGAATTCAAATTGACAGTGTAGAGTTGGTGAATTTATAATTTCTTTAAAGAGGAATTAAGAACATATAAACATGTAAACAAACAAAAATAATTTACCAGGAACTGTTGAGGGGTTTTTTTTGAGAGACAGTTGATGGGCGTTATTGGTTATCAATAAGTTTTTTACATTTTTCTTTATTGTTCTGCTTGAAACTGTGGAAAACAAGGGGTTTTTGTCCCTGTGAGTTATTTAAATCTCAAACTGCTTGCCTTCATTTCCTTTTCTATACTACGAGGAGGAAGAGAGCTGGTTACTGCTCGCCTATTAAGTTCTTACTCATTGATAATAAGGATAGCAGAACAAGCAGAACAAAACTATTTACTTTAATCAAATAGAGGAATAAAATACCTGAGGTCATACTCCGACTGCCTTAAATAGAGGCCTACTTTAGATGTGATGAGTGCTTCTGTCCCTTTAGTTGAAGTGCACTGAGACTGTATGTGATCTGCGTCAAATGGGCACCTAAGTTGTTAGGCATCTAAGTTGTAAGGCTGCTTTCCTAGGCCATGAAGTATGGTATGCGCCTCCAGAGTCCAATTCAGAACACCTGAGAAAGACTTATAGCCTAAGTTTTCTGGTGGCAGAGCTTATGTCTCTGTCATAGTAAAACTGTACAGAAACAAGCATTTTAACTTAGAAGCCTAAGCTAGGAATCTCAAGTGAATGTCCTTGGTGGCCGTCCAAGTAATGGATTTCATCACCAAAAGGTGAGATATAATCTGGCCATAAAACTGTAATGTATGGAGTAAGAGGTAATTTCATAACATACTGACAAAATAGAGTTTCTTGACTGTTGGTTTCCCTGACACTGGATTACTGAGGAAAGCAAGGCATGGGTAGAAAGAGAAAACATGGTTGAGACATGCCTAGAAATTACCAGCTCCTGGCTGCAGCGTTCATTTTGTGAAGCTATTGCAGCTCAGCATAGTTAGATTAGACCGTTGGCTGATCCAATATTGCATGGAAGGAACAGATAGTCTCCACAGTGAAAACAGTGTCAGAATGAGAACAAAACCTGCCTGTGTGCCCTGCTCTACTTTGACAATGTAGCTGTGCCTTCCTACAGGCTTACTTATATTATATTTTGGTTTTGTTTTCCCCTACTACCATTCATGAAACAGGTTCTACTTCAGAAAAAAGAAGTCCCATGAAAAGAGAAAGATCACATTCCCATGACTCTGCATCTTCATCTCTCTCTTCAAAAGCTTCCAGTAAGACCTTAAGATTATCTCTACTAAGTTACATTCAGGACATAAAAAAGACCTTTTATTCCGCTTATTAGAAAAATAATAAAAGGCATGAATCACTAAGGTTTTGGTAAGGCCTATTTTAATGGGATCACTAAAGATAACTTTTAAAAAAATAAGCAACAGACTTCTGAAATATAAGAAAGAAGATATTTTCTTGCCTGAAAAATAATCATAGGATGGATGCCTGAGCCAGGCGCTTCTTTAATATGTGCCGCTGAGGTTTGAATCCTCAGTTAGTACTGTGATGGCTGACAGTGTTCACTGAAGCTATGATAATTTACGAAGAAGAAAACACGCTTCACATTTTTAAAAAATCTTTTTAAAAACTGCAGGAGAAAAAGCATGCTTGGTTTCATTGGTACTTTTACATTTTTCTTTTTGCTCTGGAATATTAACTCATTAATTTTGCACTGTTTGAAAGCTCTTTTGGAGGTGGACAATTTTTAAAATCTTCTGTTCCTTTTTAATCTGCAAATTGATGTAGAAAGCATGAGGCAATGTTGGGAACTACTACAACTCTTTTATCTGATAAATTTCTTTGCATGCTTTTTATGCAGATAATATTAAGAGGAGAGTTGAATAAAAGCGGGGAATATAAATTGTACCATAACGCCCTAGGAGTCCCAATCTCATGCAGCTTTTTAAAACATGTTGGTTTTCATCAGTAACAGTACATTCTTTTTGATAGTTGTGGTATTCAACACGGTGACATGCATATTTGGCCCATGATTTCCTTTCTACAGGCACAGTGGTGAATACAAATGGAAAAAAGCTTGAAAACGTTTGGATAAGCTTCACCAACATTTTAATTTTCAAAATGTTTTTTTCTTCTTTAAAGTTGGGCTGCTCATCAGTTCCACAGTGCCCATGCGGCCTGCCTGTAGCTTTGTGGCCTCAATTTGCCTGTGGTTGAAGAAACCTTTTTTCCTTTTTTTTTCTGTGCTCTTGGACACTGGCGTTTTGAGAGACGTCACAGTGGTTTTACTTGAAACCATTCATACTGCCAGTGATATTTTTGTATTTATTGCTAATGTCCTTTACTGGCTACTTCAGATTAATATGCAGCTAGGTATATCTTACTATTTCTTGAGACCAAGAGAAAGTATGGACTTTTATTAGTTCGATTCCAACCATAATGATTCTACGATTCTATGAAAACGTGGGGTTTTTTTCAGAACCAAGACCATTATTTTCACCATGAGAGGAAAGCTCTTTTTATCTATGTTCAGCTTCAGACATTCCTATTCCCATGCTGAGGCTGATTCCTCAACCAGTTCCCAGTCTACTTTGGGGAATACAAAGTATTTGCATCTCCTCTTTGGAATTCACTAAGCGTTAAAGATGCTCAGAACCACTTAAAATGAGGCCTTAAACTTTCAAGAGATCTTAGTAGTTAGAATATGTAAGGTAAAAATATACCACTTTCAGAAAATCAGCAATTAGCTGTGGAGTATATCACCATGACCTATTCAAGGCCAGCATTCGTGAGTTCAGCATGTGCTCTGAGCTGACCAAAAGTTGTATTAGTGCGTTAATGCATTATGTAGCATCAGAGAATTGAAAGCCAGGTGTTATTAGATCAGAGTAAGTGCTGCACCAATGCAGACACATGAGTGTCAGATCAGATCTGACTCAGAGCTGAGGGCTGTTTCTAGATGTCAGTCTGTGCAGACATTTCTGTAGCCTGTGAATACTTATTTTCTTGAGCTCTTAAATGATGGTTTCAGTAATTTTGTATTTGTCTTGAGTGATGAAAGTATCTGAAACAAGGAATGGATGGGGGAAGTAGAGAACAGGACGACCACTGACATCTTTCCTACGCGCTTCAGTACTTTAAAAACCACTTTCTGCATTGAGATGAATACTCCAAACTAATCCCATTATGACTTCCTATAGGAGAAAGGTGAAAGCAAGAACAGGAGCGGGACTGCAATGTTTGATGGATACTCTATCTAAACTATTTCTTTGTTTTGTTTTGTTTAACTTGCATTGACTAGCAGAGGTAGTTGCACTGTGTTGAAACACAAATTTACTTTTAGTTACAGCATTCTGCAGTGAGTCATCTCCTCCTTTAATAGCAGCAGGGGATACAGCAAAATCCCCCCACCAAGTCCTAAGCAACAGCACTGAAGAAACTACAAATAACTATGAAAGGCAGAAGCAGAAGGTAGACAAGGGGGCACAAACAACAATCAGCAAACACTTGCCACCGGTAACTGAACAGCTGGATACAAAACAAAACATAAGAAGTGCCCAAATTTCCATCACCTCATCATCCTCCTCACCTTTCTCCTCCTCTTCTTCCTCCTCTGTGCCTACTCATAACTCCTTCATCCTACAGACCTCTCAGTGCTCTATGACCAAAGCATCAAAACAGCCTCCCATAGTTTTCCTGCCCAAACTGGTTTATGACATTATTACTTCTACGGACAGCAGTGGACTTCCCAAATCATCTTCCCTCTTGCCTTATCATTCTGTTATGTGGGCAAGTTCTTTTCGTCCTCTTATGAGTAAGATGATGACTTGCACGGAGCAGTCTCTATACTACCGCCAATGGACGGTTCCCAAGCCAATCCATATGGACTACAATAATAGAAATGAGGGCAGAATGGACACCTTTCACCCAAGGAGGCTGCTGCTGAGTGGGCCACCACAGGTGTGTAATAAGAACAAGGTATTATCATTGATTTATTTTGTTTAATTTTATCACATTCTCAGAAAAAACAGATTAGTTGTTATTATTCATACTTGGAGGGATTTTTTTTCTTGTGGAGAGTAAGTTGCTTGTATTTCTTAATCCCTTCTAATAAAATAATCTTCCTTTCTTTACTGTTAGCCTGAGTTTAAAGACAAAGAAGCTGCAGCAATGTTCATTTTCTGTCAGTCTCTTTCCATTTAAAACAAAAATGTTTTAAAAGATAGTTTGCTCAAGAGGTAGATTTCATGTATAATTTCAGTTTGTTAAAGGTGGATATGCCTTTACATTTTAAATAGAGATCAAAGATCTTCATAAAAGCACTTTCTTATGATCAATCTGAAAACACCTGGGAGTTTGTAATTAAGTTATTTTCTCTGTTCCCTCCACACAGCAGACAGAAATAGAAGCTGTTGTAAACAATACATGCAAGAAGGCCAGTTCAACATTAGCAGAGCCATATTTACAAAATGAGTAGCTGACCAAAGAGTTTTTAAATGACTTTGAAAAGATATATGGGACGGGTGTAGTCCTAAGAAGTTCACTCTCTTCTAAATTCTCTAATAATGTTTAGCACTTATCTCCAAGCACTTATCTCCTAGTTCAAAGCATATGTTACGTGCTAAAGGTAATATTGTGCCTCACAGTGTTCTGCTGAGGTATGAAGCCACAAGATAGGAGGAGACACCATGCCTACTGAGAGCCTATATATGGCCTGTGAACCTCAGAAGTCAAAAAGAATAAATCCAAACCAAGACAAAGGTCCATGTTTCCAGTTAGTGTAACATCAACCCAAAGAATTAATCTAAAGAGAGTTACTGATTTAACTTGCCACATGATCCACTCTTCTATGCCCAGCCATTGCAAAAGGAAACTACATATTGCTATTTGTTAAGTGATTGTGTTCCACTGTACACCCAAATTTATGGTGCAGTAGAGTAGAAAGAGCATAAATGGGCTTTTAATATCGGGACTTCCTGCAAAAGTTACTGCAATTCATAAAGAATTCCAGCAAATACTCTGAGGAGCAGTTTTTCACTATCCAGTCTTCTCATCTAAATTGTCCATGTTTGCCAGAGATTGAGGTATTATGTGATCAGGAAACGGAATTTCGTACTCAGCTGCAGCATAAAAATGAATACATTCTGGAAGAGAGATGTTCATTTCCATCTCAAAGAAAAACACATGCTATGACACTTTTTGTTAGAATTTTATATGCATACATATCAAACCCTGCAAAGATACTATTTCCAGCGCCACCCTAAATATCCAGATTAGCTGATAAGTAAATATTTCATTGGTATTCATTTGGTTTTGGGTCATAAATATAAATCTGTGGTTCTCAGAGGAGTCATTCGCAGACTTCTGAGCCCATACTACACACCTGTGAGAAGGTTTTGATGCTTATCACACTTGTTACTTGCCATTTAACTAATTTTAATTAAACAGGCAGCTTATTTATTCATTGGCTCTGTTTCGGGGTATGGTATTCACTACTTTTCACTATCAAAACTTTTTTCTTCCCAAATATTGAATAGGACTCCTGTTGATCCTCTGTACAGCAGTGAATTTCAGCCTTAATATAACAACTTCTACTTGAAACTCCACCTCTTCTCCAGCTTCCTCCACAATGCAGATTATTTCCTAGTCATGCACTGGGTCATACAGTTGGATCAGTTCCTAAAGGACATGTTTATTAATTTTATATTTCTCAGTTCTTTCTGAAGAATATACCTGTTTCACGCAGAACAAATTCATATGCCTCAAATTAGGAGTATAGAACGAGACGAAATGGCTTCAAGCTGCATCAGAGGAGGTTTAGATTGGATATTAAGAAAAATTTCTTTACTTGAAAGAGTGGTCAGGCATTGGAAAAGGCTGCCCAGAGAGGTGGTGGAGTCACCATCCCTGGAGGTATTTAAAAGACATGTAGACGTGGCACTTCAGGGCATGGTTTAGGAGGCCTGGGGGTGTTGGGTTGACGGTTGGGCTTGATGATCCTACAGGTCTTTTCCAACCTTAATGATTCTACAATTCTTCATAAGTATCAAAGTTTATGGGTATATATTCATTTCAGTATGTGGAAAAAGACATCAGCTTTGCTTCCTTCACTATTTTAACATCCCAAAGTGCTAAAAACTACTATAAACCAAACAAAGAGCTGTAAAAGTATGCTGTTTGTTTATTAGTTTAAGGTATAAAAATAAAGTGTTTCTTCTAGGGAATAGTTACAATAAAGTATCCAGAAAGTAGAATTACCCTTCTCTTTTTTGGGAAGAAATAATTTTTCTTCCTGAAATTGGTTTTACTCACACATGTGTTTGGTAATATCAACATTTTACATGGACTTAATGCTTAATGCATGAAGAGGTATAGGCAGAAATAAAAGCAATTATTAGACAGCACCTGTCTGAATGTTAATAACATCTCAGCCAAAGTATAAGACTGCCAGAGTACTATCTTTTAAAAAATTAGGAAGTCGGTGTTTTCTTTATCAGGTAGGAATTACTTTACTAAAATTCAAATCAGGAAGCAATGTGTTGGTTAAAATTAAAAATATGAAATCAACATAGGAAGAAAACTAGGCACATTAGTGAACCAAAATTATAGTTCTCACTCTCGGGGTAATTAGTAATAAAGTACACTCACCCTTCTCTCACAAAGACATTTTACAATTTTTTTACATTTTTACAATTACAATTATGTACATTAGAAGGCAATATGTGCATTATTTTTACAAGAGGCTTTAGGAAATGCAGCAAAGATGGGATAGGTTTAGAATAGATCTATATATTTATCTGTAAGTTAGCTCTCATCATCGAAGTTAAGACATTGGTTAGTGATCGATTAGTGGTATGAATAAATATGCACCACCATGAACAACATGTATCACGTATATGGCTAGCCATCTAGTCCCTAGTGCACCCAAGAAAATGCCTATAAGGAAGCCTAAATTCACTAAAATATTTTTATTGAAAACATTGAAGTTCCCCGAACTGCAAATCAAGGTTTTGTATCTTTGTATTTTAACCAGATATTGCAACTTAGGACCAACATTTTCCTTAAGCATGGAAGCTGCTCGTAAGCACAGCTCAGTCCCGTGGCACCACATCCAGGGAATGAAGCAAGCATGTCTTGAGACACTTTCTAAGGAAGAAAACTGTTGCCCATATTATTTGTATTATTTCCTCTACTCCTATTAAAATCTTATTACGATGGGTTTATATTCCATTCAGCTTATGTAAGAAAAACGTTAGGGAAATATTTAATATATCTATTGTTAGCTGTCTTTTAGAAGAATGTATCACATGGAAACAAGGAGAAGAGCCAGCACCATTTGACCAGCTGTCTGTGGACCATCAGCATCTTTTTTATGAATCACCATTGGTTCGCAGATCACAGTTTGAAAACCACTGCTGTGGCATGTGAAGAACTATCTCACCTGGAAATTGAAATAGAAAAGCCAAACAGAATTATTTCCCCTTTTGCCATATTTCTCTGAATGTCAAGACTGAAATCAGATGATACTTTATAGCAACATGTAAGAATAATAAAGTACTTCTAGTGGTCCTGGTGTCCAGTGTCTGGAACAAGTCAAAAAAGGGAAGTCATTACTGTTCATCCTGCTGCAACAGCATGTTTGGATGTCACTTCCATGAATAAATGTGGAGGCACACACCTAATTTCTCTGACTGGAATATCTCTCTCAGATTCTTAGACAGAGAGACTGTTTTCAGGTTATCCTTGATATCTATGACAAGCACAGTTTAGTGGTAAAAATCTTTGGAGAGCTTTCCACTCCTCTTAGGTAGTGTATGTCTTTGACCCAAAAACTAGACCTTCACACATCTTGAATTTTCTGCAGGAAGAATTTGAATTTATATTACTTCCTTTTGCTCAGCTACAGCTACAATTTTCATGAATGAAGAGCTGCACGGTAAACATATTCTTAGGTTTTTATGGGCCAAATCATCCCTTACGCTAAGGATGAAAACAGAAACCAAAATACTAAATCTTTGCAGGCCCCAAATTCCTTATTTATCGTAAGTTTTCACAAGATTTGAGATTTCTACTTCTTAGTCTCCTGGGATTTTCTTCTTCCAAGACTGATTCATCAGACTTCTGTCCTCCAAATTCAGGGAGATATAAACAAAGGAGAATAATCCTTCCTTTCTTTGGGAATATTGGCCCCCGAGTGCCTTATCTGTTAAGCCACTGGGCACTGCCACTTATTTGAGGAATCTCTTTCTGGGAAGTAGAGCTGTCTGTAGTAGCAGCACCCCTCACGGACATTTTGTTTCAGGAATCGTAAAAATGCAGCCCAGTTCCAGATTCCTTCATTCTTTTAATATGTTTGCAGCTTTAGCCTGCAGAGCAAAGACAGGATATGGAGAAAACCACCTTGCTCAGAGTACTTACTTCCTAAGCATATTATATCATGCTTAAGCCCAGAGTCACTAATAAGGGTCAACACAGCATTGTACTAGGCTTGTTTAAAGACTTGTAAAGCTACAGCCCAGTCACGTACCTAGTTTAAAATTTCTTTCAAGGTTCTTCCCTTCTGGAGTAAATGTTGATTGTAAATGAGAAGTCATTCTTTTCTCAATTTCTTTTTGAAAATCTTCTCAAAATGACGTGGAAAACATTCTCCATTTCACTAATTAATTTCTTCAGCAGCAAATGCAGGCAAAAGTGCACGTGAAGGGAGTCCAAATATGAACGTTGCTATGTGATCAGCCTGATCTCTCTCCTGGCACCAAAATGTTCTGAAAACATGGAGAGATTCCTGCAAGTTCCCACCAGCATTTTGCATACAGTGTTGCTAATATCTAACAGTTCATAAGCTCATAGTACTGTATTGGACACTTTTAATGTGACAGATAATGAGATTGGGTAAGATATGATGCATGGAATACCATAAGTACATATGGTTTAGTTTAGTGGTTACGGACCAGCATTTGTAGTCCTGTAGTTCCCAACATTTTTGACTCACGGCCCTACAGCTTTGTGTATACTTGAGTCAATTGACAACCGATACCTTTCATCTAAGTACCACGTAGTAGTAGTCTAGTCACTCCCAGATACACCGTTGAAAACCATTGGTGAAGGCTGGTCTCCCAGGCAAAGAAAAATATATTATTTTGGTAGAATAAGTTTTAAATGGTTACCAAAAAGAAAAACCAAGGTTTTCAGCCTGTTCTTCTGTAGACAGTTCAAATAGGTTATGCACTTCCCATAGGTTAGGAATTAGTTTTTCACAGAGATAGCTGGTATCAGGGAAACAGGTTGTGTACTTTTGACAAATGATCTCTCATTTGTTTGAAATCAGGGAACTGCTAATCTGTCAGGCCACCGAGTGTTTAAAGAAATGATCAGAGGCACTTTATAAAATATGTTCCTAAAGGCATAAAAAGGCAATCTCAGACTTGAGAGAAAACATTGGAAGTATTTTCTTCTAGAACAAAATACCATCAGGTTTGCCTCAGATGTGGGAAGATAAGATGCTTTTCTTTAGCTCACCAATAAACAGCCATTGCAGCTAAGTTTAGAACCTTATTCCAAGATCAACAGAAAGATTCTCATCAGTCTCAATGGATTTTAGATAAAACCCCAGACTGGGAGTTAGAAACATCTGGTCCATGGGCCAGCTATGGTCCATGCTTTCATTTCCTCTATTCAAAGTCACTTTTTTCCTGTGTTACTGCTGGATAACACAGAGTTGTGTGCTAACACATGGTCTACCATGTGTACCTGCAAAGCTTATTTGACCCTCAACAGGGAAAACGGTACCCTTTCGCACCCTTGGCAAGACACTGCTCAAATGCAATCTGATTTATTAAGAACAACAGATACTGAACTTTGAGCAAAACGAATGTTTCCCTACTCTTGCTTCAGCTTCAAAGCCTCTCATCCTCAAATGTTGAGAGAAAATGAAAGTTTCGCTTGAAGTACATGGAAAATACCAAATCCAATACTATTTTTAGTATTTCAACACCCTATGCTTCTGACATGTCCTAGCAGTAATGGCTGTGAAGCTGGGTTTTCAATTCAGTAGTAATATAGACTCAGTCCAAACTCTGATACCACTCTGTGAAATCAGACAGTTGCAGCGGGAGAATGTGCCTACATGTTAACCTCACCCTGTGCAGGTGTGACTTTAGTCTTAAGTTGTCATCTGGACCTTAGTGACATTCTGAGGCTGAACTATACACACACACACGAAATTCTCCTGTGAGAGTGACAGGAGCTTGCTGGGCTCTTTTTTTCTCACTGAAACCCATTGTATACTGCTTCCTGTTCAAGTGTAATGGTTTGTAAAGACGTCTGCTTAGATATGGCACTATTTACTTGCTGTTATCATCAGCAAACTTTATGTGGATGACACAGAACAATCCATGGAGTAAATAATTGGTTGTGGCTTATACCTTTCAGCTGAAAAAACTATAAAAGGGCAGCTATAATATTCGGTGTAATGAAGAGAAAATGTATACAGTGTGTTGGTGGGGTAAAAACGGAGAAAGTAATAATCTTAAGATAATTTTGAAACAAAGTTTTAAAAGGTAATTTTAAAACAGTGGAAGGGAAATAATATATTTTCATCACAAGAGGTGGACCAACACATTGCTGCATATACCATGTCCTCCCGGAGCGGAAGTGGCCTGCCCAAGTTGCCCTCTAGATGCATGCACTTTGTCCTTCAGGGGAGTCGCTGTACTTCAATAGCAGTCAGGGTACTGGTAAATTATGCAAACATGAAAGGGTTGAGGTAATTCTTTAGTTCTCTTGTAGCATGAGGTGGTCTTCTGGAACATTTTATGAACTTGTATGGATTTTTAAAAGTTCACTGCCTATGTAGAAACTATAACATCAGGAGAGAAAATTCTTGTCTGTGGGCCTGCAACTAGAACCGTGATATAAAATACATTTTCCAAACTAGGTTCCTGCACAGAGAGAACAAAACTGCTGATCATTTAAGCATTTCATTTATGCCAAGGAATATGCAAATACAGGGATATGCAAGCACTGAATATTAATATTTGGTTTCACTACAGCTGCAATTTCCAGATATGTGGAAAAGTAACACGTTGAAAAATGAAAATTTACTTTTGTATTTTCTATTTCATGTATTTACAGATAGGGAAAACAGGTGCCTACCTGCAGTTCCTCAGTATTTTGTCCCGAATGCTGATTAGACTGACAGAAGTGGATGTTTATGATGAGGAAGAAATCAACATTAGTAAGTTCTTGATATAAAAATATTTCTTCTGGAGACTGTAGAAAATTGTTATGTTAATTGAAAAGTAGTTGGCTGTATATTCTATGCCATTCACCTTTGCAATTAATTGACATTATTAAAATCTTTTAAGAAAATTTTGGTGTGATATTCAACTGATACTTAAGAATACTGTATTATTTTATGCATAATTTATAATTTAATCTTCCTCTCAGTAAGAAAATCACATACCTATGTTTTTCTTGGGAAGTAATCAACAGCATTTATGTATATAAAATTATATCCAGCCATTGTTTTTGAGTTTATAATTGGAATGAACTTTTGTGGTGAAGTATATAAAAAGGATCAGTGACATTCTGGCAGATTTATACCATAAGGAGCAATGTCATATTTTCTAAGTACATAAGACTACACGAGGGAGGAAAACAGTTCCTGCTCTCTAATAGCTAACTTTAGTCCAAACTTCCTTTATTTACAGTCTATCACTCCCCTGGGTTTCCAGATTTATTTCTGTAATTAAGGGCTGGAATACATAAAAAATATGGGTGAAATTTTATGGGATATGTCTAATTTTCACTAAAAGCATGCCCACAGTCAGCTGTGGAGAGTATCAGGTGGGTGCTACCTGCCTGCTAGCTGCCTCTGTCAGACCCTGTCTGGAAGCTGTTCAGTGATTTTCCTGTGGGACTGTGCCTCAGCTCTTGTCTCTGAGGGCTTTTTGGGGCAGTACCCAGGAGTCTTCCTCCACACTGAGCTGTGCTGGAGAAAGAGGCAGCTATCCCCCAACGTTTATGGCAAAACCTGTGGAAAATGTGACCAGTCTGCTAGGGGAGAGGTTTGTGCAATCAACCCTTTGTATTTTAGGCAGGATTTTAGAGGTAATTCACAGTCAGGGCATGAAGATTATTTCACCATCTGACTAATTCCACATGAGTTTCATATTTACTTTTGGTGCCAACAGACAGGATCTCACCTTTTGTAAATAATCTTTTAGTCTATATTCATAGACATGGAGTTATGGCTCTTTACAGCAGCTTACAGCTGACCCCCAAACTAAGCTCCTCACTACTGTCCATTTTACTCTTGTCAGATCTTTCATCCTCTTGACAAAGGTATAAAAGTATTTTGTAAGGACTTGTGTACATCTGGGGCTTTACGTCACTTAACCTGTTTCAGAAAAAGGCATGAGTTCACTGCACATTATACCAATACCATTTACTATTTTTCTTTTACCCTAGGGTGACTTATTTTTGATTACTGTGGTCTTATCACTAGAAGGGGCATTTGACTTTTACTCTGCACTGTACTTAATAATGCAATTTCTGAAGCTTTAAAAGGGCTTCTTTCCTGCAGTGAGAATAACACATCTTTCCTCAACTGAGTTCACAAATGTGGTGGTCAGTGGAAAGACTCCAAATGCCTGGATGCAGGTAGATCAGCCTTACCAGAGTCCTGACAGTGTTTTCATCATCACCCCACCAACTGCTCCAGTAAGATTACAGAGGTCTTAAGTTGATAACAAAGGTTTAGAAGCCAGAATTGCACTGAAGTATGAGGTACATTTTTCAAAGGTGCATGTCTTGATGCATAATAATATTGCGTGCTCAGAATGATGAAAGAAAAAATGATGCAGAAATAATAGGCATAGCAAAACCATTTATAGCAATATAAAGAACTTAAAAAATTTTCATCACATGAGTTCTTATTTTTTCAATAATAATACAGACATAAAAGAAGAATCTGATCAATACTACCATCAGCCTGGAGATATGTGGCCAGATTTGGAGAAATTTAAGAAGATGCCTTTTGACTACACTATCCATGACCCAAAATATGAAGATGCAAGTCTGATTTGTTCAAAGCTTCAGACTATAAACAGTGAAGGTTAGAATTTGAAAAATCTGGGTTGGCACACATACATGTATTTATTTTTTTTTTAACATGAGAATCCTGTTAACAATTTAAACAGAGTGAAATTATCAGAATTGCACTTGGCTAAGTAATAGTGAAAAAAGATTTGAAGTTTGCCAGATGAAGGACCAGAGTATGAACCTTATAAATGTTTTATGGAATATTATCTAGGTAGTCTTTCATTAAAAAAAAAGCTCTGATTCCCTAATAAGTTTGTGTATTTGAATGTTTTTATGTAGTGGCATTGTCCTGCTCTGTAGCAATGAAGTGACTTGTGTGGGTAAAGTTATTTATGTACCTAAAAGTGTTTATAGGTTTATTTTTTAGGTTTTGGTTTAGGTTTGGAAAGTGTGAGATGCGTATGTCTAGATCTAGGTTCCTGGAGTGTTGAGGTGTGAATTAGTCCTCTGAATTAGGCAGCTGGACATACACAAGTCCACAGGACTGGGTAGGATGTACCCAAGCATGCTGAGGGAGTTGGCCAACACCATTGTGAGGCTCCTGTCTATTGTTTTTAAAAGATAATGACAATTGGTGCAGGTTCCTGATGGTTGGAAAAAGGAAAATGCCACGCCTTTCCTCTACAGGACAGAGGAGGATCCAAGCAGTTACAGCCTAGTCAGCCTACCCTCAGTCCTCAAAACAGTTATGGAACAAACTCTCCTGTAAGCCATGTCCAGACCCATGAAGGGCAGGAAAGTGACAGCTGGGTATGCATGGCAATACTGAGAGTTATAGTGAGGCAAACGCTGTTTAAGACTGCCATAAATAACCTGGTCAAAGGGGCAGAATGCAACGCCAGCAAGTTCATGAATGATACCAAACTGGGGGTGCAGGCAATATGTAGGAAGGTAGCACTGCCATTCAGAAAGACCTTGACAGACTGGAGAAATGGGACCTCCAGAAACAAACCTCAGGAACCTCATATAGTTGAACAAAGGTAAATGCAAGATCTTGCACTTGGGATGGAATAATTTTTTACAGCTGTACAGGCTTGTGGCCAGCTGTATAGACAGCAACTTTGAGGAAGGTGACCTGATGATCCTGGCAGACAACTATTTGAACATGAGTCACCAGTTCTCCACTGGGTTAATAATGGCTTACTAAAAATCTAGCAAGCAGACCAAGGGAATCTATCATTCTTCTATGCATGGCACCTGTAAGACTGTATCTGGAGTGTTCTGTCAAGTTTTTGACTTCGCAGTACAGGAAAGACATTGACATACAGAAGTGAGTCTAGTGGCTAGCTGCCAAGATGGGTAGAGGCCTGAAGCATGTGATGTACATAGGAAAATGAAGGTAATTGCATTTGTTCGGTTTGGAGAAGTCTCGCAGGGATATCTGATTGCTGTCTTCAACTTCCTAATGGGAACTTACGGACACAAATTGTTAGAGATATACACAGCATAAGGACAAGACCAACAGGCACAAGTTGCAACATGGGAAATTACAATTAGGTACTATGAAAAATATTTCTAGAATGAAAGTGGTCAAACCATGGAGCAGGTTGCCTAGACTGACTGTGGAAACTCCACTCTTAGTGATTTTCACAACCTGACAGGACAAGGAACAACCTGATCTGATGCTGAAAATCTGAGAGAAAGGTTTGCCCAGATGACATAACGGGAGTCCTTTTCAGCAGAAATTGCATCTCATCTTCCTTCAGTCTCCCACAAAGGAGACCCTTTCTTAAAATGTGGATATTCACTAAAAAGCAACATCACTAAATTTGCAAACTTCATTTCACATAATCTACTGTGATGTCCATTGAGGATGGCAAATGTCTGTCATAAGACTATTTTTTACTATTTATTACTTTTGGAAACATTCAATCAATAACAACAACAACAATAATAATTTTAATAATCTGGCTTTGCCTACACCTCAGCCTTACGTGAAATCTGTACGGAATTATCATAATCATGAATTTGCAGATACTTCTTTGTAGTCCTCTTTGCTGCATATAACAATTTATAAAACATATTATGCTCAGAATTAATTCCTTGTTCAATTTCCATATGTTTAATCCTGCCATTGTTCCTAGAAGCTAATTACAGTGACAGAAACAGTTTGTCACAAGGGAATATATTCTGGCCTTAAATGTAACATATGTTATATTTAAGTTGTTTCTTTTTTTAATAGACAGATCAACAAACAGGAGACAGGAGGATATGTATACACGCCGTCAAACAACTAGGATGAGATTGTCCAAGTATGCAGCATATAACACTTACCATCACTGTGAACAGTGTCATCAGTACATGGGTTTCAATCCTAGGTACCAGGTAAAGATTTCCAGATATTACTCTGCAGATCAGAAGCTGAAGCCAACACAATCCAAACACAGTTTTGTGTACATTCGCTGTATTTGAATTGGCTTAGAAGTTGTACGTATGTGTTAAAACCAGCTTATTTACAGATTTTGTTATTTCTTGAGGTTTGCCTGTCTTGACCAGACTGCAGGTTTGGGGACATCAGAGGACTGATCCTTGCCTCATTTACACTGCTTATTCAGTGCTGTAGTCTGCATTCTACATGTATACTACCAGTTAAAACTACTTTCCCAGTAAACTTTTTCCACTGGGACTTGCTTACATTTTCACCTAAGTAACTGCAAAAGATGATACTTCTGATACAGGAATAGTCCAGCGTAGAGTAGTCTACATGTGGCATACAGACTGTTATTACTCAGAGTAACCCTTCAATTTCCTGCCTATTAGAATGTGAGGAAAAAGGCATTAGAAATGCAAATACTGGTTTTTATGTGTCAGTATTTCTGAAAGCCCAGAGTGGCCTGTAAGTATTGCTACCATCTGCAAGACAAAGCTGAAACAAGGGTTTCAGAAGAAGGAAGAGTCTAATTTGTTTTTTCTTTAGTGTATGCTGTATCTTAGGCGGCATTGCTTAACACCTTGTAAATCACAAAGCAAAATCTAATGCAATACAGTAAGTGATTGTAGTCTGTTTGGTAACGTTATAATTGTATTAACTACTCTGAAACCTTGTAGTTTGACTCTAACCACTGGAATTATCTTATTTTTTCCCATCCTCAGCTTTATGAGTCCACTCTTCATGCATTTGCCTTTTCCTATTCTATGCTGGGAGAAGAGATCCAGCTGCATTTTATCATTCCAAAGTCAAAGGAGCATCATTTTGTCTTTAGCCAACCAGGAAGGCAACTGGAAAGCATGAGGCTACCACTAGTCACGGATAAGGTAGATGGATAATTATATCTATGGCCATACATGGGAGAGAGACACCACCAATTTTAAAATTTGTTGAATTAGAATTATTTACATTTCTGGTCCTGCTGTTAAGAGATAATGAAGATGCCCTGATACTGGGGCAAAAGGTCTTTGGTTATGGGTTTAAGATGTTAAAGAAAGAATGGTTTCAGCAACGAGCCTTAGACGTATGATTTTGTTTATCACCTGTTGCATTAATGGTAGGAGTCTGAGGAGTGGCCAGGGAGAGACCCTGCCATTCAGTCATAAGGTTCAGACAGGACCCCCTTGCTTCCTAAACTCCTCCTCCAAGAGAAGTCTAGGTGTGGCTAAGTCCAGTCTTAGTCTCAGACTTGGTCAATGGTTTATTTTCTAAGGGTTGTAGAAGTAACCACTCATCAGAGTATTTGTTGTTAGTAACTAATTTGGCAGATGCCCAGGCTGGT
This sequence comes from Phalacrocorax carbo, assembly GCF_963921805.1. NCBI lineage: Eukaryota > Metazoa > Chordata > Aves > Suliformes > Phalacrocoracidae > Phalacrocorax > Phalacrocorax carbo. The sequence continues at coordinate 113,774,242 of NC_087515.1, forward strand.
CACGTTCAATGAGAATGACCACAGCTAGATTAATGAATGGTGCAATTTATTAAAGCAACAGATACACGGGTTCTTTGGATTACTGATGATAAGATTGCTGGTTACAAGCCACACATAAATACCAAAGATATGAGTACACTGCTAGGCTACAAGTATGCTAAACAAATATGAAGCGACTCTAATATGAATCAAAGCAACTCTAATACATTAGGGATTTAAAGTGACTCTATAGAGGCTTCCAATCTTACCCAAAGGCATCCCAGTGGAGGGGAAGAGAGGCTCAGCTCATCGACTGGTCCCAGAAGTTAGAGGAGTACGCGATGGTATTCCCTAACACCCTCTTTCTCTTCGCACATTTTATACTATTTTTTATCTTTTGGGTGGAGCTTGAGTGACTCTAGTCATACATACCTTTATTATGACTGGTGTAAAATTTCCTTCACTTTTAAAAGCGTAGACTAGAAGAAATTCAAAGCGCATGCCCAGTGAGGGGTGGTCGCACCTTAGAGGCTGGTAACTTTGGGGATGGAGGTGTGTTTTGGTATTATAATGATATTATAATGAACAAAGTTCACCAAAAGGACAGCATTTGGTCAAAAGTATGATGGACTGTTGGCCTAGGGTAGCAAATATGCAGCATACCAGCTCCATGGTACCTCGAGTTCCCATTTACCACAGAGCCTGGCCATGATGCCTCCACACTGCTCCACCCTCCGGACAACTCCTCTTAGAGTCAGTACACCAAGTTCTCCTGGCATTGCCGGCATCTAAGGTTACTAGGGAACTTCCGTGGAATGGATTCCTCACATATCAGCTGCACTTCGCCCTGACACTTTCTTCAGTGCTGTACCTTTTCTAAAAACATACGTTTGATTTCTAAGTCAACAACAGCACTTATTCCACATCACCCAGTTACTAAGAGGAAGCAATTTTTTACTGTAGAGGAATGCAGTGGATTATCCTGTCTTATTCTACATAAATGCTTGAATATTGTGTTCAGTTTTGGGCCCCTCAGTACAAGAAGGACATTGAGTTGCTGGAGGGTGTCCAGAGAAGGGGAACGAACCTGGTGAAGGGTCTGGAGAGCAAGTCTTGTGAGGAGAGGTTGAGGGAACTGGGGTTGTTTAGCCTGGAGAAGAGGAGGCTGAGGGGAGACATTATTGCTCTCTACAACTACCTGAAAGGAGGTTGTAGCGAGGCGGGTGTTGGTCTCTTCTCCCAAGTTACTAGTGATAGGATGAGAGGAATGGCTTCAAGCTGTGTCAGAGGAGGTTTAGATTGGATGTTAGGAAAAATTTCTTTACTGAAAGAGTGGTCAAGCTTTGGAACAGGCTGCCCAGAGAGGTGGTGGAGTCACCATCCCTGGAGGTATTTATAAGACGTGTAGATGTGGCACTTCAGGGCATGGTTTGGGAGACATGATGGTGCTGCGTTGACGGTTGGGCTTGATGATCCTACAGGTCTTTTCCAACCTTAATGATTCTATGATTCAATATAAAAATGAGGCTTTCAAATAATCTCTGTTGTGGCTTCAAGACTGTCCAAAGAATCACGTCACACTTGTAGAAAACACTTTGTAAGGTCATCCATCTGACAGGCTATGCAAACTCTGCTGTTGGCCTTTACAGTGACTCCTAATATCCATTTCTAAGATGAAGCTGTGCCTTGCTCAGGCCACACTGTTTGGAATATTGAAGCAATCTGTGAAACAGTAGTAAGCAGTATCACTTCCATCCTGGAGAAAATAAGCTACTTCCAATAATCAATCAATACCACACTCTAGTTAAGGCTTTTCTGTCCAGTTCACATTTGAAATGGGAGAACCCAGGCAGCAACACAGCAGCAAGTATGCAATGTGAGGATGAAACTTCCTGCTCTTCCTCACCCAGTAAACTTGTGCTTGGCTATGCAGTCAGAACTGTGCACTGGGTCCTTGTGGATTGTCTTCCTGTTTCTGCCACTGACCTGTTTTGAGGCTTTGCCAAACCCATTTTTTCTTCCTTTGCTTCTTTTTCTGTTTGCTTCCTCCAAGATGGTGCCTGCAATCTTGCTGCAAGCTTGAAAAATGCTGTGGGATATAAACCTGGATTATTAAACCATTATAAAATATTTTTCCTGATCCACTTTAAATTCCTTTTCGTGAACTCTACTGGCGTCAAATCTACTAATTTATGCTTTGGCAGGTTTAGATCTGGAGTACTTAATTGTGAGGGCTTTGGAGGGTCTCTGTAAAGAGGCACACTTCAATTCTGGGTCCTTAATGACCTTAGTAGGAACCAGGCTAAAATCAGTTGCCCAGACTGGAACAGTCCTGGATGTCTGTAGAAAGAGGGCTTTCAGGATCTGTACTATCAAACTTGGAAGCACCTAGAGAGGTTCAATGCATTCAAGACTGGGTGATAGCCAGTCAGAAGGGCTGTACTGCAGTTTTGAAGTAAGGTGTTTCTTATCACCTTATGTCATATGGACCTCAATCCTTTTCCAGATCCAGCATCAAGGTCCCTGTGCACTTGGCATGTCAAGGTTAGTGGTCCTATCCAGTCTACCACACTCTCACCAGTTGAATAAGCTAAGTGATAGAGTTTTCTTTTTCCCAGCTCTTATGAAAGTTGCTTACTTTCCTACAAAGGTGATTTAAGATGTAGCAGTTTGATCAGCGTCAGCGAATCTGATTTATTCTCCTGAGGTGTCTGGTTCTCTTTGTTTAAACATCCTCCAGTTAAAAGTGAAACATTTCTTTTTATTTGCAGAGTGAAGATTACATAAAAAGCCCCACTTTTACTCCCACCACTGGTCGTCATGAACATGGACTTTTCAATTTATATCATGCAATGGATGGAGCCAGTCATTTGCATGTGTTAGTTGTCAAGGAATACGAAATGGCCATTTATAAGAAGTATTGGCCCAACCACATCATGCTTGTTCTTCCAAGCATTTTCAACAGTGCAGGAGTAGGTAAGTATAACAAAAAGTTCTAACAAATGCGGATGCATGACTTGGGCCCTCAAGGTGTTGTTAGTCAACAGTGAAATGTAGACACACACCTTGTAGCTAGCATATATGATCTGGTGATCTGGATTCTCTTTGAAGACAATGTGTCACAGTTGAAGATGCAATTCACTTAATCCAGGTCACCTAAAACAAGCTAGATGAATTGCACCCTAGAAATACTTACTCTCCTCTAATGATTTCAGAGGGAGCTGAGCGTGTTAACTCAGATGGAGTTACTTACTCTGTTTCCTCATGGAAAGAAGTTATGTACTATTTGCATAGGCAGTGATGCCCTGATTAGGTACACCTCCTAGGTCGGTTCTGCTAATATAACATAATATCTGTGAAATATTCAGCACCTTGCTTTTACTGCTGGGACAACTTATGGACAGCAGTAGTGACAAACATTCAAAGTAGATCATCAGGGGAAATCACAGAATCATAGAATTGTTAAGGTTGGAAGAGACCCTTAAGGTCATCGAGTCCAACCACTAACCTAGTACTAAGTCTACCACTAAACCATATCCTCAAGCACCACGTCTACCCTTCTTTTAAATACCTCCAGGGATGGAGACTCAACCACCTCCCTGGGCAGCCTCTTCCAATCCAATGTTTGACAACCCCTTCGGTGAAGAAATTTTTCCTAATACCCAACCTAAACTTCCCTGGCGCAGCTTGAGGCCATTTCCTTTCATCCTATCGCTTGTTACTAGGGAGAAGAGTCTGACCCCCGCCTCGCTAAAACCTCCTTTCAGGTAGCTGTAGAGAGCAATAAGGTCCCCCTCAGCCTCCTCTTCTCCAGACTAAACAACCCCAGCTCCCTCAGCTGCTCCTCATAAGACTTGTTCTCCAGACCCTTCACCAACTTTGTTGCCCTTCTCTGGACACACTCCAACACCTTGATGTCTTTCTTGTAGTGAGGGACCTCACCAGTGCTGAGTACAGGGGCACAATCACCTCCCTGCTCCTGCTGGCCACACTATTCCTGATACAAGCCAGGATGCCATTGGCCTTCTTGGCCACCTGGGCACACTGCTGGCTCACGTTCAGCCAGCACTCCCACGTCCTTTTCCTCCAGGCAGCTCTCCAGCCTGTGGCATTGCATGGGGTTGTTGTGACCTGGCACTTGGCCTTGTTGAATCTCATACCGTTGGCTCCGGCCCAATGATCCAGCCTGTCCAGGTCCCTCTGTAGGGCCTTCCTGCCCTCCAGCAGATCAACACTTCCAGCCAGCTTGGTGTCATCTGCAAACTTACTGAGGGTGCACTCAATCCCCTCATCCAGATCATCAATGAAGACATTGAACAGGACCAGCCCCAACACTGAGCCCAGGGGAACACCACTCGTGACCGGCCACCAGCTGGATTTTACTCCATTCACCACCACTCTCTGGGCTCAGCCGTCCAGCCAGTTTTTAACCCAGCGCAAAGTGCACTTGTCCAAGCCGTGAGCAGCCAGCTTCTCCAGGAGAATGCTGTGGGAGACAGTGTCAAAGGCCTTACTAAAGTCCAAGTAGACAATGTCCACAGCCTTCCCCTCATCCACTAAGTGGGTCACCTTATCATAGAAGGAGACCAGGTTAGTGGGGCAGGACCGCCCTTTCATAAACCCCTGCTGGCTGAGCCCGATCCCCTGGGTGTCCCACATGTGCTGCATAATGGCATTCAAGATGATCTGCTCCATGACCTTTCCTGGCACCGAGGTCAGGCCGACAGGCCTGTGGTTCCCCGGATCCTCCTTCTGACCCTTTTTGTAGAGGGGCATCACATTCACTAGCTTCCAGTCACCTGGGACCTCCCCGGTTGACCATGACTGCTGATAAATGATGGGGAGTGGCTTGGTGAGCTCCTCTGCCAGCTCCCTCAGTATCCTTGGGTGGATCCCATCCGGCCCCATGGACTTGTGAACATCCAGGTGAAGGAGCAGGTCAGTGACTGCCACCTCTTCAACAACGGGGACTTCATTCTGCATACTAGCTCCATCTCCCAGCCCAGGGGCCTGACAACCCTGAGGATGACCAGTCTGACTATTAAAGACTGAGGCAAAGAAAGCATTAAGTACCTCAGCCTTCTCCTCATCTTTCTTGGCAAGGTTACCTTCCGCATCCAACAAAGGAGGGAGATTCTCCCTGGCCCTCCTTTCGTCACTGATGTATTTATAAAAACAGTTTTTGTTATCTTTAACTGTGGTGGCCAGTTTAAGTTCCAGCTGGGCCTCCGCCTTCCTAATCTTTTCCCTGCATAACCTCACAACATCCCTGTAGTCCTCCTGAGTCTCCTGCCCCTTCTTCCAAAGGCAGTAAGCTCTCCTTTTTTTCTTGACCTCCAGCCAAAGCTCCCTATTCGGCCGAGCCGGTCTTCTCCCCCGCCTGCTCAACTTACGGGGACGGCCTGCTCCTGAGCCTTTGAGACTTCCTTCTTTAATAACATCCAGCCTGGCTGGACTCCTTTGCCCTTCAGGACTGCCTCCCAAGGGACTCTGTTAACCAGACTCCTTAACGATCCAAAGTCTGCCCTTCTGAAGTTCAGGGTAGTGGTTTTGCTGACCCTCTTCCTTACTTCTCCATGAATCGAAAACTCTATCATGTCATGGTCGCTGAGCCCAAGACAGCCTCCGACCACCACATCACCCACCAGGCCTTCTCTGTTCGTAAACAGCAGGTCCAGCGGGGCACCTCCCCTGGTTGGCTCGCTCACCAGCTGCATCAGGAAGTTATCATCTCCCACACACCCCAGAAACCTCTGACACTGCTTCCTCTCTGCTGTGTTGTATTTCCAGCAGATATCTGGTAAGTTGAAGTCTCCCACGAGAACTAGGGCTAGAGATTGTGAGACTTCAGCCAACTGCTTGTAGAGTATTTTATCTGTCTCCTCATCCTGGTTGGGTGGTCTATAACAGACCCCCACCAGGATGTCTCCCTTATTGGCCTTCCCCCTGACCCTTACCCGTAAGTACTCAACCTTATCATTACCGTAATTGAGTTCTAGACAGTGAAAATACTCTCTAACATACAAGGCTACCCCTCCACCTCTCCTTCCTTGCCTGTCCCTTCTAAAGAGCTTGTAGCCATCCATTGCAGTGCTCTAGTTGTGCGAGTCATCCCACTATGTTTCCGTGATGGTGACCACATAGTTTCCCTGACGGGCGATGGCTTCCAGCTCCTCCTGTTTATTGCCCATGCTGCGTGCATTGGTATAAATGCACTTCAGTTGATCTGTGGATCTCATCTCCAACACAGGCATGCCACCCCTAGGCTCTTCCCTAGCAAGCCTGGTTTTATCCCCTTCCCCCTTTGTATCTAGTTTAAAGCTCTCTCAGTGAGGCCTGCTAACTCCTGAGCCAGAATCATTTTCCCCCTTTGCGACAGGTGAACCCCATCTGTCTCCAGCAGTCCTGGTGCCATGTCAGCTGCCCCATGATCAAAAAAACCAAAATTCCACCGCTGGCACCAGCCTCTGAGCCACGTGTTAATGAGCTGGGACTTCCTGTTCCTTTCCATATGTCTCCCAGCTACCAAAGGGATGGAGGAAAACACTACCTGCGCTCCTGATCCTTCAAGCAATCACCCCAGTTCTCTAAAGTCCCTTTTGATTGTCTTTGTGCCTCTCTCAGCTACCTCATCACTGCCAACCTGAACAACCACTAGCGGATAATAATCAGATCCTTTTACTAGCCCAGGGAGCTTCCTGGTAATGTCTCTTACCCTTGCCCCAGGGAGGCAGCACACTTCCCTATGGGATGGATCCAGTCGGCATATCAGGCCCTCTGTTCCCCTCAGATGGGAGTCCCCTACGACAATTACCCTTCTTTTTTTCTTACCAGTGGCCGTTGTAATGCGTGGGGCTGACTGGTTCCCTCTAGTCAACCCCTTGGGTGGATCACTGTCTGTATCTGCATCCTCCTGGCCCTCGGGTTCCAGAGCCCCATTCCTATTGTGTAAGGGCACCTGGTGGGCCGAAGTCTGCCGGGAGAGGATTTGCCTACTGTGCCGAGCAGGGATCTGCATCCATCCTCCATCTCTTGGGTCCCCTCCCTCTGCCTGGCCGGCACAAGGGCAGGGGAGCCACTCCTCTTGATGCTTCCATCTGGTGTGCTCCTCCAGTCTATCTCCCTCTTGCATTCCTTGATACTCCTCAGTCTTACAACTTCTGCAGATCCTCCACCTGCTCCCACCTCATGCAGGTCCTGTCTTGGGAGCCCTCCATGACTGGAGCAAGGCTCTGGCACTCCCTGCAGCCAGAGGCCTGGGTGGCTGCATGTTTTAGTGGGAGTTCTGTCTGCGTTGCCACATGCCTCCTGGCGATAGCTCTTGTCCGAGCGGAGACCATGGCTAGGTCTTTTCCAGGAGAGCACCGACCGCAAGGGGAGCTCGCCAGCTGCCTGCTCGCCCTGCCTGCGCGAACTGCCGCGCCCTGTTTGCCCGTCCTGGTCTCCGCGCGCCTGGTCGCTCGCGCTCCCTAGGGAGCTGTTCAAATCTCCCGCCGTTGCCCCAGCAACGCCCAAGCCCCGCCTGCCTCGCTCGCGAGAGCAGCCGGTTGCTTTTGGCGCGAGGGCCCCACCGGGCTCTTCATGGGGTTCCCTGGCACAGGAGACCCCCCTTTTCTACCCCAATCTAGCGCCCAGTCGCAGGACTTACCACTGCTGCCGCCGCGTACCTCGCCGACTGAGTCTGCAGAACTATTGACTTCAAAAGGCTTCCTACTTAAAAGCAAACAATTTGTGCCCCTACTTTGAATCTGATGGTGTATGTCCTCGGTTTCAGGTGCTGCACACTTCCTGATAAAAGAGTTGTCTTATCATAACCTGGAGCTTGAACGAAATCGGCAGGAGGAGCTGGGGATAAAACCCCAGGATATTTGGCCTTTCATTGTAATTTCAGATGACTCCTGCGTTATGTGGAATGCAGTAGAAGTTGATTGTTCAGGAGACAGGAAAAGGTAAATAGAGTAATATATGCTTTTTCAGCTGGTCTCTCTAACCTTTCACTGCATATCAGTTTTGAAATTACATTTGATATACTACAACATTTACCCTGTAGAAGCAGAGAATAATATTTGCTTAACGAGAGAAATGTTTTCCCTAGATAGCTGCCTTTGCATAGCACGTAGTTTAGTGCCTGTTTTTCATTTCTGTCCCCTGAGGGTTTAAGTGACCTGCAGCCTTTGCTGTATGGCTTGACTCCAGTTCATATTAGAGTTACTTGGACTGCGGATTTCACATTCTGTAAACAATCCCTGATGGGCAAGCATAGGCATTCACATGTACATTTTTAAACGGATTTTTCTAAGGAAGCTAAAAGACATTTCTGTGCAAATAGTGCAACTGATTTCCTCTGGCTTTTTTTGTCAGTCCCAGCCTGTATGGCTCCTTTATCAGCTCCCCAAATCCCCAAACAAGTATTTTTGTTTTTATTACTTTAGAACATTGTTTGTACTAGATATTTTTATCTATTCCCAGAACGGTGCTACACAGGATTTACAGCAAACCTTCAAAGAGAACTAAACTCAGTGAAAACTGAGATTTATGGGCTGTAGGGGTGGGCTAGGAGGAGCTTATACTTTGCACTTAAGTTACGGCACAAAGTCGGCAACACTCCCAGAGTAATTTGGAACATTATCCAGGTAACTTTAAAAGTTCACTTATGTGAGTGAATATTTTGAAAGATCCAGACTGTTTCAGATCTGTCCTACCAGTCCCCACCACATAGCACTAGTTAATTTTGAGTAGAGTGAGACACAAAAAGTTGCAGTAAAGTAAGACAACACTGAAGTTACCTACCTGTTACTCATAACTACTTTCAGCTGTTAGGAATTGCTCTTCAGCTGAATGAGATTCTGAATATTCTCTATATACTTTAAAATGAACACATTTTCATAATTATTGTAGTGACTATACTTGGACTGAAAGGAATGTTTCCTTGAAGCAAATTCTGCAACATATTGAAGCAACTCCCAATGTCACTCACTATGCCTTAATTGGGATGAGGAAATGGTCCAGTAAAACAAACAGTACTGAGATCAAGGAACCATTCTCCTGCTGCCATGTGCATGATTTCATTATGCTGAACGTCGATCTGACACAGAATGTACAGTACAATCAGAACAGGTAAGTGAATCAGTAGCGCCCTTCAATAGAGATAATGAACCAAACAAAGGAAGTTTTACAAAAGTTCTTGATGGTTTTTGGGGGAGTTTGTTAGCAGAACGCAGACAGATTTTGTTTTCCTGCTGATGGTTCAAATCCTTCCCAAATTGCCAGCAGCTGGAAAAAGACATGAATTTCCATAGTTCCAAATAAAACAGTCACATGTGGGTTACAGGGTAGGCACACTGAGGAGTGTGCCCTGCAGCATTGGTCCCCCAATTGCCTAGTCCAAGTGGCCTTTTGGTAAACACTGTACTTCCCCTCCTGCCCACTTACCTGCACTCCCTTCCAAAGGAAATGGGTGTACGGGTGAATGGTGCATAACCAAGTCTTGTTCTGACATGGAACTGAGATATAGCTGGGCTTTTTACCCTGAGCAGCACAACTGGAACACGCTGCATGTGTGCTCATCAGGACAATCAGAAGAAAGGAATAAATATACCTTGTTAACATTCGTGGGTGTTTCTCACATTCAGCTGTCTCAGAAATCCCACTTTTTCATTTATTGTGCCACATAGGATAGATCTAATAATAACATTGCCATACGCACTATCACCACAGTTACCAGAACTGTATTCATTAGGTACATTATCTCACAGAACTGCACTGATCTGTGTGAAATAAACTTTGGTTTGGGCCCCATTTCTGAGGGATGAGCATTTATTACAACAGAATAAAGTAGATATCACTAGAGGTGGGATTCACTTGTCTAAAGTTGGTCTTTAGGCACCTTGGAATATGCAAGGTGTCCATATGGGACTGACAGGTATGACATAAAATCTGCATGTGTTTTTATGTAAGCTAGGTGGGATGTCCCAGGTAATCTAAAATGGGTCTACACACCTAGACTTATTAGATAACTGCGCATCAGTCACTGTACTTCTCAGAAGAACTCTCCTATCTCAGGAAGATGTCTTCTGAAGTCCAGGTTTACTTATAACTTCAAGGAAGCACTTCTGCTTTCATTATGCTGTGGATAAAAAAATGACGTAAATTTCTGTTGCTACCAGCCTGACACTTTAAAAAAGCCTTTTAAACTTGCTCCTGTGCATCTCCTAGTACAGAACTGTGCTCCCAGGCTGTCTAACCATGTTACCTTATGAAGCATTATGAAGGGCTAATGAAGAGAACAACAATAAAGCAAAACAATATGAGGCAGCAATGTTAAAATGTCAAGAATGCCAGCTCACACCGCCCATTTCCTGCCTGTGTCTTCAGAATCATCGAATCATTAAGGTTGGAAAAGACCTATAAGATCATCAAGTCCAACCATTTAAACCATGCGTGGCTCACCATAATCCTCTGTGTGGGTGCTGTTGAGCCTGAAGTATTGTATGACATTCCAAGCCTGGGCGGGCAAGGAAAAGGATACATCTTAAAACAGAGAGACACTGACATTCAGGAATAACAAATATCCATGTAAATATTACTAAGATCAAAGATAAGATTTTAAAAACATATAATTAAATGCCACATTTCTCACATATAATTAATTGCCATATAACATTAAATGCCAATGTTCACTTGCAGTAATTGCTCAGCTCTCTTAAATCCAGGCCCTGGATGTTAATCCAACAGTTCTGCACATCATCCTGTTTGCTGTGTAGTATCTACATTCAGAATGGAGAACTGACTCTGAATTCTCCCAAGGCCAGAGAATTTTAATTTAGTCAACTTTAGGAGTTTACCTTTTATTCTGCTCCATCTTATTTTTAAAATGGATGAAGTTTAGCCAGGGATGTTTGGCATCATTCCACTTAATTTATTCCTATGTCTCAACAGTTCAGTTTTTGTCTCTAATGCAAAATGACATTATTTCTGTAGAGGAATAGTGAAAAAATTTACTGGATATTTGTATTCTAAGGGAAAAATGAGTAGTCAGAGACCTCTGTGTGGTTGGCAAATCAAATGTAGGGCCTCATCCATTTCCTTCGAAGTCAAAGGAATTAATTTCCTTGACCTGTTTTGGGGTACTAATGTATGTAGCTATTTTCTATGACTGTGTTATTGTAGTAAAAAGCAAAGAAAATATTTTAACTCCTAGGTCTTTTCCCTGGCAATTTCTTACATTCTCCTTCCACTTTCCCCAGTGCTTCTGTTCCCTTCACTCCCTAAGTGGTTTCTTCCCTCATTCTGATCTTCTTGAACTCATCCTAGCCTAGTTTATGATTACAAAGCTGAAGCCTCTTTCCCTGACTGATAGGCACTAGTGGAGGGTCAGTACGTTGGACACCTGTCCTTTCTACAGTGCTGATCAAAGACCCTGCATGCTTGTATTTGTTGATGTGTGATGAGAAGCATGCCTCTGTACTATGATTTTATTTCTTCCAGATTTACGTGTGATGATGTTGACTTCAATTTGCGCGTCCACAGCGCTGGCCTTCTCATCTGTCGGTTCAATCACTTCAGTATCATGAAAAAGCAAATTGCAGTAGGAGGACAGCGATCCTTCCATGTTAAGTCTAAGGTGGGAACTGAGACCTCTGTTTCATTATTGCTAAAATTCTGTTTTCCTTTTTGTACCCTGTAACCAGAAGAGCTGAGGTATTTTGGTGTGCGACCAGTTACCAGTAATGGGGTATGTCTGCCATGTTTGGGGGTTGTTTTTATTTCTTTCTGAAATCCACAATATTCTTGGCATAAATGCACCTTTCCTTAATAGTTTTCCTCTACAATTTTTGAAAACACCTAAAGTGTCTCTTTATGATCCCGGTAACCATTCGCTATCTATAGCTATTGAATTGCTCATCTTCATATGACTTCATATGTAGGCGTACTTTGGGTTCAAACAAGAAAACCCAAAGACTCTATAAATAAAAATATAATCCCAAGAAAGTCTGAAACATTTTTGGTAGAAGATATTTTTGGTTTAATGACTTTGCTTCTTATATAAAACTTAGATTTGAAAGATAGAGATATATTTTATACAAACGAAAAATCAGATAAGTGCAACTTGACTGATCAGGATTGATCTGTACCAGTAATATTTTTCCTCACAGGTATCTGACACTCCAGTTTCAATCTCACCTGCTCAGTACATTTGTGCTCCTGACAGCAAGCATACCTTCTTGGCAGCACCTGCTCAGTTGCTCCTTGAAAAATACCTCCAGTATCACAGCCATCGCTTCTTCCCTCTCTCACTGAAGAATTATAGCCATCCAGTGCTATCTGTGGACTGTTACCTTAATTTAGGACCACAGGTACTGAACAAAATAATCTGCAAGCAACTCTAGAAATGTATAAGCTATGTTTTGGTTGAGTTCATTGATGCATTCCTTAATGATAGTTACACAGCCTTTGAAGAATCAGGTATTAAATCCCTATAATATTAAAATAAAATTCTTAGTCCCATAGAGATATTATTAGAGGCTACAAATAAAGTACATGGAGAACAATACCAGAGTTGTCCTAAACACTAATGTAGTCTGTGAATTATATTAGATTCTGAATTAAGACAGAGCACAGGTTTGTTTAAGAAGTGTTTTCTCAGTCTGCTATAATTTGGCTTTTCCTACAGCAAATTTCTTGCACAAGAGTGTTTTACAAACACTAGCTAGCCCTTAGAAAGCACTTCAAAATACAAATGTTTTAGTTCACTGTTGGCTGATAAGCTGAGGAGAAGAAGCAAATGCCAAGAAAACAGTTAGAATGGGAGATGCTGACATCAGATCGCAGGAGCCGTTGGCTCTCTGATGGGTTTGGATGTAAAGCCAAGGTCATAGTTAAACTCAAATGAAAGTCAGATATAAGTGTGATACTGAGGTGTTGTTCAGGAGAGAGAAACTGGTTTTACTTTTTCACCTGATTTGAATACTAAATGAAATTCGGTTTTGCTGGATTTACTAAACTTCTTTACCAAAATAGCTGTGTAATAACCTTCCCACATATGCTGCTTCCAGAACATTTTGAACTATATCTTTTAATTTCCTTTCTGGCTGAGCTCTTACAGGTCTACGTTCCCACCATGCTTGGAAAAACAAACTCTGTGGAAGGGCACTGTACTGTTACTGTCTTCATCCATTGCATCCTTTCAGCTCTAACCCATTCAGCACATGAAATGAGTTCATTCAATTCTGGAATTGTTACCTGAGCTGGAATATGATGCAATAGGATTGAAGGAACATGGATAAATAGAGGCATCCTGGGCCAGAGTCTCAGTTGCTGTGGGTCAACCTTTCTCCTCTGAATCACACTGATTTATGCTAGATGAGGATCTGCCCCAACTAAGAAGCACAATGCACTTTGGGAAACAAGCCTTGTGTGGAAGATTCCTTAATTTAAATTTATAAGTCCTGAAAGAGGGCTATAAATATTCCTAGTTCCTAGTGGATTTGGGGAGTAACCATAAAAACAAACTAGACGAGGAAACCTTGCACATTCATATTTATGTTCATGCACAACTCTACTAACTTGAGTAATCCTATTGTACTGCAAATTAAATTAGGCATTTCTAAAGGGTTCTTTTTGCATCCAACTGCACAGTTACTATATTTACTCATGTGCAGATAAACTGTGCTGGGCGGGTCACAGCTTTGTGGTTGTGGGGAGCTATTTTTACTGCAGCTTTTAAACCCTATCCTATCTAGACCTCATAAGAAGAATAGTAATGAATAGTAGCAACTAATACCTAGTTATGAATAGTGCTTTTATGTAGATTTTTAATAAGTAGAGCGATGTTTAGGAAGGAACTACAAAGATCACACTATTTGAAGTTGGAAAGCAAGTCTAAATTTGAATCAGGTGCAAATATGAAAAGCTTGATATCAAGCCTTAGCTTTATATAGAAGCTTGAAAAATGTTAATTTTTTTTCCATTCTCCCAATCAGATTGCAATTTGCTACGTGAGCTCTCGACCTCATTCTCTGAATATCAGTTCCTCTGGTTTGACATTCAGTGGTCTCCTGCTGTACCTCTGTGACTCCTTTGTTGTAGCTAGCTTTTTGAAGAAATTTCATTTTCTTAAAGGTGAGCTGCAATAATTTTATTACAGAGAACTATATGTCCTGGTCTCTGGGAACCTAGGGAAAAAAAGTATTTTATATGAAAATATACGTGCATATATATGTATATGCATGTATTCATATTTGTGTTTGTACATCCCATCCATCTTTGATGCTTGATCATGCTGGCTCTGTACTGTAGTAAATTGGTATATAACAGTGTTCTGCAGATTTCTAAGTGGGGATCATTATGTATCATTATGCCTAGTGTATATGCATAACTCCTCACTTTATGTCAGAAAACTGAGTATTTAAGATTGATGTATGAAGCATTTACATATTGTGTTCTTGCAGGTTTTCTAATTTTCTATAGAAAGTGGGATGGACATCAAAAGCCTCCATCAAAATCTAGTTACTATCCTTGGAAACAGAAGCTGGTTCATTTAAAATTTATTCCTAATTACCAGTTTCTTCGTGTAGCCCTTATGACTGTGGATAGCAGTGGAGAAAAACTACCATTTGTATTGCAGGCAGTCACATGGCAAAATTCTTTCGGATTGTTCTGCTACTATCGTAGGCATTTAGCACTCTGGGGATTTGTTTCACTCACAGCTGTAACTGTCTCTGGAGGAGGAACACCATGGCAAATGCCTTCTTGAAACAGGCAGAGTTGTCACGAACTGCTGTGTTCTTTGTTACAGTTAATACAGTTTCATGTAGGTATGTGTAGCAAAGTGCAAATTGGGATCTACAGTGCTTTTACCTGCACATGCCGCTGAAGCCACAGGAATGCCAGTGTCTGTGCTCATTCTGGAGCAGGGTCCACATTTCAGTCAGCCTGTAGTTTCTCTAACAAGGCTATCAGAATAACTGCAAATGAAAGCAGTGCTTTTGTACAGCATTTTCTGAGTGACCAGAGGCTACCAATCAGATTCATTTTGCATAAACCAGACAATTTTTATAGCATGTAGCACAAAGCATATTTGATTTGGGGTTTCTCCATCTCCTTTGGCAGTCTACTTGATTTTCTAACCTGCCACATGAGCAGTAAACACCATGTGACTGTCTTGTTTCTTTTTATTATATTCCTAGCTTTTTTTTGTCTTGGGCATTTCCACTTACCTCACCATCTCTCATTCAGATTATTGAATGCTGGCAAGGTAATTATCTCCTCTTAAATGAGCACTTTTCTCAGAAGCCAGGAAATCATGCATGCAAGTTAAAATGTATCAGCGTGCCAGTCAAGACAGTTGATATTGTTTACTTAAATATGCTATTTCTTACTTTGGCATTCTGGATTTGCCTGTGTCCATAGCAATACACACCAGATTCTTCTTTGCCAGCACATTAGCTTACCAATGTGAAAAGCTAAAGTTTGTCATTGGTTTTAAGAACATGTTTAGACCATTTCTGGTCAGCAAAGCACAAAGAACTTAGTCGGCCATCCTAGTGATTGTCTTGTGGTGTACGTGTTTTGCTGAGTGAGGGTTTAGCTCAACAAGGTAATGATCAGTAGGGCTAGAACAGTAATGGATGTAGGGCTTTATCTTGTTTTCTGCCAGGACCTATCACCACCTCCTTTGACCTGACAGTTTTACCCTTCCTTACCCTAAAGAGTAGGGAACGTATGTTAGTCCTGTTTGCTAGATGAATATTAGATACCTCAAGTTACACAAGAAGACCTTGATAAATCGGGAGCTGAACATAGCTCTCCTCAGTCCTACATGAATGTCTCAATTTTCTCTCAGGCCCATTTGTAACACCTGTTGTGAAAGTGGTGGAGTTCTACATGCTAAGGGGTGGTGGGAGCTGAGTGATCTGAGGACAAAGGGGGCTACTCACGTGGGTTTCTTTTTAACCGTTTGCTTAGGTGCCACTCTGTGTGTGATTTGTCAAGATCGCAACTCTCTTCGCCAGACTGTTGTCCGGCTAGAGCTAGAAGACGAATGGCAGTTCCGACTGCGGGATGAATTCCAGACTGCCAATGCAAAGGAGGACAGACCCCTTTTCTTCCTGACTGGGCGACATATTTAATTGGAAAGAGACACACTTCCTGAATGATAGAAGAGACTAATCGCCACCCTCTCATGAAATGACTTTTGAGAGGCTCTGCTTTCTGAACAGAAATAGGACGGTTTTCTGTTGTTTTCTAGAATGATACCTAATCAGACAATTTATGCTCATATTTCCAAACATTGAAGTGACTTTTCTAATTTAATTGTCTGATGGAAGTCACACCTAATTCCTGGGAGGGATGCAGAAACCTACTACTCCACATGGCGGAAATAATTTTGGATCAGCAGAGAGCTCAATCAGTGCACTTCTGTGACAAAAAAGACCACATGCAAGTTCGGAAGCAAGAGTTTTAGAAAACTTTTTGTACATTCCAAAAATAGAAAATGTAAGTTTAGGAGTAGATTTTGTTTTACAAGTCTTATTTATCTAACAGTTGGCACAAGGCAACAGGAATTGTTACAGTTTTGTAGTATACTGCTACTGATTGATCCAGGTAGGCTTTTCACATGAAGATTTGTAAAGAATATTTCTTAAATAGTGGGAACTCAGTTGGAGCCTTAATTTTTGGAACAGGAGCCACACTGAATAATTTTACCATACAGGAATCTTGGGATAGAGCATAATTATATGTCTGGTTTTATTAGCATAAAGAAGAGAGTCAAGAAAGTACATTTTAAAATGAGATCTGAACATTTAAACCTGAAACTGAAATTACCTTGAGTAACTGAAGAGGCCAAATGGAGAGACTGACCTGCAAGTGACTTATTTCAATTAGAGCAGTGGTGTTTCCTGGTTCCTGATTAAATTGTTGCACTGGCTGCAGACTTTAAGCTGGGTCCAGTGCACTTAAGACAGCGATGAGATGATTCTGAAACATTCCCAATACTCTTTCTGGGGATATTTTCTTGCCAAGGTGCTTCAAACGAGTAAGAAGATGGAGACTACATCTCTGAGGAATTCAGGTGGAAATCTAAAAACATGTTATAGAATGGCACCAGGCATCACAGTATCTTGTACACCCTAAATGTGAAGCAAGTTATCATGGTCTTTAGGCTTTTGGAAATATTCTCTGAGTTGCAAAATTCATGTTTGTCTTTATAGAAACAATGTTAGCTTCACCCAGTCAAGGTGCAGGAAGGATGAGTATAGACATTGTCGGAAGACATCTAGTGTTTGGGCAGTCCTTTCTTGCTGGATACACCAATGGGAGGATCATTGGTCAGTCCATTGCAGAACTGACCTTGAAAGGCAGTCATCAGTATGACTGTGCCAAAGAGCTAATTTAGGTTTATTTACAGGGAAAATGGCAGTTCTGTAAGTTTGAGAGTCTTAGATCACTATTTACAAGATAACTGCTAGAAATCACTGTGTTTCTGTATTTCATTGTCCTAATTTCAGAGTGAGAATTCACTTTGTTTAAGTTTTGGGAATGAAGGTCGGCATTGTCCTATGTAAATATTACCTGTTCAGTTTTCACCAGTTGATTAGTTAACTTAAACTTCTTTAAAGAAGAGTGATATTCATGTCTAATCCATCCTTTATAAATAAAGTTCATGCTGCATGGACACCTGCCTTGGTGATGTACAGGACCATCAGGTATGCTTCTGTAGGGAAAAAAATGGTTGGCTGAAAAGAGCTAATATAATTAAGGAATGCTCTGAACTGATCAAGAGAAAATACAGTACTCTTAATGGCCTGAAGCGTAGTGCAGCCTCAGAGGTGTGTTTTTACAAGAACTCAGAACTAAAGACAGTGGGTTGAAACCTCCTTTCCTGTAACCAAATACTTAACTTATACCAAGTGTCTGTAAACTTTCTCTGTGTTTTTGACCTGAGGTTTGCTTTGCAAGTCTTTAGGCATCCATTTCTCCAAGAAACTGAAAAAAGGCCTAAAGTATATAATAATAAATAAATAAAAATAAATCACATGCTTTCTTAACATTCTCTTTTGCCACAAAGTCTTCAAAACTTTGACAAAATGTAGCCACTAGTGGACTGAAACCGTCATACTCTTGAGTGTTGTTTCACCGTTAACCTTCTGCTCCGTGAGTTACCTACCTGCTCTATCCTGTCTACAGGATAAGGGTCTTGGGGCCTGGCCTCACCAGACCTATGTCTATCGTTGGACCAAGTGCAATCATTCTCCATCATGGAGAACTTACATAAGCACTCAGGTATATGGTGAAACTTGCTTGCACAGCACATTGTCTGATGGAGGACATCCTGCTATAAGACCAGAAATGCACTTATTGTGTGACCAGAATGCAGTTACTTCCCATCGTACAACCAGCTATATACCCAACACAGTAGAGAAATACACCATTGTGTTCACAGGATGCCAAACAGTGATGGTGGATCAGTCAGGGAAAGCTGCTCTCCAGAGCTCCATCCAAAAGTTTCTTCTTCCCTGACCTAGTTTACAAGCTAAGCTCCCTTAGACCATAAGCTTTCTGGTAGAGGGACAACGCAGGGTTCACGTCCAACTAGGACTCTGAGGTGATACAGTAATACAAATAAATAATATTGATAAATAAAAGCAAATCTGTTTGGGTAGGACTGGCATCCTGTGCTGCAGCTTCTTTGTGCTGTAGTTATTTACCACAGGCGCATGTGTTGGGCAGGGAACCCGGGTCCCAGCTCCACCCTTCTCTTGTCTTGCCTTTTGTGGGAGGTAATTACTGGCTTTCAGTCCCAGTAACCTTTGAAAGAAAACTTGGCCCATGCCCATTTTGCACACAGATCTTCTAACTGTTTCCCTTCAGACTTTGGATGTGGCAAGAAGATAGAGTTCTCCATCACATGGATTGACTTGATAATGTACTGGCAAGCAAAATAAAAGGCATTGCCTGCATGCTTTTATGGACTTTTTACAGCCTCTACCTTCTTCTTGAGTGCCTTCCATGCTTGCTGGTTTAGTCATTCACTATTATCACCTGCAGATATTATTGTTAGCATGTTGTGTATTGAGTGTCAGAGAGTGAAGTATTTTATGATTCAGCTTCTGAAAAAGACAGTATCCAAATATAGAGGAGGTTACTGGGAAGGTGACACGATTTTCCTTTTTACCATCCTCTCTCCACTATCAAAGCACTCTTCACAAGCACTTAATCACTGATGTCTGGTATCTAGTCATCTGGGCATTACAGATGATTTGAGCACTAGAGGATGTAAGGGATTTCATCCTTCCCTAGCAAGTGCCTCCCATTGTGATAGGGAATGTACAGAACTTGGCTCCCACTCTGCAGCTAAAAGCAGCTGCTAAATATTGCTTGAGAGGGGGCTGCCTTTCAAAGGCTGTATCTGTGGCGCTCTGTGGTGAAATGTGTCACACAAAAGGAAAGAGGTACAAGTAATAGACAAACAACCCAAAGGAAGGGTGAGGGGAGAGATTTACAGGGTGGAAAATGGAGAGCAAGGGAAGTGGGGGCCATGAGCGGAGGCAGCAGCATGGAAGAAGCTGGGGAGCAAGTAAGGCTCCCGGCTGCGGTAGGCAGTGTTTGCTGGGGCACAAGGACCCTGCGCAGGGGCTGTGCACAGTGCAAAAGAATCAGGATTTCCATGGCAGGGGGAGTTCAAGGGGGTGGGGGAGTTCAGGGGGGTGGCATGAGCGCCCAGCTCAACAGGCTCTGGCCATCTGCCATGGGCTGCTGGGCTGGGCTGGCTGTGGGGCTTGGTGGGGGATGACAGGTCACTCCTTCCTGGGGTCTGTTCCCCAGCCGCTGCCTCAGCGCCTGTAGCAGAAATGACCGTGCCAGAGCCATTTCTCAGAGTGGTAGTCACTGCAATTATCTTAAAGACCAGCCTCCGCTTGCACCCCTCTGCCACGTGCCGCTTACCCAGCGAGCGCAGTCCCGCGCACTGGCAGGCACCCGCACGCCCGCTACCTAGCCTTTCACCGCACCTCGCGCAACCCACCGCCCTGCCTTTCCGTTCTCCCACCGGAGTCCTCCGCTCACCCATCGTCCCCCCGGCTCAGCAACCAGTCTTAATATTTCATCAGCTGTCACTGAAATACGGTGGCTATGCTGGTGTGGAATAAAATCTGTATTCTTTCCTTCTCCTACTTCTGTAAGGACGCAGCTCTTCGGCAAAAAGTAGAACTTGTGCCACACATCCCCTTCCTGTTGACTGTCTTCTACACCTTATCCAGTCTTCGGCTGAAGAAATACTCAGTGGTTCTGGGCATTTGCAAATGCTTTCGTAACATCTCCAGTCCTGTTTTGACAGCCCCCAAAATAACCATTGACGACTGTGGGGGACACGACTCCAGGAGTTTTGAGGCAACGGTCCAGTCATTGGCATTGCCCACTGCTGAAATATTTTTTGGTAAGGGAGTGATGGGGTGTCAGATATAACAGCAAGACTCCTGCTCAGTGAGAAAAAGACGTTTGGAACCAACTGCCTTGATTTTAAGAAGGGCTTCATAAAGCTGCTTCACATGTAAATGTGGCTTTGATTAAAATCCTCAAGAAAATGGAAATGTTTGATTTAGATTTACATAGTAATATAAACAGAAGGAAATTTCTTCACATTTGCTGCATGAGCGATGTGTTGATTATGCACTTAAACACTACTAATAATACTAAGGAGTATTATTCTGGCAGTGTGTGCTGAGGTGCTGTAGAAAATGTTGAGTGGCACTGGTAACAGCAACGTAACAATTTTCTTCATACTTAGCAACAACAGGATTGACAAGAAATTGAGTTTTCACTTTTACTACCTACAGGGACCAGTAACAGTTTGGAGAACTGGGTGTTGCGGTAACCACTGGATTAATTTGTGCATCATATGATACCTATGCAGAACGGGCTTTTGCAAACACACAGAACCTGGATTTTGGTGATGGTGTGATTTCTTTCTCTTTGAACATAAATTATTCTTGTGAATGCTGTTGGCTATCAGCCATAAATCTCATAGATCTGTCCTGGCCAAGACGGCCCTGTGTCGGGGCAGGCTGGCAGCACTCTGTACCAGTCTGAAATTCCCCACTAGGCTCGTGTTTGGGCTGAACATGCAGCATCTTGAGTCTTCCCTCTGCGGCAGATGCAAAACAGGAGAGTTACAACTCAGCAGCTGTGTAAGGTAGATTTTATTCTTGCTTTCTTCATATAGCCCCATTTCAGGTACCAAGGTGCTACAAATTGCCGTGGGTGTCTATGAGACAAAAGCCCTTACAGAAAGGAAATAGAGAAGAGCGCTTCCACACGCTTTGTCCACGGCTACTGCACTAATGTGAAAAAGCTGGAGAAAGTTAAACTATTTTATGTGAGCTATGCCGTCCCAGTACAGTAGAGTTGTGCTTGTATTTAAAAATATCTTAAATTAATCTTTAAGGTGAACAATTACTCTATTAAAAATAAGATGACATAATCTTGTAATTACAGCAAAATAAAGTTCACATGAAGGTCACCATGAGCTAATATTACTATATTACTATATTTAAATATTCTGGGATGATTACGAATGTTTTTTTCCTTCTCATGATACAGCACTCACAAATGCTGTTTATAAAAAGAAGTTGGCTCCTGTTTACCCCATGTCGTCATGCAGTGAAATCATAAGGCACTGTTTAAAACTGACATCAAGATTTCTGTTTACGCTGCATAATTGTGGAATGAAACTCATTGCCACAGGATCTCACAGAGGCTACGAGCTGAGCAGGAGTCCAAACACGGTTGTGAAGCTTGTGTGAACTGTGAGTCTGAGCGTACCTTGTGTGAATTTTGTGTCAGCCCCCGTGTTCCATGTGTGCCTTTGGTTGAAAACACCAACCGGGGAAGTAGCAGCAAAGCCATGAAGTCCTGAAAGTAGGGAAATCAGAAGGGAGTGAGGGAAAAGCAGCTGCTGGGGTCATGGGGGAGCACTGGGAAGGAGGCAAAGAGCCAGTGGCCTGGCTGTGTGGGCATGGCAGCAGAGGAGGGGCGAAGGGGAGCAGGTGGTGGGAACGGCTGCCTTGGGAAAAGGCTGGGAACCACTGTTCTGATTTATGAAAATTATGGGAAAAGGACTTTTATATCTGGTTATTATTCCATTTCTGGATATCTTGATCAGAAGTGTTTGCTGATGGTCACCCTTGGACACAGGACAACAGACTATCAGGTGCATTGATCTAGGAACAGCAGTCGTTGGGTTCATATATGCTGCACGGAAGAAATGCTCATACTTGTTAGAGCTTCCTGGTGAAAGCAGAAAGGTCCTGAAGTTGGACGGTGCAGAATACGACAAAGGCTTCAGAAATACAGTGTGCTGGGAAAGATGCACAGCCACTTCCTGAAGAATTTTATAAATAAACATTGCAACGTAGTACAATGATTTAAACAGTATTTCTGATGGATTTTTGTACTTACCCATCACAGCTTGAAAGCGAATTTAACAGAAGAAATGGGTGGGACAGTGGAAAATTACTCCAACAAACAGTGGTTCCAGTCTTTTAAGTTTAGTGAATAGACCTTTCAGCAGGAGCAGGAATGCCATTGAAATTCATTAGGTGTGGCATTTCCCTGTTTAGCTGAAATGAGAGGAATTGTATTGAATTTCCTTCCCTGAAATTGTTCCAGAAAGAAAATGTGATTTGTCAGATAGCTAATAAATGGGTTTCTGTGCTTAGTCTTAATATTTGGTGTATAACAAAAACAAGTAACTTGAGCATCTTGGTAACTTAAGTGCGGTGCTGTTTTCTCTTGGAAGCGTTAGCTTAGAACTTGAGAATGACTTGGCTGTTGGGGCACTTCAGATTCTGAGTTTCTGATGTGAAACATTAAGGACTCTACATAAGAACCAATTTTTCTGAAAATTAGGTCTCTTCCAGATGTCTGTCAAGTCAATGTCCTGTGATCCTAACTCACCCGTCAGGAGGGATGTCCATTGGGGACTGGCACCAGTGGGCCAAAGTGGCAGGGTTTCAGGGGCAGGAGCAGGTCAGGGATGGCAGCACGAGGCTGCCTGCCAGCGCAGGAGGGATGCTGAGGGCAGCCCAGCACACTCCCACAGGCCCAGTGAGACACTGGAGTGAGCTGAGAGTGTGTTGCTTCCACGTGATGCCTGTCCTGGGCTGCCAGCTGCCAGCCCCTTTGCCATGTCAGACATTTGCAGCAGTTTGGCAGCTGTGTTAGTTTGGTTTATGCACAGGAATAACACCTCGTTCCCAACACTCTCAAAGCTTAAAGGCAACTCCACACCGCAGTGAGCTCCCCTCTCATCTGGGATGTCACAACTCTTCTTGACACCCCAGGGTAAATTGTTTTATGAAACTGTTTCAGACTTTAAAAGGTCCTGCATGTTGTAATTTGGGATAAGGAGGATGATGGAGGCAAGTACAGCTGATGCTGATGTTGCTGTTGAAAACAACACACAAACCACAGCATGTGCGACTGTGATACCTAATCCTCAAGCTGACAATGCCTGGTGGGCTGCCAGCTATCAGAGAGGGCTGTCACTTTTTAGTCCTCTCTGTCTTTACATGGTGCCCAGCTTAGTGACACTCACAGTGAGAGAGCACGCACTGGCAACGGGCCATTTCTCTACTCAGTGCTCCATTTCCAAAGCTTCTTTTTCCACCACTTAATTATTTTCCTACTTACTGAATTTTCATGTAGCTTAAGGTTATATATGAAACATATTTGGGCATATTTGTTCATCTGATTATCAGCTCACAGCTAACACTAAGACTCTCCTGCAGCAGTGTGCTATAAATAGCCCGTTTTGTTATATAACTCAGTGGAAAGATTTTGAAGCCTTTGCCCAAAGTCAGCGATGTATCAGAAGGGTTCAGGGTTTTTGATAGCAATTTTATTTCACCAGCTACTCCAATCGGATGCCTTACAAGCAGAGGGATAATAAATAATAAAATTCAAGCTAAAGGTTGTAAATTTGAAAGCGTACCGTAGCTGTGAATCAGGGGTCAGTTCAGGCAGAAAGCCTTCCCTAGGCCTGACCTTGGAGACAAAGCTGCCATTCCTGCCAGCTGCCAGAAGTGATTCCAAGATGCTGGACTCGGCAGTCCCCTCTTACAGAGCCAGAAGTCTCACAGGTATCAGGGCAAGTTTGGCTGAAGTCACATAGGGTGAGCTCTGTAACAACTGGATTCTACACTCTGGTACTGAACCCAGTGGAAACAGAAGACCAAAAGGAACAAATGGAAACAAAATGGCCCTCTTTCAAACTTGATTGCACAGAAGAACAGAAAAGCTGTGCTGCCTTCACGTCCAAGGCTGTGGAGTTGTGTGGCTGTGCAGAATGGCAGAAGATTATTTTGACACTAAGAACCTGTCCTGAAAACAAACTTAGACCATTAAAATCCATACTAAATATGATTAATGATGGCAATAAAATGTTGGCAGTGTAAATTGCTTATATTCTCTTCACAGAACGTATAACTCAGCATTTCGTCTGACCATAAAAATCTCATATGAAAGTAGGGATACCGACTGTTTGGAAGTGAGTTTGTGTTGTCAGGTTCTGATTCTTCACTGAACCTGATGATTTAATTAGGATACTTGAGGAGTCAGTTGCAAGGAAAGTGTGCTCTAGTTTACTGAGCTCAGGTTTCTTGCTCTGACTGTGCTTCCAAGAACTTCAGCAGGTAAAATTAGCAAGCAAATATGATCGCTGGGAAATTATATTCTCTGGAGCTTTGTTGTCAACAGCTAAAACTTGAAGGCAGAATTTTTGTATATGGCCAAAACCAAGAGTGGTTTTAGTAGCATCTGCGAAGAATGGGGGAAAACGACCAGCTCAGGATGTCGTCCGAGGAGGAGGACCAGCCAGAGACCCCTACCGGCTCCCCTTGGTCGTGGGTAAGAGCTTACGCCCCAAGGCTGCATAAATCACACCTAAAGCCCTAGAAAAAAGTAACAAGCTGTGCTGTGTGAACCTAGATAGACCTGAGTATCATCAGCTTTTTCACTCTCCTGTTGAAGTTTGTGATTCATTAACGGTTAGACTGTTCTAGTTCTACCTGAATCTGAATGGGGAAAATGTTTGTATGTTGTTTTGCTTCTGTTGCGTATGTCAGATGCTACAAGAAGAGCTGGCTGATTCGGTATTGTTTGCTTTGCTGTGTCACTGGCTGTGTGAAGCAGCACTGTTGAAAGATACCTTTTAGGTATAATGGAGGGAAAATGATGTAAACAATAGTGTAAATGTTTGCTCTGAAGGTCTGCATTAAGAAAAGGCCAGTGAAACTCCTATTACAAATACAGAAATGTCTTGCCATAATTTTTTTAGTAAGATAGAAGCTGTCGTAATGAAAGACAATCTGCACTGATGGTCCCCTAACAGTTGTTGCACGGTCCTGAGTTTTAAGATCTGGGCTTGATGCCTAATGCTGCTAGAGAGGATGTGGGCCAGTATGGTTTTCTGATGGAAGGATAGAGGATGCATTCACTCCAAAAGGGCTTTGAGTGGAAATAGGAACAGCCTTACTGAATGGTCTGGGAATTCTCTAGCTCTGAAAGAAGAGCGGGGGGTACAGTCAAGGTTTTCAATTACTTTAAAAGAAGCATTAAAGTGATTAAAAAACAATTATATGTCTTTAAATTAGTATCACAGAATCACGGAATCACAGAATGGCAGGGGTTGGAAGGGACCTCTGGAGATCAGCTTGTCCAACCCCCTGCTTGAGCAGGCACACCCAGAGCAGGGGGCACAGCACCGCATCCAGGCGGGTTTTGAATGCCTCCAGGGAAGGGACCCCACAGCCTCCCTGGGCAGCCTGTGCCACTGCTCTGGCACCCGCACAGGGAAGGAGTTTTTTCTCATTTTTGGTATTTATGGTTTAATTTCATAACCTTAAATTTCCATATCTTTTATAGACATACACATTTATGATTTTTCTGGAAATGTCAATGTTTGAAATGGTTTCTAAGTGTTTGTTGTCAGGCATGAATGGGTGTGTAAGCATGGAACTGGTAGTTCCTGCAGGTACCCAAGGAGTTATCAGAGACAATTGCTTTTTGAAGGTAAAAGGCATAGATCAAATCAATTTAGCTGATGACAGGAATGTGGATTTAAAATACTCTCATCTTTGGAGGAACACGCAGGGAGGATGAAAAAGAGTACCAGTTGTTCTCACTATCAGGACACGGGTTTCCTGGCGAGCAGCAGTATTTGTGTGTTGGTGAATGTCTATTTTTGATCGGTAGGAAGAGAATTTACAGATGGTGATTTCTTAACCAAATGTAAGTGGAAACTTTCTATTTCATCTGAAAATCCCCTACAGACTACGCAGATTGGAGTCTGGGTGTGGAGAGACAGGTACTGAATAGTTAGCAGGTGGTTGGAGTGCTAAGGAACAGCCAAACTACATTCAAAATAAACCAAGCTGTGAGTGTAGGCAAAAAAGGCAGGGATATATTTCTTTAAAAACTTCAGATGTCAGTGGATTTCTGGCTATCAGTTTTATTAAAAATTAAGATGTCCTACACAACATTTTGACTATTGCATTTTTATGATGTGTACTTTAGCTTAAATTTCCTTCTGGGAATTTCCTTCACATAGAAGTCTCTTAAATTGCCAAGGGAAATCATGGGTCCCACTGCTCCATGGAACAATCTGTTCTGCCACAAATGTGTAAGTTTCATTACAAGTTAAATAAACAGTGTTATTCAGCAGATAAAGCATACTGGACTGCTGATAGAAATAGATGTGCTAAAGATCAGCTGAAATTGTTGCTATTGACCTTTAGGTGTTGCTGGCTCTGGGCTTCTACTAAGGTCCTTCTTCAGAAAAGAAGAACCATTTGCCTCCATGTATTTATGGAAGTGCTTCTGCATGTCGGTATATCGCAGAGTACAGAGAAGATTGTGGTCCTTGGAGAAGATGACAGAATTTTAAAAGCTCATAATAGACAGTTCTTTGATAAAAAGATTCCTTAGGTATGCAAAGATAAACATGTGAGCCCTAGGCTTTGACATGTAGCATGTGATTAAAAAATTACATGCTTCCAGACGCAAAGTTGTTTTTGTAAACATCGAGACCTCGAAACACTTCCTCTGATTTACCATCATGTTGCAAAAGGGCCATACAAATGTGATTTCATACAGACATTTTCTTTCCCTAAGGATATGAATGAGATTGTACACTTCTGTCCTTTTCAAAGGAGGAATAAACTAAAAATATCAAATAAATTATGCACCACTGAGAGAAGCAGATATAACGCGGTGGGGTTGGTGGTACTAGAATTTAAACACAAGTGCCCTTAGACTTGAAACAGAAAGATACTTAGGAAGGCAGATTTACAGTAGCTACACAAATTAAGCAGAAAGAAAAAATTACCTTAAAACCCTGCATGATCACTTCACTTTCTTTTCCATTTTTGACCAGTCATTGGCAATGCGACAGCATGTGAGGTTTCAACAGAAAAATGTGACTAACTTGTGTTGTTGGAAATGGGAATGTTCGGAAGGAAGGACTCTGCCGGAGCAGCGTGACCTAAAGCCCAGGTTGCTGCTGGATATTTATGGTATCTTATCCTTAAGTATTTGCCTTTTTAGAACTCCTGTGAAAGTAAGGTAATTATAAATCCTCTGCAATTGTTGCAGCGCATTGTCACAACTTCATATGGATAACGCAAAGGTGGATACCTCTAGCCCATTCTTGCACCAATTCAGCCCATATCTAAATTGGGGGGAGGCTGCTACATGCTACAGTGCTCTCTCATGTTGGCGAAAGCTTATTTCACAGTTCTGGGTAGCTTTGGGAAGGGCAGACTAAAGCCTCACTAGTCCATCTCTGTCCCTGAGAGCACTGTACCAACAATATCCCCAGACTGCACCCTGCAAAGGTGGGAGCAGGTGATGGCTGGGAGGTAAGAAGGCCGTGATATACTGAAAGAGGGGTAGAAGACAACGTGTACCTCGGGGTAACGGTCTGGTTGTGATGGAGGAGTCAAACGTGGGAGGGCTGTGCCACCAGCATTTTGACAAGGCTGGCTCTTCTCCACTCCCCTCTTCCCACTGGTGACAAACCCTCAGTGACAGACTCTACCAGTGACAGTGACAGTGTCTGCAAGTGTCTGACAAGCTGGGCCACGTGTTACTGGTGAGGAACTCGTCCCAGCCTCACCATTAGCGTAGGGCTGGCACTGGGACTGGCAACTGCATTTGAGCATATTTGCCAAATGAGGTGGGCTGGGAGAACTGGAGAGAGCAGGGACCGTTCCTGCCCTCACCTCTGCCTCCCTGCAACCACGCTCGCCCCTGGGCCCAGTGGTCAGACACTGCTGCGTTGCAGGGTGACCCCATGTGCTGCTGTGGTTGCTCTGCTCTGCTGGGGCAACCCAGCAAGGTGGTGGAGCCACTATGGCTTGTACCCACACAGCACCAAAAAGCCAAGCCGGGCCATAAACAACAGCAGCAAAGGGGTGCTGCGGTCGGGACGGCTGTGTGCTGGGCACGGAAACCTGGTTTCCCATTTTGTGACTGGGACAGGCGCACATGGGGCATGTGGTGGCAGCTGGGCTTGTGTCACATGCTGTTGTTGGCAGCCGGGCGTGAGCGTGATGTGTGGGGATGAGGCTGGTGGCGGAGGCACGGGGGAAGGCCCTTTATTCCAGTGATTGGTTTGTTTGGATTCCAGCTTTTTCATTGTTTTGCCAGTTCAGTCAGGTGTTATTTATTTTATTTTTAAGCATGTGCTTGAAATCCCCATGCTCTGGGTCAGGCAGCTGTCTTGCCAGCGAAGGATGGTGTGAGGCTGCTCTGGGGGAGACACGTCAGGCTGTACGGCTGCTGCTTTGCAGGGATGGCTGCCAGCTGCAGCGGAGGAGTCCCAGGGTGGCTGTGGAGCTTCCCTTCCAACCAAATACTGCCCAAAACTGCCACTTCTGGGCCATGTGTGGAGAACATTTTTGCTCCTCCAGCCTGGGGCAAAGAGCAGTCCTATTCAGCAGGGCAACGGGACTGTCTCGGATGGAGACACGGCACCTGGCCTGACTTGCCCCTGGCATCTCTGGGTGTTGCTGCCCGCCTGCTGTGTCACCCCAGCAGCTGAGCCATGGTGGGATCTTCTGAGTTACACTTTGCAGTGGGCACTGAAAACCAGTAACACATTTAGCAAAAAAAAAAAACATTGGAGAAAAGAGAATATTATTAAAACATCACCAAGCTCTCCACATGGTGGCATTTCTTTCAATTTGATCCCATAAAGATTTTTTTTTTACCTGATAACTAATAAAATACTGTGGGCTGTGTAGTTCAGCTAACAGATGCTGCTCATGCTTAATTACAGAAATAGCTAGGAGGGACATTGAAAGTACTCACCCACCCTCATTATCGCCAGATTTTTAGAGGAGGAGAGGGCCTGTCAAAGCATTGTGGACACAGGGAGATCTGTGCAAATTCCTAAATCAAGTACAAGCTTCGCATATGGCCCTAGGCAAAATTCAGGTTTTATATCCCAGTGTTTCCACTCACTGTAGGTAGCTCTGCTCTGAGATCCCAGCTGAGACCTTCATGTCCAGAGGAATTTCTACAAATTTCACCTGAACCGCAAGGGCTGAGCATCTGTGAAAATCCCCCCTGAGACACTTGT
This sequence comes from Phalacrocorax carbo, assembly GCF_963921805.1. Lineage (NCBI taxonomy): Eukaryota > Metazoa > Chordata > Aves > Suliformes > Phalacrocoracidae > Phalacrocorax > Phalacrocorax carbo. Next base: position 113,803,862 of record NC_087515.1, read on the forward strand.
ACTGGGTACCCAAAGTAAATGGGCACACTTGAAAGCTGTAATCTTCATTTCCCTCCTGCCCCAACATTTTTAGGTGAATTTAACCTGAAGCTTATATTGTGTTTTGAGATCCTCTGGGAGAAGCCTTCTAGAAATGCAAAGCCTTGCTGCAGTTAAGTTGCCATCTGCTGCCAGTGCTACAGCTGCTGGTGCTGCTGCCATGGGTGGGGGACTGGCTGGCTTCTCAAGGGCAGGTTTCTATCAGTCTCTGCCCAGTCCCAGGCCAAACCACTGGGTCATTGATAAAACACTGTGATTTCTCCAGGGCTGCAGGTGGTCCTGGATTTACCAAATTCCAGTGGTGATAACAATTTAATTAGTATCAGTTTCTTTGGAAAGCTAAAAACATCTGCCTGTCTCTCACTGTGAGACTTCTACTGCAAGAAAACTGTTATCCTGCGTAAAGTGGAACGAGCAGGCTGGGAGGAGAGGCTGCTCTCACCCCACCGATGCTGTGCTGGCTCAGACCAGCAGGAGATGAGAGCCCGTTTAGCCGGTGGCTCCGCTCACCTCGAGTCTCCTGCACTGTACAGCAAGGGTGTCCCCAGCTACGCTCACAGCAGGACTGTTGCCATCTGTCCCTGCAGGTGGGAATGGTCTGGCTCTGGGACTGCCCCATCCCCAGCAAAGGCTCTCTCACACGGTCCCTGATTCCCCCTGGCTTTCTGACCTGCGGCTGCTCTGTACCACTTCAGGCACAAGGATTCAACTACTGCCCTCCACACAGGGCCCACAGTGTGGGCTCTTGTTCGCTTTCATTTTGGTGGGCCTTTCTGCAGCCATCAGCTGAGCAGACCTCACCCTTTTAAGAGGCAGGAGCTTCTCTTCCCCAGGGCAGCCTTACCGGCCGTGCCCTTACCGGTCAGCAGCTGCAGCCCAGGGAGCAGGTGCTGCCCGGCTGCAGCCCCTTGCTCCCATTTTGGAGGGCTGACACTTCAGCAACTGGAGGATGTATTTTTGCACGCGTAAATAAGTCTCAAAGTTTTCACTGCAGATCTGCTTTCCTTCAGCATCAAGCACATGTGCTGCCTTCCCACCTACTGAAAAACAACCAGTAAATTGAACCCAGAGCCTTCCCCGTGGTTCACCCCGGACCTCCCGGAGCACCTCTCTGGGGAGCTGACTGGAGACTGGGTCCTTTTGCATTTTATTTAGAGCCGACTGCTGGAGGTCAGCAATCCTCTGTATCTGGAGATCATGTCTCACAGAGCCTGCTCTGTCTTAATATAGATTTGAAAGTTCAGCTTGGTCCACGGGGACGAAAGGCTGTGAGGGCAATAAGTGGTAGGCAAACAGTATCAAGGCTGTCAGCTGCTTCGCCCCCCCAGTTCCTGTCGCCTACACTGCCTTTGCCTGATAACCTTTCTTTGCATGATGAGTAATGCTTTAATAACACTTATTTATCTTATGCTGCCGTAAATGCAAATGGAGCGTTAACCTCTCTGTTTCCGATCTCCTACTCCTCGTAGTGGCCTGTGACAGCTGAATCTTACCTGGAGCAGGAGTTTATACCACATCAAGGCCATGGCCTAAGGACTGGTCCGCCCAGGGCTGTGCTTCAGCAGCCCTGACCAAGTGGCTAAGCAAAACCTACACTGAGAACTCAGCTGCAAGTGCAAAACACTCTTAAAACAGGCGTGCATAGGAAAAACCCAGTCCAAACAGGCAGAAAGCACAAACACATCTTTAAGAACTAGGCCTGCCTTAAAATCTGAGATTTTTGAAAGCAGTGATACATATTTGTTTCCTGCTCTCCACTTTCAGACTTTTGCATTTAAAAATTTATCAAGCTCTTATCAGTCATGGCAAAAGTTAAAACTTTGTTCCATTTAAAGTCCCCTGCCTCTGGGAGATAGGAAAAAGCTTCCTGAAAAGCAGCAGAACTCTGGCGCTTACACTGCAGGCTCCCAAAGAACTTCTACTCCAAATCAACGAGCAGATAAGGGCTGGGCTGTCATCGGCTGAGTGTTTCCCACCGCATGAGGCCCCGGGTGCCATAACAGGGTATGCATGAAAAGGGACCATTGTGTTGGTCCCCACACACCCCAGAATGTGCATCCTCTGGTTTCAATGGGGACAAGCTGGGGACATCGTTGGAGAAGAGCATTGATGGCAAAATGGATCAGGAAATGCAGAACTGCCTTCTGCTTTGCTTGAAATTATATATATATTGGGGGGTCTTAAGGAAATGGGAGCAAACGGTCTTGTGGATCTCATTGCTTTTACAGAGCTAGAAATAATTAAGAAATTGAAAACAGAGCTGCATATGTTGAGGGACAGAGATGGGTGTGGAAGTGAGCATAGGAGCAGAAAGCAAAGCCATGCTTGCGTGTGGAGTAAAGGAACAGTGAGGAGAGAAAGGCACATTTTACTACAAAGCCTGTGTATGCCCATCCTGACAGGGCACGCTGCCTTACAGCTCAAGCCCTCACGCTCCCAGTTTAAATGCACCGTGTATTAGAAATGAGGCACATCCCACCTGGGATTGCAGTTCATGAAATGAGGAGGGAAAGTGACCCTGAGACCATCCTCAGAATTAATTTTCTCTCTTTTGGTACCGGTAGCCACCCTCACAGGAAAATCGGCTACCATTTTTTTTGAGAGATTACCGGTATAAAGTTATATATATGAGTGCAGAAGGAAAAAGAAGTTCCTGAAACCATTTCTCATGTAACCTATGGTCTGTGCTTTTCCAACTGAAGCTGGTACCTCTGTTGCACCTTCACTGCCAACCCTGAGCTCTCCGTACACCTGCGCCACTGCCCATCATTGCTGCGTTGGGATGGTTTCCCTGCAAAGCTGATGGCAAAGGAGAGGCTGCAGTCAGCTTTGCAGAGCCTCCTGCATTGTGTCCTGTAGGGGCCTGGCACTCCTCTCATGGGCAGGAATTTTGGGTGCATGCACATGAGTTCTGTCCAGGTTTCAAAAACTGAAGTAAAAAAATATTAAAAATACATACTTTTAATAAGGCCTCCAGGGTGATGAGGTTTCAGTGTCTTGGAAATATCTGCAGCACTGCCATGGCGCACAGGGGCAGGAGTCAAGAGCCTGTTTATCCCTTAGTAGTACCACTTAGAAGTTATAGCTCTTTAAATCTTCAAGTGGCAAGATGTGATTTTTATCTTTCCAGTCTCCCAGGAAGTTCATCATCAAAACAACAGACCACAGCACAAAAGAGTAATCATTTACTCAAACACAGCAGGCACTACATTACAGGTGCTGTTACCAGGCAATAGAGACATGGCCATTCACAATAAATTCTCCATCCTTCCTTCTGAAAGGCCAAGAATAAAATACCTGATGGCTTCTATATTCTCTTGCCCTCTCTTCATTTTTTCTCTTCTACCTTCTGAATTTTGCAAATGCCTTGGTCTGGTCTTGGACAAATGCTGGTTTTGAGGCAATGCTGCTGAAATACACTGCTCTTATGGATGAGCAAATTCTCCTTTGCCCAACAGAGACGGGAGTAGAAGGATGAAAGGATTGCATGGCTGCTCCCAAGCAAGAGAGCCCAGGAAGCAGCACCCTTTCATGAGAGCCTGAGCAAACAAGAAAAACTGCAAAAAGAAAGAGGCTAAACATGGAGGCTGGTCTAGAAAACCTTTTTCATTCAGACACACTGCCTCTGCAGTAAATTGTACCAGTCATCTAAGGATGATCCCCTCAGAGGAGAAAGACTTTGCAGGATTAATCTAGAAATTAATCCAGTACACAGAATATGACTGCTTTTCTATGCTCCTTCTTTACTTCTTCAATGGTAAAAGCCTGAATCTTGGAGCCTTTGAGCTCTGTGGTAGATATCTGATCTACCGATCAGGTGAACGGTTTTAACATATTCTTCTTTTAAGTACAGAGCCAGTAATGCATCTGCATAGCCGCAAAGACAAAAAAAATGTTCTTTTCCATTCTAACCCAATCCTATAGTTGTTGTTTCAATTCATTGATTTAATAAAGTTATTGGCTTTCAGGCCAAAATAGCCTCATTGCAAAACTGTGTAATGTGGAAAAAAATTAATGACAATAGCTGTTTCATGAAGATAATTTGCTATAATTCCCTGAAGCCTTTCTGGGCCACAAAATATAATAAAATGAAATAAATATTTTTTCAATTAATTTTCATGAACAAGTTGCAAACTCCACTTGTGCTCCTTTCTGCTTTTGCAGAAGTTGTATTGCTGCCAAAAGGCCTCTGAAGTGGAGGATTTCTAAACCAAAAGTGACCTCCAGTGGTCACACATATTATTTATAGCTGATGCCTAGTATTTATCTTGTTAGAAACAAGGCAATATGATAATTAATAGCCTGCAGCAAGCATGGTCAATTAAATTGGATGTATCCATTAAAAAAAACCCAAAAAGCAGGCCAGTTAATCTGGATGTATCCTTACATCCAGATTTTTTGTATACCTGCCACCCAGTATGAAGTTTTTATTTATTTACATCAGTGTTTTACAACTCAGGGGTGTTTTTTCTGCATTAAGCTGGTATATAATGCCACATTCTCTTTGCTCACCCTCTGCACGTAGTACAGCTTTGATACAAACATCCTCCATATAGCAATCTGCTACAGGGCGGAGGTGACCTTTTAAAAAACAAATATACCCTCAAGCATCTCAAGGTTAATTTTTACTTACATAAGCAAATAGGATTTCAGCATAGCTTTGCTAATAAAATAATTATTTTTCCTTTAAAATCTGTAAATCATGATGGATTGCCCTATCTTTTCCTAGGTATTTTAGGATCCCATGGACTCATCATTTTTTTGAGACTTGAAGGCAGAGAAACATGAGGCAGAGGTATAAGCTGGGTCTTTGTGGGCTCACCATCCCAGTAAATATCTCTGCGAAATCTCTAGAGTTCAGGGCTCTCCTTTCGTCATGTCTGAGCACCTCCAGTCTGCCAGATTTTGCTTAGAGGTTTTTATGAGTCAAAGGCATCTGCAGGGGGGCTTTCCTGCAGAGGGACACTTAGGAAATTCCATGGAAATATACTCTTTAATAAACAAATAAATTGCAAGAAATATTTGTATGAAAACTTTCTTGAAAAGCTTTCCTTAATTTGTATTAGCCTAATTTAAAATAAAACAGATTAAACTTGAAGGAGATTTTTCCCATAGGTATTTAAATGTCCTTCATCTTTATAGCCTGAGTTAAATTGGATTTACTGGCCGAGCCCTGGCATTTTTTGGAAGGTCAGTGGAAATGCAATGTTCATTGCAATTGAGCTGATTTAAAGCAATACAGACATGACCTTTGGTAAAAATGTTTGGGTACTTATAAATCCCTTGCCCTGGAAATTTTATGTTGTGTGTGCAAGAGAAGCTACAACTTAAATGTAACTCAAGTAAGACTTGGCTCTCAGCTAAGATTGAGAAATAAATTGTAGCTCTTGGCCTAATCAGTGCAGCCCTGGCCCAAGACAGGATGACAAAGCTATTTTCCCTTGTGCTGCTGGATGAGTTTCAATAACCCAGTGCAACTTTCTCAGTTGCTCCATCTGTTAAAAGGCAAGTATGCTAATACTGTCTTTTGTAAGATACTTTGAGATCCATGGAGGCTGTGCCGTATATGAAAGGGGTAATGCATTTAATAAACAGATTACAAATACAATAATACTTTTTCGCCCCTCCCACAGTAACTGAGGGAAGTTAAAATTATGGAAGAAGGAAGTTTGCTTTATTTTTCATTTCTCCTGTCCCTTCTGCTCCCCTCCAGCAGCTGCATTAGACTTGTAAAGCAGGAGCCCATGAAGATGCCCACGGAACATTTCTGCAGCAACACATTTGGATATAAACTGTGCCATAAACCTTACGTCTTCCTCAAAATTAATACTCTTTCCCTCTCTCCCCCCCCCCACCCCTTCTAGGGTGGTAGGTTGTGGATAGTCTGGCCCTAATGGTATAACTGAGAACAAGTAGCTTCCTGCGACTTTTGTTTGTGTGACTAGTTCACTGATTTTGATATTCTTCCTCCTCTTGTAAGCGCTGCACAAATCTCAGTAGATTAGGAAATGGTACAGAAAAGAAAGCTGTGACCTGTGGAACACAAAGAAGATGCATTGTAGAAAGGGAATGGCATTTTATCTCGGCATAACTCTGCGACAGACAAAAAGATGGTTTATTAATAGGGGTTTGGCAGACACACTATACCAACACTTAATGACTGCAAGACCGAAGCAGGTGTCTAGTTTCCTGCTGGCTGTATGTGCCTAATGGGTGACAGGTTAGTGCAGCAGGAGAGGCGATGGTCAAGTTTCCCCACTGTTTTTTCTCAGTGCTTCTGGGCAGGAGAGGGGGTTTTCTGCAATGGCTGAGGCACTATGAAAATGTCCTGGACTAAGTATTAACAGAGTGCTTACAGCAGGACCCAGATTTTTAGCTTTTCCATGGGCTGGGAACTTGTACTGTAGCCCATAAGTAGGAAAGGACAATTAGTGGGACAGCCTGTGGGGACGGAGCTGGGTTTCAAAGAACAGCTGGGCAGAGATGGGGGGTTAAAGGTGAATCAGGGTCAGGGGGTGAGGGATGACAGGTCCAAAGGGACGTGGGCACTAGCTGGTGGGGAAAAGGTTTCCCTTCCGCAGGGCACCTATATAAGATGTATACAAGAGATGGGCTGCATCCAGCCCAGCAATGTTCTCCCTTAGCTTCTGGCAGAAGCTGGAGGGAGCCTTCAGCCTCCACTAAGGAGGACTGCCAAAGGCCAGATACATCAGCCTTTATCCCTTCCTCGCATGGCATCTGGGGAAGGACCCTCAATCCCAGCCACTCCTGGAATTCCCACAGGTTCCCTGGGGCACCGCCCCTCCTGCATTCCCGTGGAATTGTTTCATCTCCACCCACATCAGAGGGAGTGAAATAGGATGCTGCAAGGTTTTTTACCACATTTCCGTTCAGTGGAAGCAGGGGACATCCCTACAGAAGGGCTAGTTTCCCCAGCTAAAGACAACAACCGTGTTGGAGTGAATCAATCCTTGAAATCGTCTCTACCTCTCCACTGCCTACAGAGGGAACTGTAAGCTAACTTAGGCTTTGGCTAAGGTTAGGGAAGATGCTACTCACTGGGGATCTGCACATTTCCACATGGGAGAGAAAGTTCCTCTCTTTAATTGGCTTCTGCCAGTTCACAACTATTGAAAAACTGTGGCCTTAGCTGCTTCGTAATGCCGATGGTTTATTTTCTGCTTTGTAAAAGGCCTTTGTAAATCCCCAGACAAGCAGCCCTGAAACCAGAGCATTGAGAGTGCTGGAGCAGACATACCTCCTGACCTCTCGCTGGCCTCACAGCACCCGGGCAGCACATTCCTCACCTTGCCATACAAATCAAGCAAACTCTGCAGCTCATCCTACACTGCCTACAGTAATGATGTCTTGCTCCTCATTATGTTAATAAAACTGGTGACAAGCAGCAGCCAGTGAATGACTGACAAGACTTTCGAATGTTAATATTTGGAAATCATTCACCTCCTTAAATTAGGGAGGATTGCACAAAAGGGATCTCATGGCACAGCCTTTTTGTTTTGTCCCTGTACAGTGTGTGGCAAAGCGGGCCACAATTAAAGCTTGTAAGCACTGCTAAAGGCCAGCAAACAGCAGCATAAAATGAGTCTCAGAGCACTGTTCTTCTCCTTTGTAACCCCTGGGATAAGTTAATACTGATGAAAATGAAGATCTTTTGACTGCTGTACTGATTTTCAGGATGTATTTGCATTTGTTTGCACTTTTCCACTGCCCAGGAGAGCTTTGCTGAAGAAAAGTTGACTTTGTTTCATGGAGCCACAACCCCTGATGGAAGCAGTATGCTTTAGGCAAGGTAAAAAGCAGATCTATCCTGTGGGGATAAAGGGTGAAAAATGTAAAGGAAAAAGAATAGTGGATGGTTACAGAAATGGTCTTCCCAAGACAATTTACAGAAAACAGGCTATACCTGAGTGCTCCGTGTTGTGCCGTCTTACGGTAGGTCAGATGGATCATGGTCTAGCAATGCTACCCTTCCTGTTGATTAGGAAGGGAATCTGGACGTAGCCATCTTTGTTATGGATGTCTAAGGTAAGGGGCAGCCCCTGGATCTGGTCCCACTTAAGAAAGGTGGCCTTGAAGTCAGGGGGGCTAATCTATGTCCTTAAAGTCAGATAGGGGCATCTGAGCTGAATATAGGAGGGTTCTTACATTAAACCTCTTTGCATTGTATACCACGGGGTCTTCAAATCTAATGTTATCTTACTAAAATTAACACTAACAAACCAACTGATGGCACATGATGGAAACTATGACCTGGGTGAGAAAGGCTCTGACAAGGCAGAGTCCTGTTTTGCCACCTCAAGCAAAACAAGAACAGCTGGACCTGTGTGCTTGCATCTGCAGGAATCCCTTCACATGAGAATAATTACATTATCGGCATTGCATAATGAAGAGAAAATAAGTAAATCTGCTGGAGCCTGCTACAGTGAACAGATTGTCTCTTGTTACTTCCTAAGCTGTGAAGTTAATTTAAAAATGGGGCCTGCTAGCCTGGAGTATCAGGTGGTGTTCATTTTTCACAGAGCAGTTAATAATCCTTCATTCATCTGAATGGAGGAGTACCTCTAAAATCCAATATACTCAATAAATATGAACCAAAAAATGGAGCTCTGAATTCCTTGACTTCACTTCTGGGGAAAACCAGCCCCGTGTAGGTAACAGAAATACCAGTCAGGCTCCTCCACTGACAGAGGTGGATCTCTGATGTCCTCAGCCATGTCACTGGACTCTGGGAGAGGTTTCTCACTCAGGTGTTGAGACCTGTCTCTCCATATTGTTCTTAAGCTACAAATCCAGAAAACAGATAGCCCCAAGACATTCCTGAGGGCAGCTGGTTGTTGCTGCTTCACCACCAGCCAAACAGCAATGGGATCTTCAGGACTGTAAAATAGACACTTGTAGTTAATGCTGGGACCTGTTGCTCTATTCTGGGGTCAGCCAGCCCTGTGTGGAGCATCCACTGGTGACGTAAACTGCATTCTCTACAGCCGGGACTCTGTAAATCTTCACCTGTAGCATTGTGCTGTGTGGAGAAAAACTATATGACATTTAATAAAAGAGAGCAATAAATGCCAAGCCACTAAGCCTGGTTTAGGCAAAATACTGAGACAAGTAGGATGAGAGGCAGGGAACCTCTAAAAGTGTGATATTGTTACACGGTGGAACAATTTCAAAGTCAATCCAATTATTTTAGTATTACTAAAGCCCAGTTAAGCCCAAGCATTTATTAACATGGTCTGAAATATTTCTAAAGACTTTTAAAGCTTTTTATATGAACAAATACTAAACTTGTTCCACAGGAATAAATATACTTCTGCCCCATTTTATTCTGTGATGCTTCTCCCCAAGAATTTGAGTTAAAAACTTCCTCTTGTTCTGCATGTGCTGTTTATCTACTAGTCAGCAAATCTGTAGCTTATTTTGATTGGTTTTTATGACTGCCTCCTTCTTCCTAGAAATAGTCCTGAACAGCATGTAGCGTTAGTGAGAAAAACAAATCACGTGCAATGAAAGGCACACTTAGCTTTCCCCTCCTCCTTATTCTCTGATCTCCTGGGTAAAATCCAGCAGGGAACTGCTTCCAAAGCGTATTTTCAAACTTATGTTTATGTACACATAATCTTTACTACATGTGTACCCTATGTACTGACCCAAGGAACTCAGAGCCTTTGTGAACACTGAGAAATTCCGTTTCGTAACAGTAGTCTGAGGTTGATACTGTTTTCTCCATTTTATGTTTAAAAAAACAGAAGCTGGGTTGCGCAGCAGAGCACAGAAAGCCTGCGATAGTGCCAGCCACAATGGACGTTTCCAAAGTTCCTGACCCACCCCCCAGAGGTGGGATTGTTTTTCCTCTCCTGATGTTTCCACTTCAGAAATCTGATCTTGGGACAGAAGTTCTGTCCTCTCCATATTACAAACATACCCATGTTCCATGAAATGACCTAAACTTACTCCCTAAAAGCCTGTGGCTAGCAAATCCCTTTAAAAAAACCTATGAAGACTACATATAAGGCAATGATACTTTTTTCCTGCAGTTACTAATGAGTATGTGAAGCTTTAAGATTTGACTGCATGAAAGGATTGAAGGAATCACAACAAACCTATCTGTATTTTTTTCCCCAGGTAGACAGAGAAAGGTGAAACCCTCCATGTATATTTTAATTAACTTGCACTTTAATGCAGGGTTGTTATCACTCTTTCAAACCTGTCATGAAGCTGTATCTTGAAATCTGATGTGCACATTACTCTGTCGGTACACTTGCTGGCTCTGGATGGTAACATACATAAATACTTAGATATAAGTACTGACTCAAAGCAACTTCAGTCTGTGGCAAAATTTAATCTCCTCTGAATAAATTGCATTCTGATGGGAGGCTTCACCGCAAATCAATGGGCAGGGAGAGGGGAAGCTTCACCTCCAGTCTAAAATAGGTATGATACCCACAGGGAAGACCTCTGAGTAAAAGCCTACAAGAAAACAAAGCAAGTAAACAGAGAGGATAAAAAGCCCAGCTGATTTTTAAAGGTCAGCCCCAGATGTGGCCATTACCTCCCACTCGCTGCAGCGACATTTATGCCACGCTACAGAGGCAGCTGCCTTAGACAAATGGACAAAGGGTTCAATTCACAACATGAAAGGCTCGTCCAGCTTTTTAGCATGCAGCACCCACTTTTGTGCCTGTCATCTTCCTAACCCCATCCCCACTCCTGAAACTCATGCCCAGACCTACACAGAAAACAAAAGGGATCAGAGAAACGCTCATTTCTGAAAGTGCCCCACAGACTTCTGTAAGGTATTTGTATGTGACCTATGGCAAAATTTACTAGCAAGTGAAACACACACAAACTGTGCCTTGTATTATTTAAAGAACAGGCAGCAGCTCAGCAGTTATAGCAGTTTTTATTCCTGTGTACTTCTGGGTGCTGCAGAGCCTGGGAATCCAGTGTGTGTCACAAACCCAGTTTCTCAAGCTTGTAAACAGGACCACTCCGGGTTTAGCTCCACTGCCATACCTGTTTGACCAGAGTATGTTTGAAGCCAAGAGCTTCTTAATAGCTCCTGCCTTGTTTTCTTCCTGAGGGTCCCCTGTGTACATGACTAAGCACATATCTGGTGTCTCAGTATGAAAACCAATGGGGCAGGCATCAACTTGGTCTGTTCTTGATTTATCATGCAAAACCCAAAGTTTCCAGATTTTTCATGGGTGCAAATCCTATATTCTGCTGGGTCTAGCTCTGAACTCCTCTGCCTCATACTTAAGAGCAAGGGTCTGGATGACCCAAAGCTTGTCACAAGGCCAAGCCCAACATGCAAGGGCATGAATGTATAACACAGATACCACAGTCGTGCAGCTTCCTGCCCCTGACTGTGAGGAGAGGCAGTCATTTTAACCCCCCTCTGGAGATTGGCGTGTACAGCCTTCCTCAGTGGTCCGGTGGAGAGCTGTAGCCAGTGGCCCCCATTTCCAGGCATGAGGGTGAGGCTGCCCTGTAAAGGAGAGGGCTGGGAGGTCCCCAGGTCGATGATCGGGTGATGTGGAAACATCACCTCATGAAACACCTTTTGGTAGCCTGAGGCAATTCGTAAGAGGAACATTCCCAGGTGCAGTGTTAACAGCAGTCATTAAAATACCTGCCAAAAGCAAGCAGCAGGCGTGGCGGTGGGGCCACCATGCCAGCCAATGGAGGTGGCGGTCAAACACGCTCCCAGAGCTGAATGGTTTGGTGGAGATGAGGAAATGGCCTTTATCAGCTGTCAATAGATGTGTCATAAGATTTTAGATAAACATCTGATAATTTTTACGGTGACTAATGTGGGGTTAAGAAATGTGAGGAGCTCAGCAGAAAGAATTCAGACCTGGCCTAAGGCATCTGGACAGGTATATTTCAAAGACCTGTGCTAGAGCGTCATATGTTAACCCAGTGCTGAGATGTACTCAGTAAGGTGCATGGCTAAATAATATAACTGCCCTGTAGTGTTCTTCCTACCTTTGCTTGAACTCACTTTCAGATGTGGTCAGCAAACCACTGTGCCTGGGCTGTGCTGGAGATTGCAGCAGTCCAGCTGTTCCTCTTCTCCCACTGACACTTAGCAAGAAGGTTGGAGCTCCATGACAGAAATGCCATGGATGCTGGATTATTAAAAATCATTCAGGATAGGTCTATATTTTAAAATAATTGAGTAACCTGAGCTAGTGCAAAATGCAGCTATCCGTATTTTCAGCGGTGTTGGGGCAGGGAGGACATCGTGCTCGTGCTGCAGGAGCTGCCCTGGCTCCTATGCTGTCCTTGGAGCAATGCAGGCTGTGAGGGCTGGGCAAGTAAGGAGGCTCCAAGCTGCTTAGGATCTTCCCTACACCTGGTGCCTCTCTCCCCATGTGATGCCTTGGGACCCTAGAACTACCAAAATGCTTGAGCATAATGGCTCCTTTGACTTGAAAGAAATTATGCAGGCCAAGCTTGAGAGAGGTGCTGAAGCAGAACTGGCATATTGTTGGGCCTCTCCGCTCCATATGACAAAGCTTGACTATGGTTCCCGTGTTTCAAAGTACTTAAACTGTGCTGTGCTGATCTTCATGTGCTGCAGCCCCCCATGCGGCCTCCCACAGACCAGTGGCTATATTTTGGTGGCCTTCTTATAGAAAGTGAATATAGACAGCAATTCTTTGGCTTGGTGGGTTAAGATGTCAGGCCGTTTGACTAGGAACTCACTACTGCAGTTTCTGACACACCTCTCTCCAGTTACATTTCTTTGACATTATTTACTGATGTCCCAAGCTTCACCTGACTCTAGCTACACCTCTCCAGGAAAAAAATAATGTTGTCAGTCAAATCTGACTGTTCTAGATACTGGGATGTGGTTTTCTTCCTTAAGGTCATTTAGAAAGGTAATTTGGTCATGGTGCTCAATTTATCTTATCTTAAAAGAAGGCAGTCCGCCTTCCTCTTTGTTGCTTAAAAGATGGTCTGTAGTGGAGATAGCATCCTCTCATCAAAGGTACTGGCTCTGAGTCTCTGTGAAAGAACAGACCAGCTGCTCTGCACTAGGCACCCACACTACAGAGAAAACGTAAGTCACGTCTGGGCATCAGAGGTGGGTTTTATAATTGCTTTTTAAAATCAGATGCTCCGCAAGTGAAGAAATAGTATGTTGCTGTCTGGTATTAGCAGCAATGAAGCACACATACAGTGTGTACTTAACCACATTAAGGAAACAGATTAAAATTACCTGAGTAATTCACAAATGAGTAGCTTTGTTTACAGCATCTGTTGCATCAGTGTGATGAGTTAAACACCAGTCAGGTGATGTCGTGAGACTGAGTCAGAAGTTTGAGACAGAAGAGCCTTGTAGGTCACCCAGCCCATTCCTTGGCTACTCTGCCATGCTTCCCTACAGCTTTTCTGCACTATTTTCTCAGCCAGATTCAAAACATCTCATGTAACACAGTTTTCACCACCAGTTTCTGACTTTTTTCCACTGTGAGATTTCATTGCTAGGAAAGAGCTCCTGAAAATGCAGCCTCATCCTGCCGTGTCACTTTGTCATAGAATAATAGAATACACAGCTGGAAGAGGCTCAGAGATCATCCAGTTCAATTCTATGCCTACAGGCAAATTTGACTATAATTAAAACATTTCTGACAAATGTGTGTTCAGCCTGCTCTGAAAGATCTCAGCCTCTTCCGGCAAGCCATACCAGAGCTTGCCTGCTCCTGGTATTATAATGTTTTCCTAATGCCTAAATGTTCCCTGATGCATTTCATACTTATTGCTTCTCCATATCTCTCCCAAGGGGCGATGGATTACAGTTACCACCTTTTCATTTTTTCCTTGCAATATTTGTATATATTTTTCACTCTAGTGAGAGTATGAAGTATAGACAATCTGTTCTCCTGCAGATATCACACCACAATATCTGTTACCTCTGAATCTTCTTTTGTTTTACTCCACCTTCTATCAGCTATATGAAATCTCTCAACTCTTAAACACTTCTCATTTAGCTGGGAATAGTACAGCTTGGCTTAATGCTGCTAGACTGGCCAAGATAGGGTCATAAAGCCTCTCTTAGGGGTTAAAAGGCAAATTTTTCTTTGCACCACAAGTTGCAGTTCTCTTATGAATATTAATGAATTTGCCCTGACAATTTAGGAGGCTATTATTCCTGTTAGACATCAGGAGAACTGAGCAACAGGGCTTGTGATATGCCCACCCTCCTGGAAGGAAGCAAGCTCAGGTAGCTCCAGAGGAGATCTGGAGCTCTTGGCTGCACTGGTGCTAGTGAACTCAACAGTGACAGTTCCCATCCTCCGGCTTTGATGCTACCTGGTGTGATCTAGTCACCTCCATGCTATTAAGCTCCTTCAACCCTGAAAACTGGTTGTCCCCATTCAGATGCCTGCTGGAAATGCTCTGTGCTCATTCCCAAGCTGGGTGCTGGTTGCTGGCCGGGGCTGCAGCCGTGCCAAGCGCTGTTCTTCCAGCGTCAGGGCACAGACCAGCATGTCCCAGTGCCTCCCCCTGTGCCTTGACTTTGTTTAGTTTTCTGGTACAGGAATAGCCCTTGTGTCCTATTTCACGAGCTTAAGTGCAAGGTCCTCTTTTCCCTACGTTAGCTTTATTCTCTGAGGTCAGCAGGTAACCACAGAGACTGGCACAGCTGAAGAAAAGATTTGATGCATTGTGTCTGCTTTAAAATAATTTTTACTGATGTCAGTTTGCATTTCCAAGCCTACTAAACAAGAAAGGCAGATGGTTGATTTATAACAGTCACTCTAAACAATTGACAAAATACCTTTCAATAAATACTAATATTTTCCATTAATTGCAGGGCTGAATGAAAGCTCCTTAGGGTTGTTTTTCAAATATGAGAAGGAGCAGAGATTAGACAACTCTAAAGATCAAATACTTAACTGCAACATTAACTGTACTTTTAAACTGCTGGCAGGGATCCTGGAGAGTCGCGTGGTTGTTACACTAGTACACAAAGAATGTTTTACAGGACTGTCTCTGATCACTGTTTTTCAGAGGAACTGTTGTACAATTATCAACTCTGTTGCAACAGGCTGTTGACTTTTCTGCTAATGAAACGTACTGTTTTCCTGTGGCAGTTCCTATTATTGTTTCTAAGATTTATTTCTTTAATCACGTATGTGATTTAACAGGAACTTTGATTGTTTTTAAGAAAGAAAGAAAAGGAATGAGAGAGGGAACAAAAGTGCAGGAAAGAGAGAGAGAAGGAGAACAAAAAAGAAAAAGAATTAGGGTCAGTCTAATCCTTTAATCAATATAGATATTTGAAAAGAAATCTACTCATATGAGCTGTTTTCTAGCTAGATGGGCTCCAGAACAGACTGCAGATGTTGGGGAAAGAGGAAGAAGGGATGAATTAATACAGAAAACCCTTGATCCCCTCTGCCAGCATGTCCCTGATGTTTGGAGTAAGAAGGTGGCACTTCCTAGTGTACTGCCTGCCTTCACAGCTGCTCCTTCCAGCCCATCCCAAAGCAGCTATTCTGGACCCAGCCGTGTGCGCACAGGTGGCACACTGGTACCCTAATGGGTTCTTGTTTTGCACAGCTGATTTCCTTTGGGAAACCCAGAGGCTACAGCCCAGCTGTGGGGCGGGCATTTTCCAGGGAATGAAGCCAGTTGTGCCCCAAACACTGCATCCAGCCGACACATCTGGGTTTCCTTCTCACATGGTCAAGACACGGATGGGGCTGGCACCTCTCCCTGGGAGGTGGAAGTGCTCCTAGAACTCAAAAAGTGACAAAGACTAAAGATAGGCACTAAGACCCACACCTCAGACTGTGTAAAATGGGATGAAACTTACCCTAGCAAAATATAGAACACATATACCATACGTATTTTATATGCGCCAGAAATACAAACATCAAATATATAAACATTTACTGTGAATTTGATCTGATATTTCCTGTTCTAAATATTTAATGTTATCCCTGAGCAGACAATTGCTATGTCTTCAAGCCACCATCTTGGTCAACAAAGCAGCAAGATGCATCTCAAAGCCAAACAGGCACATACAGCAGGAAAATGTAATTGTATTAAACCCAGCATTTGCATGCAACACACATCTGTATTTCAATTAATAGTTTAGCCTGCAAGATTATTTCTGTCATTTAATTATCAGTGCAATAACACCAGTATTTTTGTTCTGCTTCTGAGAATACAAAGAAAGGATAGACTTGTTAAAACAATGGACCATATGGAAACAGATCTGTTTCTAATTCTGATGCTAGACTTACTTTGTAACACAGAGTAAGTAATTTAATCAGGGCGTATCTCAGTTTCTTCATTTGGAAAATGGAATTAATAATACCTCCTGGCCCATAAGGTTGTTGAGATACTTTGTAAATTGTGTTTGAATAGTGTGGTGCAATCCCTAATGGAATGCTCAAGTGCAAGGTTTAATTGTGAACAGAGAAGGGCTACGTGCCAGATCTCTGCTCTCTTCTCCTGATGGTGCCACCCCAAACTTATGTTTCTCATCACCTACATGAAATGTTATTCTAATTATACATATAACAGTGTAAGTGAGTGTAATGAACATTAATGGAACACTTAAGAGCCACACCTACCAGAGGGGAAACTGGGTGAATTTATTTCTGCAATGCTTGTTTTTCTATTTCTGATTCCTCCTTATTTGTTATTGTTTCACTAGCTGTATTTAAATGAGAGTTCAGAAAAGGGATCATTTCATGCCTCTTCTATTTGCTCAGTAAGGTTCCATAGAGTATGCTGGGTGTCACATAACTTGATAATGATAGAGAGTTGAATGAGTGTTTTTTTCTGGTTAACATTTGTGCTTGAAAAATTTTGAGATTTTATTATGAGGAAATACGAATGTTTTCACAACACACACCACCAGCAAACCTGGCCATATTTGATTTTTAATTTTTCTACACACTGAAGGGAAATCTTTCAAACATTTTGTTCATATAATCATATTTATCAATGGTGTAGAATTAGTCCTTTCAGTGTAAACTTTCACTATGGAATAAAAAACACATTATAATATGCAGTACAGAACTTCTCTTCAATAACTTTTCCTTTTATTCTAAACATGAATCCCATCATGTCCAGCAACCCTGGAAGATTACCTTTTTTACTAGGTATTAATTTATTTCAATGTGTCTTGCAACTGTGATTTCTTTAAAAATGAAGTCACCAGTCATTCTTAGTTCTATGTATTCAGAAAGAGATTGTCACTGTAATTGTGTGCCACCTCAGCTTTGGGGCTCTGGCTCTGAAAGCACAGCCACTCTGTTGCAGCTCCTGCGCCACCTGTCAGGAGGACTCAGGGACTCAGGACTCAGGGAATGAAGTCCTGGCTCTGCTATGTAGCCCCTGAACTCCAGATTGTTTCAAAGGGGCTGCATATGCTCTTCATGTCCTACAGATTTCCTTTTCCTGTCCTACTGGGTATTAGAAGTCT
The DNA here is from genome assembly GCF_963921805.1 of Phalacrocorax carbo. Classification (NCBI taxonomy): domain Eukaryota; kingdom Metazoa; phylum Chordata; class Aves; order Suliformes; family Phalacrocoracidae; genus Phalacrocorax; species Phalacrocorax carbo. Next base: position 113,821,377 of record NC_087515.1, read on the forward strand.
TCCTGTACCACAAACAGATCTAGGGATGCTGCTGTATGGAAAGATCTTTTCCCTAAGGCAGCACGGTGGGATTGCAGCTCTGCCTCTGTCCTTTGCATTGGGCAATCCCATCCTGTGAAAGAATAAAGAGAGCTTGTTGTGGTCCATGCTTCTTCAGAGCTCACAGGGATCCCCTGCTCCCAAGCTGTCTCTGGCTGATGATATAGACCCTACTAGCAGAGGATTAAATCCTTCTGCAAAATCCCTGAAAACTGAGATGATGAAAAGAGAGAATCAAGAACACCTCTCAGTACAGATAAAAAGAGAGGATGGCACAAGGGCAGTGTGGCTTACCAAGGAATCACAGGAGAGGTTTTCATTAGAGCAGTAGGGTTTCAAGGACCATAATTGAGGCCTGGATAAATTAACTTCTGTCCATAGTTAATGAACTGTATTATTCCTCATTATTCTTTGTTTCTTTCAGATTCCATTGATGAAAGATCCCGGCTGGATTCGAAACGTCTGGACTCGCAATCTAAATGTAGGAATTAAATTGTTCATTTGCTTTTTAACTCCAGTGCCTTAGGGCAGGCCTAGCTTGAAGCCTGGTGGGTCTTTGGGAAAACAGGGTAAGGCAGTAGTTAACTCCTGTCCACCTTCTGGTACCCAGCATGGCACGTCCAAGTGTCACCCTTTGGACACTGTGTCACTCTATGTCCACTGTGGTATTATTATTGGTGTGACAGGTTGGGTGGCTCTGTGAAACTGGTGGCCCTCACATGTGGCTGGTACTAGCCGGACAAGGATGGAAACAGCACAAAAATGTTGAAATTTGGCACTTGACCTGTGCAATAAGCACAGAACCAGCAAACCTGTGGTGAATGTGAGATGTGAGACATGTCCCAAGCCAGGGAAAACGTATGCAGACACCCCTGCTGCTGCTCTCCTGGAAGGCAGAGAGCACATCTGTGAGGTGGTGGTCTTGGGACACAGCCATGAACTGGACAGAAGAACCACTCAGGAGAAGTAATGAGAGAGGGAGAAGGGTGCTTCCCACTCCAGTTACACAACTGCCACTGCTGAATCACTGGTGAGGGAGGGAAAAAAGGCAGATCCAGGCAACAACCTGGTGATTTCCTGAGTGACTCTGGACTGTATTCCTCAGAGTGACCTACTCATACAGTGATGGTGGGGCAGAATATTTAGTGGCTAACATGTTTGAAATCACAGGTAGGACAACAGCATTTCTACCCAGCACCAAGCAGAGCCATGTTGACACATCCACAAAGCTGAACTATTGGAGTCACCGTATAGCTCTGCATGGGTTTCACAGGAGACATATTAGCCTGGGTGGAGTATAATGTTAGCATAGATGTACTGCTTCCTCATGTAGATCCCACTCAGGTGCTTCCACACAACCGACAGTGCAGTGTACGACATACTCTATGGTTTATGGGGAACCTTCCTGATCCAGGACTCTATGGTGACTTGCATGTAGCTCCTTGGTGTGCTAGCTAGTTGGTAGAGCCTGGCAGCTTTTTGGTTTGGGTCTGGCAGATGTAAGTCAAGATTTCCATGAAGGTATATCAACTTTTACACACTGAGGATCTAATTTTTATGATGAATTTGATATTAGCAATGTCATGTAAACTGGACAGGTGGGTAAGTCAAACAGGCAGTCTGAAATAAGGGTGAGGTTGGTTGCTGTTGGCAAGGGTTGGGTTTGGACACCCAATTCAGTAGCTGAACTATGCAGACAGAAAGGTACCTGGGAATTCAAAATGCCAGTAAAATAAACAGGGAAGGACTCCAATTAGCAAAGGACAGCATAAAATCTGAAAATTAAACACATGTAAAGCAATACTACAGATGTGAACTTTTAACTTTGGGAACACTTGGATCTGCATTCAGGTGAGATTCTGAACTTGGCAAGAGAAGGGCAAGGAAGCTGGTGAAGGGTCTAGAGAGCAGGTCTCATGAGGAGAGGTTCAGGGAACTGGGGTTATTTAGCCTGGAGAAGAGGAGGCAAAGGGGAGACCTTATTGCTCTCTACAACTGCCTGAAAGGAGGTTGTAGCGAGGTGGGTGTTGGTCTCTTCTCCCCAAGTAACAAGTGATAAGTTAAGAAGGAACATCCACAAGTTGTGCCAAGGGAGATTTAGATTGGGTATTAGGAAAAAACTCTTTACTTAAAGAGTGGTCAGGCATTGGAAAAGGCTGCCCAGAGAGGTGGTTGAGTCTCCATCCCTGGAGGTATTTAAAAAACGCGAAGATGTGGCACTTTGGGGCATGGTTTAGGAGGCATGGTGGTGTTGGGTAAATGGTTGGGCTTGATGATCCTAGAGGTCATTTCCAACTTTAATGATTCTATGAATCTATGATTCTATGATCTCCTGGGTAACCAAAACATGTCACATGGACTTGTACTGTAACTTTGAAAGAACTGAGGATAACACATTAGTACAGTAAGATTATACTTTAAGAATCATCAGTTTATGTTTTATTTGGGCAAAATTTTGAATTCATTTTTACATATCATTACCACGCTGTTCATCCTAGATGTCTCATAACATAGTAAAGAAATACATGAAGAAGAGGAGGAGGAAGAATTTTGTAACATGGATGTGCTATATTTAAAACATGCTACACAGAAGGGAGATTATGGGAAATTAGCAAACTACTAACAATAAAGAAATCCCAAAGATGTTGCAAACAAAAGACATGTTTACACTAAGCCATGCCTATGTCTGTACCGACACGTTAGCAGTATGAAACAGAAAGTGAAAAAACCATATCAAACTGTATCTGCCACAGGAAACAATTACACAGGGTAATTTCCATCTGAGCTGGACAAAGTAGATGAGAAATAAGCACAATCCCAACCCCATGCAAGCAACATGCAAAACATGCAGGGTGAATGAGCTGGGCTGCAGAGGAGGGGCATCTGATATCACTGGGATGACTGCACAGGGAGGCTTTTTTATTTGTGCCCAGATTGCAGCGTGGGGGTGGGGGTGGGATAAAACAGGGTGTCTGAAGGATTCAGATCAGAAGCAGACATGTACCTTGAGATGACTCTGAGCTACCTGTGGGTATGACTCTGGGTTTTATTTTGTTAAATAGGATTATTTTCTGTATTTTCTGACTAGGCCTTCGTCTCTTCTTGTACTATGGCAGAACTTAATCCAAAGCACTGTCTGGTTGCCTGCTCCTAGTCTTGCTTTATAAAAAAAAAATTTCCACCTGTTTGAAACAATGAGCAAGACCCTTTGCTTGTGCAATACAGAGTTCACTGACTCGAATGGGATTATGTTGCTTTGTGTGAACTGAGCATCAGGCCTGATACTTTTCAGACTCTAAACTCACTGGGATGGGAACTGTCTTTGTGCATGATAGGCTGACCACAGTGTTGCCGACGTGAGAAATAGTAAAACAAGCTTACGTTGCTTTTGTGGGCAGAAGCTGCCAGGTTTGAGAGACTGTTCAAGGTATGCAGATTTGTCTGCACTAGACAATCTGTATGGTAGATTGTGACAAGGGTAGCTGGAATGGGGCAAAGTCTTTTATGAATTCTCCAGTTTGCATAATGGAATATGTAAAGCATACAGCCTGCCAGAACAAAGGCTTTCTACCCCAGAACATGCTAGACCTAACAATATTGATTCTACTAATTTCACTAAAGTACATGATTTCCATAGACAAATGCAAAATTCTTGTTTTAAGGAACACCTCTGCCATATTTATGGAACAGGGATAAATGATTTTCACAGCTTGACAACTCTTGAATGCATCCATTTTCTTGCAATAACTCTGAAACATAATTTGTAAAAAAAGTTCTTGTATTTATGTGCAAGTGCTTGTAAGCTTTTGTCAAACTGTGTACAGGAGTACATGGACACAGAGCTGGCTTTTATGTAAGGGCATGATCTAGAGAATGATACATAGGGCAGTCAGAGTGGATTACATATTCATTTGCAGTATGTTAATACCCGACTAACTAAAATTGTTTCAACTCTCTCAGTTTAACATTGAATTAGATTTCCTTATAATGCATTATATCCTCCTGAGAGCCATTCAAATACATCACACTTTCTGGCCAGGTGACATATCCATAATAACCCCACTTTAAGACATGTATTTCACTTGCAAAACCTTTTGTGCATTTTATACTTCAAGACTCTTGGATATTTCAGAGTCTTTGTTCAAATATTAATATCCAAATACTGAAATTTCCCTTTAGGGTAAAATTCCGATTTTTGCTCCACTTTCAACACAACAGCAAAAAATCAGAAAAAAAGAAGTACTTCCTTGCAATCTACGGAATGCTTTTCCTCCATTAAATAGTTCATTTCCCGAATCTGAACTGGCTGATATATTGTTCATCACAGCAAACCTAAGTTTAGTTTTCTGAATAATTATTTTTGAACTGATGGAAATGAATCACAGAATCACAGAATCACAGGTTGGAAGGGACCTCAGGGATCATCTAGTCCAACCTTTCCAGGAAGAGCACAGTCTAGACAAGATGGCCCAGCACCCTGTCCAGCCAACTCTTAAAGGTGTCCAACGTGGCCCAGTCAACCACTTCCCTGGGGAGATTATTCCAATGGTGACTGTCCTCAGTGTGAAAAATTTTCCTCTCGTGTCCAATCGGAATCTCCCCAAGAGCAACTTGTGTCCATTCCCCCTTGTCCTCTCCATGTGACTCCGTGTACAAAGGGAGTCTCCATCTTCTTTGTAGCTACCCCTTAAGTACCGGTACATGGTGATGAGATCTCCTCTGAGCCTCCTTTTCTCAAGGCTGAACAAACCCAGCTCTCCCAGCCTATCCTCATATGGCAGCTTCCCAGTCCTCTGATCATCTTGGTGGCCCTTCTCTGGACCCCTTCCAGCCTGTCCACATCCTTTTTGTACAGCGGGGACCAGAACTGTACACAGTACTCCAGGTGTGAAATGTTGTTTAATCGTACCTCTAACAACCCATTCATTACTGTGTTCAGGTATTGCAGTCCTGTAACACTTCTGGAGAGACTGCACTCATAAAGACATAAAGACTATTTTGGGGGAAGGATTTACTACTGCGTTACCAGGGACACTTCTCTCACTCATAGATATTTGAACATGAAACAGAAATAATAATAAAAAAGGTACTATCTTCATGAATTTGCCAAGCTCATCACATCTATTAACTATATAAGTGCTCCAGATGCAGGAATCATAAAAATGAAGCAAGTTCCTCACATAAAGTCACATAGACACGCATGTTCTTACAGAAGATCTAAAGAAAGATGGCAGGTGCAAAACTGAAATAAATGACAATGTTCCTGCTTTAAAATACCGGACTTAGAGGCACCAGTGAGAGTTTTAGCTAAGCCCTCAGCCTAAACCAGGAGAGTAAACTGCTTAGGTAAGAGAAAGACTGCAATAAACAATGTTATCTACTGAGAAATTGCTCAGACTTGATGCAAGTAATTAAAGAGAATTTATTGTCCTGTGACTGCATGCACAGGATTTAATTCTGTGCCTCAACTTGCTTCTAGGATTTCAGTACAATCTTGGTCATTATATCTTTATCAATAACAATATATTTATGAGAATAAACCATCCTGGAAGCAGTAAGATTAAGTCAGATCTGACAGCAAGCAAGACTGAAAAGATCATTTGTTTAAGTCAAATATACTTTTAAACATTATCATTGTTCCACACAGCTCAAATTTTGCCTGAAGAAATTATTATTACAAGCATTTGAAGGATGACTGTATTTTAAATGCAGAACAAGCACAGTCCTTGGCATAAACTGTAATCACTAAAATCTCCAAGAATGGAATTGCAAAGACAATGCCTCTAAGACAGATTATCCCAAAACGGTATCTCACCTGTCCCCTCAAATCACCTGATACTAGGTCTAGAGGTTAAAGATCAGAGAGATCTGAAATATGTCCTGCCAGATCAAGGTGTCCTCACAGCTCAGCACACGAGAAGCAACGAGAAGAAAGTGTGGAAAGACCTGGGGGCCAAAGCTCTTGAACAGACTTGCACCCTTGTGCCTGCCTCGCTGTTACAGAAAGCGCTGTGGAGGGAAAGCGGGCGCCCTTCAGGCAGGGGCGCAGGATCCACGCCTGCTGCACAGGCTGAACTGGGAGAAGTAGAAAATTGCCCTTTTAAATGATACACACAGACCTTTAAAAAAAATGCCCTAACCTGGTTACACTCTACCCCTTCAAATAATCAAGAAAGTTGAGTCTCAGTGAGGGGGAAAAATAAAAAAGTAAAATAGTAGCAAGGGGTTGGTTTACCTCACTTGTTTTCAGTAAAATTAATAAGGTGGGGCTGAAGAGGGGAACTTTATGGCAGAGCTTGCAGATGCTTCCCACACCAGTTCACTGGCAATGGAGAAAGCAGCCAGGGCTGGCCTCTCCTCCTGACGGCCTGCTCACAATCCTCCATCTGCCTCTTTCTTGAGAGGAGATTAAAACCCTTTTCATCCAGTTTATATGACTGCCTGAACTAATGGCAGTACCTGAGATAGCACAGAATTTTCTGACTTCAAAGCCAAGTAAAGCTGCTCCTTGTAACTACAAGGATGGTGCAGAGTGCCCCTTCATTCACCAGGAGAACCACTTTTATACCCTGGTCTGAACAGAAGTGAAGAATTTTTCTGTCACAGTGAGAAGCACCAAATGTTGTTACTTTTACTGTAAAACTAATTTTACAGGCTTCACTCTCTCAGGGGAGTTACAGAATGAACTTCAGGCTGAGCTCTATTAGGACTTAATGCTTAGCCTACTGAAAGAAAAAGCTTTATACAAAATACCTCTCTATCTTGCTGTTATCTTAAGTTGGCTATAGCTGTTACATCTTTACATCTGCTTACATCGGCTACAGGAAAGAGGGATTAGTTTGCGTAGTAAGGAGGTAACAATACAGTGAACTAATCAAGTTGTGTTACTTTACAACCCCCAAGCAATAACTTTCCGAACCCGTTTGTGAGGATAATTCAATATTGGGAGACAGTCTGATGTAGACATTGCAGATGTGAGGCTGAGAAGAAAGCAACAAACATCTCAACAGAAGGAGCTGGTTTCCAAATATCTTTTCCTCTTCAGGATTAAGACTGGTATTGTAGTTTGCAAGACACGCAGGAATAGTAAAGAAAAGATTATACCTTGGGAAGCAGAGCAGCTTTGTTTGAAGTTCTCAGAGTGTGTTTCGTACTATTTTGTTCTAAACAAATAATACTGATGAGCTTGCTTTTGATTTGCTGTGCTTTCAAAACAGGATTCTGGGCAAAAGCTTTGCCAGTCATGCATAGATTTACTGGACTGATGAAAAGTCAGCTTTTGGGCTGGAAATCATTTCAGTGCAAAACAGGACGGTAAGGCTTTCCATGGAGTTGTGTATGATCTCTCATTTCTTGAACGTGTGTGCATTGAAACATCAGAATGCATTTTGCCTGAGCAGAGTACAGGTCTCTGGACATGCCTATGCAGCAATTCTGGGCTTTGGCTGAAGAACGAACATGTTGATGATTTCATTGTTATATCCTTAATCTCGTACACTGTGATTGCTTTGCTTTATCAGGGCTCAAAATATTCTGATCTTTCTAAGATTATATTTAGAGAGCTCGAGCTTGGTTATTTACAGATTTGGAGCTAAATAACTTTTAGATGAGATTGGACTGGGTCAGGTGGACCTCCAGCAGGGTTGATATATTTAGCCTCTTGTTCCTAATTTATGTATTCTTACACTCTTTTGCTTTGGCCATGTTTGGATCACAGGAGTCAGTAGATGCCTCTGCTCTGTAGCAGAGAACTTGAGTTGTGACTGTAAAAAGAGCTCACAGGGTATAAAGGAAGCACTGAGGTTTTCATGGTTTTGCAAGGCTGGATGTGGAACTAGAGGAAAAAGAAAGGCTCTTTTGAGAACTTCCATCATCAAGACTTGTTATACTCTGAGAAGGAAAAAAAAAACCCTGTCTGGTAGCTCATCGGCCACAGGTCCCCTTTTTGGGACTGTATTTTCAGTCAGGGGGGAAAAACAGTGTATCTGTCACAAAACAAGTTCAAAAATACTTGGTTCAAAATCAAGTTAAGTTACGCAATGCAGGCCCTGACAGCATGAGAGCTGATAAGGGTGTTATTGTTACAGATGAGCATTTTGGTACGTGACCTCCTGCCCTGCCTCTAATTCCATCTGCGACAGCTGCTGGAAAATTACAGTCCCACATTTTATCATTTGACCAAAAAATCCTCTCAGTTTCCCTTTTCTCCTGTCACTCCCTCACCTCAGTGTTGACTTAAACTTCATAGTACTTCTGATGACATCACAGTCCTCCTGAGGATGATGTCATCATCTCACCTCTTAACAATGAGGCCAAAGAAGGAAGGTAAGAAGTGACATCAGAAGTGTATTGGCTAGCATGTGCGACTGTCAGCAGACAGTTGCAATACTCGGGAACTTTGATCATTGGAAAGCAAAACCCCAAAGCTAAAGTTGGTGCAGTGGAAGGAGCTCAGGTGGGACAGACTAGGTGGCTGGTGCAGGCCAGAAGCATCCGCCTAAACGTGACAGATTAAACACACTGCCAAAGCAAGATGGGTTCATATGGAATGTAGCCTGTCCTGTATGGCATTTAGTTGGATGAGGACGGCACTCTTTCACTTTTCAAAGCAAGTTGTCTACTACTCAGATTTTCAAGCGCCTGATACTGAAACAGCGGGAACAGTTGATCCCAGGCGTAGAGACAAAGCAAAACCATCAGGACAGACAAAACTGGCAACAAGTTAAAGTCAAGTGAGGGCAAATGTTTTAGAAATCTCTGCAAGTAAATAACATCTACTTACACTTTTATAAAAAAGTTCTCAAATAAATCAAGCACTAAGAGGCAGATTAAATGCCAGGATTTACATGCTACAAAAACAAGCACTACTGTGCCTTTAAACGAAGGACAAAATGAAGTACTAGATCATTGGACTTGAAGGAAAAAGAAAAAGAAAGGGAAAAAATAATGTGAATCAGACAGAGAATTCAGCACATTATCACAGGTAACTGTAGGTACTGTATAAAGATACCCACTTACGTTAGGAGAATCATTCCTGTGTTAAGGTGGTGGGACATTTAATTAGGTAATTACCGAATCAGAGTCCAACTACTTTCCGATGTTTACACTGGAATAAAACTAGACCAACTCTTAATTTATATTGCCTGAGCTACTGGGTCTAATACTAATACAGAGAATGTCAGCACCAGACTCCAGAGCCATCCTTGCTTATGAGTTCATTACAAATTAAAAGCTAAAAGCTCAACGTTTCTGTTTACTGAATCTCTTTTACACGCAGTGTGCATGCATTAACAATTGCAGTCACTCATAACCCAGGTACTATGTGCCTGAACATGAACTCCAGAAATGCCAGACATTACTGATAATGCATTAAATAATTAACTTGTTCGTTTGAGTGGTTATTTTGCTCATTGGCAACATACTTGCCAGGAAAATCTAGTGTCCCAAGCTAGAATTGAAGGCCTTTTTTTTTTCTCCCTGTGTGAACTTATGTAATGCTTTCAAGGAATCTGTTCCTGAGTTTTATTAAACCCTTCTGTGCTTGTAGAGTTTTTTTTTTCAACCCAGTTTTATTAATTTACAGAAGACTACACAGCTCAACTTTCTTCTTACTTGTATTCTCATAGTAACTAGGGCCCAGGTCATAGGCTGGAACTCCACTGTTCCAGAACTGTACGAACACAGAGTGAATATGTAATCTATAAACTCTTTGGGACAGGAATCAAGAATTAGGTAACAGTTGATGGATATACACAGACCAGGAAAGGAGTGGAAATAAAAACTTTCATGAGCAGGTCCTTCGATAGTTTGTGGGCTGTTTTAATTCAAACCTTGAGAAACAAACTTATGTTTCCCAACACAATGCCTCCAGAAAGAAACCTGTCAAGGGGAAAGTGTTACAGGAAGAAAACAGTAATAGTTCAGAATGTCATCGTTCCTGAGTGTGTTTTGGAGATGACACCGCCAGGGACTGTTCCCTTGCAAGGGCAGAGCATGCCCCCTGACCGTACTCCCTCAGCCATCCAGTTCTGTGGGTAACTCTGGATTACTTTCCCTGACCCTGACCATACCATCCTCCAAACTCTGCACTGGGCTGAGCCAAGAGCACAGCCATGACTGTGCGAAGGCTTGGATGGTATAGAAGATTCTCTGTTAGTGCTTGGTCCTCTATATAGATGTAACTGGTGAGAGTAGTTCTGAGCTGGAGTGTGGCACAAGGCAAGTAAGGATTTCAGAATCAGTTTGCAGAGGTTGTTGCAGAGAAGTAATCTGAGGAGCACCACCCTGCACCGTGGTCACACCATCAGTAAGGACAGAGTTAAAAAGCACAGAAGGACCAAGAGGGGGCCCTGCTGTTAACGGAAGCTTACTGTTGCTGTGCAAGCATTTGGCACTTTCCACAGCATCGTGTGTGTATCATGGCTATATTTACACTGCTCTGTAGGAAGAGAAAACATGACCTCGCACATGGAACCATTAAAAATGTAGAGCATCATTCCATGGGTTATTTTAGGTCAAGCAGCAGATGGTTGGACATGACAAATAACTAAACACAATACAGTACTTCCAAAGCTGAGGCTCGAGCTTCTGGATTTCTGAAAGAAGTACAGAAGGGTGGGTGTGGCTGAGGCTGTGGAAAAACAGTGGGTTTGATTCAGCGTGTTACAATCATGTTTTTATTTTAGCATAGTATGGAAGACTGTAGTGGAACAATATGTCAGAGCAGTCCTGGCTGGTGATGGCTGGGGGATACAGCCGCCTCAGAGGGAACACAATACGGGATCGTGCTCCACAGGAATGGGGCGGGCAGGGGACTGGTCAGGACCCACAGCCAGTGCAGGCACGGCTTCTTTTATTTACATCAGGGATGGGATTATTTACCAGCACGTCTTGTTGCCTACTGGCTGCCCACTGATGAGGGATTAGGTACGATATTCCTGGGAAAGGAAACTGCAGGTATTTCTGGGCTCGATTGCATATTGTTTCTCTTTGGGATTAAGTAAACACCCTTGTTTGTTGTGCCAAGGCAGAAACTGTCTTCACTGACTTTTTTGTCCTAAAACTGAGGTGAACTCATTAGCATAGCTGGGTGACTGGGAATGGAGGAGAAAAAGACACAGGGATTCAAACCGGTGAGCGTGCACCAGGCCCCGTCCCCCAGTGGCTGTCTCATTGTGCACAACATTGTACAAATGCGTGCCAACATGGAGACAGACTTGACAGAACTACAGGAGGAAGACATGCTGGAGAAAAACAGTTTGAAGGATTACAATCAGGTGACAACCTAGAAGAGACTGCATTGAGATTGTTTTACAGTATAACTGGAAAGTTAACAGAAAACTGAAGGCTCAAGTGCTAATTACTAGACAAGGATCTCTTCCCAGGCTTCAGCTGTGTGTACATTTTGGGGACTAGAACACATAGATGCACAAAATCCAGCTCTGGAGAACTTGTTTTCAAGCCTAAAATTAGCAGGCTCTTCTTCACCTACTGAACTTTAATCCTTTCCTTTTTGTGCATATTCTTTGTCCTTTTTTTCCCCATGTTCCTCTTTTTCCTGCTCATTTGTTATGCACTTAGCACCGCCCTCTTCTGCCTTCTGTAAACAGACTTGAAAGATCCCTCTATCAGGTAGTTTCTATCACGGACGCCCACTTCCCTATTTAATTGCGCAAGGCACTCGGTGTAAAAGGAAGTTGCAATATGATTTTAAAGGAAGGGAACCACTGGTGGAATAACTTTATTTCACCGCGTTTATTTACAGCAATAAAGCATATGTTACTGAAAGAAGCGCTTCCTATGGCAACGGGCGCTGTGCTCCGGGAACTGAACTTCCATCACCGCCTTTCCAGGACCTGCCCATCAGTCCGGGCTGAGCGATTCGCTTTTCCGCTCTGGTTTTCCCATCTACAAACCTGAATAAAGATGTCTTCCTTGCTAAACGTTTTTAACATCGGCCGAAATGAGCCGGTAAAAAAAAGAAAAAGGTATTTCTGTGATTATCGCTACAAGTTGAGTATAAAGCTTGAAGCAAACCAACCAAAATACCGCCCAGAGCTGCCGAAGCCAGCCCCCAGCTCCCCTCAGTCCGTCGGCCCCCGCGCTGACTCAGGGGCGCAACGGCCGCCGCGCGAGGGGCCCGCCCAATCAACCGCCGCTCCGCCCCCGGGGCGGGGCCCTCCCGGGGCCGGCCTGGCCACCTTCACGCCATCGCCCGGCTGCTGGCCCCGGGGGCACGGGGCGGGGGCACGGGGCGGGGGGCGGCGGGGGGCAGGAGGGGCCTGGGCTGGTGGGGCTTGGCGGCGCCGCCGCCGGGAGGCGGGTCAGGCAGAGACAGTTCCAGCTGCAGCACCGGGTCGGGGCGGTCGCCCCTCCTCTCCCCGCCGCGCCTTGCCTTCCCCGGGTGCACTGTCCCTCCCTCCGGGGCAGGACCTGTCGCCGCGGCGGGCGGCGCGCACAAAGGCGGCGGCGGCGGCAGCGGCGGCGGCGAGCGGATCCTGCGGGAGGTGGCGGGCGGCAGAGGTGGGTTCGGGGTTTGGGGCGGCCGCGGCGCGGGGAGGGGGAGGAAGGGGAGCCACTGGTCCCCGGCGCTGGGCTGAGCTGAGCTGGGCAAGGAAGGCCAGGCTTGCCCCGCCGAGCGTCGGAGCCGCTGGAGGCAGCGGGTCCCTCCGGCCTGGGCATCCCGCCGGTAGCGGCGGCGCCCCGCAGCGCCCGCTGCGCCCTTCCCGAGCGATCTGGCTTTCGGGAGTGACAGCGAGCGGCGGAGCTGTCGGGTCCGCCTGGGGTTGGCGGCGCGTTGTGTTAGAGGGAAGGGGGCACTCGATGCCTGGTTACCCCCTGGGGGAGGTGCCCGGAGCCGGGCGGCTGCGGGAGGGCTCGGTGTGGGGTCCCTGCTCCTGCCGAGCTGCCCGGGCTTGTGCAGGCCGGTGCCCCTCCGTGTGCCACTTCTCCCTTTACGTTAGAGGTGGTGTTTTGCCTCCCTTTGGCTGGTAACCGCTGATGCGGAGTGCTGCGTTAGTACCGCTGCTTCGATGAGGCTTTTCCCTGGGATGCAATACTGAAAGCGGTAACAGACCAAATGGCATAGCAGAGCCAGGCTGGTGGTAGCGCACATGGAACTAAACTTCCATATATTTTGGGTTTTTTTTGTGTGATTTCCAACCCCGCTGTAGAGCAGTTACTAGGGTTTTTTTTCCTGTTGATTAGTGTTATTTCCCCTACCCTCAGGAAGAGAAAGTAGAAGAGAAGGTATTTTGCAGAGAGTGGGGAGGAGACAAAACAGCAATATTTTTATCTCTGTCAAAAAGAGGAATTCTGAAGAGGCCTGTACCAACAACAGGATCTCAGCGCTGATGTTGCAGAATAACTAGCAGATCAGCTTCCCTTTCACATGTAAAGTCATCGACCTTGATAAATCTATTGACTTCTAAATTGGTTTGCAGTCTGGAGTGTGTTTTGGAGTGGTTTGTTTTATTTCCTGGGTGGCTTTATCTGTGTCTGTGCTGTCTTAGGAAACAAATATTGGCAAAGTTTTAGTGAACGTAGATAAGGTTTTGCTGTCATCAGTGTACCCAGTTAGAAGTTGGATATGCTCCTATTGCAGTAAAGTGAGCCTTCTTCCATGAAAAGAAATGAAGAAAAAGCAGGGTGACAGTGAAGGAGGTAAGATGGGGAGGACTCAGCATAATTATGTTATGAGTTTAGGCATGAAGCCATGAATATAGCTTATAATAGTTTTAGATGCTTTCTGTTTTCCTGCTCCATTTCACTAATTTGGAGTATAGACCACTTGATAATACCTACTTACCTGACTCAGTGTGGTCTGTCTGTAAGGGAGCTGGGCAAGTTTTAGTGTTTGTCCCTTTTCCATACCTGTGGATATGTAGGTGCACACATTTGATTATCTGTGAACACGCATACACTCAGCAATCATCAAAAGCAGTTGAAATATAGTAAGAGTTTACTTTAAGCTCTGAAAATGCAGAAAATGTAAAGTTGTAGCCTAAGGAACAATTTTTTTCCCCGATCCCACTGAAAGAATGGACACCAAGTCACGTGAGGTATCGGCAGAGTAGAGCTACTGCTGTGCTTCCACTGTGATTTATGTTCCTCTTCTGACATCAGAACAGTAGCACAGGGCAGCACAGTACGTGATCAGGCATCAGTTTGTACTTTTCAATTTGTTCTAAAGTTTGATCCTATTTATGCAGCGTCAGTCCAAAGGGTTGTCAGCCCTTGTGTGTGTTCCCTCAAAGCGTCTCTGTGAGGAGGATAGCAGTGTACAGCTGGGAGGCTGAAACACAGAGAGATTATGGGAAATGTAGGAGGTCTTTGGGCAAGGAAGAGAAAAGGCTTGAGAGGTGATTTCAAGATTGCCTGAAATGCCAAAAGAGGTGTCCCTCGTACTACTACCCACCACCGATTCTTTCTCAGCTTCTCTGTTTAGTTGATACCAGCAATCATATGGGTATGCGGTGAGTCAGATCATCCCCTTGATCCAACTGAAAATTGTTTTTGGATGGTTTTAGTGGTGTTAGTTTTCAGTGCTGACACTAGGACAAGATTTGGGAGAGCTGAGAATGTATGGTTGGGAGGTTGGTGTGGGGATCATGGTTGTACACTTGAACTGGCCATGAAATAGTTCTCTTGGACTCCTGTGTGCCAGTCCGATACCATGACTGTGGGACTATAGGCCAGTCCTCCCTTCGCTTGAACACGAGGATTCATTACAGGCAAATTTTGAGTCTTCAATTTGAAATTTTGATTTCAGGTACTCTGAAGAAAACACTGTCATTTACAGGGACTTTATAAAGTATTGGACTAACTAATGTTTCAGATATTTGAAAGGTAGTCAATACAAGCACCAAGTGAATAGTCATCTCGTAGTCAAAGTCTGTCTGTGAGTGAGTGGGTTCTGGGAGGGACCGGCAGCTTGGAAGATAAAGCTTGACATTTGATCTGTTTGACACTCTGGTCATAAGAAGTCACAGTTTTTGGCACTGGCCTTGGCTGACTTGGAATATAAGCCAAATAGTTCCTAATAGAATTAAGCCCAGAATAATCCCAACTCTAAAATATTTCTGGAGATTTGGCTGGCAGGAAGCAAAACAGTCTTGTTGTGGTATAGAGCCATCCACGTGCTGCATGTTGCTTTCAGATTTGGGACATCCTAGTGAATTGCACCTGTCTCCTGATTGACCAGAATTATTGCAAATCGCCTGCAGGAACATGGTCTGTCCCATGCTGCTGCAGCTCGGGGTGGGGTCCTGGAAAAAATGTACATGTAATCAGGTTTGGACAGAGTTTGCCCTTGTATTTACAGAACAACCAGAATCACGCTGCTCAGCAGAGTGCTCTGGAGTTCTCCCCCAACAACTTGTCCAACATGCCTGTCCGTGGTACAGACATGAAGGGCTAAGCTTAATTTTGAAAAAAGCCATCTAGGGAATCTTCATCTGAAATACATCCTTCTCTACCCTACATTTTTGTCATAAATCTTTTTTTTAGCGTGTAACCTCTGATACTCTTTTTTATGGTGAAGAATATGTCAATGATAGATTCTGCTAACTGCTGTAGAGGGAGTTGGTGTTCAGTATTGCAAACAGAACTGAATTGCTTCAGTGTCAAGAAAACAAGTGTTTGATATGTAATAAAAGAGTGGCAGTAAGCACTTACCTAGCAGTCATTGAAATATTGTCATCTGCTTTTTTTTGTAAATGAGGATTAATTCTCTTGAAGGAGCCACAGTCTGATTCCCAAATATAGGCTGGTCTGTCTCAAGCTTCACATCTTCAAAACGGAAGCCAAGGGCAGATCAGGGGACCAAACACATCAAGTTTGTAAAATTGTCATTGTTTCATTGTCAGCAGCAGAGCTGCAGCGACTTGTTCTAACTGAATGCCAGCCCATCGGTTTTTGGCTCCCTTTCACCATTTTGCAAGCTGTGTGGAGAAGTTCTTAGGAGAGTCGATTTGTTTTGTGCTTATGCCCATCACTTTGCTCGTGGACCAGGGGCTCATCAGATATTAGAAGCACAACCAAAAGAGGTGTCTATGTGTTGTTCTTTGTGCTAAACATTTGGATTGTGTTACATTTGCCATTGCTGCCAATCTTCCTCTCACAGCCTACAAAACTAGTGCAGTCATAACTGCAGAACCTGAGAAAAGGGGCTGAAAGGGACCCAAATGTTACATCCCTGCGAGTGAATGAAATGTCCATTCTTGGCAGCCAGGCCAGACAGCACCATCTGTTCAAATCTCTCTACCTTTAAAAGAAGGTGACTGCATCTAAGCTGGCTGTGGGAGTAGTCTCCAGTCTGTCTTATCCACTGTGCCTGGGAATTTCTGGGAGAGTGCATATTGATCTGCACCTAAAATGTACCAGAAGCAGATTTAGTTTAAATAGATTCATTGTAGATGACCACATTGTAATGGTCAGGTCTGTGATGTGATAAGGTTTGGCTTACTGCTTTGGACGCAGGCACAATGACAACATCTGTCCCAAAGATTACAATTGCCTATTCCTAAACTAGCCCTACAGACATTTGTCCCACTCTTCAAAATTTTCTGCACTGGAGATTTCATATCTTCCAGAGGAAGTGTGTTCCAGTTTTTAATTACACTTAGAGCATGCTACCTAAATCACAGTGGGTTTTTTTTGTGTGTGTGTCTTTAGAGCATGTTGAATAGCACTTGTATCCCTAAGTAATTTGAATGTGTGTGGATATATAATCTGTTATTCACTGTGTTGTGGCACCTGAGGAGACACTGGGCCTTGCAAAAGGAAATGAGGCTTTTAATTCCTGCATCTTTCGGTATTTTATTCTATGAAATGTGGTGCAGAAAGAAAAAATGGTATGGGGAAGAAGTGGGCTGTAAAAAACAGGCCATGAAGGATACAGTTACCAGTTTTTACAGTGGTATTAGGACATAGTTTGGTTTATCTGCATGAAAGAGGCGGATTATCCAGACGACAGTGCATTTGATCTTACTGTGGCATTCAGTAGAGTGGGACTTTAAAGAATTAACTACGTTAGTTCAGTCTTTGGTAAGTTAATAAATCAGGTAATAAGGTAACACCTATATATTTACTTATTCTTCAACGAGATGATCAAGTCTGAAAAATGACTACTGCGTTTAACAATCAAGAGTTGGAAATTCTCTGAGTCTCCTGGCAAGTGATGCTAGTTAAATTGACATTAAAAATTGTGCTAGAAAATACTTTTCATAATAGATGCATAACGTAGTGTTGTGAGTTGTCTCCTGGCAAAGAACAAAACTCAAGCCATTTGAAAATCGTGACAGAAGCAGTACAGACTGTTCTCACTTGCTATAAGCTTAAAAGGATTCTCAATTTTCCCAGCAGCAAAAAATATTATGTGCTATGTCCACGAGCATGGTATGAGAACAAGAGTTCTATTAAATTCAGTATAATTAACAGGCAGGCACTGGGGGTTTAACCCATGACGTAAACTCGTGTTTACTGCTGAGGTTGCTGCTGTCTGGTTAGTAGGTGAAAGACTTCTTGGAGTGGCCAGGGTAAAATGTTGCTCTAAAACCACACGCAGTCTCTCTGGGGTTTGAGGAATGTTGATTTCCTGGAGCACTGGCATAGTATGGACTGAGTTTAGATTCAGAGTATATTTACAATCTCAGTTTTGCTTGGCATGTATAGAAGTTAGGATGAAAGGCCTACATCCACTGGAGTCCAATTTCTGAACTCTCCCCCATTTTAACTACAGCATCTTTTGTTCCCTACATTTGAAATATAAAACCATTTTTTTTTTGTCTGGTTTCCTGAGGAAGTGGGGTTTATGTGACTAGTCTGCCAGTCTGTCTTAATTCTGCAGTGATTTTGTTGCACAGGCCAGGTTCAACCCAGCTTGAAAGGAGTGTTCATCACCTGCTGACAGTTTGAATGTGGCACTTTCTTTTTAAGGGATAAGAGATTTTGACTGTATGGAAGCAAGCTGTTCTGTGCTAGTTGGCCTCAGAGCTTGAGGATAATGTGCAACTTCTTAAATTCATGAGTATAAAAATAATCTCTGTGTCCTAAGACAGGGCAGGCAGTGCAGCTGTGATTTGTTGGGAACAAGAGTAGTTGCAAAAGTCTGAGTTTAGGAGATGTGTGAGGCCTCATATTTGGGTTGTTTGCCTATAACTCTCCCGGGCATTGGGGGTACATACAGTCCCAGGAACTTCTTCGCCACCAAGGAAGTAGTGGCTGTTTTGCGCCTAGAAATTTTTTTGCTTAAGCAGACCAACCATTAACTGGGGTGAACTGCACCATGCAATTTTGAGTCTAATTGTAGCCATCTTAAATGTAAACTTAGTTCAGTAAGAAATGTATTTAGCTTTAGGTTAGAAAAACACCAATAGAAACTGAAATATTTTTCCAAAGCAAAGGGATAATGTAAAAGTTTGCTTATGTCTGTCACCCTGGAGGCTCACTTCTGAACTTAGGTCTGTGCCTTTGCTAATTTTTAAAGAGCTCAGATGAAGATAATTATGGGGCTAAGAGTTTATGACTTGAGAGACTGCGAGGGCTAGTTTTGTTCAGTTTTCAGGGTATTCAGTTACCTGTTGCAGGGTATAGAGGAAACAGCAACAGAATCTTAGAGGTGCACAGTGATAGGACAAGAGGCAACAGGCACAAGTTGCAATGAGGGAAATTCTGACTAGATATTGAGAAGAAAATTTTTGCTATGAGGACAGTCAAACATGGGAACAGGAGCCCAGGGAGGCTAAGAAATCTCTGTCCCTGAAGATGCTGAGAACCCAAGGGACCAAGGTCATGGGCAACCTGGTCCAAGTTGGCCCTCCTTTGGGCAGACTTTTGGGCCAGGTGACCTCTAGAAGTCTGGTCTGTTCCAAGCTGTTGTTCTGTGGCACAGCATAGGGTGCAGTAGGAGGTTAAAGCGCAGTTTCCTATGAAACAGTTTACCACTAGATTTGCATTCAGGAAGCCATGTTTCTAATGCATAATAGGAGCCCAGAAGTGCTGATACCAGTTGAATGCCAGAGAGCTGAATATCATTGCTCTTTCTGCCATGACTTCATGTGTTGACTTTTCAGTAGATGGCACTTTCTAGATGGCTGAATTAAGGGATGTGCAGAAATGCTTCTCCAAACAGTATTAAGGGATTGTTCTTTCATTAGTTAACAACTTAGTATACTAAATACTTCAAAAAGGTCTGTTTGGTTTCCAAAGTTAGTGCCTAGTTTTAATCTTAATTTTTTTGTGATTCAGCTCCCCAGTTGTCAGATGGGGAGAGCATCATTGCTTTTCAGGGGCAATCTAGTGATGACTATCATAAAGCCCAAAAGAACATAAACAATTCTTCAGAGCATGGTCTGTGTCCTCATACCCACATATTGCAACAGAAACAGAGAAGAAAGCAAAGTCCATCCTATGTGAAGGGAATATCAGGTCAAAAAACACAGGTGATCATTAATTAGAGAACATGAAGATACCAGCCTTAATTATAGCATTTCCTAACTTTCCAGTTTTTTACTGTAATACCTTCACTGTATTTTGATAGCTTTTTGTTTCTAAGTATAAATCATGTTTAAAAATTGGAGCTGTTTTTACAGCATTTCACACTTGCATCTTTTTGTTGTTGAACACAGCTGAAAGAGAGTCTCTGTTGCAGCAGATGATGCTGGTTAACACATGCCACGCAGCTCAGTGCAGTGACTGTCTCTCAGACTCTGAGCTCAGTTCTGTTCTCATCACCATCAGTGGGAGTTTTACTGTTGCCTACCCTGCAAGTGTCTCTTATTGATGTCCAGGTGATGTTGTCCTAGTACGGAACTAGCAAAGAACTTGTATGTGAGGCCTGTGCTTTATGCTGAGTGCACAAAGACTTTCCTGAAATCAGTGTCTTAGAATCTGTAAGAGGTGCTGGAAAAATAATGAAAACAATAAATGTTGGAAGTCCTTGAAATCTCTACTCTTCAGGAAAGTATCTACTTAAATTCATTCATACTCTGAGAGCCCCTGAAAGACTTTTTGAGTTTTTGAGCATGTCTAAGTATGTATGCCATCCTGTCTAGGAGGCTAATTGTATTAATGGAACATAAACAGAGTAGACACAGGAAACTAAATGCTAAATAAGTCCAGAAGCAGGGGAAATAGAGCCAAACACTTCAGCCATCAACACATGCCTAATTTTTAATAAACCTGCTGATACTAAAAGGCTGTTTTTGAAACAAGAATGGTAAAGTTGCATTAGGAAGCACTCTGAAGTTCAGACACTCTGGACTGAAGGTTGCTTGTCAAACCTTAATGCATATCTATTGTGCGTATGCATTATTATAATCTTTTAATGGGAGAAATCCCTGTAAAGTGGGAAAACAGTCTTTGACTTCAGTCTAGTGGAAAATTAGATCTGCTTAAAACCATTAACTCGCCCTGCCCTTAAAAGCCTGTAGAAATACATGGGAAAAGTATATTTGTTTTTGAGGGCAAATAAATGAAGGGAGGAGATATTATTTTGGAAGTAATGCTTTTCTCTTCAAGATAATTGGAGCCATTTATGAGCTGCAGAGTCAAAAGCCTGACAGTGGTTTTGAATGCAGCTTGCTCTAACAACTTATAAAAGTTTGTAAAATTCTGACTTGCAAGGTCTCATTTGCTTCTGTCTTTTAATAGCTCCCTACAAACATGCATCAGATATAAATAAATTAGGTG
This sequence comes from Phalacrocorax carbo, assembly GCF_963921805.1. NCBI lineage: Eukaryota > Metazoa > Chordata > Aves > Suliformes > Phalacrocoracidae > Phalacrocorax > Phalacrocorax carbo. The sequence continues at coordinate 113,842,107 of NC_087515.1, forward strand.
GGAAATCCTGATTTTGTGTGAAGCTGTTGATTTGTGAAACAGGAGAATATACCACTGCTGGAATCCCAGTCTCTCAAATGTCTCTACAATATAAAGTAGGGATCAAAATCCTGTTGCTCTATCTTTTGCCTTTCAGGTCCAAACCATGAATTACGTTGGACAGTTAGCAGGGCAAGTGTTTGTAACTGTGAAGGAACTCTATAAGGGACTAAATCCAGCCACATTGTCGGGATGCATAGATATAATTGTTGTACGTCAGCCAGATGGAAATCTTCAGTGTTCTCCTTTCCATGTACGCTTTGGGAAAATGGGAGTCCTACGTTCTAGGGAGAAAGTGGTAAGAAAATTGACAATTTTTATATGTTCTGTCTGTGGGGTAATTCTATCAGCGTGAAAGTTACTGAATGTTATGTGGTGTGCTAGCCAAGATTTCCTTTAGACACTCTTTACAAAGTGCCCAAACTGAGGCTAGATTAAATTAAAACGGTTGTTACTGATCCTTGCATTTCAAAGCAGAATTTTTAAGATGTTGACTACAGTAAACACAAAACAAACCATGAAATCTGTAACATTTATTTTCAATAGAGCAAAATTTTGAATGTTCTCATTTGGGCTTATAATAAACTTCATTAGTGACTGTGTATTAAGACCCCTTTGTTTAGCATGTCCATTGATACTTACCAGAAGAGTTAATAATGAAGTAATATTTTCAGATAACAGAATATTGAGGTTAATTGAAGCTAGAAGAAGCAGTGAGGACCTTTATCTAAGTGTAACCAAGCGGAATGACCTGGCAATATGATATCAGATGTGAAGTTGAGTAGGTAATGCACAACAGATTATTTTGGGAAATAGTTTGTAACTACATATAGTCTAGGTTCTAATGTAGCTATAATTGTTTCAGCAGAAAGATTCTAATGTGACCATGGACATTGCTCAATTCTTACTTGAATCAGAAAAGAATACCAATATTTAGGAATGAGTAAAAGTTGAAAATGTTACTGTGCCGATAGTATACTGTGTCCTGAAATATAACACAGATGTAGGCTTGTTGAAGTCTCAAAAAAACCCCATAAAAGCAAAACCCCACCAGTGAAAATGGAGTTGGTGGCAAGAACGGTTATAAGCAGAGAGAAAGATCTTCCTGAGAAGAAATGGAAATAGTTGAGGCTGTATAGTGGTGAGATAAATGTGCAGAAGAAATAGACAATTTTTCTTATTTGTCTTGTCATTGTGTAAAGAGAAGTCTGTTTAAAGAATTTGAAAGACGGCATATTAAGAATTTGCATATGGAAGTACTTCTTGCACAATGTAAAATTTGGCTATGAATTAAAAGAGCAAAAAGCATTTGTGTGGTGAGTGTAGCGTTTAGAATTACATTTAAAAAGATTCAGGACTTTATATAATGGCTGTAAACCTTCCTAGGTAGACGAGTAAGACAGCAATGAGCTGAATGAGTTAGAAAAACGTTCTGATGATGGCCTTGTGAAGGCATAGGGTGAAAAGCAGAAGTTCATTTTTTTGTGCTTATTATAAGGTTTTCTACGCTTCCCTGAGAAGCATTTGCCCAGTGGCAGTGGTAGGGTAGCTGAACAGGAACTGTGTACCTAAAATAACTTTCTTTTAATTTGAGAATATATTTATTTTCTTCCAGGTTGACATAGAAATTAATGGAGAGGCTGTAGATCTGCACATGAAACTAGGAGACAATGGAGAGGCCTTTTTTGTGCAGGAAATGGATAATCATCAGGTAAGAGTCAAACTAATTTTAATTTGTTAAAAATTCAATGCCTGCTCTTTAGAGTCAGGTTTGAATTTAGGAATTTTGTTGAAAAACATACCTTTACCTGTTTTATAGCTTTAAAAGTTTCTGGACAATTTTCTGCTATGGAAATTTAATACTATGCAGTTACTTTGTTTTCTGAGTTGCTGAGATAGGAAAAGAAAACTAAAGAAGGTAACCACATACCTAAAAAATAAATCAGAGTTTGTGTGTGCCAGTGTGTGAACAGAAATAACATGTACACAGCTCACATGCTCTGAAGATGTGTACAACAGAGGGTAATATGTCCATGGACCTGTTTTTTGCAGAAACCTTTACTTTGAACATACGTACTCAGCAGACTGCCAGTAAAAGTGCACGTGCCCTGTAAACATCTTTGCATGCTGTATTTCTGGGCCTTACCAAAGATGGGATCTTGCAGCTATTATTCATGTGGAATTATATTTAAATGAGAATGCCTGCTGTTGAGCTGTGGTTAAATACTAGTCTATTTAAGTTACGGTCATGCTAGTTTTGAATAGTCCATACGGAATTTAACATAAGAAAAGCTTTTTACAGGCTCTTCTCTTTAGATATCCCCAATAATTTTTTGTCCATGTCTGGAGTGGGATGACTTTTCAAATTCTTATATTAAGTATGATACTACTATTTCTCTCTGTATCTTTATGTTTAAATTTTATGATCTCAGTATCAAAATCTTGTGTGGTAACAGTTATTTGGTGACTGAGAATTGCTAGAAATATGTCTATGAATGTCTAGAAATATGTATATATATGATTGACCTAGTTATCAACCACTGACCTGCCTGACTATTGTCTGTCATCTGAGCTGTGAAGGAGAATTGGATTTTACAAAATGTTCAGGTTATAAACTAGTTTTTTGTTTCTGGCCTGTATCTAGCATCAGGTGGATAGAGACTCATGCCATAACCTGACCAATATTAGATGCTCAGAGGATCCTCTTAAGAGAGAGTATTGTTCCTGGCTTGTCTAAGGAGATGCAGCTATGGAACAATTTCAATATACTGTAAGATCATACTGAGCACCCAGACGTCTAATCTTTCTAACTTTTCTGGGGTATAAATGACTTAGATTTTGGCAACTATACACAGATTTTAGAACAAACCTTGACTGGCAGAGTAATATGTTGCACGGCTTCCATTTTTTTCTTTCTCAGGAGGTAATTCCTTATCATCTCTCCACATCTCCCATTCTGTCTGAGGGAACTGCTTTAATGGAAGCTCAGCTGAAGAGGAACTCCATAGACAGGATAAGAAACCTGGACACCAGTGCATCCTCACAAGTAGCACCCCAAGCCCATGGATCCCAGCCTTCTACTGAAACCTCTCTAGTCTCTAGCTCTGTGAAAAAAAGGAGGAAAAAGAGGAGGAAGTCTACCCATAAAATAGACAGCTTAAAAAGAGAAGACAATGGAGACACGTCAGAAGATGAAGACATGTTTCCTATAGAGATTAGCTCAGAGGAAGAAAAAGAACCATTGGACAGTTTGAGGTATCACAGTGAAATTGAGATATATAATGGAAACCTAATGCTGCATTAATGTTCCATTTCATACCTTCTAACAGTAATTTCTGAGTCAGTACATATGGTTGATGAACATGTTTCTTTAAGAACCACCTTTAGGATGGAAAGCTATTGAGAATGTTACTATCAAAAATAATGAAAATGACACTGAAAACATGAGAACAATCCTCCTCCGTGCTGTGAACTAGGTGTGAATCAGATAACATTTCCCTGTCTCTTTTTTGTTCAGGTTATACTAATTCTTCTCCACAGTAGGGTTTTTTGTTATCTGGAGTGTATGACCGTTCAGTAATCAAGTATGGTTTTTAAATTTCACATCTTTCCCTGTACCTAGGATCCCTGTTCCAGATGTGTTTGTAGATGAAGTATCTGATATAAAGGCTCCTGCAGTTTCTACGTTTTCTCAGTCCGCATCTTACCCCCATTCAGATGGAGAATGGTCACCTCCTCAAAGGTACTTTTAATAGTACAGTTCTAAATAACCTTCCTTTAGCTTCTTATATGCTAGTGCTATATGAAGTCTTACTAAATATTTTGGTATCAAACACAGTCACTGTCAACTACTAGATGAATGCTTTCTATATTTGAAATCAGGTAGCGTACACAAAATTCAGGCTAGGTTTTTCCTTGATTCAACAAATGCATGCATGCAAATTCTGAAGAACATTTCTGTCTGTTAATGTTGCTGCATATACTGTAGAGAGGATGAACATTTTGTGAAATCTGAATCTTTGCCTGATGCACACACCTTGTAAGGATATCAGTGAATGCAGGTATATAAATCTTTAGTAATTCAGGTGTAATCATTTTAAGAACTTGCAAGATTGGAACTGATGTACTCTCATTCATTAAAAAAAAATCTTATTTTATATTAGCTTCTTGAGTCCCTTTCAAAGCTAATCTGTTGAATTGCACAGCTAGATAGACATGGAATATTTATTGTGTGAAAAGAACACATACAGTACTTCCCTTACTTTGTCCTATATATGTATTTGTGTGCATGTGTATACATTTGATGTCAGAGCAGATTAGTTTGGACCTCATTTCTTGGGTCTGTGGAACACTGTCAAAAAGGGACAATTTTTTGCTTGATGTGCATTGCATTATAATTCCAACGAAGTCTGCGCATGTGTGTCTGTGCACACGTGCCCCACATCCTCTATGCAGACTATTGGAGTGGGGCAGTATTAACGAGACCTTATTCTAAGTTGTCTCATCTCAGTAGACTGCCTCTGTAGTTGAGGGATGGAGGAAAGGAGAGTAAGGAGATTATTTCAGAGTGAGGGCTTAATTTGAATTGCGTTCTGGAAGAAACTTTCTCTACTGACTATAGGGTTTAATGCAGTTAGCAACACCAGTCTGGTGATCGCATATGTCAATACCCTTCCCCTTCGGTGGCTTTTTGAACTGTGTTCTGTTTGGTTCTTGATTGCAGTATTCTGGTCTTTGAAAATTCTGGATGTAAATTCAGCATTTATGTAGCTAATGCACAAAGAGCTTATGTTAATCAGCACTTGTGAATAATGACACCCTGTTCTTCTTTCTACCAACACGCTATGCTGTCCAGTAAGCCTATAGATTGCACAGGGCAATCCTCTCTTCTCGCTGTTCCAGCAGATGGAGGCCTATCTAACTCTTGTCCTCAACAATCTTCTCACTTTTCTCCTCCAGACAGGTAGAACAGTTGTCCTCCCTCTTTTCTGGGCTGCTTTTTAATCCTTTTAACGCATTAATACACTTCTAACACATTAATAGTATGTGAACTTTTTTGAACTTATAAATGTACTTAATGCTAATGCAGACACTTTGAAAGAAAGTGACACTGAAAACCACTTCCTCTGCTTACTGCTTTGTGGGCATTGAGTGGAGGTAAGTTGCCTTGATGAATCATCCATTGAATTAGGATGGCTAGTATAAAATCAGGCCAATGAAAACCTGGGTTAAAACTGAAGTTGATTAAGGTCATAACAAACAAAAAGGGAAGAGCTTAGTGAAAACTCATCCCTCTGAAAATTGACATTTCCTTGTGGCTTTTCTACAGTCAGTGTGTATTTTAATGACATCTTTATCCCATGGTTTTCTTGAGTTGTTTGCTTGTGTCTAGATTGCGAAAGTAAAAGCAGAACAAAGGCCTCAGAGATGAGGTGAGCGATAAGGAGTGAAAAACTTGTAATGGGAAGGAGCCCAGTACCAAAAGAGAATTTCTCTTCCCTTGTTCCCTGGTCTGGGGGAGGGGAAGACTTTCTCTGTGTTGGATTGCAATGGGGAGCATCTTACAGAGTAAAGGTGACACAATAGATAAGGTATCTTGCCTAAGGTTTAGGAGACCCTGACTTAAGCCTTTGCTGTAGTGTAGAAGAGTCCAGTCAGAGAAATCCTACAGAGCTGAAAATGGGTACGGACCCTTTTTCTTTGACATTGTATTACATTAGGTGCAGTCATAGCTGTTAGGGAATACATAGGTCTGTGACACAAATATTCAGCGTTTATGGGTTGTGAATCAAATATGCTGATCTAGATGACTGAACTGAGATTTCCCTTCCTTGTAAAGTGTTGACAGGATGGGTGGCTCTAGTCTGATCTGCAATATCTGCAGCACTCTGTGTAACAGAAGTGAATTTCAGCAGGACTGGGTGAGCACATAATTTAAGGACAGGGGAATGGCAAGGCATAGTTCAGCCCAAGACAAACATCTTGGTGTAAGGAGCAAAGAACCTCTTTTGAGTCTGATCCATGCATGCATTTGCAGGATACTATCGCTAGATTATAAATCCTATGCAGTCTTGGTATTTAGCCTTATTGACACCTAGTGCAAATATAACATTAATCCAGGATTTTATTTGACTTAACTGAGCTAAAAAAAATTTTAAGAAATGTGATTGTGAGCTTTATTAGTCTTCAGTCTCGTTTTACTTTGGTAGCAATAGTATGAAGTGAATAGCAGCCAAAATAGTCCCAGTGTGGGTAAAGGAGAAGACATCTGGCATTACATATGGAAGCAGAACTATACAAACAGGAAGTATACAAACAAGACCCTAGTAGGCATAATTGCCATCTGTGTCCATAAACTACAGAGATTATTGTTGCTGTTTCAGAAGGATATTAGTTGGAGAGAAGTAGCTATTGAGTTTTAACAAATTGGCATATGAAGAAAAAATTAAAGGTATTTCTCTGTAATGGAAAACCAGCTCTCATTGGGAGGCCACCAACCCTGTATTAGTATTTGTGCCTTACAATTAAAGAGCAGAACTAGTTTGGATAGTCAGTTTATCCAGAAGAAGGGCAAGAATAAATCAAACATGAAGTATTTATACTACACATAGGAAGCATTTTGTTTTTGAGAGCGAAGGTAACTCAGTTTGGACCTTTGATTTAGGAACGTGTGGATTCTTTTGTTGCTTGTAGTATTTAAATCCGGATTGCATGAGGTATACCAAAGTCATGCTGTGTCTCAGACAAAGAGTAATGGGCTTTGTTCAAAGGGTTCCGACTGCAATTCTATGACTTACATTATGCAGAAAGGCGGAGTAGATGATCAGAATTTTTCCTTTTGTCCTTGAAATCAATGAATTTATTAATGGCTCACTTGACTTCACCTTATTGACTTTACCACTTTAAAAATACGCTACAAACTGATAATTTACTGATTAATTATAAAATATTTTATATTGAGTAGTCAGCAAAGCAAACAGTTAAATATTTTTGCACTGGAAGGGCTCAGATTCTTCATATAGCTCTCCTGCTGGTTTTTCTATAAACATGCATCCAAGGATAGAACTGAACAAGTTAGCAGAAGGAAGTAATCAACTGGATTCCTTAGACTAATTTCTTTCTTACTCAGGATAAAGTGTCTTGTTGATGTGAGTGAGTCATTTCTGTACTTCATATCCATTATAACAATACTAACATCTATTCATCTCCTGCTGGTGGTACCCTCCCTATTCTTTTTCCACACAGAAACCCAAAAATAGTCCTGAAATGTTCAGGTCCAGTGCTCTTGTTATGCCTCTTTCAGCTTCTCAAATACCACTTCTGTGCTGGCACTTACTAAAAAAATGGATGAGGCCTCTGACTGCCAGTCTAAGAGGATCCTAAACTGTTTAAACTGTTTTCCCATATTTTCACACTTTCAATTGGCTCATAATTATTTAGATTTTCAGTGCTTTGGGTTGGTGGATATCAGTGTGTGCATTGTGGTTACTTCTGGTTTTGTAATGTTGTTGTAATAAGTAGTGTTTTTGTTTGTTTTTCTTCAGCCCATCAGGTTCACGCCCTCCTACTCCTAAAAGTGACTCAGAATTAGTCAGTAAACCTATGGACAGAAGTGGACTGAAGAATAATCCCCACATGCACTGGGCCTGGGGAGAACTACCCCAGGCTGCAAAGGTATCCAGTGTAATTTGTTTAATTCTTGCTAGCATCTACTGTGCTTTAATGGGGCAAAAGTGCCTATTGTATTGCAGTCTGCTGAAGAGGGAATGGATCCTCTTTTTACATAAAATTGCAACATTTTATGTAAGAGAATTGCATTTTACTCCTTAGGAGGTACAGGAAAGTACCTTGTGCCATGGATGTTCTTAATGCTGATGATACACAGTAGAAAATGAGGAAGTGTCTGAGACCTACTCTTGTAAAAACTAGAAGCTTAAATAACACATAAAATCAAACCCAATGTCCTTTGATAAATCATTGAAATTTATAAATGGTCTTAGAAAAAAATTAGGTGCTTGGTCTTAGCAGTGTGATTCACAAGAATTAAAACTGGTTGCTTGAGTACATAAACATCCAGAAACACCTGCAGTTCTGTATCACCGCACGCCCAGACATGCTGTTCTCTTGGCTGAGCTGACTGGCTTGGTGCCCGCCTCCTGCCTGAAGCCATTTGGCCCAGTTAGATGGCAGGATCTGTAGCGTGCCAGCAGCATTGTCTCCCATGCTGCACAGTAGCTACGTGCGGCTGAGTACACTGCAGTTCGGTCAGGTGCTGGCCGGCTCCTTATAATAACTGTGGAATCAGAGCATTCACACAGGAAAAGGGGAGACTTAGGGCTTATGCCTGCCTCAGGGTATGAGGAAATAAAAGTCAGGTTCCAGTGGTATACTGCAACTATGGCAGCAGGGATGGTGCTGGTTTTGGCCCCTTCCTCTGAAGGCTGGGCTTCTCTGCAGAAAAGGCTGCAGGAGTAATGGGGTCAGGAATAGAAAATGGAAAGTAATTCCTGCTTTGCAGGCCAGGGAAGTGGGTATCCTGCTCAGAAGTAAGACTTCTGCGTTCTGGTGGTGCACTGTTATAATTTATCTTTAATTCACTGTTGGTAGCTAGTGACAGAAGCAGGGACAGGAATCCAGAATTCTTACTTCCTTCAGAAGACCTCTGGCTTCTTCTTTAGTAGGCCAAAGATGAGCTGTCCCATCACCTCTGCATTATTCTCCTCCTAATGTATATTATAAGAAAACTGGGAGCTATTTTCTGTACCTAGAGAACTGATTTAAGTGCACATGTCCAGGTAGGAGTTTCAAATTGGCATTTCCAGTCTAGAATTTAGAGTTTCCTGATAGTATATTTGGGTGTTCGATTTTTATCCCAGTCACACAGCCTGGCTTGTATTTCTTTTTAATATTCTTTTGACGAGAATAAGATTGCAAATCTTATTCCTGGAGGCTTTTTCCTCTGTAGTCCCAGTCTGTCTCCCTAGTGAAGCTATTCAGAGTTGACCTGGCCATACCTGAACTGGGAGTTATGCTTCGGATGCCGTGACCTTCTTGTGTAAGAGTTTGTTTGCTATGACTTGAAGATTATAGCAGTTATACAGCTGCTGCTGTAGGAGTTCAGCTCCCCTCTGTGAGAACACCTCCTGCCCCACACTCAGATTATCCAGAATTGTTCCTATAAAGTGATTTAAAATCTAAATCTGGGGTATAGATGAATGATAGCATACCTGTGTCCTGGTCCTTGAGAGCGTCCTGATTGTGTAAGGACTCCAGTTTGTGCTTCTCGTGTTTGTTGGGGTTACCTTCTGAAGAAAAGCTAGGATTTCTGCAGGAAGGGAGGAGAGTGGGGTGGGAGCTCTGACATGCTCCCAGGCAGGTGAGTGGGAAATGACTGTAGAGCACGTTGCAGAACAAATCTTTCCTGGCTTCAAGGTACAGATTAATTTTGCACAAGCAAATGCACGGCAGAGAGTTCTTTTGTACACTGTAGTCTCCACCTCAGTTAGTGGTGGCTTTCTGCTGTGGTTGGTTACCTTGAGAATCTGATCTCACTGGAGTGAACAGGACAGGTTGAACTCTGGCTGATGCATTTTTTTTAAAGAGCTTTTCTTTATAGCAATCTGTTTGGTTTTTTTTTCACAGGTCAGTTCTCCGCTCAAAGCAAAGGAGCCCAGTGTGGTAGATGTAAATCCTTCTGAAAGCACTCACTTTCGGGTCATCCAAAGTTCTCCTATAGAGGAATTTAACACTGTGTCTCCTCTGCCTGCCCTTGGAGAAGCAGATGCAGCAACTGCTGCTGAAAGTGAGCCCTTACCAGCTGAGACAAATAAACCAGAGGTAGAGTCTCCAGGAGCAGCTGTGCCACCATTGCCTGCCAATGAAGAAATAAAACAAGCTGCAGCTTGCTCAGCCCAACAAGCTGGCAAGACAGATTCTCCTTCCAGAAAGAAAGGTAAAGCTGTTGATTCTGCACTTTTATATGTGTGATTTTGTCTTTAAATTCCATGGTGATAAAGCACCTCATTGTCATATAAATTAATCTGTGCCCTGAAGGCACTTTCAGATATGGAAAGAAATAAGCTTTGGAAAGAAACTTCAAAATCTGAGCTGTGCAGCAGGCTGTTCACAGGAGCTGTGTAGTAAGACAGAAGATGCTCCTTGGTCTGGGATTTTTGGCAGCTCTGTGCATGTGAGCAAGACTGCAATACTTGCTCAAAATTCATCCATATTTGACAGATTTAGAGATTTCACTTTCTGGTGCAAGCACACTGCAGATCTGCTGGTTCACCTGCTCCGACTACTTTCTGAGTTGTTATGTGTTGCTGGTAATTGTGGAACATCTCTGCTCTTTTGCACAAACAACAGATTTGCCATAAAATAAGGTGCTTTTGTTTCACATGAGCAATTTCAGTTCTGAGTGGTACACGTCCTATCCTGAATTTGTGAAATATAACTGCATCTGCTGTTCTGCTTCTTAATTTCTAGGGTCTATATCCATTGCATTTTATAAGTGTTACAATCTTCACATGAAATTTGTTTGCTTACAAATGTTATATTTTAGAGCTCTGATTATTCTATAATTACCTAAGTCCTATAGAAGCCTAGTTTGTGCAGCTGCTTTTTAATCACTAAACGTAAAAGTTTCTTAGCCACTTCCCCATGCATTCCACTGTCTTTGAAGACCAAAAATGAGAAGATACTCTCCTTGCTATTCAGTCTTTATGTAACTTTTTTTTCTGATCGCTTTTCTGATGTTTGATGTTGGAAATTGGGACAGTGAGAAGTCGTGGATTTTAGAATGAATTCCATATTAGGTTTTGGCTTACACTGGCTACTTGCCTAGATGTACCAGCAATGTACAGTGTACACTGTACAGATGTACAGTGGTGACTCTGTGTTGGTACTAGCGAAAGACCGAGGAGGGTTGTCTTGTCCCCTGCAATGGTGCATGTGCACACACAGTACATCAGTTGTATGTGCTGAACAGTGAGTTGCCTCCATAAGAAGCCAGTTATAGTGTATTAGTGGCAGTAGTGTAGTCTGTGTTATTTTACTTCTGCAAGGGGGATAGAAGATTAGTTCTTTGAGATTAAATGCTCTGATTGCCTTACTGTGATAATAGGTATGTGCAAGTACTCAGAAAATTTTTGTTCTGCAGTTTTCCTGCAGTGACCACTGGCTTCTAGTTCCAAGTGGTTTTATTTGGGATAGGGAGGCTTCAGCATATCTCAAAACTAGTCCTCTGCTGTCCCATTTTGTGTATTTAAAGTCTGAACAATATATGTGAGCAACTTGTCTTGAAACTTTTGGTAGTACCAATTTATAAAAATACAGTTTACAAACTTTTATAATGTCTGGTTTATCAATCTTAAAATGAACAGTTAGACACTAATAACAGTTCTGCCCTGTTGCTCAGAAATGCTCATTAACAGGCTTATTTGTGCCATCCCTTACAGACAAACGAAGCCGGCATCTTGGTGCTGATGGTGTCTATTTAGATGACCTCACTGACATGGATCCAGAAGTTGCTGCACTTTATTTCCCCAAGAAGTATAAGTCCTTTGCTTATATTTTTACTATTTAAAGAGCTCTTGTCACCTTCCAGATATAGATCAAACTCTTAATTGCCAACCAGATAAGACCTCTTTTTCCGGGTCCAAGCAGAGGTGAAGGCAGAAGGAAAATAAAACTCTGTAGAGAGGAATATTAGAGCTTTTGGAAGGCTCTGTATTTGGGCCTGAGACGTGTGCTTGAAACTGACTTCCTATTTTGGTCAATTAAGCATCATATATTGATTGTTATGTAATGTACACTGGTGTTTGTGAGTGTTACTCACATGCCCTGGGAGAGCAGTTGACCTTAGGATATATTTATCTCCATGTCCTTGCTTATTACCGTGAAGAACATATCTTACTGTTAACAGTATTAGCACAAAAGTATTGCTCTAATGCTGTTCTACCATGGGTGATCACCTATAAATATGAATGTTAGAAAACAACTTTTGGAAGGCACATGACCGATCTATTTATGAAAATATTGCACCCTGAATGTACAATTTCCAACTTGTTCTGATCTTTATTAGAGCCTCTTATAACATTTATAGCCCTCTTTCCACATCATACTCTAGTCATTTGACTAAAGTCATTGAGCGACAACTAAAGTAGCTTGAATATTTTATTTTTCTTTCTTGCTTGCTTAAACTCAGCTTTTGTAATTTTAGCATTTCCATAAAACTGAAAAAGATTAGTAATACGGAGGTTGAAAGGAATTTTCAATAGATTGAGAAAATTCCTTTCTCAAATGCATTCATATAAATCTGGAACAGAAAGCAGAGTTTAAGCCTGCAATTTGTAATAACAGTCTCATCTGTACACAGATTTTAAAGTGGGTATAATGATTTATTGCCTCTTAAAATTTTAATCCTAGTAGTGTATATGTAGAGTATTTTATTTATATATACATGACATAAACACACAAACATACACATCCTTTTTTTTGGGTTTAGCTATGAATTTATAGAATTCCTATAATAAATGAATATGTTTGTTCTTGTTCCTGTGTGGGAATAGTTCTACTGGTATAAGCCCTGCTTATAGTAATATCATCTTGTCTACTAAGATTGTACAGTTTATTGTCTTGTCTTTCCTATCTCTTATAAATAAGTGATCCTATAATTATACATGCCTAGTTTAGGTGAGTAAGTAGAAGCAATCTAACATTTGAGGGTACATGAGGCCTGTACTACTTTGTTTAAAACTTCAGGCAAATTTTGTCTTTTCTCTTCTTTTCTTTCCCTAAGCGTTTGCCAGATGTAAACTGGGCTTGTTGAAGGGAGCAAATCTCGGAATGAATGCATGAAGGCTGAATTTATGATTTTTCTTTTCCAGTGGGGATAATGTCCAAAGCAAGAACACGAACGACACGGGGCCACGGTCTGCCAGCCAGTCCCCGCAGTCTGTCGGGAGCTCAGGTGTTGACAGTGGAGTTGAAAGCACCTCGGATGGAATTCGAGATTTGCCCTCCATTGCCATTTCTCTCTGCGGAGGCCTTACAGACAACAAAGAAATAACCAAAGGTACAGAATGACTTTCTGAATTATGTGTTAGCCAAGTTTTAGCATCCTGGACTGACGAAGCAGTGCCCTCCTGTGGCTGTACTCAAGAATGTGTTGAGAAGATAAGTACTGCTTGTAATGGTGTTTCCTAGAATTTTTCATATTTAAAATAGTAGATTTACATAGGACTTATGATTTTTAACACATTTAAATAATCTACTAGGTACTACATTTTTTTGAAGTATTTTATTGGTATTTTTATTTCCTGATAGTACTATATTTTGTATCACAATAGCGTTAATGGTACTTCTGCCACTTGGTACAGTATATAGCTAGGAAATTCACAGCTGTTGCGTGTCAGGAATGAAAAAGGTGGTCTGTAAATGGGGACACTAGGAGGGGGAATTGGAAACTTTAACCTGAGTTCCTGCTCTACCTCCAAGTTCTTGTGTGACTTTTTAGATAAAACATTTACATTACAAATGCTCTGTGCCTTAAACTTCCAGCTTCCTAACGTGAAGATGTGTTAAGACTTGCACTTCATGCAGTATTATGGCATCATAAAATCATGAGCCTCATGCTACACTGATTGCTGTTCAGAAGCTAGTTATGAAAACATTTCAGATATACTGTGATTTACTGGAGTTGTGTTGTTACCTGAATCACTTGTGAGTTTACATAGATTTTGTGAAAGGAGTCACAGCCAGTGGAAGGGGTGTTTGGTCATAGACATTTTCAGTTTGCTGTAGGCCTTACAAGTGATCGTTAAGTTTCTGGCTGCGGGTTTACATGTATATTGAGCCCATCAGTTCCTGCTCTTAACTTGGACAGAGGATCAGTGAAAGGCATGATAAAGTACTTCCTTGCCTTGTTTAGAAGCCTCATTTTCCTCCCTCACAGTTCCATCCCTGAGCTTTCGCTTAGCTTGTATTTTGAACAGGAAAGACACCCAGCAGCTAACAAATAAACCCTCAGCATCTTCTGAGATTGAGAGTCTCTGAACATCTTTCTTCAATATTGCTACTCATCTCAGCACCCTAGTAATGAAGGGCTGAGCCTGAATGTGAAACCTACGTGTCTGAGATGCAAAAACGTTTTAGGGTGGGCCCACCTGAAGCATCTATAAATGCTTGCTTTACAAATGTAATTTTTTCTCCCCCACAGAAGAATTCTTAGAGCACGCAGTAACATATCAGCAGTTTGTGGACAATCCTGCTATTATTGACGACCCTAACCTTGTGGTTAAGATTGGAAATAAGTAAGTATATTTCAGGAGAAAAATGTTTTACTGTTGTAACAAATATACTTCTGTAGCACTTCAGTGCATTAGATCAGTTTAACTGTAGCTGAAAAATAGGTTTTGAATGTTCGTAGCTTAGATTAATTCAGAAAGAATCAACCCTCTAGTGAATTCAGGCTCTTCTAGTTACCTTTCCTCCTTTAAATTGAAAGTAAAGAGCAGTTTCAGGTGACCTGTTCCAGCTAACTGACACAATCTGAATTTCAAGAAGCTATTATTAAATGCTAATAGTGTTCACACTCAAGTAAAAATGAAATAGGATGTGAACTTGCTAAGGCTTGCCCTGAGCCAGTTTGAATAATTAATATTTACAGGGCTATGGCAGTCTGCTTGCAAGCACTCTGTACCCAGCAGTTTGTCTGTATATGCTGAATATTTTGCTAATATGCCTCTATGGAGGCATTGCTTTTCAAGACTTGTCAGACTTCACCCACCAAATATGAGACTTCTGCAAGGCTAAGACATTATTTCGTACATTTATATTGCTGGCAGCAGTGCAGCACTATGGTCTGTGCCAGATGCAGCTTTTTGGAGGATGTTTTAACTTGAGAGCTCCTTGCACCTGGCATACAGTGTTATGGAGTAGAGGTCATGGCACTATGCTGCACCTAGAGGTTAGGCTACCTTTAGTTATAGACATTGCTCATACAAATCCAGCATGTCATTTGTATCGCATACATTATGGCCTCATACCTGACCCTCTCTGTGGTCTGAGGTGAGTCACTTATTGCTTCCCTATTGTAGTTCTCTGAATTTGATGGTAATGTTAACCTGCCTATTGATATGTTGGGAAGAGAGGAGTACTTAGGATCTTAGTGTCATATTCTTTGGATGTCATGTGAGCTTCAGCTTCCCTAGGCAGATGGATGATAATACTGTATTTGTCCTACTGTCTGTAACAAGAGTTAACCCACGTTCAGTGCATAATAGCAAAAGCTTGACATCCTGCAGACTACAGCCCCTAACTTTCATGTAGTTCTTTGGTGGAAAAACAGTGAAAACAGCTTGTAAAAAAATGTAGCTCATACTGTGATAATGGGGTATAGTAAGGACATGAGTAATGTATGACAAATACCCATTCTACTTAAGGACCAGCTTCTCTTGCATACCTTGAAAAGTATATGCTGTAAATACCTGTGAACATACTGTGGAATGAGGTGGATTTGCTATTACTGGTGCAGGCCAGAGTTTGACCTGTGCTAAAGAGGCTTCATGGCTTTAACCTGCCAGATAATAAATACCAAGTAGATTGTGAATTGGAATATTGGGATTACTAAATGCAGTAATCGTCTCTCTTGCGTGCCCAGGTACTACAACTGGACAACAGCTGGTCCCCTTCTGCTGGCAATGCAGGCGTTCCAGAAACCTTTGCCAAAGGTGAGATTGAACATGAAGGTTCAAAGGAGGAGGTGTGACATTCTGCTATTTATTAAGGCAGGGAAGAGGGTGGTTGTACAAGAGAACCTGCCCATCAATAATATCTATCCACACATAACCATTCATCTAGCTTAATCTAAGGGCTGAATAAACAGGACTAAATTTGGTCTGTGAGTAGTGTTTATTTGGTAGGCTAAGATCATTACAAATATTTTGAAGAAGGGAAAATTCTTCTTCATTAATGTGGATTGTAAACATAAATTATATTGACCCATGTGAGTGCTTGCTGTAGCTGAATGCTTGGTGACTGCTTTCTATTTTATCTGTATACAGTATATATTATCAAATAAAAATAAAGGCCAGGAATTTTAGTGCAGTAAATAAGCTTTAACTACTAGATAAGGAAGGCCTGTAGCTTGCTGGTTTTCTGCTTCTTGTTTGGTTGTTCATGACCAGTGCAGGTAGGTAGTGGCAGATAGCTACAACTATGTGACAGCTATATTAAATGTGTTGATGAACTTAGTCCAGTTCCATGTGACCCAGTGCCACATAGATGCTCAGGACAGAAATACACACTAGTGTAAAGTTATATAAAGAAGTAGTATCAGCATTGGCACTATTTTGCATCCTGGTTAATACATTTTCGAACCTAAACTTTCCTTCTGCCATTTGCAGCACTTCAAATGACTTGAATTAATGTGGATTAAACCCAATGCTGTCTCAATTGCCATGAACGAGGAATAAAAATGTCTTCAAAGCCCAGAATACTCTCTACCACTGTGTTTTCTTAGTAGCACACTGCCTACGTACGCAGTCATGCATACTGCACTGTAGCATCCTACAGTGTAAAGTAAATTGATCCTAAAAGTTCCAAACACCTGGTAAACCTGGCTTGAATTTCAAGGATGGCACAGAGCCAGATGTTTTGTGCTTTACTGCAAATATTTAGATATTCTAGTACTTATCAAAGGTGGGATTGATCCCATGGAACTCAAATGCCTACAGAAGTTATCTATATAGTTATCCTACTCTGTATTTGTCGAGCATTGCACAGAGTGATTCAGACCTCAGTAGGTGCCTATTTGTTCATCAGTGGCAATAAAGGTAATGCAAGGTAACTGCATTTTTAATTAAACACTTTGATACCTCAGCCAGATGTTTTAGGCCTTTCCTAGGATGGGTAAATGGAAATAAGTGGTATGAAATATTTTTGCTGTTAAGGGAAGTGGCAATTCTTTCAACAGCGTTGTGGTTATGCCATTATTCATACAGGTTTTCAGTTAAGAAGAGTCTTCTATGAGTGTGAAATTCAGTGTGTTAATTTCTTTAAATGGTTAACTTATATTCTGAATGCTGATAACTTTCTAGACAGTGTAATTTTACTTTTGTGGAAAAGCCAGTATATATATTGGGAACAATCTGCATGATTGGGAAGGTTTACTTGGCTGAACTGTACCTACCTCTGAATCTAAAATTAGTCATTTATTCTACCAGTCCTCCTGCTGGCTTTCTTAATGACTTTTTAATTAGTTTTGATTTGCTGTAATAATGGTACTAAGGAATTGAAATCCTAAGATACTTTATCAAAACAGGCTTTATGAAGTGTTTGAAGACCGGAGTTTTTGCAAAAAAATCAGTCATGTTCTGCAAAATATACTTAACCACGTGTCTAATTGTAAGCATGTGAATTGCCTCACTAAAAGTCAGTAGGATGTCTGCTTGATGTCCGTGTGTTTGAGAGGCTCCTTGAATTGTAACCATTTTTCTCAACAGTGGCGTTCCATTCCCAGTAGCTCCATCTGCTCCTTGGTTTTCTTATTTTTGTTTAAAAAGTTCTCAACTTACTTGCTCAACTTTATTTCTCTGTCCTTCCTTTCTTTTCTTAGATGCTTTAGATAGTGTAGTGAAGAGAACCTATGGAAAACTGAGCAAAGGGATGCGTTCTCGCATACATTAGCTGAATTCAGCCCTCTCTCTTAACTGCTAAGAGCTTGTGGGATCACTGATTACTTTTTTAAAATCACTAATAAATGTCACAGTTTTATTTGGGTGACTTTGCTTGCAGTGGGGCTGTTGTCTCAGAAAGCCAGTGGCTAAGCTATTCTAGGGCATACCAAACACTGTGGCAACCTTTTACAGTAATATTTTGCTCTTTTGTCTTTTGGTGTGCTATCTTGAGTGAAAGAATTCAGCTCTCCTTGTTACCATGCATAAGGCTCCAGTAATTACGGGTATTGAAAGAAACTTTACTGAGGTCTAGTATATATAACTAATGAAAAGTAGCCAGGGTTTAAAAAAAAACCAGTTTTAACATTGTCAGTCAAATTCATAACATCATACTAAACTCATAAAAGCTAGTAACTTCTTTGCTTTTTTTTCCAAGCTGGTGATTAAATATTAACTTTGTAGTTATTTTTAAATGAGAATAACCATCTTGCATGTCGGTTTGTTACTGTTTTGCATGAGAGCTCCTTCAGGAAGGGATATTTTTCTTTTTTCTAATATAATTTGCATGAAGTAACTTCAACTTAAAACCTGTAGGTCCTCCATTCTAGACATTATACTAATATCTATTTATGCTTTTTTTTTCTTCTTTGATTTTTATCTCTCTTTCATTTTCCTTTTAAAAATACCATAAGTATTCATGCTTAAGTTACTTCAGAGCAGCTCTGGATACCATTAGATTTTGCTTTAGTAGAATTTATGGTCCACAGACAGTATGTTTACTTTTATTCTATTTATTATCAGTTAAAATTGTGTGTTTGGTACTTTCTTTCATTTACATATGTCAGGTTGTCCTTTGTTTTGGGTTTTTTTTATGTTACCATCCATTTATCACAGGCCACTGTGGAATCTATAATGAGGGACAAGATGCCCAAAAAAGGTGGAAGGTGGTGGTTTTCGTGGCGAGGGAGGAACAGCACTATTAAAGAGGTAAGTTCAAGAAGCAAGCGGGGTTTCTTTCTGGGTGCAGTGGGAAGGCTGGATACCTCCATATTCATCCCTCAGAACTCTGCTTCTGAGAGTAACTCAGAAAATCAGACCCTGCCTGAAACATTTGCCTGCAGTGTTTTGGTTCTGTACGTATTCTCATTACACAAACCTGAGGCAGTATTATTTGACAGATGAAATTTGTGTTTGGGAGCCTAGAATCAAAGAGCTGTGCCGCTAATATGATGTTTTCGTGCAGATTACTTACCTTTCTGCAGCTTTCTTTTGATAGTCGAAGAACAGACATATTTGAGTAGCATGAGCTCTAAAATTCAGCAAAACCTAAAATGGAAAACTGCCTATATATTAGTTTTAAAGTTTTTTTTTTTCCTGAGCATTAAAAGTTTGTGGTAACAGTCTTAGCCGTGGATGAACATTAAAGAACAGTGGAAAAAGCAAAACTTTATATGAAATATTGATCTTCTGCCTAGACATATGTAATCTTTAAAGTTGGCTAATAAAACCTCTTCATATTAATGTATACTACTGAAGCTTTAGTACTTGAGGGGAGAAAATGACTTCTAATACAGTTTTATGGTTG
The DNA here is from genome assembly GCF_963921805.1 of Phalacrocorax carbo. Taxonomy (NCBI): domain Eukaryota; kingdom Metazoa; phylum Chordata; class Aves; order Suliformes; family Phalacrocoracidae; genus Phalacrocorax; species Phalacrocorax carbo. The sequence goes on from NC_087515.1 coordinate 113,861,409, forward strand.
TGCCTCAATCGAACTTTTTTAGCTTTGCATGAAATTGTACTGATCTGTGGATATGGACTTAGGAGCATGAAGTTTTTACAGTTTCCTGAAGTTTTTAGAATTTCTCTCTGAGTGAAAGTATTTGGTTATCTCTTGAGCTCTGGCAGCTATAGATGGGTAAGGGGAGCTGTTGTTGTTTGTGAATCTCAAAATCATTCACTATTTAAAAATCTTCTGGGGTGACATTGATAGAACTTAGCATCTACTCAAGGTAAAAGCAGTTTGGGAGGTTCTATTGGATTAAAGATTTTAATGATTCTATTAAAGGTAATTGCATTCTTTTTTTTTTTTTCCTCTTTCTCCAGAGTCATATGTTGCTTTTTCAGGTGAAATCTAGATATTTTAGGTGCTTAAACTGAGTAGTTATGGGATTTATCCCAGAACTTCAACAGTAGTAGATGTGAAATACGATATTTTGGTACTTCTTCGATGCAAAACTAAATCTTAATTCTTCTTCTGAGGTTTATATTTGTGACACTTACTTCTTTGTTCAGCCTTTATTCTTTAAGAAAACCATGAAGTTTTCCTTTGCTTGTAGGCAAAGTAAACAAACATGCTATTGATTTTTACCAAGTCTGTACAAGACAGAATTTGGTTTTCAGGTATTTTTCAAAAAACGGTATTTGCCCAACAGGAGATGCAGAGCTTCTCATATTTGTATTTTTACAGGAAACAAAGCCAGAGCAAGGTATGAGTGGGAGTGAACTTACAGGAGAAGACTCTTCACAGATGAGCATGGCAAACAGGTACCTCAAAAATGATCTGTACCTGAAATGAGCAGGAGTTACCATTTAAAAATGAAAGCAAGCTGCCTCTTATATTTGAACAAAGAAATACTGCACCAGTGAAATATACTAAATTTGTTATTCATTGCCCCAAAGAAGTGTAGATAGGAAGGCTCTACCCATGGTAGGCTTGCAGACCCTGCGAGTGTGCTCTGGCATTTCTGTGGTTTGGCTGGCAGTTCCGTGACAGCCCCTTGAAAACAAACAAGAATTGGAGCAGTTCTCCAAAGCTATATGTGTCTCTGAAATTTTCGGGGGAACCTCATATATGACCCTATGCTGTTGTCAGATCCCAGTTGCTAAAATTTCAGATCTACTTATATTTCTGGCCTGACAACTTAATTTGTTCCTGCAGATTTTGGGAAGTTTAGGGGGCCTAAGACTTCCCCAAGGTTTTTTTCCACAGTCAATAGTCATGGTTTTGTATTACTTCTTTCAGGGATTGCAGAAATCTCTTCCTTCTCATGCTCCAAACTAATCATATCGTATGGCCAGAGTATCTCAGGAGGGTTCCATAACACGAGCCTTAACTTCCTTTTGGGGGGTTGAGTTAGCCAGAGACAGCTCTCCTACCTTGCCCCTTTCTATGTACATACAGATCTTACTGTAAAGACTGTCCATGTGCTGTCTGCACTTAGAGCTGAAAAGGGCCAGAATCACATACACTTTTGCTCATTAAGTTCCAGGATCACATTTATGAAACAAAAAGGCATTATAGCTGTCAGGCTTTCTGGAGGCCAGCAGTTGCAGTCCAGGAGAATGTGCTGGAAGGAGAATTCCTTGTTCTGTATGAGACCAGCTGTTATCTCAGTTGTGCTTCTGAGTTTGAGAGCCACAGAATACATGGAAAGGCTGATTTTCTGTTTAAGGATGACAAGTGACACTTGGGTCTGTTGTTTCTTACATGGCTGTTTAAAGATAAGCTTTAAAGTGGGATTAAGACTTCAAGCAGATTAGATTCTGTAATTGGTGTTCTTTGTTTAAATTTTAACTGACCTTAGAAATCTGTCATTAAGAATTTATTGCTTGCAAGCAGAATGCGACAAGTGGGATGTTGAGTAAAGCTTTTGAGATCCAGTATTACAAAGAATAAGAGAGGCTTTTAAATGTTGCTAGTCATGACATACAGTACCTTGATATTGGGTCAAGACTTCCTAACATCAAACAATATCCAGGTGTGATCGAAATAAGAGCCCAAATGCTGCTGAGAGTTGTAGGATCTGGAAGGATATTTTACCTTCCACCTAAGGTGATAGATTTGTTTACTGTTAGGAAAACTTATTCTCTCTGAAGAAAAATATCCTTGATTAATTTCTGGAAAAAAAAAAAATGGTTGTAGCAGAAAAAAAAAAAAAGAAATTACACTGATGAGTGTTTAAACAAGATTGTGTAAAGGAGCTCAGGTTTTATGACTTCTCATTGTCGTGTCCTGAGTGGAGTAATCCTGGAAATCATGGAGAATAATAATCCACTGATCTAAATTTGCTCATTGAAAGAAATGGTGGAGTTACTTTCTATAATAAAATGTCCACCACCTGGATTTTTTTATTAAAATTCTTCAGGGGAGGGGGGAAAGCAGGGGAAAGCAAGCCAGCATAACAAACTCCTTTTTCTTCATCCTAGCACTGAGGAATTTTTGTAGTTACAGTATCTAATGTTTTGGGGTTTTTTTACCACTATGAGATTTTTGAGACAGTATGGCATATTCCATTTACATCCATTAAATTTAAGTAATGAAAACTAGCTTATAGGCAAGTGAATGGCTAGAACAATCCAAGTATGACTAATGGGGAACGTGTGTGAATGAAAACTCAGCACTTCATTGATATACTTAAACCCATGATGTGAATGAGCTCCTGTGAGGCAGTACTTAGGAGCAGAGAATCAATTACTTACTTGGTGACTCATTGTTAATGCTTTTTTAATGGATACTGAGATGCGTTTACTGACATGTTAGCATCATTTTCTGTGTATGCAATGCTCCAGAATAAAAGATGAATCTTCTTCAAGCGACGAAGACCCTAGAGCTGCCAAACAAAACCTCGGGTCGTTACAAACCAACTCAAATCATCTCCCATTATTGTCTGGAATCAGTTACAAAAAAACACTTCGACTCACTTCTGACCAGCTTGTGAGTTAATTTTACATCCTTGTCCTGAAACATCATTTCTAATACAACATGAACAATACTGTTATTCAGGCTTGCAAAGCTTAATTAGCTGTTATGTCTTGCATTTAAATCTCTCTTATTATATTTTCAGAAAAAATATTTTCCCTTCTCTTTTCAGTATTAAGCATGAATGTTGTACCTTGCAGAAAGTGCTGGGGTTCAGAGATTGGGAGGCATGGGATCCCATTTAGAAAAATATCAAAATTAAATCCCAAAGTATGTATTTGTCACCTGAATAAGTGTACTGGAACAATATCCTTTTTGTATTATGTATAATGTGTATATGTCAACCCACAGGCTGCTCTTCCCACCCCACCCATCCTCTCCTTTCTTTTTGCCTCGTTCACAGGCAGACAGTTGCATTTTGCATAAATATGATTTTCTATTAGTAACTTTTGAAAGAGCTGCTTCAGAGGCCAAGCTATTAATTTCTTGGGAGCCAATTCTCTTCTCTGTGGCAGAGTGTTTTGACTAATGGTGACAAAACTGTTACAGTTTTGTGTTTTGCACATTCTAATTTGATCTGGAAAAATGGGCTAATTTAGGGAAATACTTTTTTGTTGTTTTTATCTACAGCCAATTAGTTTTCTGAAGGAAACCCACACAAGGCATGCGATGTTAAACAGTCCATCGCTCACTGCCTAAATAGTTTCTGAGAAATGTAGAATTTTTCCCAAGAGACAGATGGCCCGTGTTGGTAACTTTGTCTGACAAACAGAAAGTAAGGGTTCCACAAATACACTGATATTTTTCAGATTCAGAAACCTCACAGAAATTAGTAGTTTTAGCTTCAGCTTTTAGATTGGTTTCTTGATGAAACAGTGGGTTAGACTCATCAGTTACCCATCAGTTGTTCTGCACTCCCACCTCCCTTTCACTTCTTAACTAATTGAAAAATTGCAGCAGAATGTAACTAAGAAAAAGAGACACTTAAAGTATTAAACTCCTGCAGGTTTTGTGAAAATGAATGGTTAGGTCCACAAATAGAATCAAATCAGTAGTCTTGCGTCCATCGTGTTGCTAAGTGACACAGGAGACAGTGGGAGGGAAGGGCAGGGAAGTGGGAGAGTTGAGGAAATTTGGTGGAGACTGAAGGGTAATAGGGCATGTGGTATGCGAGACAGGTTATTATAGGAAAGAGATGTAATACCATAGAACACAAATCCCCATATAAACGCTCTCAGAGTTCATGGAACTACTTGTTACCCACATTTCTCTCTGCATATGTATCTATATCTCAGAATGGAAAACCTCCATAGATAGTCCTCATTCCATAATTTTGTTTATGTTTTTTTATATCCCTGATTGTGAAACAGAATTTTGTTTGTTTGTTTTTGTTCTGCTCTATAAATCAGTGCCTAATGTACACAACACAGGGCAAACCTCTGCTATAGTTTAGACAATAGCTCTGCTGAAAGCAATAGGATTCAGTGTGACCAAGGCAATGACCATCTGTGGCTTTGTTTGCACTGTGGCCATTTCACATGCTCAGTTTGTTGATTATCTCGCTGATAATGTCTTGCAGAAAAGCTTAAAGCTCAAGAATGGCCCCAATGATGTGACCTTTAGTGTTACAACGCAGTATCAAGGCACTTGCCGCTGTGAAGGCACCATTTACTTATGGAACTGGGATGATAAAGTTGTTATTTCTGACATTGATGGAACAATCACACGGTGAGTTCATGAGCAGGGAGAGGCTTTATCTGCAAGGACAAGCTGTCCTTGGGACTAAAGGAAAAAGTAATTAACAGGAAATTTTGAGTCACAGAATCATTATATTCTAGTGTTGGGGTGTGTGTGTGTTTTGGCTTGGTCTCTTTTTATTATTAATTTGGCTTTCAATCAATGCAAGAATCATTAGCTGAATTATTAATTTTCATAAAGACACATGCCATATGTGCCCATTTTGTCACCTATTGGTATTTCATGATAAAGTTACAGTAGTATTGGAGGACCTTCTCCAAATCATAACCTTTTTGCTGCATCACACTTATGAAGTACACTGGCCACATTAAAAAGAAGAAACACATTAATTCTGTTTTAAAAGGCATTACTGGGACATTCCAGTGAGAGGCATTATTATTTCGAAGACAAGACTCTGAAATCAATGTCAGAAATTAGAATTTGATGGAAAGTTTTGGATTAGTACTTTAGGTAAAAGCCAGAATTTTGGAGTGACCAAAATGATTGACTCAGTGATTTTTTATTTATTTTAACACTGGGGACAGCAGTTGTGTGTGGAACAGGGAAACACATAATAAAAATATAAACATTTTCTTTTAGCCTTTCAAAATAAAATGCTTAGATTTGTTTCAAAATAAATTTCTTCAAAATCAAACAGCTATATCTAATTAGAAAAAAGAATAAGGAAAATAATTTCCAAGAGCAATCTGGGCTGAATTAAAATACTTAATTTAAACTCAAACTCTTTTCTTCCTTGTTAATTTATCCATTGTAGGGCAAACTTTTTTTAGGTTCCAGCATAAATTAATATTATCCCCTCACCCCTTTGTTTTCTTAAGCTTCAATAAAGTGACTGGGATGTATTTTTCTCTCTGCTGGTGAGCTGAGAGAGTTACTGAATCACTTCACCTTATAATATCATTGCAAACCCATCCTAAGCCACTGCCCAACGTTTTTCCTCTAACTTACAAGATATTCAGGGAGTGGATTCCTTGCTTAGTCAAGTGAGGTGGTGCTTTGTTTCTAGACATTGTTATTTGTAGACATTGTTATAGTGTAAATAATTTTCTCTATGTAAAGCAGGAAATACACTGAAAACAGTGTGTGTGTTTCATAATACTTTTATGTGTGACCAACTGCTGGCTTTACTTGGAGAAGTTGATTTTAAGTAAGCTAGAATGTCACTTGTCGTGCTTGTAATTTCCCATAAACTTCCCTTATGGGTAGCTATGGTTTGTTTAGAAAATATTTAATGTAAATCTCAAAGTATGCTTAGAACTGGCTGGCCTACTACCCAGGTGTGATGGATAGCCTGTATGCTGTAACTTCCATGTTACCTTATGGGTCACGAGCTTACCTGTGAAGACAAGTCCTGTGGCACAAGAGTAATTAAAACAACGTGGCCAAGGATGGGCCTGTCAGTCTATCTCAAAAGAAAAGGGAATAAAATCATCCTCTTCTGATCACAATAAGTACCTTAGACAACCTTATTTTCTGTTGCTGTCAGCCAAATAAGTTAGTGGGTTTTGTATTAGCCCCATCTGGTGTTATAAGTATTGGGGTTTTTTTTTCAATTCATTTATACTGTTTTTCCTTTATTCAGGTCAGATACTTTAGGTCATATTTTGCCAACTCTTGGCAAAGACTGGACGCACCAAGGGATTGCAAAGTTGTACCATAAAGTGAGCCAGTGAGTATTCAGTAAATCTGTTCATGCATCTGTGGCTTGTCTGTGTTTGTTCATTTGCACAGAAAAATTAAAATTTCGCTAGGCTTCTCATAACCTATAAGGGTGACAATTTTATTAATATCTTGTCACTCCAGTGATGCTTACACAGTGTATAATCATACACATGTATGTGTACACATGTACACATCTGCTGTATGATATTGAGCAACACCTGCTTTGTGATGTTAGAAACAAAAGCCCCCTAGCAGTTAAGTACTGATTGCCCTTCCAGATAGCTACAGCTATGTCCAAAAACTCTAGTAGTTTGAATGAGCTGTGCAATGGCGACAAGCTGAACTTTTTTGCAAACTGTGAGTTGCAGCAGCATTAATTCGTAAGATGCTAACATGCTTTCCCTGAGATCCTGCAGAGATTGGGACTGTTTAGCCTAGGGTTGTCACTGTAGGTGGAGTTCTTCCTGCCAAACTTGACTTACCTGGAGTCATGCAGGGATGAGATCTAAAACACTTGGGATGAATCTGTTTGGGGGAGTTCCCTCTCTTTCCAGTGAGTAGAAAGCGAGTTTAGTGAAACAGCTTAGAGTTGAGCTGTCTAAACATTAGGCTTCCAGTCAAGCAAGATAAAGATCACCCTTAAAGCACATCACGATGTTTTATCTTGATTAGAAACAGACCCATTTCAGACGCTCACTACTAATATTGTTGTTGCTCTATTTGTTAAATAAATAATGAGTTACAAAGACATTGTTGATGATCTTTCCTACAGATTATACAATTTATTTTGTTATTTCTGTATGTAAATATATGCTGTTCTGTTATTAAATTGCAAAGTTAGGAAGGATCAATCTTAAAATATTTTTGTGTCATTGGTTAATTTTGAGAGTATGTGATAAGTAAACATTGCTTAAAGTGCAATTTAAAGGCATTGAAGTCAGTAAGGCATTGAAGTGAAGAGCCTGAGGAACTGGCTTTTGCCTGGCAACAGCAGTGTGAGCTGCTGTATTGTAGCTCAGTAGTTGATCTGCACTGGTGCCTGTTGGTCCACAGTAATAAACACCTTCTGTGCCTCTGTGGGTGGAAGAACTTGGTTTTGTCATGTTTGCTTGTGGCTTGTACTCTCTGTGTAATCCATGGAGAAGGCCAGGCATCTTCAAAAAGTAGCTCAATATACCTGGGATCTAATGCCGTTTTGAAAAAAACTGGCTTTTTTCTGTTAGCTATTGAAGAAATATTGGGCAACAGTAGATCAGCTGTGCTTTAGGTCAGTTAGTGACATTAACAGGGAGAATATCCTGGTATGACCTAGAACTATATACTCTAGAAAACTGGGGTTATTTCCACTGATGAATATGAACAGTGGAAAAACAGACTATACCAACTCACATAGGTGATGCATGGGAATGCTTCTAGGTGAGCGAGGCTAATGCAAGAGAGCTGTTGGTTCTATTTTGCAATGTAGTCAAGCTATTGTGTGCACCAAAGAATCAAAGACTGAGAGTATGGTGAATTTTGTGATTAGCAATTGAGAGAAAAGAGGAAATGAGAAAAATTAAGTGATGTCTGAATGGGATCAGATTAAGTATCTGATATATTCTGATGTTATGCATTCAGATTTTAACTTTTACAAGGAGGACTGCTTATAGCTGTCTCCTCAGTTTGATATTGCTGCTTTATGCAAAAAACAAATTTGGTGTTCTTTTATTACATTAAATTCAGCTCTTCTTATATATTCAAATTACCATAAATGTTTGAAGAGCCTCTGGTACACATCATAACTGTCCTCTTACTTAATCTGATTTGTTCTGTGTACTGGGGTTATGCTACGGTTTGTTTATTGCTTTTTGTTTCAAATGGATGATGAATTATAAATAATAGATGACAGAATCTAAATTATGCCAGAGACATTTGTCTGTGCTTTTATTCCGTATAGACATACGTGATCACAGAGAAGACAGGACAGCTTCGGAATTCACATGCTGAGCAGAATTTAGTTCTGTGTATAACCTCTGCATTACATTCGGTGAAAATATTCATTAACTTTTTTAATTGCAGTTGTAATTTCTGTGCCTGCCAGCATTGTCAATTGTTAGGGCTTTGGCGATCACAAACATGGGGGGGAAAATAGATTTGAATCATGTTGTTTTTCAAATTGCTGAGTTAATTATGTAGGGGCTAGATATTACAGCTGAACACCATATAAATGTTCAATAGTTAGATTTAATGACCATGCATGCACTGAATACCGGATTTCTTTATTTTATGAACAATAACTTCTTTATAGGACTTGCAAAGTAAATTGTTATTGAGTTAACATCACTGGACTCTGTTCTGCCATGAACAGAACCAAGGGTAACCTGTGGCTCCTGCCAAAACTTCTATTTCAGTGTCAAATCAAAGATTACTTCTCATGCGGTGTGTTGAAGTTCAAATTTGCTCTGACTTGAAGGAATATGTTACTGCTGCACATAGACTAGTCTTTTTTTTTTGCAGGAGCCCAAGAGACAGGATTACAACATTGTTAATACAGCAAAGGCTAATACACCATTACAAGACAGGTGTTTTCCTCTTAGCAGATGCCATTTCAGTTAATTCTAAGAGTATTTCTATCCACCACTGCAGAGTGGAACCAACCATAAGAAGTCACAAGCCATGAGAAGACCAGAGATAAATGAGCCCTCTTAGGTATAAATCGCTAACTACAGTGGAGTAGACAGATTTTAATTATACGAGTTTCTGGCATAAATGTGTTTATCCCTTTTAAATAAGTCTAGGTTAAACATAAGTCTAAAAGTCATAATTTGGTCTATGTAAAACTAAGCCCACAAATTTATTAATGTCAAAATATCTCCTTTATCTTTACAGTAATTTCTTCATTTATTTATGTTCACAGAAATGGATATAAATTTTTATATTGCTCGGCACGTGCTATTGGAATGGCAGACATGACAAGAGGATACTTGCACTGGGTCAATGAGCGAGGAACTGTGCTCCCACAAGGGCCAGTGTTGCTGAGTCCCAGTAGCTTATTCTCAGCTTTTCACAGGTATTGCAATGTCGCTTTTATATTCTCAGCTTTTTGTTTGGGAGTGTTTGAAATCATTCATAATGGTTTTTTTTTTCCTTACATATTGGTGCAAAACTTAATTAAGAAGGAGTTTTGTTAGAGAGAGACCAAAAACCAAAAGCTAGTCATGTTGCTTAGTTAATCTCTTGGACAGGCCTCAGTATAAATCTGTGTTTGCTGCTTGCCAGTAGGTACTGCCTGTTGACTTCTTGTGTTTAACATGGTGTGTTAATATTTAGCTATGGGAAAAATGTTCATATATTAATAACAATCACTCTTGTCTTGACTTGTAAGGTGTTCCGATTGCCATAAATATTTTTATGGAAGAATATTACTTGGTGGGTTTTGAAGAAATTCATGTAAAAAAAAGAAACTAATTATACTCCTGACTGCACTGTGGTATTCTGTGTGGACAATGTTGTTCTTTCTAGATGTTGAACTGTAATAAGTGAATAATAATAGCACGGATTATGAATATCGTACCTTCTTCCTAATTCAGTGAAGCATGCCAAATGATTACTGAAAATATTTTAAGCTGTTAAAAGCTGCTGTGACAGGATATATTTCACTAGAATTTTTAATGGAAGGTTGTTCAAATGTTCTCCTGATTGAGTGACATGCTACAGGCTGTCTTACTGGTTGTGTTCTAAATATAAGAGACTGTGGAGGTAGTACAGTGCACTTAGCCTGATTAAATAATAAATGTGCAGTGAAAGGGTAGTTACTGTTATCTTACGTTGCTCATATGTAGAAATATATTTACAGTGATACTCTCTTCGGTAGCTTGTTTAGACTAAAGAATGCCCATCTTTCAGTATACACTATTGTAACTGCTGTGATATGTGGGCAATAAATGACTTCATTGTTTTCCATAGATTTAATTATTGTGGTTTTGAGGGCTCTGAGATCAGGTGTATGCAAGAGTGAAGAAAGATGGTTTTATTCCTCTTCTGCACATTCTCAAACTTTGATTTATACATGGAGCTGCTGTTCTGAAGGACAGTATTACTCCTGTGAAGCTTCTGTACTATTCAAATCTTCCTTGACATATGTGTTGGCGCTAGGATGTGGGATCCTGAGGTTCTCGGGTGCTTTTGTGTCATACTGGCGTCCTCCTATGTTATGGGAACTCCAGCTCTGCCACCTGTTCTGCCTCCTTGCCAAGAGAAGCTGTTGGGAAAGGGCTTTTGCCCAGAGATGAGAACTCCTCTGTTTATTAATGAATTCTGTGTTCTGTAAGGAGCAACTGAAGAGAAACAGCTGATTCCTTTATTTCTTAACCTCTGCTGCTTAGCAGTGATGGGGGACCCTGACTGTAGAAGTATCTCAACAGGCTGAGGTGCTTCTAGCACAGATGGTAGTTGCAATCTTTTTTGTTTTTAAAAGAAAAAAGGAGCTATACACAGTGAAGGCTAATATAATCTATAAATCATTCTGCAGTTCGCAGGAAGCAGTTTACTTGAAGACAATTTATGTCTCTTAAGTCTTTATTTAGCAGCTACTCCCCGTAATCAACCCTCTTTGCTCAGTACCATCTTTACAACATAGGTTTCAGTAGAAGTTCCCTTGTTTCAGGGGATTTATTTACTGTGTCCATTATGTAAGCTTGGGAATGAGATTTTTTTTCTTCATGGGCACTGTGATTTCCAAATGAAGATTTACTGGGGAAATATGGGGGCACTATAGGAGTATCCAGCCAGGTGAAAATGTTGAATAAAGAAAATAAAATGGTTTGTACTGTATTTCACGTGTACTTATTCAGCCTCCCTTTTTTATCATTTCAGGGAGGTGATAGAAAAGAAGCCAGAAAAATTCAAAGTTCAGTGTTTGACGGATATAAAAAATTTGTTTTATCCTAACACAGAACCCTTTTATGCTGCTTTTGGAAACAGACCTGCTGTAAGTAATAGCTGAATTTATTTCTATTGCAGAGAACAGAAACCTTGCTGTTGTTTCATGGTTCTGTTCCATTGGAACCTAGAAACTTTAAATGGGAGTTAAGAATATTTTTATTAGGCCCTGTACAAAGGAAAACATAAAGGTTCTTCCACAAGGATCTTGCAGTGTCGGGTGCAGACAAAGATGGAAGATCAGCAAAATAACTATGTTCTATCTGCATAAGTTAGCATAACAGCAAATACCGGTTGAAATACTAACTAAAGAAACCCTTAAGCTTGTGTGAAAACTCTGATCTCATTTTACTCCACACAGATACAGTGTCAGTGAGATACTCATGGACAAATAGAAAATTTTTTTGATGAATATTGGTGGAACGTACTCTTCAAACTCTAAGTACATTCAGAAGAACTTGGATGTCCACTGAAATCAAAAGGTTCTACTGTGCATGGAAGTGATAAGTTGTTTGGCACAGAGAGGGGAAGACAGATCTCTGACTCTTTTTGAAGGCTGTATAATTGGGCAATAGGCTTTTCTTGCTCCTGTCCTAGCCCAAAGAATACTTTTATCCAGAAAAGGAAACATCCTCACGGACTAGGGCAAAGCCAGTGACACTGGCATGTGACTATTCCTCCTTTTAAACTGTTAATGCGATCCAAAAGACTGTTTTGGCACAGGCAGCTAGCAGTCTTCCAGGCAATTTCTGAATATGATTGCTGTGTTAGCTTGGGACATGGAGCCTTCCCAATGGGCATCTGATACAGCTGTAGTGGGGAGGGGAATGGTGTGTGTGGAGAGGTTGGTTTGGTTTTTTTTTTGAGGGGAGTTGTATAGAGAGTTTAATAATTCTGACACAATACGAAGAGACTTCCAAGTCTGAGAATGGGTACTCACACTGTTTAGTTTACTAGTGTAGATAACGTTGCAGGTGCCGCTGAAATCTTTGAAAGCATCCTGCTCTCAGAAGGGTATGTAAAGAAGACCTGCTTCAGATGTTTATAGTTTCACTGGGCACCTAAACTTAGATGCTAGCTCAGTTGGGCCCCTTATTTATGCCCAGGAGCCCCACAGAGCAGTTGGTACTTCCTCCAGCTCTATATTGTCAGGTACTATTTGATGTAGAAACTGATGTGTAGTATAGTAATGTGTAACAAGTAACCTGGTAACACTAGTGTGGGGTCTATGGCTAAGGACCATTGGCATGCAGCTTGGGTGTATGGAAGCTAAACCCACTTAATTGTATGCCTGTACCCTGGCCATGCCATTCGGTCTTCAGAGAATGGTCCTTCACCCTTTGTATTTCCTCGTATGACTACCAAGAGAGCACTTCAGTTGGTTACCTTTCTTTAGTTGGTGGAGAGGAATGGGACGTGTCTGGAGAGTAAGCCAGGTGTTAGGTTACTGGCTCCACGAGACCTAAAGGCTTCTCACTGAAGCGCCTGAGGACCGTGGATCCCCCAGCCCTAGCTGCTCAGTGCTGTAAGAGCTGAGATACGTTCACTAGCAGAAACATTGATAGCTCAGGGAAATTATCAGTAGAAATGTGGACACTGGCCGTTGCCAGCGTGCACGTGAACATTCAGAGACTGGGCTGTTTAGATGCCTAAATGTTGGACAGAGGTGCCTGGCAAGGTAATTTTGGCACTAAAACCATGGATGTTGTAGCTACATTTGAGAGGATTCAGTGTGCCTTTCTGATGGGACTTTGTTTCTACGTTTGTCTCGTATTTTTGTTAGGGTTGCTGACACTTACAAGCAGCAACTTTTTTAGTTTCCTCTTTTAGCAAATTCCAGCAAGAATAAACATTATTGTGAAAAGGCAGATCATGATTTTTTTTTTTTGTACCTTCTTTTTTTCTCTCTTTTCTTTAGGATGTTTATTCATACAAACAGGTGGGAGTTTCTTTAAACAGGATATTTACAGTTAACCCCAAAGGAGAACTTATACAAGAGCATGCAAAGACAAGCATCTCATCGTAAGTAATTTCTTATCCCTAACACCTGATAGACTGAATTAATTTGCTGTTCTAATTTATGACTCAGGTTGCCCAAAGATGCATTTCATTCCTTAAAAGATTTCAAACAAAACATAAAAGATTTTGAGTAAAATAGAGACTTTCCACTTTCCTTCAGTTAAACTGACAAAAAGGAATTAATTGTTTAGTATTTTGTTTAATATATTACGTGAATAAAGTAGATGGAAAGACATTGTCAGTGTACCATTTAGTCAGCATAAAAATGAAATGGGCTAGTTTCCTGAAGCCACCTGCCTTTTCATAGCCTTTTTCAAAATTTCCCTTTCCTGGAGCTCCTATCTAAAAGAGCCAGACAACAAAACCTGAACACAGGGCTGAGGGCTTCCAGCAAGATGTTTAGGGACTGTAGCATCTTAACACTGAATGGGCATGGCCTTCTGTAATGTTAAGAGTGTCCTTAATTGAAGGGGAGCCATATGCGTATAAAATGTGAACAGTCAGTTGAGCACGTAGCTGCTTGAGCGAAGCTGGACAGAAATGGAGAAGCAAAATAGGGGGCTTGAGTATTTTAGCAAGTGATCTGGGTGGAAAATGGCATCTGTTTCTTACTAGATAAGCATTATTGCTTAGAATGAATGGATTTACAGTTCAGATAAGAAATCTTCTCTGGAAGCTAGGCACCAAAATAGTTTAGTTTTACTCATTTGAGGAGGATGACTTATCTCTGTGAAAGAAGCCATGCCTTAGTGGTTGGGGATTTATAAAAATTCAAAGTAAGATGATCTGAAATGTTTCAGCATTCTTTTTATTTGTTTATTTTCCAGCTATGTCAGACTGTGTGAAGTGGTAGATCACATTTTCCCTTTGCTGAAAAGAAGCCATTCTTCAGATTTCCCATGTTCTGATACCTTCAGTCAGTTCACCTACTGGAGAGAACCTCTACCGCCTTTTGAAACTCAGGATGTACATCCAACCTCATCTTAACTGCATCTCCAAACTGTTGGCCTAGGCTCAAAGAATGAGTTAGCTTGTACTGAAAGGACAGCACTTGGCTTTTGCTGCAGACAGTTCAACTGGAATCTGTGTTGTTGTGAGCATTGTATTCTTTTGCTGTGAGCAAATTTAGAAATGCTTTTTCATATTTAGCCACGTTTCCAGGTGATGAGGAGTCTTGCTAGGAATAGGAGTTGCGTTTGTAGCTCTTCACCCAGCTCCTCAAATCGTGCCATACATTTTCATTATTTAAGGTCAAATAAAAGTGATGTTGGAGTTGCAGTTAAATGTGCTATAAGGTTGTAAAGTGCTACTGTATCTTTTCTGCATCACTGAAGTCATCTTTCATCTCATAAGAACCCCCTGCAAGTAAGGGAGCTGAAGGTGCTCACCAGTCCTGACACTGTCTGGTGACACGGACAGGGGTTGCAATCCATATGTCAAAATTCCTTTCTCTGAAGGAGCAAATAATTCTTCCTCTTTCCCCTTGCTTGACCAACAACTGTTTGTTTAAGAGTTAATTACTCTTAGGCCTAGATCCTCAGCTGTTGTAAATCAGTGTAGCTATCAAAGCCACTTGAGCTGTGTTGATTTATTCCAGCCTGTTGTTTTGACATGGTAACACTTTTCTAAGGAAATAAATGATGTGTCATCTAAATAGAAAGCAAGTTAAATAAGATGGCCAGATTCTGGCAGGCTTTCTCCATTTGAGAAGTACCATGCTTCAAGAATAAGTGTTTGGATTAAGGTAAGTGTGCAAGTGGAAGAGAGGCCACTGTGCATAGTGCCCGTCTTCCTGAAGTCGGTAATTTTCAGTAAAGACGTCTTATCTGCCGAATTTGCTGAGTTTCAGGATCGTTACTGAGCCAAGAACACTAAGGATTTTGTCAAAATGTAGTAGTTTTATTTGAAACATTATTTTGGCTAAAATGTGAATTTTGATGCTGTTGAATGATGCATCTCAGGGTTTTTAGCGTATGGAATTTTTTTTTTGGTTTTGTATCATAAAGAATGAATGCTTTTAGTAGAATTTACTCTCCTCCAAGATAATGAAATCTCTTCATCTTTTTTTTTTTCTTTATTTGTCCAGACACAAGCTGTAGATACTGATTTTGCTACCTGCTTTTGATTGCCTTAAGACTTAACTGTGCATGCTAAAAGCAATACTGCAGATCAGTTGATAATGTTTTCCAAATGGTCTGCCTTTACACAATGCGGTACTTTACTTAAAATATAGGCATCAAGTGACTGCATGTCAAATGATCCTAAAATGTGCTTGTAGCTAGGAAAGAAACCTTTTTTTCCCCTTTAAAAATATACTTAAAAGTCTAACTGTTCTCTGAAACACAGAAAATGGCATCATGGGATTCCATGTATATTGTATTTCAATATGGCTAAAACAGTGGTTCACAAGCTGTGGTCTCTGCCAGCCTGTGATCGCTGGGGCTATGGTACATGTTCTGCAGCTGCTTTGTAGTGTTTTCAGTTAAGAGTTTAATAATAGGAAGGCAGAGTGGTCCAGGAGAAATTTTTAGTATGTGATTGTGGTCGGTTAGTACCCAGAAGTTTGGGAGCAGCTGCTCTGCCTCACATTTGTTCTGTTTCAACAAATTCTGGTTTTGCATGTCAAGAGCGATAGCAGCGTAGGTAGGACGGTAACTGTAGTAGGGTTTTTCTAACTTCTAGCACTGCAGACTTTGTGCGATGTCAGGGGCCAATTTACGATTTCCCTGTGCCTTCGATAGTATGAGTGTTAAGTGCAATCCTTTACACAGCTGCGGTGTGCACTGGTGAGCCCTCCCTAAGTCTTCCTTTTCATGTGGACATTGCTGCTTTGGGCAAGGTGCGCGCCCACTTCGGAGTTACCAGGACTAGACAAACACAAAGAGGAAGAACTGTGTGTTTAACAACCCAGACTGCTTATGCTCTCTTGAAAGTTTAAAGAAAATGAAAATATCTTTTTACTTATAGACGGGAGAAATGTGGTATGGATTTTCTGAAAGACAATCAGTGAGGACTGCAAGTTGCCAAACTGAGATGGTTGCATCTCTGAATATAGCCACGCTTTCCTTTAAGTATCTATTAATACTTGTCATTAATGATTGAATTAACGGATGAATATGCTAACTGCATCCTCTTAATTCAGTTTTGGTAAAGGCCTACTTCAATCCATTTCTTATGCAAAATCAAACCAATCCTTCTCTTCAGTAAGAGGCTGTCAGTTTTGTGGTTTTTATTGATACTGGTAGTTGAGGTCTTTTTTCTAAGGTACTGCATACAGTAGCTTCCACCGGAAGAGATGGTCCTTGAAAGTTCTCCACAGTTGAAGCCTGTGATGTGTTTATTTGTAACTTACTAAATAGCTAATCCAGGGTTGTTTGTTTGCCATTAGTATTTCAACCCAAATGATAGTGTGAATGAGTGGTCATTCTAATTCCGTCAGATTTTCAGGCGTAGTGCAGCACGGGCACAGGTAACCCTGAGACGCTGCGGAATCTGTCCCTGTGTTTTTCAAGACAGTTAAAACAGAGTTGTGGCTGACTTGAAGCAGACGATCAAGCGTGAAGTTGGGCTAGATGACCTCCAGGGGTCCCTTCTGACCAACATTTCTGTGATTCTGTGAAGTTAAACGCCTTACTTCTGACATACTGTATACCCCTTTGTATCTGAAAGTTGAAGTAGAGCTGAACAGTGAAATGAATGTCTGTTTTTATAATAAATGTTTATCAAATTTGCTCACAGAAAAGAGACTGACGAAAGTCAAAGTTCTGGCCTGACCTGCTAGAAACATCACCATACTTCTTCAGAGAGTATAAGACATTTTGATTTGGTAGTTGAGTAATTTTATGCATAATATTTAAACTGCTTTATTAATTCATGTAGAAGAAAAAGGGATGTTTAAAAAATTTCTACTCTTTCTGTGAAAGAAAAATTCAACCGTGCTTGCAGTCTAATGCTGGTTTCTGTTACAGAAAGAATATTTGCCTAACATAAATATGCAGACACATTAAATCACAGTATATTCTATTTATACAATACACAAACTAGAATATGCAGCAGTGAGGAGTGACTAATGTTTATTTTCTTGAAGCTGATGACCGTAGTGCTCCAGCTGTGTCATGTGAAGGAAAGAATACCATACTTGTTGTATTAGTGACTGTTGAAGATAAAATGTTACTGTTGTAATTTGGGGAGGGAGGAGAAAGAGGGTATTGGGTATTTTTTATTTCTAGATAT
This sequence comes from Phalacrocorax carbo, assembly GCF_963921805.1. Classification (NCBI taxonomy): domain Eukaryota; kingdom Metazoa; phylum Chordata; class Aves; order Suliformes; family Phalacrocoracidae; genus Phalacrocorax; species Phalacrocorax carbo. The sequence continues at coordinate 113,878,941 of NC_087515.1, forward strand.
GGTTTATTATTTCAAAACCTATTTATATATAGTATTTACTCTGTATATGTATGTGCTACTGCGATGATGAAAATCACTTTAACGCCTCATTTTGATCTGCTGAATGCAACAAGGGTGGAAATATATATTGTAATAAAGGCAAATATAAATTTTTTTCCTGACTTTTCTATTTTTCTATATGTTTTGATAGTGGCAGAGTGCTTTTGCAGAGCTGCTGAAATTCTGTAAAGCCTGGCTTTTGTAGCTCCAGCCTCAATTGCCTGTCCCTGGTTGGGGCTATCTGGTGTAGCTTCCAGTGCTTGCAAAATGTTTGCTCTTCTGCTGCAGCATTTGACCCAGAGCCTTTTCAAATGGGAGGAGTTCCTTGAGGGAGACAGGGCCAGGATCTGGGGGTATGGGAACAGCACCTCGGTGCCAAGAGCAACCAGATGGGAACTGGAGCAAATTGGACCAGTCAGGAATCTTGCCTCACCCCAGAGTTTTTTGTGTGTGTTGGGTTATTTTTTTTTTTGTGGGGTTGGTTTTTCTTATTTTTTTTTGTGTTTTAATGTTTGTTTCATCTAATTCCTAATGTGACCTAAGGAAAAACTAGCCATCTGTTTTGAATGGGAGTGTTGTCATTCATGGCAATGAGACCAGATAGTCTTTTTTTTTTCTTTTTTTTTCTCTCCTCCTCTTTGACATTGGCCATTCTGCTGGTGAGAAGCAAACAGTCTTTCCTTTTGTCCGTGAGAACACAGCGCTGCCTTTTGCTCCCTCTGCCGGGTTTGCTGAGCAAACTGACTGCAGCATAGTGATACTGCCAGGCTTGTGTTAGGTGGTATGAAAACAAAGATGTTTGGGGTTGATAAGGCTCTGCGGCAGCTCAAGTTGTGTGTTAAAAATACAAGAGCCAGCCGTATTTGGGCAGCCTGCAGTCAGTGCTTCTTCAGTCTTCTCTATTTTCTGTATGTCTCTGGCTTGTATAAACATTTACACTGGAGCTCTGGAGACAGGCTTTGAAATGAAGGTGCCCTTTAATTAAAAAGTGGAGAAATGGTGCTTTTGCATCAGCAAACAAAACTTTGTAAGGACATATTCATTGCTCCTGGAATATCCCATTAACACTAGAGGTAGAAAAGTCTGGAGAGCAAACCTCCTGAGGAGCAAAGACAGCAAAGTTGGGTTGTTTTTTTCTTTTTTTTTTTAATGCCATGGGGAAGGTAGGGAATATTCCCAGAATACTACATTAATTTCTTCTTTATAAATAAATAGTCTTAATTCAATATGCATTGCAGATGCCATCAGGTACCTCAGGCGAGATCGTTGCAAGAGGCAGAAGGGTGTTGGCGCTAAGAGCTAGCGCTAAAAATATATCTTTCAACTCTTCTGTGAATGCATAAAAAGGTGAAGTCTGGAGGTTGTTCTTGGTCTGGGTTTTTTTGGGGGTTGGTTTTTTATTTTTTCTTCTCATAAAAGTCCAGCAAAGTACAGCGGTGAGGGGAGTACACTCGCAGTGCCACAACCTCAGCTAGTCCTAGCTTTTTTGCTTGCAGCCGCTGATTTTGTCCTGTAGGATGTTGGAGATATGCAGCGAAAGGGCTAGGTGTAGGTGAGAGACTGGCTTTAAAGAAAACCCGATGGTGGTGTAGAGGGATTACAGTTGTCGGATGCTTTGGGAAAGAGAGCCTCATCGGCACCTTTCCAGCCCTGGGGATGTGAGGGAGAGAAATAAAGGCAAAATGAGAAATCTGTTTTCTTCTAGAAGGAACTGGAGACAGGGAACAAAAACAGAGTTAAGTGGTCAAAAAGCAGCTTCTTTTTTCCATCCCCATGCTGAACCTAGGTGGTACCAGGTCTGGCACTGAGCTCTGCCTTTTGCCTCTTAAACAGTCTTGCCTGAAATCCCGCGTGTCTGCATCGCACAGAGAAGGTGGGAAGGCCATTTTGGCTTCATTTGCCAAACAGAAGAGAATAACATTGACCAAAAGGGAATCTATATTTAAGTGTCCAAGGGGTATTGCTAACAGCACAACAAAGTTGCAATTACAGCTAAATTTTAAGCTTAGTTAAGGACTAGGGCTTTATTTTTTCATGAACTTGGGAAACAAAGCTTTTGCCTGCAGTATGTACACCCTTGTAGTACCATGCGTGCATCCTTGTAATAAGGCTTGCTTCAGAAAAAAAATATAGATGTAACTTATCAGCCTATTTAAGCATGTGCTTAAGTCACACCTCTCTGCACTGACATTTATGCATATTCTTAAGCACTTTGCTGGATTAAACCAACTAATGCCAAGAAGATTGTGTGCTGGGGAGATAGAGTTTCCGAGCTGAAGAATTGATCTGGCTTCTCTAAAGGCTACTCTTGGACTGGTTTTTAGCCTCCAGCACTGTCAGGTGTTCTGCCCGCTGCCAGCAATCTATTTATTGATACAGGAAATCCATTTTGCCTTGCCTTGCTTTTAATGAGTTTTGCAAGCAAGTGGCCCCTTCCTGTGACTCATTCTGTGTTTTCTGAGCAGGGGATTGTGGTTTTAAGTTTCACGTTGGAAAGCAACCGCTGTGTCTGCTTTCCTTGTCTGCTGGAATCTCAACAAGAGGAATACATTTTGGAACAAAGAAATGTAAATGGAGTAGAACAGTTCACGTTTCTTTGCAAAATTGTATAAACATCCTTCGTTTTCAGGATGGTTAAAAAGACTGGTGCAAAGTGAAAATAGATCATGTTTTAAAATAACAGCTTTAGCTTAGAACATTGCTATTAACACGAGCAAAAAAAGACATTTTCCTGATATCTCAATATGTGTTGGCCCTTCGGTTTATAACCAATAAATAGCCAAAAATTAAACAGTGGAGGCCTTTCCCTGATCTTACTGACACAGGAGCAACTCGATGAGCATCTGGATGGCTGCTCAGATATGCACACCTACGACAGCAATCTGAAGTATGAATAGCAAATACTACAGATTTCCATCCAATTCCTGATCCCTCTCGTCCCTTTAGGCGACTGGAGGCAAAGAGGTAGGAGACGTAGACGTATTTGTTTCTGACTTTTGCCAAAAATATGGTGGCGGAAGGAGAGAACCCTCTGCAAGCTTGGACCGTTAGCACTGAAAACTTAGATTTACGTTAAAAGCAGCCATAAATACATCAAAACCAGTGACCGGCACAGTTTCCATTCCCCATTGCTAGATACAACTATTTATATTTCAGGCTCGGTGGCTATGTCTGTACAATTAAATCGCTGCCCAGTAAAGGGCAGGGACCGTTCTTTGGCCCCCTTGCCAACGGGCACGCTTTGGCGAGTGTCCAGCTGCCTGCCTGCCGGCTCGGGGTGATGGCTGGCCTCTGCTGACCCTCAGACTGTGCCCAGGCGTTGCCTGGAGGAGCGCTGGCTGGCCTGCCTGAGGGACCACGCTAGCAGCACACCGAATAGGCGACTGCGTGCCAGGGCCTGGGCTTGCTCCCTGCCGGTTTGCTGACATGCCCGCACTCCACCTGGGAAGAGCCGGGTCTGGGTCCCACGTCTGGGCTGTAGCTCCTTTCCCCACATGTGTCCCAGCTGGCTGGATAATGAAATATTGGGACCTCTCTTTCCAGGGGGCTTGGGATGAGCTGGGCTCTTCCTATGGGCTTGAGGAGGTGCTTCAGTTCTTCTGTAGTTCGGATTGATCTCAAGAGGAGGCACTACCTGGTCCAGAACTGCTTTCACCTCTATCTAGTGCAAGCCTGTGTAATATTAAAGCATGTTAGGGAAGGCTGAGATCATTCCTGCAGTTCTGCAAAAAGGCCAGAAAAGTCTAAAAGCTCTGGTAACACAGGCTTCATAGAGACAAAGTATGGATGGAGATGTACAGAAGATCATATCTGAGAACAAATAAACATGTTGGGAAAGCAGGAATTCAGCACATCGCGTTACCCATCGTAGCTGTCAAGTTCAAGCTGGCAGAGACAGCAATTGGAAGGAAAAATTGTGAGGCTCAGAAACTGAAGCAGCTTTATTGGGAAAGTACTGAGAGGAAAGAAAGGAGACCCAATATTGTCATACTGTTTCCTGTAAGGATCCAGATATCATGTAAAAATGCAATACTCTGTATTGTGGACTTCATTTCTGATGCATGTATTGTGGGAATGGAAATAACATTATAAATGTCTTTATTTCTCAAAGGATGATGGGGTGGGGTGGGTTTTTTTGGGTGGTTGTTCGTTTGGTTTCTCAGTAACTGATTTTATTGAGAAATGGTGACTTAGGGAGCAGTTCAGCTGTTCACACCCACGTTGCTTTCTAATGCACTCTCCACGCAACCTGAGAGCGCGCACAAGTATTACACTTCCCTGCAAGGCTCATTTCTTTTCTTGCTGTGGACTTCTCCTCTGCACATATGATTGGCAGGGTATCACTTCCATTTTCTTTTGACCTCATAAATTCTTGTAAACCAAGGCTGTGGTTTCGTGGGTGGCTGGTCTGATCCACTGGTTTGTTATTGCCTAAAGGAAAAAGTCACTCTCCCTGTCTCCTCCTTTGCTCCTCCTGATTCTTCACCCCACCCCCTCGCTGTACTCCTAGGATAGTTTTGTTCTGCATTAGTGAGTTAAATGGGCTCAGGCGGAAGCAGGACCTTATGCTTCTGCCTATGTCCAATGAAACCGCAACCTAAACTTTTCTGTGTCCATCTTCATCCTACACCTGACCTCTTCATTCTTATAGTAATCATATAATTGTGGGCAGACCTTATCAAGTGATAGGCCTAGTGTCTATCAGTGAACCTGAAAGCATGGACATAACTGCATCCAGATGAGACTATGAGCGGTGACATACCACAAGTAAAAAAATAGCAAGATCAAAACCATCTGCCCAAGATGTAAGGACTGATTGGGAAGAAAAAAACTGCTCCCAAGTCAGGAACAGGATCCAGCCCATGCCCTGACACGGACATCTTGTGTTGTCTGAGGTGAATCCTTCAATGCGCTTTGTGTCTCAGTTCGCTGTGCCCAAGATGAGGATGATGGCAGTTTCTCTGTCCCAGGCATGCTCTGAGGGCAAGGTACCATAATGCCTGTGACATACTGTGTTATGAAACTGAGGAGTTATGCAAGAAAGCTATTTGAACCACCATCAGTGGCTCAGCTTCTGAATGCCCAACAGTCAAGTTTGTCCTCAGTGACCTGTGGGAGGGAGATAAATAGTGTCCCATTTAATGACGGGTAACAAAAGGTCTTGGTAGCCTCAGTAACTTCAACTTGAATTTCCTGAGTCTGATGTCAGTGTCCCAGGTACTGTGTCAGCCTTTGGTGTGTTCAGAAGAAGGACCGAGAAGAAGTGGGGAGCTCAGAGCAGACCCTAATTTATCGAGTAAAAGCTACTGGTCTTCAAACTTTACAAAGCGGCGCTGCTTTGCTAATGGCATCCGGTACTGTGGTGGCCTCTACGAGGTTCATCATGATCCCTGCAGTGAGAGACCCAGAGAGAACCACCTACCAGAAAAACACAGAAAATCGAAATCACATGTATAAGGTTATTTGGAGTCGCTGGAAATGGGCAGAGAGTTAGAGCAGTGCAGAGAAACACCAAATTAGCGTTAGTCATTGTGACAGAGTGGTATGTACCAGGGCAGTCTGGCTTTTGTGGGATAAGTCCAAACAGCTAGGAGATCTGCTCTTGGGGTCACTGCAAAATGTTTGTTTGCTTGCTGGTTATGTCCCAGCAAATTTTGCAATGCCAGTCTAAATCCTTCAACCGCACATCCAATTTGTAATTTAAGCCTGCATAATTTTATCTCTGCTTGCTTACACCCACTGTCTCCTGGTTTACACAGGCCATTGCTGGTTTCTGTAAGAATTGCTGCATTGATTGATAGGCGAAACAGGAAGGTAGGATGTTTTAATGTGGAATGGTATTTAGAGAGATACAGCATCTGTGTCTAAAGTGAGAGATAGTTACAGGGTTAGACAAGTAGGCCATCAATTACAGGAGACTGAGGTTAGGACCATCTGGCTGTTTGAAACAACACCAGGTGTTAGCAGAAGCAAATTTCCTGTGTTGCAACATAGGAGGAGAGTGGCAGGCAAGAAGCAGCACTCCAGAGCGAACCTCAGCCGTGAAGGAGGCAGCTTCTTATTTCCTTTTTAGTTCTGTCTTGTGGGGGGAAAAAAAATCACTCTAAGAGCCTGACACACCTGTCTCCTGCTCGATGCCCCCTGGGGCTGCTCAGGGCGGGAAGCTCTCAGCCGGGGATGGGAACCCCTCCTGCAAGGAGGGCTGAGCAGGACTTGTACCCACGCAGCCCACTCAGCCAGTTCTTGGCTTTCAATCCCAGCTGCATCCTGACCCTTGCTGATGGACCTGAGCACCAATGTCCTGGTTTGTATACCCAGCATCCACGGTCCTTTCGGAGCCCTACCGACCCATGGCGCAAGGTATCTCCAGCCACACGCAGCCCTGCCTCGGTTTCCCTCCCCCCCCCAAACTGCCTCTGCCAGCCAAGGGAGAGGCAGCCAAGGGTGGGCTGGTTGCTGGTGGAGAGGGTCAAGAGGTGCAGAGAGAGGACCATCACCCACAATCTGCTCAGCAGAGGAGCATGTACTGGTAGCCATTTTCAACCATTGAGGGCTACTGGGCCATATTTTTAAATAGTTACTGGCTTGGTGTATGCAGAATATGTTCCCGCATTACCCATATGTGCATTGTTAACTTTGAGCAAGCCTCCTATGCACTTAAGCTGCTTCAAATTTTCTCGTGTATGCTTGATAATACTTTATTATGATTGTTTACATTAAAAAGGGGAATAATGCATAATGCTGAAATTCATCCAGCCTAAAAGTTAGACTGATAAAAATAAATCAGGAAACAATCATGTCTTCCACTAAAGTTGCTCTTACTGTGCTAAACTATAACTGTAGCTAAGACTTGACGGAGACTCTGGCAAGAGGCAGTTTCCAAGGCAGTTGTTCCTGGCGAGCCCCCCAGCTCAGCAGTGTCCTTTCACAACAAGCAGGCAAGAGGTTAAAAATTAGGTAGATGCAATCTCAGTAACTGACAGCAGAACCTTAGATCGGTTTTTCCTAATTTCTATTTCTATAAGTGAGAAACAACCCTCACGGGTTTATTTTAAACTTTAATTATTATACTTTAATTATCTGGTGACAGAGGGAAAAGCCTTTGATTTGGTTATAAATGCCAAACTTACTTACATGAATTCCTCAATAAAACACTTCATTTAGGGAACACAGCTAAGGTTGCTAAGTGACAGCAATGCAGTTCTGTATCAGCACTTCCAAACCCCCATCGCCAACAAGAAAATGAAATACCTGGGGGCACCGGCGTGTGGGCAGGGTGGGGAGGCTGAAGGGCTGTGGCTCATAAGCAAGCCTGTGCCTATGTATTTTTAGCTACCTATTAAATGCAGGCTTGTTTTCAGAAGCTCTGAGCACTTGTGACATCCACTGAATAACCACAACAGTGCGTCGTCCAGGTCACTGCTATCCAGGTACTCTTGTGAAAGAGGATAATAGGGTGTTAGCTCCAGCTGGATTTGAAAACATTGGCTATTATGCAAATCAGAAGGGCTCACACCGTTCATTAAAATGCAGCAACATGAGTACGGAGCCAGGGATAACGTTTCCAAAATGTACCGGTGATGAACACAGAGGTAGAGTTTTGGCTAATCTAAATTTCTAAACTCTGCCTTTGAAGAGAGAGTATTTGGTGGGGAATACTACAGATAACAGCAATAGCAATTCCTGAAAATAATGCTGTGATTGCAATTCTTAATTTAGAAAGAAAAAGGGAAATTTCAGGTATGTGGTCAAACTAGGTACCTACTGATTTACCTGTGAAACTGATTGGTATCTATTAGTAATAAGCACATGCATGGCCTTCCATAGTGATAAGCAAACACTTAGCAAATTCAACAGGTGTAATCACGGAAGTCAAGTAAAACCACTACCTATTTTCTGGAGTGGGACAGTCATTTTCATGTTCCTTTTTTTGCAAAATATTTTGTCCTATGTGAATATTTAATATTTTGCACTTAGGAATGAGAAAAGCAGTGTTTATTATAATGATGGGCTATACAAATGCTTTTCAAAGTTTTTATGTGGCAATTTGTCAGGTGTGGGCTTGTTTTTTTTATCTGGAATCATTTTGTGTTAAAAGAAAGTCTTATTTGCAAAGCAAATGAAACTCCAACTTCTAAAACTAGGTAAAAATGAGACATAGGGTTGGCTTGACTGTTAAATGAATATCTAAAACTAACACATAACCACCGACTTCTAAGATTGGGCTAGAAAGAAAATATCCAGAAAATTGTATTGACTGCATCTATCCAGGATATTTGCTCTGGTGTTTTGGATGGATTATTGCCTATTATGCATTTCTCTCTTCTTTTGCATCCGCCTCTCCATCCTCTTCTCCCGGAGGTTTGTGCTTGCATTTCAGATTATGCTCTTTTCCTAGATGTTTTATTCTTACCTTCCTTAAGAGCTCCCTGTTTTGTGTGCCGGTGTTGGGATCTACTTCTGTTTCAGATGGACTGCGAGACGGGGTTGCCCTGGGCCTGATCCTGCCTACATGCTCATCTGCTTCTCCGTTGTCAGGAGGCTCGGCTGTAGGGTTGTGGCAGGAGTAAAATGATAGCTGCTCGTGGCACCAAGGCTGTCTGCAAAGATTTCACAAAGACTTACTTTATTTATTAACCTCTTGAAAACTGCCAGAGCTGCTATACCTAAATCAACCCTCAGCCTGCCCAGTCCAGCAACCAGTTCTAGCTAGGAGTAACGATGCAATGGGTTTGTGCACAAAAGCTGTATTACAAAAATGCTTACAAAAATACTTATAAAGTGACCTTTATAAGGCCCTCATATAGGAGCCAGATGACTGGCTCCATTTGCAGCTCTAGCCTGGCTTTGCACATACTTTCAATCCCATGTAAGAGTGTTCAGGAAACTTGGCCCCAGACAGCAAGAATGTTGTGGTGAGAGAAGTAGAGCTCAGCGCAACTTAGGCTCAGCTTGGGGCTTATCTAAGCCTCAGGGTGATGGATCTGGCACAGACCTGCTGCACTGGATGAAACGTGGCCGTGCCTGGGCAATCACCACTGCTTTGCCTTTTCTGCTTCAGAGCCCAGTGCCGGTGCTCGCTGGCCATGCAAAGTCGAAACATTTGAATTTGAGAAAGCCGAACCCATCTGCAGTGGCTCCTCTGCTTGATCAGGTCCGTGCCGGCATGCGGTAGCTCAGCGGGCAGTGGGTAGCTCCATGGTAAAAGAAGCCTGGCCATCAGGAACACAATGCTGGCACATCCCGAATGACTCTGTTCCTGCAGCCAAACTATTGGTACCCCAATAAGCACCCTGGGATATTTAAATACCCCAGGCTGAGAGTGGAGCAGAGGATGATTTTGGCCTCTTGACTGTTGAGTCAGTTCCTGTGACTTATGGGCCAGGGGATCATTTCAGGTGCAGCCTTGGGTAAATGGCTAAACCACCGCTCTGCAAGCAGTCCTAGGAAGCACTGTGCATCCACACGCTTCCTCCTGCCTCTTGCCTCTGAAGGGCGGGATGGAAAACCTGATGCTGGGATCTGCGATACAGCCTCCTTCCCTGTGGGTTGGTAGGAGAAACCAAAAGAAACAGAGAAAGAAATAACACCACAACTGTCTTTGATCTGACTGAGAAATGCATTTTCAAGAATAATATGTGAGAAAGGCATCAGAATTTTTGCCTGCTTAAAATTTCCCATTGTCTTCTAAGGAGCAAATACTTTGGTGTATATTTTGTTTAGCTGGATTCTTTTGCTATGATGGTCTGTCTACACTGAATAAATTCTTGTGCTAATGGCTCCACGATGCTGCTTTTAAAGATTATAATACATTTATAGCCTGCTGATTAAAAAAAAAAAAAGCTGTATAAAAGCCAGGTATTAGCTATTATTAAATAAAAATAATTTACAGCTTACCACAGCCACAATGAATGAGATTGACTCACTTATGTGCTTTAGGACATTTTTTTAGTTTTTGTTTTACGAGACTGTACATGAAGGATGTTAGCTCAGTTGGAGATTTTCTCTTTTACTCTATGCCAAGATTTTCAGAAGTGACTAATGACTTTGGGTGCCTAGCTGGAAACATTGTAATAACGCCTGAATTTCAGAATGGCTGAGCACCCATCATCTGAAATTTAAGTCCTTTTATGGTTGTTTAAATTCAGCTCTCAGGACTGAGATCCTCTAATTCATCAGTAACTCTTGAAAAGCTTGCAAGTTATGGAAATGTATTAAAAACTTTAAGATGCAATTTCCTCCTTAAAAGCCTCCCCATACCCAATTTTCCATGTTCCAACATGTGTGGAATTAGAAGAAAAAAAAAAAGGCAATTATTGAATGCAATACGCTTTGATTTTATGATAATGAAAACACTGTGTTCATTTCCTTACTACAGTGTGGTAGCCCTGCTTTTCTGATAAATCGTAATATCCATAACCTCGTTTTCAAAGATCATTGTGTCAGTTTTCTAGATCCTCAGCATAAATCAGTGGCGTGGTTGTGGGAGTTCAGCCTTCATTTTGCAAAGGTAGACACAGCTCTGTTGTCTTTATGTAGGGAGGAATGATTCATGGGACACAGCAAGCGCAAAAGGCTTGGGATACCTGGGGATGAAAGTCCCATGCAAGCGGACACTACTCTTCATTTCACAGGCTTTCTGGTGCTGTGCTGCCACAACCCACAGTTATGGAGTGGACAGATATTATCTTTTACTAACAGTACCTTTGCAGATAACAAGTCAGATCTTTGATATCCACTGGTGCAAACTGCCACCAGTTAAATTATGCCATTTGACACCAGGTGGGCTTAGTATTGGCTTAGAATTTCATTGCTCACTGGGAGGTGAAGCCTTCCCTTAGATAACTGGAGAGCTCTGGCAGATTATCTCATAAAAATCAGCTATTGCATCAGGCACAGAATAGGAGGAAGTTAGTCTCTTAAATGAATTGTAACTGGAAGCTTTTACTCTGTCTAGCCAGGCCGTTACCCACAGCTTATATTAGATCTGATCTTTTTATGCTTCCCTACAGGTTTGCTTTGATTGTCTCCCCATTTTCCAATAAACACTGTAAGACACCACTGGGCAATTACTGAGGAAGTCCCTGGGAACTGTTCCCAGCAAGTCTGATCTGAGGCATGCAGGGTGTAAGGCACTTGCCCAGGATCACATGCCCCCAGATACACGGGGCACATGGATGGCCGTTCCCAGAAGTGGATGCCAAGAAGCAAGCTAGCGAGGGGCATGGGAACAGCTGGGTGACCGTATCCAACGGCAGCGGTGGGAGACTGAGGGCTGCAGTGGGACTGTGTGAAATGAAGCTGTGTGTTTGGTTTTGAAGAAAGAAACCCAAATGCTTCTCTAAAGGACATTGGACATCACTGAGCACCCAGTGGCAGTGCTACGCAGAGGTACTGTGAATCATTTATCACTGCCCAACTGATCATTTCATCACCTGGATGGCCCTGAAAATTTAGCTCCAGGCAAGGACAGAAGAGTAAGTTTATCCTAGCATCTTATACTCTCTTTCTATTAAAAGGTTGTAGCATCTATTTTTTCCTCCAACTATTTTCCCACATCCTACCTCTCTGAGCCTAACCGTAATCCTACACTCATTCCTGTACTGGCATCTTACCTTCCCAGTCTCTGTCTTCATATCACCTGACTGCATCCTCTCCCTGGCTTTAGCCAGGTGACCCACTGGCTCTGTGGAGGACACAGTGGAACCAGCAGCCCCTTGCAACTTTTATTGGAACGGTTTATTTTATTTCTTATTGTTCAGATGAGCCTATTCCAGTCTGTAGTATTGAAATCCAGAAAGACACATGGGTATCCCCCAGTGTGCAACCCCAGCCATGGCCAGGATCTCCAGAACCTTGCTACCCACATCCATCCGTCCTATTGGACAGGGTCCGCTCCTCTCCTCTGGCTGTGAGGCTGCTGACCCCCAGGATTACTCAGGCACAAAGTCTGGCCAAAAGCAGCCACACCTGTTGTGCAGTGAGGGCTACACCATCCATACTTGCAGCATGACAGCCTCTTTTCTGCTGTCCTGCATCCTCTGAATTGCCTGACCGGCAGCTGAAGTCCTCAGCAAGGCAAACACCGTGGTGCCGAGGAAGGCCTAATGCCACATGCCTCTGAATGACTCCTTCTTTTACCTCTCCCTTCGCAGGATGTGATGTGCTGGAAGGGTTTCAGGAAAGGAAATAGAAGAGGAGGGTGGGGAAACCTTCTGGCTGCCCAGCTACCCTTCAGCTGATGATGAGCAGCTTGTCTTCCTAGATGTACCCAGCTGCCTAGACACTTCTGTTCATGGTACCTATGGCATTGTCCTTCAGCTAAAATATGTGACTTCTGTTTTAATAAGAGCAAATAGCAATACATGTATGTCAGACATCAAAGGGCTTGGGACTTACGAGTTTTGCAGGTAAAAAATGGAGCAGATTTTTTTTTTTTAAATGAGTCTAAGAGTTTGGACAACAGCATTGCACAGGGGAGAATAAAAGCCACTCTACCTGTACTCAGGCAAAAGTACGTTATACTGAGTATATACTGGCTAGAAAAGGGAGGGCAATGGACTCTACAAAGAGGGTCTGAGACATGACACTGGAGGCATAACCAAACCAGCAATCTGTTGCCTGGCTCATCAGTAGGGAATAAAATTTAGCCCACTTATAAGGAAATGAACAGGGCCCTGGAGGTATTTCTGAAGAATGAGACACTGTCGTCTGCACTAAGCATGGCTTGATACGACCTCTAAACCTCCAAGGCCACATTTTTCTGCTCATAAGGAAGCAGAGCCTGCCCTGGCAGTACAGTGTCTATAAACACCATGCTGCTACAGCCCCACTGGCAGCAAAGCCACCAGTAGAGGCACAGCTGAAGGGGAGATGCCTGCCACCCCAACTGTGCCCCACCCTGTACCACAGTTGCTGGCAGAGGGATTTTGGTAGCATTTCTGAATTCTCCTGTTCCTATCAGACACAGCCTTGAGGGCTGACCTGCTTGGTGTAGACTGAGAATCACAGATGATGTTTTCATATTTACTTGGCTACTGGTTTCACACGAGCACCTGTATCGCTGAATGATGTGTACAGCACTGCTTGTGTCTTTATGGAATAGGGTCATGTTGGGGCCACCACCTGTCCTTTCCCTGTGCCTTCAGCAGTCTTTTCCATCCATGTGCAAAGCTGGTGAAGCGGCTGTTTGCCGAGCTGGCTTCTTGGCTGGACACTCCTCCTACTCTTGCTGCCTTTGCCCCGCAGCCCTGTGGGATGTCCCAGCTTTCCCCCTTTCCCATCAGGTGACCATGACCAGGGAGGACGACATGTCTGCAGGCTTGTGGGGACTGGGGTTTTTCTCACATGATGCCACAGCGGTGGGGACACAGCACTGCACAGCTCTGAAGCAGAAATTTAGTGTGGCATAGCCAAAACGGCCTGAAGAGCCTAGTGGACACATCAGTGAGCAATGGTGTCCTAATGCCTCTAATTTCTCTTATGAATTTCAGTGTAAGTCACCAGATATGTCTGTATCCAGTATATAAGCCTCATTTTCTTTTCCTCCATAAAATGCATCTAAAATTAAAGTGTATTTTACTCTGAAATTTTCTAGGAGGATATAACTGATCCTGGTTGCCTAAGGAGATGTCAGCTTACTGCTGCCAGCACTGCAACTACTGCAGCAGCAGCAGCGGCAGCAAATCCGGAGGTGGTGGATCGAATCGACCCTCCTTTAGGCCAACAAATACACAGATGTGTCTTTGTCCCTGGAAAATATGGGAAAGCCCAGAGAAGGTAAGAAATGTACTTTGTTCTCTTTGTAATACACTCTTTTTTCCTTCTCCGTCTGTCCAGCGGTGGCTGTGCCGTGCCGAGGAGCGTCTCCCCAGCATCATCCTGTCCCAGCACAGCACCAGCCCCTTCCTTCCAACACCCCTCTCGGGCACACAGGCGCCTGTGCCTAATTGAGGCAGCGGCTGGTTTTAATATGAGGTCTGAACACTGTTCTGTGTTTTTATTTTTTTAGGTCCTAAATTGCTTTCAAAGGGATGGTGCATCGTTCCGCCCCGCTCCAGCCCACCCCGCGCTGCTGCGGGAGCGGCGGGGACGGTCTCTGCAGCCTCCAGAAGATGGTGCCCTGCTGTTAGGAAACAATGCTGCGAGCAGCAGTCATTCCAGTTCACTGGCACAATGTCACACAAAACGCTTTGTGTCTGTCAGCACATTCCTGGAAGGTCACAGTGAGTGATGAATGCTCCTGTGTAGGAGCTGAGGAGGGTGGTTTTTTTTCTTCTTTTTTTTTCTTCCCTTTTTTTTTTTTTTTCTTTTTTCCATGAATTGCATCACTTGGCGGCCTCTTGGCTTCATTCATTTGACTCCTGTGGTTACAAACCTTTCCCAATTGTTGTGAGCCTGCTTCCTCCACAGCCCCTCTGTGGCCAAAGCAGGATATTCATGACTGACTGGCCTGGGGAAGCTGGATAACTTCCAGCTCCTTTCCACAGCAGAGTTGCTCACTTCCCTCCCCCCGAGGTCTGAAATATCCTGTGGTTCTGGTTAGCTTTCTCTCCGGATGCACATCAGCTAAAGCATATGCATCATCATGTAATACCCAAGGTTGTTTCGGTGCAGCTAATTGTGACAGAGGCTTTATTTAGATGCCATGTATAAAAAGATCAGTAACGCGCTCCAATATGAAGTCAGAAGGATATTTGACTTGATCCTGAATGAAAAGCTGATTTTCACTGGCATGTAGCACTGGAGTTCTCCACTGAGCTTTGCACATATGTCTAAGATGTTTAAATAATTCCAATAAACTATGATGTCATCTTTGCAGCTCCGTTGCCATTTCCTATGATTCGGTTCATTATTTCTTTCCCCTCTGAGTTCCTAATTGCTCATGAAGCTTGTGTAATTGCATGGGGCTCTTCTATTTTTTTCATGCTCCCTTCCACCCATACAGAAACCTCAGACCTGTGAGTTTTAATTGGGGAAAAACACCTACAGCCAAATTCAGAGCTACTTCTCAGTGGGAATTTACCAGCACCTGAGCCGCAGTAGTCACTTGACACAACCCATCCAGCCACACTGGAGGGCATTTTGTTGGCACGGGGAGGGTCCGCATGGGGAGAAGGGTTCAGGAAAACCCATGCCAGCATGAAATTGAAAAAGTAAAACCTGCATTTGCAGACAGTGTTCAGGGCCCTGTTCAGAGGCTCTCTTAGGCACACATTCTTCTGAAGGATGGAGACACACTGAGCAGTCAGGACAGGTTAAGGGTCTCCAGTATGCCTGCTTTTGTTCGCACAAATGCAGCAGGGCAGAGGGTCTGAGAAGGGGCTGCTGGGACCCTGACAGCACATCTGCTGAGGTCTCATTCTGTTCCTGAAGCCATCTGGCAATGTCCATACTGTAAAAGTCTATTTGCCTTCAAAACAGGGTTGACTGTATCTAACTTGGCTAGTGAAAGCCCCTGGTCTAGCCTGGTCCCTGCACTGCGTGACCTCCCTAGCTGTGCCCAGGAATGGGTTGGAGGATGCTGGCAGGCCCAGGTCAGAAATGGTCCTGACACTGCTGTGCCCATTATCCGGTTCAGAAATGGGGATCTGTGCTTGTGTCCTGGCTTTACTTAACTTGCTAGTGTGGATGTACCTGGACAAACTCCTGTGGGCTGGCCAGGGTTCACCTGTAGGACTGGGACTCTTCATTTTGAGTAGAAGAAAAATGTCCTTGGGCTGGAGAAACTAGATGGGAAACTGGTGAGAGGGGGAAGATGGTAAGTAAATTCTGAGTGAGAAAGAGAAGTGTCTGGACTTCAGTAAGACACTAAATAAAGCCAGAGAGAAATAATTTCAGAGGCCAAATGCGTCCTTAGGAGTCAAAGTTTGTGGACTAGAGTAGGCGATACTTTCCAGAAAGCCGCAAGGAAAAACATGTTGCTGGCAGTTCATTGGCATGTAGGGAGAAACTACTGAAACTTTAAGGGGTTTTTTCAGCAGCAACAAATAAGGACATTTTGCAAAAGCTTTGGTGAAGACAAGCAAACTGCAAACTGCTATCCAATAATGACTATATGTTGCAAAATGTGGGATGAAAGGAAAAGATCTGTGAAATCTGAGGACATTTAATGCTTTATACATTTCTAGAGAATTCATCAGATCTTTCAGGTTGTTGAAGAAATGCCAGGAAGTGGAATATCAGAGGTTTTGCACAACTTATGGGTAACTTTTAAAAAAAGTTATCCAGTCAGAGAATGTAATTAAAACTTGTTTGATTTTATTTTGATTTCATGAAGTCCCTTGGTGTTATTATTTCTGCATTGACAGGATCAGGTTTCTTTCTCACTTCCCTTTGTACAGACCAAGAGCTGTTCCATATACAGGCACACAAATAGCATCAAAAACCTTCTTTGAGCAAAGGTCACTTCAGATCAGGTGAGCTCTTTGTCAGCATCACTAACAGCTTGATAACAACATGTGAAGCAGGTTTGCCAAGACACCTAACAGGACTGAAGCCACCTTTTTCTTTCCACTTCAGCATTTCTTGGTGTCACTAATGGGAGTTGCTAGCAGGACCCTTATCCTGTGTATTGCTGTACCTGTCCACAGTGTGTTGCCCTGTGTGCCACTTGTGAAAAACACAAGGAAGTACTGATGTCTACAGGGTTTTGGATGAAGAGGTGGAGGCACTGCATGGCATGAAGCTAGGTCTGCAGCACGTTACAGAGATGAGAGAGACATCCATGCAGATGTGCCATAACCAGCTAGAACAGCCCAGCTGTGGTCATGCAGGCCTCGCTAGAGCCTGTACATGCTCACAAAGGGTGCTGGGTTTGCAGTTGGTGGCTGTAAGTCCACTGTGTCTGCTTTTCATGGGTTGCCTATAGCTCTCTCCATTGTGTCTACCTGAGGATGGGAGAACCTCAGATCTCCTTTCCGCATAGGCACCGTACACCCAGTACCTCTCAGGAGGAGATGCCATGCATACAGAGACCAGTAAGAAGGGCAGTAGTGCTGTCTGCACCTGTCTCCAAGGGCTTTCACAGAGGTATTTGTATAATTACTCAGTGATAAGGAGTAGAGTTCATCTGACTACACAGGAGAAGAAAGCCTCCCAGATTTCCCTTTAATGTCTGCCCAAGAGCAAACCTCAGTGTGCCCTGATGCAGCCAGAGCAGCCTGTAACTGAGAAGATAAGGAGAAGCAGACTTCTATCATTCTCAGTGCAACACAGCTTGAGTACTTATGAGTCACAGTTTGCTCTCAGCCCTGACTGAAGGAAAATGCCTGCTGACATGTCAAAGAAACTTCAGAAAAGTAAGTAAGGGCTCTAAGGATCTTCTCAAGGTATTCTGACATGCACACCAAACCATTTGCATCTGAAGAACTGTTATCCAGCATCAGTAGAGTGACACCAGTATGTGCTCATCATTAGAATGGGAGGGAAGGAAGGGTTTTGGCAGATGCGCGCACGTACCTGAGGAAAAAGAATTAGAACTTCTGAAGTTCTTCAAAGGAGGTGATTTGCTGTGCGCTCTGAGGTTTGACCCATGCAAATAAAAACTTCCTGCATATTTTGTCCTCTGCAAATGGCACTTACATACCAACGTGCTGAGCACCTGGAGTTATATGAGAGTGGGACCTCAGTTCCTGTAGACAGTTCAGCTGGAGTTTCCTTGGTTGTCATGATCCACAGCAGCAAAGCTACCTCGGAAAAAACATGGCTTTTTCTGCCATGGCACATAACCAGTGCTGGCAGAGGAAGGCAGCACCATGGCTGTGGGGATTACGGAGGGTGAGGACGAACCTTCTCCACACATGAGATGGCTTGCTCCTGGGTGGTGCAGGACTTCTGTGTCCTGGCCCCTTCATGTGTGTGCCACAGACAAATCCCTTCCTTTCTTTCAATTTTGTTCTTCAGAAGCCCCTGAGAGGGAAAGGCCAGGGTGCTGTGGGGTGGATGTGAAATCCATCAAATGCTATTCTCTATTACCAGTACCACAAGTCTAGGCAAATTCAGCATTGAAGTCAACGGGAGTCTTTTTTGATGGCCTCAGCTAGGCTTGGATTCTTACTCTAATTATGTGCCTGTGCAGGGTTTGAGGACTGGGATTCACCCACCTAAACGTAGGCATTTGATGAAGGTGTCTAAGGTAGATCAGTACAAAGAGACATATGTAGTCAGACAGCGGGTCAGACTGTCTGAGCACATCCCACTCTGTTAACGGTTAAGAGGCATTAGAGGGATTAATATTCTACTTTGGTGCCTTGAATAGTGCCCAAACTTAGCCAGAAGAACATGTTGAAACACCTAAGTACCCAACTGAAACACTGGGAATATTACTGCATGAGTTTCCTGTGCAACACTTACTAAGATTAGGGTGGAAATGTCCACATGTTGCTGGGTCTGACTGAGGGTGAAGAAAGAAGATAATAAATTAGAAAAATGAAAATTAAAGTAAACTTTTATTTTCATGCTTTATCCTAATATAGCTAGAATGTTAAGAATTTATCACCTGAGTTAAAAGACTTAATCATTACTAAACCCTTTGGCAATTGTTTTAATAACATTAATCAAGATGAGCTCATTTAGTGCTAATGGGGGCGTTTTAAGTACTTTTATAGGATTTTCACTGAAATTCAGAATTAAATAATTGGGCCATTATTCTAAAGTGTTTTTGTCATCCCTCAGGGAAGTCCCAGTTTCTTGGTTTTCATCTGCTTGGTTTTATTTCTTCCCAAGCATTAATTCTGATTGTCCTTGAAAATTTTGGAGCACCCCCTCCCAGTTATTAATCTGACCTTCTTGTCAGCAGTCTGAGGCTGGTTGCCCCTGCTAATCTATTTTGTCAATTCAGTCATGGACAGGAAAGGTTTAAAGTATCACTAAATGAGTTGTGGTGATGGATGTTGAGACAGGAAGAGTGGTGATTGCCATTGGCCAAAGGTTCTAGTGAGTTGAGTTTTTCCCAGCACCCAGGCTGGATGAGCAGTTGGTTAATTAATTGCCCAATTCTGCATATAACATTACCTTAGCATGCTTAGGGGCTGTAGTATTTGCAATCTGGAATGCATCGGCACTTGCTGCAGGCATTATGGAAGGAAGGCAAAGGGTTATGGACTTAAGTCAGTTGCCTGAATTTATGTTCTCAGTGCCAGCTGATAGGCCAAAATGTGCTTGAGACACCCCAATAGCTATGGCAGGTGTAATGCAGGACATACGGTAGACCTTTGCCTTTCTTGAAAAGCAGGTAGATGCCGTGAGTGATGCCCTAGGTATCTGAAATGACACTAAATGTTTTGGGCAGCTGTACTGAGCCCTGTGGTTGGGAATCCATTTGAGACTAAGACTCCACATGCCCATGTACACCCATCTACACGTAAACTAGGTATTGTATACTCCTGTTGTACGTGTTAATGGAGTCCCTGACATGCAGCGAGTGATTTGGCTGCTTAGCCACTACCTGTTTATAATCAGGCTAGTTGAATCACCCTCCAGACTCGTGACTGTGTTGAGTAGATCTCTGCTAATACAGTGCAAACTTGGATGCCTCGGGCTCTGTTCAGCTGACTAAACTTTGATGCCTAGTGCCATGATAGATGCTCTGGAGTCTCCTGGCTGGCCTCTAGCTGTGTCTTCAGAAGAAGCAGGTCATCTCTGCCAGCCCAATGAGGATGTCTCAGACATCCTATGACACCTAAAAAAATTACAAGGCAGCTACATCTGGGCACCAAGGCACTGCCTTTTGTCACAGATCATAGGATGCAATACATTAAGTCACTTCAATACAAATACTAAAATTCTCTGAATCATTCATATAATGATATGTTCATTTAGATGATAGTCATTTTAGAAGTTTTTATTTAATCTGCTAGGAAAGCTTGTATCAATCATACCTAGTTTTGATAATCGCAGGAGACATTGCCATTTCAAACTCACCCCAGTGAATTGTCAAGTCCTATTCTACCAGCATGTCCAGTAATTCACATACCTAAGCCCGAAGAATGACAGCAAAAGTTAACTGTAATGCATTTAAACATTAAATAATGCATATTTTTCAATAGTCAACCAACTTTATGACTGCTGTTTTCTATTTTCTTTCAGAATAACTGGAAGTTTCTAATCTCTTACTCCATTATGGTGATTCGAAATAGAACACTAGATCATAGAATCATGGAATTGTTAAGGTTGGAAAAGAGCCTTAAGATCATCGAGTCCAACCGCTAACCTATCACTGCCAAGTCCACCACTAAACCATATCCTCAAGTACCATGTCTACCCTTCTTTTAAATACCTCCAGGGATGGAGACTCAACCACCTCCATGGGCAGCCTGTTCCAATGCCTGACAACCCTTTCGGTGAAGAAGTTTTTCCTAATATCCAACCTAAACTTCCCTGGCACAGTTTGAGGCCATTTCCTCTTGTCCTATCACTTGTTACTAGGGAGAAGAGTCCGACCCCTACCTCGCTACAACCTCCTTTCAGGTAGTTGTACAGAATTATAAGGTCTCCCCTCAGCCTCCTCTTCTCCAGACTAAACAAACCCAGTTCCCTCAACATCTCTTCATAAGACTTGTTCTCCAGACCCTTCACCAACTTTGTTGCCCTTCTCTGGACACGCTCCAGCACCCCAATGTCTTTCTTGTAGTGAGGGGTCCAAAACTATGAGTATGAGGGGAAAAAATGAGGAAGAATATATTTTCACTTTATATCTTGTCTGGAAAATAAGCTCTGAAAATGTCTTTGAAAAGATTATCCTCTGTGCAAAGATCTTTACTCAGATCACTGTATCAAGCACAATAAACAATGTATGTTACATACAGCAAAACTTCAGCTTCATAAATCCCATTTTGCTAGGCTTTGTGTAATAATGAAGATCACATTTTGTAACCAAAGTGCAGCTTGTACATTTTATATGGTTTCAGCTGTGGGCAAATTATTCAACATCTCAGATAGATAGATTTAACAGTTCCTATTTTTTTATTCACAGATGGAAGTTGAACTATTACACTGAGCAGCTAATATGACTGAGAAGAGTTATTTACAGGATAGCTTAATCATTGGGTAGGATTGCTAAGATGTCATATTTTTAAAGTGTGATGGAAGCATGTCTATTTTTGTGTGCTTTGTGTTCCCACAGATGGGTCTCAGGTTTTGAGCGTGCATTGGACATGCCTTCTGGCCATGCCAAATATATGATGAGTGCAGGATCCAAGTAAAAATACATGACATGTATCCTGTTTACACTTACACAATTATAATAATTCAATCCTCTACACAAGAATGGTGCAAGAGAGTTTCCATTTTAGGAGGTTAAACTCTGCCCACATGTGTGATCTTTGTTATTATTCAGCATCCCACAGTTGCAGGCTGCAGCTGACAGACACTTAGATGTCTCCACTACGGCTGTATGTTACCAGTCCAACAAAACTTACTGCACCCAATCCCTGAAATTGCTTATTCAGAGCTTCCAGAGTTCTAACTCGATTTGAGCTTCAGCTAAGCCAGACCTGAGTCAGGATTTCAGCATTCCATTTTCAGCAGGTAACTGATGCAAAAATGAAGCTGAAAGATTGACACCTCTTATGCCTTTAAATCATGGCAGTATAGCACCAAACAACAGTCAAAATAGCCATAAAGAACCATGTCTTGAGAGGCCAATTATTCATGACTAACCCTGCGGGTTAGAGCAGAGGAAAAGCAGCTTGATTAATTGTAACATTTGTTTTCATTTAATAGATTCATAGTTTTCAAGGCCGAAAGGGAGCACTCTGATTATCTAGTCTGACCTCATGCAGAACAGAGGCCACGGAACTTCACCCGGTGATTCCTGCACAGACTGAGCGGTTCTTCCTTGGTCCATAAGGAAACTCTCCCGCCAGCTATATGGGTGAACATTACCTCATGCAATATACTGGGATGTATCCTGAGCTCATTTTACCAGCTTGTAAATCCTGAGGAGTTTCACTTGGCAGCTCAGGGCTTACATGGATGAAAGTGAAATTAGAATTTGGCTCATGCTTCCTCACAATATGGTAGCCAGTGAAAAGTTTTCTTTATACCCCTGTATAAAAAGTGTAAGATACATATCTATGTATTTGCGGTACATTGCTTTATCCTGAAGTGTAATGTTTGGACTGAATCGGTGAATTTGAGGTAACTGGCATATTTGGTCCAATCATGAATTTTAGATTTGGTTAGCTGACAAGGAAGACTCTTCAATACTTTTGCTGCAGTTTATAGGCGTGTCTGACCTTCTGCCTTGTACAAATCAGATTTCATCCCTAGTATCTGCATTGAATCCAGCACTTCTCATGTCATCAGAGTAAATCCTCCAAAAGATTTAATTTAAGAATCCACCGTGTCATTAAGCAGCTCTTTTCAAGCACTTTCAGAAGCTACATGCCTACCTCCAGAGAGGAAAAAAGTGAAAAGAATGACATTATAGACTAAAAATCCCCGAGTGTAGTCAAATTACACATCTATCCTTACTCTTAAAAGCAAACCCAGCATATTTTAAACACAGCTCAATCTTATGTGACAAGAAATGAAACAATTCAAGCACAGTCACTATTCAAGGTAATATTCTGTTGCTCAGAAATATTGTGCATCTAATTTTAGCTAAATAGCAGACAAATACTGTTATAGTTAGTGGAGAAAAAAAGGAGCTAGGACAGCTATGTGTGTCAGTCAGGTTACTAAGTTTTCCGGGTTTTTGCCAGCCAAACTTTTCAAGGCCTATATTTGGCTGAGACTGCACGATTTCTTTGATATGCCCAATTTTTTGCACCTATCATGTGTATGTTGTGCATTGTGTCACAGTCTTTTTCAGAAGAAAATGACATAGTTCCATTAAACCCCAAGTCTAAAGTGAATATATGAAAATGATCCATGATGCTATTATACTAACCACACTTCCCAAGTGTTACTTTCTAATATCAGAAAAATTTGTTGCCATGGTGACTGGCCTGACCTGAAACAGTTCAGCTGACGCTGAGCTTCCTTTCCCTTCCCCAAAAAGGGAACTAAATATAATCTTTTGGAAAGGCAATTCTTTTTTGATTAGGTTACGGCAATCTCTCACAACCTGTTGTTGATGCCATAATGGCTTATTAACACTCTCAGAAGAAATGGAGAGTTAAAGAAAAGTGGGCTTGAAAGTGGACTCCAATTTTAAACTGAAAATTATCCTTGTTCGAGGTTGCTGTGCCCACCTACCTCAGGATGCTATCTAATTTAGTGTCTTCTGAATAGAAATGGAGAGTTCAAATTTTCCATTAAAAATGCAATTCCAGTAGTGGGTGAATTCAGCATTACCTGCCCACCGATAAGGTGGACAGTGGCATGTTAAAACTTCCTTTGATCCTTAGCAACTTAGTTAATTGGCCTCATCATTAATATGTATCTTACTTTAATCCTCTATTGGATTAAAAGGTAATCTCATGATCCCAAAGTGATGAATTTTTTTTGTTGAAAATTTTCCGTTCTTTGAAAAGGATGCTGAGAAGAAGGAAATGTCAAAGAGTGACATCCCTCTGCAGCTCCATTTGCATGCTGGGGCATATTGCATTAATGGTTAAACAAGGCCTGAAATCCACAAAAGGTCACAGGCTCCTAAGAAAGGGCTCAGGTGGCTTATCAGTTTAAACACCAAGTATGAAAATCACAAGGCCCATACTCAGCATGATATGCCTTCACTGTTTAAGTTCTCTAGGCATTTAGTGAAAGGCTCCAACCCCTTTGTGTGATCCAGCTTGCCTAAGCTAAGGTGCACACCTGGGTTTCCTAAGGGCAGTAAATTGAAGAAGTTATGTATATAACCTGGAGGTGAGGGCAGCCTGTCTTTAAAAAGTAGACCAGACTTCTTCCCAGATACCTCAGACTTCCTGTATTTCTCAGAATTTTTAAAATAACTTCAGTTGAGGGATGTGGGCTGTAGTCTGGAGTGGATTTTGGGGGAGGGAGATTGAGACCCTCCTTGTCAGCCCCTCCAGAATGAAGCAGCATCAGCTATTTTAAATAAGCAAGGATATTGGTCCCTGTTTCCTTACTCCTCCAGTAATGTCATCCTTCCCATACCAGCATCCTCCTCCTCCTGGCTGAGTGCTTTCACCACTATACTCCAGACTTAGACTTCCTCTTGCTTCTTTTTCTTTTGGGCCCAGGGCTTTTGCAGGTCTTCTGCACTTAAGGTTCAAATGAGGATTTTACTTTCGGACAGGGTTTCAGGCTGTGAATCTTGGTCTTGCACAGGGTGCCTGTGTTTTGGAGATGGACATACTGGCACTTATTGGTGTGCCTTTTAAGCAACAATTCGTCTAGTGTGTGGACCTCCATGACTGAACAGGGAAATGAGGGACTGACTGCAGCATAGTGAGCTCAAAGAGACATGGGAAGTGTCCCCATGTCTCTTTGTGGGATATGGGGAATACTAAAGGCACGAGAAGCCACTAACTTGCTCTGCATTCTTGGCACATCGTCTCATCTTTCTAAGGTCTCCTTTTACCAAAAAATGAGTGGAGAGGATTCATTAAGAGCCGCTCAGTATATTTCCTCTGAAACAATACCTGACTAGAAAATCAGGTTCTTCGCTAGTTGCCCAAAGGAATTGATGAAGAACTTCTGCATTGTTCTGAATTTTCCCCCTTTTGGTTGGAAAAAACATAAAGTAGAATTGTTTGGCTTTCAGCCATGTTTAGCTTGCAAGATCTTTGCTTTGCTAGAGCTTTTTTCAGGAAAAGATCATTCTGAGCACCAATATTTATACAAGACATTTCAGAAAGTAGCGATGAAAGATGATCTTGAAGTGCAACAAGCAGTGGTGTTGTAACTAGGGACACCAGCAAGACAAGATTTTTAGGGAGAATACTGTCTTTCAGTATATCTACTTACATAATTGGGGAAAAAATGGGCATGCAAGCCCTTCCTTAGATCTCACTGACTTACAGAATGGCCCTCGCTAGTAATAAAAGACAAAGAAGTATGTCTTCAGCTTCTCCAGAATTGCTCTCCAGAGTCTGTAATTGCTCTCTTTCACACATACATACATACACAAACAAGTTTAAAGGCCACTTATCTTACTCAGGTCTGCATCTGCCAAATACCATGTTCTCTGAAAGGTTACAAAGAAACATGGGATTCCTCTTACTTCAACAAACTAACTGACTTTGACAGCTAAATTTCCCCTTAAATATGTTTAGAACTTCCTTTATATAGAAGTGTGAGTCATTCTGACAGGCTTAATTTGTACTGAAAAATGAATGTGTTAAACTTATTAGCCATTCAGGTTAGAAAGACTGTAAACAGTAGATTGATGACATTTGCACTTCATGTCCTCTACACTCGTGCCTACGAAGTGAAAATATAAGAGTTGGTGAAAGGCATGCTGAAGATTTGAGAGAAATTGTATCCTAATCCCTTTCTGCTCTTGACTTGATGTTTCCTTGTTAGTTCATTTTCTGTAATGAGGAGAATATGTATGAAAAGATGGCCCTTTTAACTACATCATATTTATGTCAAGGTATGCATATTTCCAGCAGAACTAAAAAACTAAGAGCAAGTATTGCAGTTTGCTGGAGTTAATAAAACACTGCATGATAGACCAAAAAATCTGTTTGAATTGAAGACCCATCAGTTGATACTTAAGGAGATGTTGAAGTCACACCTTTGTTGAACAGCCTTGAGGATATCTGGGTCTGAACTTCTCTAGCATGGTTTCTGTGCTAAAAGCATGCCTGACTTGTAAATAAGAGTGAGAGGAAGAGAGGGGGTAGTCACAAAGTCAAGCGTGATTTACTTGGGAATTCTCCTAAACTCTCTTCTCAGTGGGAAGAAAAGCTTTTCAGGAGGTGATTCAGAAGTGAAGCTGGACTCAGATGCTCATAAACCACCTTTAGTATTGTCAGATGAGCTCAGGGTGTGAGCTGACACCTGAGCCCAATCTGCACATGCTTCTGTGTTGACCTGTTTGGGGAGAGCTGGCAGGCTATCCAGGCAGGGGTACTCGGGCAGGAGAGTTCATGAGCTTTCACCAAGATCTGAGCCTACTGCCTGTACAGTTGCATCAGGCACGTCAGTCTCAAGCATCGCTATGAAGGGTGATACAGATCTCATCTCAGCATATGTAAATCAGCTTTTTGCTTTGAGCGGTCTTCTAGATGAATGCCTCTTCCTCTGTAGGAACACATAAAACTGGCAAGTTAAGTTAGGACTAGTAATTGTAAGAGTAACTCCTCTGTCCCCTTCATAATCAAAGAGTGGACAAAATACAGTCAGAGAAGACTGCCTTGTATTGTGCTATGATCTTGGCTTTCTTTATGAACTGGCTGATGGGACTTTGGATCCAAATCAGCACCTGTCTCAGTAGGTCAGGCACAGGGTGGTAGCCACAAGCAAAAGTTGAGGCTGATCTTGTCAGCATAGTCCTTTCCCTGTCTCCAATTCTTCAGCAACTAACAGTTCAAGAAGCTTCAAGACTAGCCATATATATAAGGCACAATTTCCTATAGTCAAGTGCTTTAAGTATCAATGGCAGTATAGGGAGACAGTCTCTAAATTAGAGACATTTTAAGGATGTGCTTAGAAATCATAACCTTGTCACTGACACTTGAAAAATATTAATAGCTCATCAAATACAGTGAGTATATCTGTAGTCAGGAAAGAAACACCTGCTGAGGTTACTTTCTGTTCCTGTCCAGACCCTCTGCATCTCTCTGGAGTATATTGTAAGTGTGGAAGAGAAGATAATGAGAATGCAGAATCCCCGTCAAATGATAACTCATAAGAACAAAAGAGGATTAGAGGTGTATGAAACCGAACACTCATCTGATCTGAATGTGCCAGTTCTATGAACCCTTGCACAGCTGACAGCTTTGGTGTGACATACTCTGCAGAGAACTTTTGTTTTTCTTCCTTTGCAGAGAAATTTTCTGCTGGGAATCTATTGCATTATTATCTTTCACAGCAAATGTTTGCAGCCCGATGTAATGGATAATGAAAATATGTGACTCATTTAGGGCATTTTAACCAGTGTATGTGTGTGTCTGTGTGTGTTTGTGTATGCTTTGCATAATAAATCTACCCTGTTTTGGTTGTTTGTAATATCACAACTGTTCTGTAGGTTGTACATCACATTTTCCACCAGGCCAGACTGCATATCTCCAAAATCCTCAAAGATTATGACTCCTGTAAAAGCACACATCAGAAAAAGATACAATTGTATATACAGAGCCAGGACAAGGAAAGAAAGTACGCATAAAAGTACAAACTGAAGATAATCTAGGTCTTTTGAGTATCTTTTTGTTTGGATAACTTTTTGGATAGGACTGCAGTAAATTAGTAGTTTCAGATTTTAAGGTATAGTGAATCTGAAAAGATAAATCCAAATGAATCTCTGTGCTTTTGTTGCCCTGGGATTATAAGGCCAATTCTATGTGGTGCAGTCTAAGATAGGTACCAGAAAACAAAATGAAACAAAAAGCTCCCACCCAACACCTTACAACTCTTAAAAGAACATTTCCAGGGTTGCAGATGCAAAGATCTAAAAATTAACGGAATGCCATGATTAATGTTGTCTGTGATTTTTCATTCACTTTCTTAGGTTACGGTTTTGAATTAAATGATCACATATGATTTCTCTCACCCTGCCAGGGGGATGAATCAGAACTGTGCTGTGAAGGCATCTGTTGTCTGTTAAGTCCCCTGACTCATTTGTTGCACAAGTCGGAAGATGTGAAATGAATGAGGCGGGGGACAGCAGGGAGAAAGCGGGTTGTCTGGTGGCTGAGGTTGATGAATGTCACTCAGGAGAACTGGATTTCATCCCTGACTCTGACACAAAGATCATATGAGGAGCTGTGCAAATAATTTAAACCAGGGTTATTATTTCCAGTCATGAACAAGTGGAAATTTCAATCTGATCTTCCTATTACTCAGATATAGATTTCAATTCCATCATGGATCTCCCTGTTACAGCCAAATGCTTTCTGGCCCTTTTGCTTTGTCCTTGCTTTGGCAAGCCCTCTAGGGAGCTGAGCCCCCTCATGCAGTAGGGACTATGTCAGGACCCTGGCAATTAATCTGAAGTTCTTGTGGCCTGAAAATAACTCAGGACAGGGCAGAAGTACCCTAGGAGAGGTGTGAGTACAGACTGTGTGCTACAATCAATGTAGGACCATCTGACTCACTAACCTTGTGATGTTTTCCTCAGTTTTGAGAACTAAATAGTATCAGATTTTGTTCACATTAAACAGGTTGGAGTTGACCTCCTCTCCCCAGCAGTTCCCCTGTGCTGTCCCACACAGATACCTCACTGCTCATCAGCAGTCCTACAGCTGGCAGAGTTGACTGCTTGATATAACAGGGATGCTGCAGATCTTGCACATGTACACTAGTAGGGCATGGAACATGTAGTCAGGGAAAGGACTGAGCTGAAAGATTTTGGGCTTAGTCTGCAGTTCTGAGGAGGGTTGTGTTCGGCCTTTCTGCCCTTAAGCAGAACTCTTGGGCTGCCTGTTCTTGTTCCAGTCCCATCCCAGCCCCATGCCCAACTCTTCACTAACCACCACAGAAATCTCAGAAAGTCCTGGTATGCCCCATTTAGGGATTCTTATCCCATTCTCACTCTTTACATTTCCCAAAACTCCTTTTCCCTCACCAAACTTTCAGTCAGTCTTGGTCGGCCCTCAAACATCTTCCTGCCAGTGTCATTCCTCTGCACTAGCACTCAGTTTCTGCCCATGGGGTCCTCATCTCATCCCTGGTGTGCTCCTGAGAACAGTTTCTTTGCAGCACACAGTCACACCTCTTCCCTGAGCATGACCATGACCACTGCCTGGACCTATCCCACATGATGCTGTTCCCAGGCTCAGCTCCCTGTTTCTCTTCTAGGTTTCCCAATTTGCTCAGTTCTTTTCTGCTTTAGTCACAGTTTCTCTTCTTTAATGTCATCTAGACCTAGTATTCTCCTTCAGAAAAATCCACCTTTATCTACATAATTCCTTTTTCCCACCATCTTTGATCTACATCTTCTCCTTGTCCAACAGTAGCTCCATTCTCTGCGATGCTCAGTTTCAGTAGCAGGCGGACTGAATGCCAGAGGGGCCAGATCTCTGGTGCCATGTCCAGTGCCCAGGAAGACTCCAGCTCAAGGCATGTGGGGACAGCCATTACAGAGGAAAACTGTTTTCATTCCTATAGCCCTATGCTGCAGAATACTTTTTTTTAAACTTTCTTTTCCCAATGGATGTGAAGCACGTACAATTCAGCCACATGTATAGCTTGTAAGGAACTGGAACATGCTCAGTGAAGACAGACAGCCTGGGGATTTCAGCTATTAAACTCTGGCAAGTCTTTATGAAGCATGGGTAAACTACTACTTGTCAAAGACTT
Source organism: Phalacrocorax carbo (assembly GCF_963921805.1). Classification (NCBI taxonomy): domain Eukaryota; kingdom Metazoa; phylum Chordata; class Aves; order Suliformes; family Phalacrocoracidae; genus Phalacrocorax; species Phalacrocorax carbo. Next base: position 113,908,353 of record NC_087515.1, read on the forward strand.
ACACATTTTTAGGATGTGGATGTGTTTTTCAGGGGAAAAAAATGAATAAACAAGGTTCATCCTTAACAAAAGCCCCTCTTTTCCTCCACACAGAGTTCCAAAGCTTTGCACCTACATTTTTTTAAATGTTGTGTAGCAGTTTTTCTTTTTTCTTCTGCTTTTTGTTTTTGAAAAGGTCTTAGCAATTTTTAAAAAATAACATAGCATGAGACATGACAAGTGTGAAATCTCAGAAAGTTTCTCCAAGCTGCAAATGAAAACATGGTTATACAGTAAGAAAATGTCAGACAGCCTTAGCTGGGATGAAAGGATAGACACCAAGTCAAAGCACAAATGGACCTGTTATGTATGCCCATACCCACATGTTATTTAGCCAAAAATTTTCTTAGAAGTCAGTTAGATTATTTCTAGCCCTTGTACTCAAGTACCCAGCTAGGATGATAAAGACTTGTAGATACAAAGCAAATGCCTTTCCCCATCCTTCAGCATCTTTTTTAGGAGTCAGATCCAGACTCCCTGGTTCACTGAGGAGTAAACCACTTTAAAAGAAATGGGAAAAGTGGATATATGGGATCCTGCTGGATTCACCACACTGCAACAGTGGTTCAGAGCTTCTAAATGGTAGTGCCTGACCTTGTGACTCCTCATGGAGGAGTGGGGCTGCCTCTCCGGCACGTGCAGCTGAGCGCTGGGAAGCCACAGAGAGGGCTGTTCGCCTCTGTCTGGCTGTGAAGCTTGTCTGAGAGAAGGAGGAGAGGGAGATCTCATAGCTCTACCACTAAGTAATTTTTGTTATGGAAACTTATTTTTAATTTGTTCCATATGAATCTTGGGAAAATGAACCATTTGAGAAGTTTACAATATTTCTAGTCTAGATAAACAGCTCAATAAAGAATGGAAAATATGTATTTTGTCAGAAGGCACCACTAAAAAATGTTCACATATGGCAATGATTTCCTCAGTATTCAACAAAGGATTGGCTCAGGAGTCGTCTTCTGTAGATACAGATCAGATTTATCACTGCAGTAATGTCACCTGACTTGTACGATGTTTAAGCTGTGAGTCAGCAGAGCTGAGAGATGTAGTTCTCCAGCATGTACAGTATTTATGCTGTCCTCTTCCACTCACTGGCGCTCATTTTGTTTTTAACATTATTGAGGAGTGATTCTTCATAGTTAAGGTTACAAATGAGTTTGTCTTAGAAGTTTGTTTTGGCTTTTCCCTACAACCTACCCCGCCACGCTGCTGGAGCAGGACCTTGGAGCCAGTAATCTGAGCTGAGAACAAGATAATGTGTCTTTTCAAAATGTGAAGCGAGTGGAAGGTTTGCTGGATTACAGTTCTCAGAAAATTAAAGTGCTCCCACACCAGAAAAAGAAGTCCTCTCTGTTCTACTGCTTTGTCCACCTTCTCCAAGAAATTAGCAAAGAAATGCTTTACTTCTCTGGGACATTCTAGATGTTTCCCCAACATCGTGAAGGAGAGCTTCTGTTTTACCCATCACAATTTAAGGACAGATAGTGGTTAGAATAAGAAAACAACAATAAAGGATATATATGTCAGCGTTAGCTCTTTGTAATGAGCTGAACAGACTGTGGATTTGAGCACTTAACATGTGTGGGGCAGTGATGTAGGCTTAGGTTCCTGATTTTTAAGATATAAGCAAAGATGATGACCCTAAATAAAAAAATGTGACCCAACTAAATAAGAACTGTCAACCTGAGGCTACTGAGGTTGCAGAGCCCTCTGTTCAGCCAGTGTTGCCCCTAATGCCCTGTCATCACCCATCTGCTCCTGAAACATACTCATGACAGCACCATTATGCCCTCCCTCTCCACTCTACCACACTGTCAAGGGTGGGGATGGCATACTGCCCTTCTCTACCCCACCCTTCTTGCCATACAGAGGGGAAAAGCTGCTTCTGTCTGAGACCTTAAAGCACCTCAGTGCTGAGGAAGGTCTGGAGTTGAAAAGAGCTTAAATACCTCTCTCCCTCTCTTTTTTTTTTTTTAACTTTCCTTTCACCTAGCACTGCTTCTGACAGGCAGTTTGGGAGGGCAATTCTTTTGTGAGGTACCAGTTTTTATATAAAAATTTGGTAGGAATTGTGGAAGCCTAATGCAAGGACATAAATTCCATCCTGTGTGGCATGTACATAAAAATTTGCTGTTGTGCTTGACACATAGGTAACTTTACTGGATTTCTCTCCCCTAACTACAATGCAGAGCATCAAAAAACAGTTTAATGTTCAAATACTTTTGGTTTAGTTTGGTCTGTTATTGCTACTAGCTGCAGCAATCTCAGTCTAGGCTTGCAAAGAGTAGGGTTCTCATATCCAAGGGTTGCTCAATCAGCAACGACCCTTGCATGCACCCACAACACTTGCTCTGTTAGTCCAACATACCTGGGACATGTTCCACTTACCAGGTGTGCAGTTCACAGGCAGCCTGTGCATAGAACTGTAAAGAAGTAGAGCTGAAAGAATCTCAGGAAATCGTATGTTTCAGCCCCCCCATCCCTAGATTGTTGATGTCTGTTTGACTCTTGTGTCTTATTAGGGTAGCCTGTTCCTAAAGGTGCCTCACAGCATTCCAAGGCAATCTATTACACCAGGCTTGCTGCTTCTTTCTTGCTTCTTCTTTAAGTTGTCATTTGAGCTCATTATGCTTTTTTCTTTTCTGCCCCTAGACACACAGAAAAGAATACTACTTTCCTCTTTGCAGCTGCTTTTTTATATCTGAACACTGTTTTTCTGAGGCTACTCACCCTCCTTTCCGGTCTATACAACTCCTTTTCTTTCATTCTTTCCTGCTAAGCCACGTAGACTAGGTCTGACACATCCAGTCTGTTAAAGGCTGTAGATCTGAAGTAGGTCTGATGGAAAGATTTGGAAGCTAGTCCAAAAGAAAATAACAGGGCAACTCCATTGCAATGGGATCAGCTGGACACTACTCAGCCAGAAACCAGCTTTGGTTGACTGCTTTAAATTTAATAGATTTATTGATTTCAAATGAGGCAGCACTACAGATTTTTAGCCCAGAAAATCCCACAGTAGGAGGGTTCCCTTTGCAGATGTGGGAAGTGGATACTAACATCAACATTAGAACTGAAACCACTATAGCCAAAACCGTATCATGAGACAGGCCATCTGAAGGCATGTGACTGGCTTAAAATAGTGAGCTTTAGAAATAAGGAAGCATTATTATTAACCACTTTTGCTTGCCTTTGTTTTATGAGCCTGTAGGGGTAACATATGATAACATTTCCAAGTGTTCTCCTGGAAGCCTCTGTGAAAGAGCCTGAAAACTGAGATACTTGGCTAATCACTTGGCTCTAGAAATAGAGGCTTTGGGAGAACACCAAATGTTGTAATTACATTACTAGAATAGGTGTCATAACATTTTGTTTCTTTCTGTGTGGAAAATGAGAGAACTGCAGTTGATGAGTTCTTGGATAGGAAAAAGGTGATTCACACAGGAACCCATGCAGCCCTTTCTCAAGCATCAAGCTTGATTCATCTGTACTCATCACCGTGAGAGATTTTGGATTGTTGTGACAATTGTTTGACATGAAGAGAATTCAGGCGGAGTCACACTGCAACTCCCTGTGCCATGCATATGGGGCCCGGGGGCACCTTAAAGATTTGCCTGGACATGGGGTCAGCAGAATCCAAGCTTAGCTGACACATCAGATGAAATGAATCATCTGAGGTATGTTCAGGCTTATCATTAACTAAGTTCACTGTGAGATGTGGGGACCATCAATAGTATGCAAAATATCAGATAACCCTTAGGGAGAATTTGTGGGCATATACGCTGACATATCAGATTGCTGCAGCACTAACTCTAAAAGATGTTTTGCTTTCTATTGATTAGAATTTGGAGGAGGGAGAAATATTTAAACTCAAGATAGAGCTACAATTATGTGTGATGGATCTCAAAGTAGTTCAAATATTTACTTAATACATGATAATTTAAATGAATTAGACATTAGTTTACAATTGCAATCAAAATGTGTTTTCCTTAAGACTTTAGCTGTTCTAATGATTCTTTAAGTGTAAAGAAAAGCCTGCTGCTTGATTGAAACATGTCCAAAAGGCATCACAGCTGACAGGAACTTGAATTGGTCTTCTGCATTCATTTCTGATAGCAGAGGCAACATAATCTGACAGCAGATGTTAAGCAGGCAACATTTCTCTTTTGCTCCTAAGAGCAGCTGACAAGGATCTGTAGCGTAACTTAAAACAAACAAACAAGCAAGCAAACAAACAAAACCACCAAAACCAAAGTTATCTAATTAAAACTGGATTACTTCTTTGGAGAGAAATACCATTTAAAGAACACCAGGGGTAATTAAGAGGTCCTAATTATTTGTAGAAGTGAGTACTTAACATACTTTTTGTTGCTTGCGTGATTTTAAGGTTTCTGAGCTCTCTGTTCTGATTTTCTTGTTTGACCATTCTGTTTAGCTGTGGCAGACTGATTTTACATGAAAGTAAGGAACCCTGACAATGTTTTTGCCTTTTAGGCAGGAATATATGATCCTTATTTATCTCAAGGGCCTCCTGAACTGCTCTTTGAGCTTCAGTACAAATCTCTTACTTATCTCTGAATTGTACAGTGATTTCTTATTAATCTTCTGTAAAATGTGCCAGCTTCTAAAGGGGGAGGATTAAAACCTCTTGCTTTGACACTGGTTTACCCCAACAATCAGAGCAGCCTATAGCCTAATGGTTAGAGCTTTCAACTCTCTGCAGAGGATTTACCTTCATCTTAAGATATCTCAGTGTCTACTTGTGCTGGAAGAATCTAAACTCTGATAATAGTCAATGGAAAGACAGTGCAGCCAGTCGCTTAAAGAGGAATCTAGATGAGCAGCTACTAACTACCTCCTATAGGGTGCATTGAATGACTCAACTGGATGTATTAAGTAACTTGCTGGTGACAACAAAGGGAGCTTGGACACCTCCAACAGACATCTATCTTTATTTAGGTGTCCTTCCCTTGAGTAGAATCCCACCTGGAAGTTTCCAGTCTGCCTTTCAACTGAAGACACCCACTGCCACCGGAGGTGCTCTAGGATTTGCACAACATTCATATGGGCTTAACAGATATGATGCAGGCCCTAGGAAAGCAGTCCACCTTTTTTGGAGAAGCAGCAGCAGCAGCAGTGGAGGAGACCAGGTAGACAGCACTATATGTTTATATCTGGGCAAATGAACTGAGCATGGGATTTAGTTGCCAAGGTGTTTGTGCTCACTGCTTTTTGAGATACCCCTTGCCATTTCAGGAATCTTCAGGGATCACAGATGCAATGAAGGACTTATGGGAGCCCTGCGTCATTCTGAAGTGGCAGCTGTGGCTTTAAAATACTTTCAGACTCCTAGAGTGTCACTAGGTGTCTATGTTCAGGCAATCAAGTCCTAGTTTGAGAGCTGAATTAGGCAGCTGAGTTCACATGTAATCTCTGCATGGAGAAGAGACAACTGTAGCCAGGTTTCCCAGGTCATAAAACCTCAGCCCTAGGAAGAAGGCTTTAATACACATCCTTCTCAGCATGTCCTAGAGAAATGTTTGTGGAGGCTCCATGAAGTAATAGCTTTTTGTAGAACCTCTTCTTAAGCATGATCTCTCTTCATCGACTGTGTAGAGCACAGAGGGATCTGAACACTGAGCCCTTCCACGCTGAGAGTTAAGGCAGGCAAGGGATTTATTTATTTATTTATTTATTTATTTATTTATTTATTTACTACTTTGGATGTAGCTAGACCTTTCTGGGGTCCCAAGCACTGTCACAGAATTTGCTGGAAGATCCCACATAGGAAATTACTTTCAGGACCATGTGCAAAGAACCCCGCTGTTAATTTTGGATTGGAGCAAGCATAGTATGTGAGCCATGGTGAGCCTGCACGTGAAGCAGAACATACTTCCACAAACAGAATGGAGATCAAAACCAGTTTTTGAGTCCATATTGGCATTAATGCTGATTTCATTTACAGTGGATTAAATGTCTCACTTCAGTTAATGTTTCATTATTAGAAAAGGTTCATGGGACCCTGGGTATCTTTTGATAGCTACAGAGTATTAAGAAGCAATTAATTCATTAGTCAAGACCAGATTAAATAATGACAACTTCAGGGTACAGGAATTTTTTCTTATACTTTTCTCAACTGTGAGGGCACAGGCAGAGCCTTTGCCTCTGTACCTGTGACATTGTCCCTTAAATTTTAAGCCTGGTTCAACACTTCCAGAATACCAGTTTTCTCTTGCAGCTAAAATTAATCTTTTCCTCACCTAAAAGTATTTGAAAGAATGCAATTTTTTGTTATTTGTAATTGCAATGAAACATTTGTATTTAGGAAAAATCAAACATTATAAATAATCCGAAACAGATTTCTCCTAAATTTTCACTTCACTTTAAATTAAAAAAAAAAACCCAAAACAACAGGTACTTATTTTAAAACCTTGAAATCATTTACACTCTTCCTCCAGGTCCTAAGGAAAGGAAAATGCAAGTTTTGCCCTAGCTCTCCTAGCACCTTTTCAAGATGTCTGTGCTTCCTCTTCTCTTCAGCTGCAATAAATGACTACCCGAGCCTCCGAGCAGCACTGAACCAGGGCCATGGTCCTTAATGACACTGCCTTTGCTAGAAATCTCCTTCCTTTGTGCAATGGATACGATAATGACAGAGCACAGAGTAGCCAGGGGGAGTACATGCTGAAGTCTGCAAAATTCTGTAGTTATGGGTTTGTGCTTCTGTCCTCCGTGATGCCTTTAGGCACATCGCCCTTACGGGTTCCTGCAGGAACAGTGGACCATTACTTTTTATCTTAGCTGAGCCTGTGCCTTAGAGCCACAATTTAGAGTCCATAATGCCTGCACTTTGGTAATGGAATGACCCAGACATGTTAAATATTATTACTATTACTGTAGAGTACATGATCATATGAATGAACTCAAAAAACACCCTCTTGATTTTACAGTGACAGATCACGCTTTTTTGGTGATTTCTGCATCCCATTGTCTATATAAAAATTTTGATGGCCATGATGATCAATAGCCACACAGTAAGCTATTCTTTATAATGCCTTGCTTCATTACTCTACTACATACCTTCATGTAATTCCACTTAAAAAAAGCCCAAACAAACCGCTGAACAAGGGTTGCACCCAAGCCAGCAAAGCCACTTTAAAATCTGTGGCTCACAATACATCCTCAGAGCAATTTCTGATGGTATTCATGCTTCATTTAGCTCTGCATTTTGTTCTCCAAGAGCTTCTAATGAAGATACTCAGGATTTAACTGTTTCCTTTCCAACTCCTTTCCGAATAGGAGTAATTTCAAGAAAAAAATGTTATCATTCACAAAAAAAACCAACCAAACAAATCCCAGGCTGGCCTTTTCTTTTTAAGCGGAAAGCCTCAGGTTGCTTTCTTGACAATATTGCTGTTCTAGAAATAAAGAGATCCATCTGCAGTACTTACACTTTGACTGTAAAATAGATAAAAATCTCTTTGTTTCCCAAATTTCTTTGCCCATAGGATATCAGCACATTATCACAGTTGTAAGTTGTAATTATGAAATTCTGATTAGTATTCTGGTCTGAAGAAGCAGCGTTTTTCCGTGTTTCTACATCCCTTTCTTTGCCTGTAGAGACTGTACTGACCCATGATTTACTTCATTAAGCCAATCTGAGGCATTATTGTTTAGAAATGACAAGGCTGCGTACATTTTAGTCCAACAGACTGTGCACATACAAAAATGAAAATATTTTCCAATACCTATAATAATCAGCATCATTCATCAAATTAGCAGTGAGTGTTGTCAGCCCTCATTCACTTGGAATGTCCTCACAAACCAGATGGAAAATCACCTGCTTTGAGGATGAGTTACCTTGGTCGAGTAAACACATACCACAGAATCACAGAATCACAGGTTGGAAGGGACCTCAGGGATCATCTAGTCCAACCTTTCTAGGAAGAGCACAGTCTAGACAAGATGGCCCAGCACCCTGTCCAGATGACTCTTAAAGGTGTCCAACATGGCCGAGTCAACCACTTCCCTGAGGAGATTATTCCAATGGTGACTGTCCTCACTGTGAAAAATTTTGCTTTTGTGTCTAGTCGGAATCTCCCCAAGAGCAACTTGTGTCCATTCCCCCTTGTCCTCTCCATGGGACTCCTTGTAAAAAAGGAACCTCCATCTACTTTGTAGCTACCCTTTAAGTACTGTACCTGTTGATGAGATCTCCTATAAGCACCCTTTTCTCAAGGCTGTACAAACCCAGTTCTCCCAGCCTGTCCTCATATGGCAGCTTCCCAGTCCTCTGATCATCTTGGTGGCCCTTCTCTGGACCCCTTCCAGCCTGTCCACATCCTTTTTGTATAGCAGGGACCAGAACTGTACACAGTACTCCAGGTGTGGCCTGACAAGCGCTGAGCAGAGTGGGATAATGACTTCTTTCTCTCTGCTGGTGATGCCCTTTTTGATGCAACTCAGCATCCCGTTGGCCTTCTTGGCCGCAGCAGCACACTGTTCTCTCATGTTGAGCTTCCTGTCCACCAGGACCCCCAGGTCCCTTTCCACAGAGCTGCTAGTAATCTTCTCCTTTTGATATTAGCCATGTAAAGAAAGTGTTTAGGATCATTATCAACAACAAAGAATATTTCTGCTCCCTCAACTATCATGGGCTTTTTACGGAGAAGCCTAATTCAGTGCTTTCAGGAAAGAATATGTTTGTGTCTGTTAGATGACTAACATCCCCCCACCCCACCCTGCCCTTTTCTTCTTCAAATGTACACCTGGAAACCTCTGTGGATAGATTTTAAAATGAATTTTGAGTAAGAATACAGCCAAAACCTCAGAAAAAAATACCAACAGCTCTTCAGTGTCTTTATTCAGATTAACTGACTTAGTGGAAATGTGGTTTAGGGCATATCAGACTGCTGTAAGGATACACAAGAGTTGTGGGGAAAAAACCCAGTAATTAAGAGCCTGATTCAACCAATATTCTTAAACTAAATGTCAATAGCAAGAATTCTGAGCCTAAGGTTACACATATGTTCATATGTCTGGTTGAATCAGGACTTTGGGTTTATATTTATAGGATTGAAATTTTTTCCCGTTTTTTTTTTCTGTACAGAAATAAATAACACTCTGCAGTCTCCCTACAAATGCCAAAAGACGTTTTTTGCAGACTACAAGAACTCATGGATATTAAGAAGTTACCCAACTCCTAGATGATACACAATCCAAATGCCAGTGAAACTACTAGTGGTCAGGCACCTAATTGCATTTGTTGTTATGGTCCGTACAGACTGCCTTTGTGGCATATCACTTACATGCATGGTTTTCTAAGAACTAAACTCTGTGTACCCAAAATGAGATGACCATCTGATACCAATTATTGTTCAGCTTAGGTAAGGTGATCTTACATGCTCCGATTCCATTGCTGTGCAAACACAGATGATAATACTCAAAAACAGTGCAGACAGTGACAGAGAATAATTTTCAAAATGTTCTCCTTTGGCAAGGAAAATACATTTTTTGTTTTATTTTTTATTCTGTTCACATCTATCATCTCAGTAGAGATGATGCAGCCAAAGGAATATTACTACTCATTTGATTTCTGTGGTCTAGTATTTGACCATGACTCCTTGGCTAATTCCTGTAGCAAGGGATTCCCAGCTAGTCTCTCAGTGAAGCACAAAACTATTTAGTTGTTGTGATGAGACCAGGCTGGGTGTGTTCAATCTGGCATAGCCATAGGTAAACTAATATGAAGGGCAAGCAAATAACTACTAAGATTTGGAAATTGAAAAACCACACAAACTCTTGGATAGTCAAAATAGTCAGGATTCCGTCATGATTCAGCACATTTGAAATGTTGCTCAGGCCTTCATGCTAGTGAAGAACATTTTTCCCAATGTAAATTTCACTTGAATGTGTTTCTGACCTTATCCTGCAGCAGATCATCTATTGGATTAAGTATGTTCCTGGTTTTCTCAGTGGTTCAGACATTTGGACTCTTTAATCTCTGGAAAAACCCACCTGCAGAAGAGCTCCAACTTCATCTTGGATTTCCTGCTCTTTCCCACATCCAATTCTCCAACTGGGTGCATTTTTTAAGAACTTAAGTCTTTTAATGGTTTGAAAGATTCTCCTAATTTCCAGTTTATGTGTACTCCTGGCTAATATATACCTTCTGTTAACATGTTGCTTGAGAAGAGTAACTTCCAGTAGTAACAAGATATAGAAACAAAGCATCAAAGGTGTAAAAGGATGTCAGAACTTGGGGTCTATGCTACTTTGCAATGCTGTAGCTCCTTTGAATCTAGCATATGACTTACACCAGCTTCAGACGTGCCATCCAGTACAGGATTGCCACAACCCAGGAAAGACTGAATGGGTTTATGTCGTGGTTGAGGTCCAAATTATTTGTGACCAAAGCCTCACAAAATGGCATAACTCACTGAGATGTCAGGAAAACCTATTCACATCACAAATGCTATCCCAGTAAAAGTGGCACTCTTCCTGGCAGAGAGGTACAGGACTGGATGGGCAGGTGCTTGAATTATTCCTTGTTAATACTGGATAGCCAAGCAATAAAGCCTTATTTTCCTAGAGTACCAGGAGTCAGGAAAGACTAATATCATTAAGGCATCCCTCAGAAAAATTACATCTTTGAATAAAACTGTGCAGCAAAGAAAAACAACTACTGGTTCAAAGTGTCACTCTACCAAAATTACAGAAATATTCCTTTCATGCACAATAGCTTGGTTTGCTGACAGCAGGAATCGTCTTCAAAGCCCTTTCTGGGAGAGCTCTTTCAGCTAGGGGCTCGCAGCCTCCCATGGCACCTACAGCCTGCAGCCTCAGGGCACAGTCCGTTTGGTCCACACAGCTCGTCTCCCAGCGAAATGCAGCTTTTCTGCAGTGGCTCCCACATCGAGGGGAGACTGGAATGACCACAGACACATCAAATTCAGACCATAATTTTAATTCTACTTATTTGATCTATCCTCCTGTCCAAAACCAGTTCTTTGCAGAATGGAAGATGAGGGGAGGAAGGGCTGGGTTAGAGTAGATTCTGACAACAAAAGACAGATTCTCCATTTAATTATTTTCTAAAGCTCCAATATATTTTGTGAAGTGATGGACATCATTTCATACTTCAAAAACAGGGAATAAACCATGTAAGCAGCTTAGCAGATGATCAGAAGTATGGTATGAGGGAGAGAGGAAAGGGAGAAGTGTACTGATCATGATGCGTCTTTCTTGTTGATAGAAGCCATCTATAGAAACTAACTAGACATATCTCTGGATAAATGGTTATCACCAACATATTTCACTAGTATTAAATTGACTTACCATTGTCTGGATTTCTTTTTATGTTTCTGTCTCTGCTGTTAGAGATAGGTCCTCTTGGAAAACAATTCAATTTTTCTTAGTGCTACTTTTAGAGTAGGGGAAAGACAAGTCATTTGGCGCCTTAGCCTTTTCCAAACACATGAACAGCTCAGCCTTCCCATTCAATCAGGGAGTTAGAGGAGGAGCAGGAGAAGGGAAAGTTATAAGGCAGAAAGTGGAAAGTTGGTAAGGGGTGGAAAGAACGACTTAGCTCAGCTGATGTGGTAGAAAAGAGAAAGAAACATTTCTTTTAAAAAAGGGAGAAAGCAAAAGGTTTGAAATAATCTGATGTTAGAGTTCTCTGTTATAATTTTGGTAAGGTATTAAGATACCATGGTGATGAACACAGCTGAAATATCTAAGCACTCTGGGATAAAATATATTCAAACAAAAAGGCTAATAAAAATAGTGCTTATTTAGATGAGGGATAATGTCTCAGTTCCTATGCAAATGAGTATAGTTAAAGGATCACTTGCCTTTTTATGAAAATGAATATTGAAAGTTTGATGAGAAACTCGGGAGAGAAACATTCTGCAAGTCAAAGCAAATGCAATCTCTGTATGCAAATGAAATCAATTAATTTTAGCAGCCATGTATGAGTGTAAATGAGAAAATCAATGATTTTCAAAATCTAGTAATTTGATAGCCATTAGTCTCATTAGACTTTCTTTTTAAAGCTTAATTATTCAAAAATACAACCCGATTGAAGTGTGGTTTAGAAAGGACACATTCTTCAATTAATTACAGTAGCGATTTTCCCTGTAGCGTGAAGATACAGTGCTAGTACAAGGCTTTATAGATAGAAACATGACTTTTTGCTAGACCTGGGACTTTATTTCAGTAAAGACTCCACCAGACCTCTACAGACCACCTAAATGCCTATTTAGAAGCATGTGAGTAGTCCCCCTGAAGCCCATGGAGGATGTATTTGTATCTCATGTGGATCCAGCCCTTGATTTGTAGGGACACGCACAGACTGAAAAGCCTTGAAGAGTCCAAGCTGAGCAGAGAGGTGACCCTGTGTAAAGAGCCAGCCAAACGGCATACTGCCTCTGGGGCCGTGACTCCTCAGCACTGGCTTGTGGAGGGCTCACCTTTCCTTAGCTGTCTCTGGGGGACGAATTTCTGCCCATCATCTTCAAAATAGCTTCCTGTCTGCAGTTCTTACCCAGGAAATGGTGCACTGAGATTTGTGTTCTTTGTCAGTCTGGAAGAGATTTAAACAGATCATTGACTGTAAATTTGATTTTGTTGAGAATTGTCTGTGAACTGTGAAAGACATCTGTAGGCCTAAAAAGCACAGCATCCATTCAAGATGTGATTTACTGTTTGCATCACTTACATATGTAAACAAAATGGCACTAGGACCTCTCTTCTGACCATGAGGTCCTGCTCTGGTTTAGCTGAGCTCATCCTGTTGAATTCAGTTACCATCTGAAACAGATGGCTGCATCCAGACTGCCTGTCAGGGATGGGCCTCGGCCTTTGCTAGCTCCAGAACTGTGCCAGTTCCCAACTGGGAATTGTTTGGATGAATTCTGCCTGGCTCAGGCCAAGATTGTGCCAAGAGTCATTCTTAAAATTTATCAACATGGTCAATGAAGTTATATCTTCGGGACACACCATGGCACTGTTTCATTTACAAGTGTTGATGAACTAAATAAATTATTCTAAAATATTTTAAATCAATTTCTTGTAGGAAGAAGTGCAATTACCTGGATTCTTAGTTACATTTCTTCACTGTCTGAGGATCTGCCCTATAGCATTTCTGAGGAGTGTGTTGCGATACCTCACTGCTGCAACGCTTGCCTGTTGACACTCCTCTACCCTATTCGTTCCACGCAGATGTCTCCCTCACTTCTCTCCTCTCCTCTCCCCTCCTTTTCAAAATAATCAAGATATAGGGAAGATGTGCTTTCAGAGGGCCAATTAAACACAGCAGGACACCAGCTGAGATGAGGAGCTGCAGTGAGTGAATTTAAATCAAGCTGCAGTTTCTGAGAGATGATCTCTGTACCATCACTGCAATATTTGTTAACGGTGGCAAGGGCTGCAGGTGGGTCTGCACATCACCAGGGGAAGCTAAGCCTTGCTCAGCCTTACATGTGAGCCAGAAGTGTGAGTAAAAAAAAAAGAAAAAAATGGGTAAATTATCGCTTGTGAATCACAAACATGGCTGCAAAATTTTATACTTAGCTCTTCCAGGTGACAGGCAAATGAGGCGCAAAAGACAAAGAGGCACAGTTGGGTAAATCACAATATTAGCATACATTTATATAACGTGATTACAACAGCTCAGGATTGCAGAGGATTTAAAAAATAATTCTCTTTTATGTAAGGTGGCTACTTTTCGGTAGTGGCATTATCATCTCATGTCTGTACTCTCTGCTTGGCAGAAAGGTTTTTCAGACACTGCTCTACTGAAGTAGAGCCGCTTACAAAGGGGAGGAATCAGTGCAACCCGATGGATTTTAGACTGGCCACAATTTCAACGATAACCCAGAATTTCAGCCCCTGCCATGGAACACATCCCCCAGCCCCACTTCCTCATTCTTCCACTGCAAAATCCTTGATCTCCTGTGGCGTGAGCCAGCCTCAGCCTCCTCGGCAGATGGCAAGGGCTGTGTGACCATGCATGTGCCGTGCTGCTGCCAGCTACGCTGCCTCTGACCCAGGGCCTGGTCCCCTGCTGCTGCTTGGCCCCTTGCCAAAGATCCTGCTCTCATCTGCCCGTGGTGTTGGGGGTGAAAGCAGCAGCCGTGTGGCAGTGCGCAGCAGTGCTGTAGGATAGTTTAGGATAGGAAGTCAATAATTCGTCCAGCTGTCTCTGCAGCATGAAGCTAGGAAAGAAAAGGTTTTATTTTTCCAAATAGCATCAGGTCAGCTAGCCAGGTGAAAGCCTTTCAAGGTTGTTCATGATGCCTTCTGGCATTGAAAGCAGTGAGAATTTTGATTTTGTCTTCTGTGCCAGCAAGCTGAGAGATAGGACAGACACAGGATTCTCCAAGTTAGTATCTCAGCCTGCAGTTTGCTTGACTCTGTCTCGTAGTGAAGGATGTCGTGTGTTGTTTGTCCTGGGTTGCCCATATAGTGAAACATTTGCTACGCATCTCAGGTGCAGCTGAGACAATGGCTTTCTCAGACAAAGAAGAGAAAATGAAATTGGAGTGAAATCTCTTTTCCTGTCTCCTATGATGCTTGCAGGGGTAATGGCACTGGAATATTTCCAGAGCGTGGAGTGTCCCAGAGCTCCATGTATATGTGCCACCAGGAGGCTCTTCCAATGCAGGAGAGGAGTCACAGCAGGATTCCTTTAATCAGCCACAGCAGAGCAACAGAGCACTTCGCAAAGTGTCCTAAAGACTGAGCGTGTGTCCCTGTTAGTGCCCTACCTAGCAGCAACAGCAGCAGCAGGATTTCAAGCCCCAGCCTCTTTCCACCACTCTGCCCTTAATAAATGATTAAACTCTGCACTTAATAGTAAGTGCCAGTGGGATTTAAATGGATTGCAGTGCCCGAGCTTGACTTGTCTTCTTCTCCCTTTTGGAAGTAGGGCTTAAACCAGTTTTATAAAACCTGAAGAAAGGCAGCTGTGACTAATTCTTGGCTGCAGTTGTGGGGAAGAGAGAGGGGAAGCATAAAGGGCAAAAAGGGTTTTCTTGAGTGCTCAGGCTGGCCCAGCCTCTGTCTGTTTCGCCTGTTGAGACTAGAAAAAGTGGCTGCATGGCCCATTCCAGCTAGGTCTGTGGAGAACCCCAGGTACATGGCCTGATAGTTATATGCACTAATAATAGAAATAATAAAATTAAACAGTATGATTTCATTCTGCAAATGATTTGGGGACATAGTTTAGAGGAAACACGCAATACAAAGGAAAATTGTATTGCTTGGTATAATTCTTTATGATTTTTTTTGTACTTTAATATGATATAAAATTCATATTAATAGGTGCCATTTTTATGGAGAAATTTATAGCCAAAATATGGCAACTTCTTTGCTACAAGAGCTATATAGAGAAAATAAAATGTGACCATTTCTCTCTTTTTTATTTGCATGGATATTCTGGTGTGGAGTGGTGAATTGTTTAAACTTGAGAACTTTTATATTACATGCTTTTTATGAGCCACTTTGCTCGTGATCAGCTTTTCTGTGGCATCAGTAAAAAAATATGGGATCTGTCCATGGGCCAAAATGACATCTGTACTTTTTCACTTGCATCAGCTGAAGAATGTGTAGCCTAGAGACACAATTAATGCTAGGCTGGCCTCTTCCACAAATTAGTGGTCTCTTATGCACAGGTTTATATGTTATATGTGAAGGGCCAAATTAGTCCCACTTGGATCACACTTTCCTTAATCACCTCAAGAACTAACTCCACAACAGTGGCTGTTTGTATAGATGTAATTTTCCATGGCTGAAGTGGTATTTACCTGTAAAGGGATTTTTCCATCAAACCTTCTGTGTGAGATGTTGGGACATAAACCACACCAAGATATATTTATTAATGAAGATCTATCAAGATTAAGTGCCTCTTCTGAGACAAAAGAGTCTAGGTGTAACGGCTGCTGCTATTTTCCTTCTTTGGCTGGTGTTGTAAAAAAGTTCCCTAAACTGTAGCTGCATACAGATGGGGGAAGTTGCCTGCTTTCTTCACTGTGGCATCAGCATGATTCCTAAAGGACAAAACGACAGGTCCATTACCTGACCTAAAGGGCCAGTGCCAGGACATAATAACCAAATACAGTTAGGCATACAGAGATTGATGGGGATGTGGTGAATACTGATGTCTGGCTGGGTGAGAGATTATTTCCACTCCTGGCATTGCCACCCTTGGCAACGCTGCCATGGGACTGAGAACTGGAAAATAAGGGATTGTATTGGGCTATTAGGTAAGGCAACAAACACATGAGCATATAGCTTTATATCAGCAAAACAGAAAAAAGATGATAGGATATAGTGGAAAGTGGGAGGTAGGAGTTCCTAACTTGTGCAATACACCTTAATTTGTGCAGTCCTTCTCCTCCACTTTGCCTCTGAGCAGAATTCATGGTTACCTGTGATGTGCTTTGGCTGAAAGGCACTGGGGACATAAAATAGAAAGAAGTGATACTTACGTTTGGATTCTTTGCTTTTGCATACATGGTAGGATACACATGTTTTCCTGCTGTTCACATAAGAATGCCAGTACAATGTTTTGATGAAACCCTTCAGTGATCTTAATTTTGACCACATATTTTGGAAGGCAATT
Source organism: Phalacrocorax carbo (assembly GCF_963921805.1). Lineage (NCBI taxonomy): Eukaryota > Metazoa > Chordata > Aves > Suliformes > Phalacrocoracidae > Phalacrocorax > Phalacrocorax carbo. The sequence goes on from NC_087515.1 coordinate 113,925,010, forward strand.
TAGAAAACATTCAGAGAAAATACGAAGGAGGCAAGAAACGTTTCTATTTTTATCTTCTGCATTTAAAAACAACCTAGATTACTTCTTGTACATGGTTGTTACAGTTATTACAGTTGCACTGGAGGAGAAAAATATTTTAGAAGATTTGAATCTATCTTTGAAATGGTTTAAAGAGGGACCATAAATATTATGCATCCTATATCATAATTATTTCTTTGGTTATTACAGGGTACAGCTGAGTAGTGGGGATATTCTTTAGTGCCTTTACTATACAGTTTCATGTCTTAAGTCTGGATTGTTTTCCAGGAGAACTTTGCTTCTGACTTCCTGATTTTTTGACTGCTCAACTATGGGATAATTGCAACATAGGAGGAGCACTTTTTACCCCTACATGACTGATATGCGTGCAGTCTTAAGGTAGTTTTTTGAGTTATAGTATGTGTATGTGTTTATAAGCTCATGTTTCTTCATGCTGTTATTGAAATGTTGTTATAAAGGAACAATAATTTGAAGACCACTGTCGTGCCAAAACCCCATAATTTTCTTAAGGTCCTCAAAGCACTGCACACTATTGGAGCACAGTACTGGCTCTGAGACACTAACTGATATATATCCTCATTAAATGCAACTAGAAATCTGTTTTGAAGTAAAACCAAGGAGATGGTAGAAAACAAAAACTAGTGAGAGGAAGAGCAAAGCCATGGAAATGAATGTTATTCCTTTTAGGTCCATCATCTAGAACAGGATTTGTAATGTTAGAGAGAAAACAACAAAAACATTCCCTCCAAAATTCATAGGAAACATATGAACATCCTTGTCATTGTATAAGATCCATGTCCTTAGCCATTAAAATTAAATAGCTTTGTCTCTAGGGGGAGAAAGGTAGTTGTATGATCAAGTCACTGCCTTATGCTCTTGGTTTTTTCCATGATTGGTTCAATCATGTATTTATTCACCAAACTAATCAGAATTGCAGTGGTAATCAGAAAGAGGAAATGGTCTCCATCTATCATCCTGTTTCTAACAAGAAGAGGTAACAGACCATTTTAGTTACAGTGCACTAATGCTCATTACTGCCCTAATGAAGATTTGTGTTGCTTTTCCAAGAACCTTCCAGCTAATCTTGAATTTCCTCCTAGCTTTCAAAGAAATGCCAGTTTTCACATTACTTCAGCTCATCGGAGCAAACAAAGAGGTATTAGTCTGACCATTATAAAACATGGTTTCATAAGGGAAATTAATATGAAAACCACAAGGTTTTTCTAGTTATTTCATTACTGTGGCTAAATTCTGTGAGTTTGGCAAACACTGACCAGCTCAATCTCTGTGCCCAGACTTTTCTCCTAGCAGCTCTGTCTATACTGCTTAACACATGGCTAGTATTGAAGTATTACCTATTAAACTATTATCACATATTCAAGTATATGTGATTGTGATATATTATAGTAGCCAAATGACCACTGCACATGTCGCTTAATCTAGGTATCTACATAACTGGGATCAGTATCATTTCAAGTACCTTCATTCTTACTGTGAAATGCTCCGGCTGCAATGGGAAATCCCAAATGCTCTTGGCTGATGACTTTTCTTGATGTGTCACATGCCATTATGAAAACTCCAACCAAACACATCTCACAGAGAATACTGCTTGGGAACCACCTCTCCTTTGGGTGGTGTTTGCTGTGTTTATCCTGTCCAGGAGAGATAAAGCTCCACAGGAGAGCCCTATGCAGGGCCTATTGCACTTCCAGAAAGAAAGGCATGCCACAAAACCTGCTTTTCTGGTGCTCCATGTCACTGTTCTCTTGGGGCTGGACACGGTTAACAAGCAGACAAGTGATTGAACTTTCGCTTACTAATGCGAGCATTAGTACACGTGTCCTCTGTAAACTGTGGATTCAGGTTTTCACTGTTTTTTCATCCAGCAGAATCGAGTGTTTGTTCAGACTGAACACCTGTTTAAACACCTTGCTATATCACTCAGCCTGAAATGTCTGAGGCTCCCAACACATAAGGAGTTACTTTCCTGAGCATCTGTTGGAACATGTTCACCCTTAGTAATTACTTGACATTTGGACACTAAGAATTCTAAAGAAAGGAAGTACCTTAGCGGACTTAGGAACGGTTAAATGCATCCTAAGGAAAGACCAACTTGAGTGTTGTTTGAAGAGTTTTAATTTTGTTGGCAGGGCTACTGGGAACTAAGAAAGCCCTTTACACTTGGAAACAAGCTTGCCAAACCATTTCCTTTGCGTATCTTGTTCTGCAAAAGTAACAGAATATTCCATTCCTGCATATTTTTATAATGCCAAGGGAAAAGGTGTATTCAGTGTCAAGGAAAGCAGCTTTCTGACCAGGCTGTTGCTGCCTGTTCCTATGGTTTATGCATTACAGTGGTGACACACAGTTCCTCCTTCCTCTGGAAAGGGTAACTGTCACAAAGAGAAGTTCTGCTGCTCTCTGGAAGACTGACCTTTTTTACTGGTAGCAGCTTGGCAGGTGTTTCGTTTAGTTTTTAGATATGTAACTTGCAAAAATTAAAATGGGCTCTAGGGATTTGGCTATCATTCTATTTTACATCTGCTTTCATCAGCACAGTTCCAGTGCCTTGATTCATGTTGGTGAGAACGAGAGAATTAGGTTCTGAGTTTCCATTTTTTACTATGCAGGAAAACTAACATTATTATAAAGAGAAGCAGTTTAAGGACACTGTGGAGTATGTCTGTGTGGAGATATAGATCACTGACTTGGATTACATATGGCAGTCAATTCTGTGCCCAGTAGTAGGTATTTGAAGAATAAAGACCTTAATTGTGAACAGCTGTTTCCACATACTTAATAAAGTGTGCATGGCCAGTTCAAGCTCTATAAAGTGTTAAACATAGTTTCATAAAACACATACTGGGGCCATGCACATTTTTCAAAGAGTATATCAGCCATTCTGACTGTTAAGTCCTGTCTATCTTTTGATTTCAGAGACAGATCTCCAAAAATGTTTTTCTTGTTTTTCACTGTGTAACTGAGGCTTGGATGACTCCCTAATATTTGTGAAAAACATGGCAATTCTTACGCAAAAGGAGCACTAGCTTATTATTATAGGTGTATTTCTACCTCAGCCATTCTGTTTTGTGATGTTGAAAGGAGGAAAGGATAGTGGCTTTCAGGCTGGTTTTATTCCAGGTTGGTTTATGGCTTCAGAACTATCAGGAATGTCATCATCCCAGGGGAGCTGGTAGGGATAAGAAATTAATAGTATCTAGTTAATCTGCAATGTATGAGTGGGAATTTAGAGCCCTGGGCTCTAGAAATGACTCACAGCTGTTATTCATCCAGCTGTCAATCCCATGCTTTTCACAATTGATGATTAACAAATACTAAGGTGTGTGGACAGCCATGGAAAAGTCCTGTGTGGCCTGAGCAACTAACATGTTTTCATTCCTGTTTTGAATGCAGGAGTCATGGGGTTGAACAAAGGTCCATTTCCACCAATGTATCTGCACTGGAGTTGTGTCTCTGCCTTCAGTGGCTATCAGCATTAGTCCTGCAGAGTGGCCACACAGACTTCTTGGTTTCCAGATGAGTCCCTCTGATGCAGTAGGTCAAAACTTCAAGCTGATACACATTTTTTAATCACTTCTTTGTTCCAAGGAGCTGGAATTATTCTTCAACTGCCTTTAGAGGTCTGAATTTAAGATGACTCGGGGAAGGAGTGGAGAAACTCTTCAATGGGTTAAGCAATCATGGTAAGACAGCTGGGTGAGAGGAGGCAGCTTTAAGGAACAGTTTGTGCTACAAGTTTTAAAGGCATTTTGAGAATTGCTGTGATTTAGCAGAAGTTTGACTGAATTAGACTAAACCAAATCTCAGCAATAGGTATCATACCAGGTGTTTGCACCTGTTGAAATAAACCCCGTGCAGAGAGGACCTTCCTTTAAGTTTCCACATCACTACCTGACATGCGTAAACATTAGTTTTGAAAGTACATATTTCTCCATTTTACATGACTGCACAGTATTCTGCCAGTTAGTACCAAGTCCGCACAAGTAAAGCTAAATCCAAATGGAAAATCAACAAAACAGCATAGCCAAAATGAAGATCAAAGAAGCTTTAAACAGTCTATTAATATCTTCCCTCCACTACCCAGTTTCCATGCTCCTGTTTCTTCAGTTGGCCTTTAGGCCTGGAAGGAGAATAAACATGCACATCCAATATAAATAAATGACTAAACAAAGTGGGAATTTTTTTTTTTTATTAGCATTTAGGCCCCTATCTCACATACATCTTGCTCAATGCCTATGCATATAACACTAAATGTACATGAATATTACCAAGTACCAAGTCAAGCAAAGTCAACAACACTGAATGACAATTACCTATTGGCATTTTCTTAAATGGTCACGTGCATGGTTCTTTGCACTCAATTATCTTTTACTTTAGACTTTTTGATGCAATTTACTATGTTTATTTTTTCTAATAGGGAAAAAAAGATCTCTCAATTTCCTCCTCTTGATCCCTTTATGCAGGTTATCATGAAGCTTGGGTTCTTCAGACCTGCTTCCTAGTGTGGCCAAAGTACTCACAGCTGTTGCACATCTCCTAAGTGGACCTGGCACTAGAGGGCGGTGGAGGCATACACTTTTGCCAGTGTGTCCGAACAATTTGTTGGAAAGCAAAAGCAGAGGAATAAGATACTAATTAGTAAGTTCTTGAAAGAAGAGTGTGCTACTGCTCTACCATCCCAAATACCTCCTGTTCTCATATCTTCTTTCTGTCTTCTACTTATTAAATTGTGGACCCCTAACTCCTGTGATATTTCTCCACATTCCTCCCTTCCCATTATTACCACCTCCTGCCTTTCAGAGCTGATGCTCTGCCCTTTGCAGGCGTATGGGAAACCTGTCTCCAACTCCTGATCAACGGTATGCTCCTCAGGACTCTTCTTTCTCTTTTCCCATCCTTGCTTTTGCCTCTGGCCTTTTCTTGATCTTATTCATTCTCCATCCATCTTTCTGTCCACTCTGCCCCTTCCTCAAGGAATCACTCCCATCCTGCATCCTGTCCCTCACCTGCATTCAAAAAATGCAAAAGCCATGTGGATAGGAAAATAAGAGGTAAGAAGGTGCTTCATCATCTGTGCTAGTGGTTAGGCATTGAAAAAAAGAGGCCTGGGTCCTGACCTTTGTGCCTGAAGTGTGCATCCATGAACACTTTACACAAATAATTCACAAACAGGTACCACTACCAGGGCTTTCCCATAAGATAGTTAATTGGTGTCAATGCTAGACTTCAGTGTTATGCAGCATAGCCTCTTCAGGAGTGGAGGGTGTCCTTAACTGGTTCAGTGATGGTCTAAGGAATGGGTAAAAGCAGCTTGACCTGTGACTGAGGAAGGCTGAAGCCTTTTGCTGCATAACTGGGTGCTCAGGTTGCCAAATGAAATTGCATGGGATCCCAGGAGACCATGGATGAGACTGCCAGCTCCTGGACCGGCAGTGAGCTGAGGGGCCTGAACTCCATAAAAGACATCAAGATACCTTGTGTGGGACCTTGCCCATCCATTATCTTGAGGCTGCTCTACTTTCACGCAGATAGTAGCGTTCACTGTCATGTGTCAGAGGCACACAGGGGAAACTGTCTTCTCTGCTGTGTGCATGCAGCTGCAAGAAGTGCACTTGTGATTAGGCAGCAGGAGTGTTTTGTGCCTGTGACTGGGGTTGAGAAGCTGTGTCCCTGGCTCTGCTGAGCATGCTTTGCTGCTAGCAGGTTTCTCACTTTGAGTTTGCCAGCTTTTCTACTTTTGTAAGCACCACATCGCATCAGAAATGTTGTGAACTGTGCTGGTGATTTGATTAGGCTGTGTGGGACTAGTCATGGGTTCATCTGCTCTCAGGGAAATTTTCTTAAGATGCATGTAAGGAGAAAGGTAGCTGTCACTCAGAGTCACCAGCTTCAGTCCATACAGTTTTTATTGCCCTCCCATGGCTTCTCAAACCTAGGACTCCAAGGACTTTGAAATACTTACTTGATCATTTTTTCCTCTTTACAGCAGACCCAGGATTATTCCAGGGAACAGGCAGTCTGTCTATAGATCTGTTATTCCACCTGCAGTATTCTTTTTCTGGTAGCAAATATGCCATACATGCCCCACAGGTGACTCCAGGCCAGACATTGCCTTTATGATCATAACTTCATAAAGTCACTTGAAAGAATGTGTGAAGGAACAAATGCAATAATGAGAGGGATGGGGAAAGAGTCCACTCCAAACCACCATGATTTTTTTAAGAAAAGCATGCTGAAAATTGCAGCAATGAACAACATTGGGTCCTGCAAACGGACGATTCATCTTGTATTTGCTTTTCATGGCTGCATATCATACAGCATCACTTCACTCACTTGCATGGCATCCCCCTCTGTGAGCCTGATGCTCACAGTTGCCATGAAGATGAAACTCACCAGGCTAATGACACAATGCTCCCGAGCTCAACAAAATGGTAATGTGGACAGTTCTTGAAAACATCAATTTTTAAGCTATTAAGGTGACAAATATTTCCTCCTCCTCCAGAAAAAGCAACCTTTTGCCTCATCATTGTGAGATGTGAGCTGAACTGTGTTTCCCTGGAAATGACATGGTGACAGGAGGGTACGTGATTGAGAATGAGAAAGTATTATAGAGACTTGCATTCAAATTCATTATCAGGCAGTGACACTGATGACTCAGACTTAGAAAAAAATAAAACAACCAAAGAGCATGTCTCAGTCAGTGCTCATAACAAACTTGAATTCCCATTTGCACAGCTCATATACATGGGAATTACATTGCACGCTTAGAATCAATTTGCATATGCTGTTTCTACTCAGTCACACAACAAATAATGTATTAGGAGTGTGTGTTAATGCACTGCATTATCATACAGCTTGAAATGCTGTCTTCTGTTAATGTGCTTTTCAGAGTGTGTGCTTGCACGTGTGTATGTTCTCACTTGTGCATTCCTCCACTCTTTCTGTTAGAGTAAGGAGATCGTCTACCTGAGGGATCAGATTAAAAATAGGTCAATTTGGGAATCTAGCAGTTTGGTAAAAGTAGCAGGTAGATAGGCATACTTTAAACTGAAGGTTTAAGTTCCTTCTTTGGCACTGGAAAGTTATCTAATATGCAAGCAGATTTTAGAATCCGGGCCAGAGTCCCTGCCAAGGCAGGCTCACGTGGTCTCCATCTGGCCTCATCATCCAAAGAGATCAGGCCTTTCATTAACTGCAGAACTATGATCTCAATCAGCCCAAGTGGACCTTTGACTAGGTAGTGCTTTTGCTGTGATGATTCACTAGTTCTGCAGCTTGCTAAGTACCAAAGAATCCCAGAATGTGCTGCATCATTAGCTGATTTTTTTGATCACTGATAATAAAAACAAAAACTGACAAAAATATCTTCATTATGTTTTCAGTGATTGGAAAAGTAAACCCCCCCCCCCCCATAACCCAATAACCGATCATCAGTTCAATAGATTAAGACAAACAAAACTATATTTTGAATTTCAGCCTTTCTCTTGCCATATTGTTTGGTGGAAAACCTGGGTGTCACGGAGGGGGAGAAGATCAACACCTTTACCTTCCTTGCTATTCAGCTATTTTCAATAGCCATTTTTTCCTTCTTTCCTGCAGAGTGCTTGGAACAAATATGGGCTGATGTGCCTGAAGAGAGGCTGTGAGAGCTGCAAGGGTCTTTTGAGCTGTGACAAGCTGAATAAGTGATGGAGGTCTCCCTCATTTTCTTTCTGTGCAAGTGCACCTGACTATCCCTTCAGTGATGGTCTCCCCAGGACTGTGCTGCTGTCTTGTTCCCTCTGATTTCCTTCTCTTCTTGGGGATGGCAGGTGAATTTACACAGACACTTACATATCATATTTTGCAGTGTATTCTCTTCATATTGCTGTGTATCAGCCTTTCCAGGTGGCTCAGAAGTAAGTTAAAGTAAACTGAAATTCAGATATGCAAACTAAATGACGCCAGGACCTGTTTTCCTACCTGAAGGCCAACAGGTTTGTTCTGGCCACATCCATGCTATTTAAATACCTTCATGTATGAAACAAGATGCATCATCTGCAGCTATCCATTGGGAATGATGCCTGGCCCATGCTAACTCCTGAATTCTACCTGGCTGACCTGAGCCAAAAATCACGCCAGGAAATATGTCTGTGGGCAGTCAAATGCTCTCTGAAGCTCTTTAACTTTACTAGATATAGACTGAGGATCAATTTTTGATTAATTCACTGGTACTTTTCATTTGGTTCTCATTAGCATCATTAGGTTATGCAGAGGAAAATGGAGGCCTGAAGTGGTCTGCTGATTTTGCTTTCCACACGTGCCTAAGAAGTCTGCAGGCTTCAGCCAGACCTGCGTTTCAGCCTTCTTCTGCCTGGTCAGACTGGCAGTTAATTTGACCAGTTTGGAGCTTGAATATATGTTCCTTATCACTGGCTGTTAAATAGCATTGGACTGGGTATGGATCCTACAATTTATCCCATCATTTGTGAGTTAGTAATGATCAAAAGTGACATGCTGAAAGAAATGATGGTTTCCATTAAGGCTGTATTATACTAGAGTTTACAAGACATAAACCTGAGATAAATGGCTCATTTTGGCTTTGTTTGAATGGTTTTGAAGACTTTAACCATCTTTAGACATTTGAAGAATGTTTGAAAAAAAGCTGAGAGGACCACATCAAGGAAGAGAAAAACTTGGTTGTTCTGAAGATCACAATAGACACTGGTATCTTTGAATAGCCAGCAGGCACTTAAAAAACCCCACCTGACTGTGGTCATTTAAATAATAATATTTTATTGTACCTTCTACAATCTGTAGATCAAGACCAGGCTTGCAAAGCAAACACCATGTGGTTTTGCTGAGAACATGGATGTCACAGTTTAAACCCTCAACTGTTCTTTTGCATATTATTTAACTAATTTATATTAGCCTGGGAACTCCCAAGGCATACAGGGAATACGAGCTATCCTAGACACACTAGAACTACAACCTCATTGTAAATTCTGTCTACAGTTAAGGTCTCACCCTGAAAGACAACTAAGAGTCCTGAACTTCTCTTACTTACGGTCACCGCTCCTTAAAATGGTAATTCATCATTAAGCGACTTGAACAGAGCACAGCCTACTTACTGTGTATGTCAACCAGTTCCCTACTGTAACATCACCTCATTGCTTTTATTCTTTCCATAGGAAGGGTGTTAGGTTATCTCTACATTACATAATGCTTGATTTTGGAACAATGAGGATTTAGCCTTAAACATTATTCCAGAGGTAAAGAACTGCAGGATTAAGTTACATCATCTGCTACTTGGCTGTACTAAATTCCAAAATATGCAATGGCAGAATAACCTCCAGAAGGAGGGCATGCATGGATAACACTTTAAATATCAGATGACATATGCTGACTGTAGAGTCTGTGTTTTCCTCTGGTGTACTGGTTGCTATTTATGTGGAATTTTCATATCATAGTGGCACATACTGCCCCTGACTTTTAGGGAATAAATAAACGAATATATTTCAAACATGGTTGCAGGATTTGCTTGAATCAGTCAAGAATAATGAATATTAAATCTCACTGGAAAATCCATTTTTATACATTGAAGAAAAACTTATATGAGAAATAGCCTGTTGATTGCATATATAATGTTTTCTTTCCCACGGACTGAAGCATATGGGGTTTAACAGCTACACTAGGAACAACACATCCATACTGCACATATGGCACAATGATGTGAGCAACACATGGCTAGGACACCATCAAGGAAGATGAAGAGAGGTTTCATTTAAACATGAATACATAGAGATGTGAACAGCAGGGCTGAAATATAAGATGTTTGGATAGAAACTTCTGTGGGAAGGCAGCATCTTTGCTGGACCTCATTGCTTTAAATAGAAGATGAGGAGCAAGAGCAGTAGTGGGTTTTGTGTTGATTCTGACCAGGACAGCTCCTGTTCCTGACCGATTGAAGAAAAAACACAAAAGAAAAGGATGCAAAGCAAGACCCACTCTGAATATCACTGCAGTTACTGCTTTAGCAAGATGCCAAATTCAGGCCTGCAATTCTGGCAACAGTAGGATGTGCAATTTGTTCCCCTACAGTAATATCTGCAAGCAAGAGGGCTTGATGGCCTTTAATTGATGGGAGACCATCTTTGGGTGAATGAACGCTTCTGAATGGGAAATAGGGAAGAAAAGTCCTGTTGCTTCAGAAATAAGTGAGAAAAAAATAAGATAGACCTTTCTGCAGAGACAGAAAAGTACTTTGCAGAAAGAGGACACCTAATCTTCAGACCTGCTGTTAATTTGTTGAACAAGCTTGGAGAAGTCATTTAGGGTGGAATTTCATCTACCTCTGCTCTCTTGTCTCATGCAAGAATAGGGCCATCAAACAAAGCCACACAAAGACAGGTTCAGAAGGAACAAATAGTGGTGGTTCGTTAGGCAGAGGATATTTGAAAAAGTTCTGGATGTTTACAATGTGCATAGGTGTAAGGGAGGATTGAACAAATTGATGGAAGAGAAATTACTTCAAAATACATATAAATGTTCATGCTGAAGATGCTTCTTGAAAATGAAGAATGAGACTGATTTTACACTTGCATAAGCAACAGGAAGACATTGTCAGATGTGTCTGGAGAGTAGGAGAGGGGAAGAACTGAGGCAAAGAGGACTGTCATCCCCCCTGGGAGAGCCTCGGAAACCAAAGCCCTATGTTTGGGGGAGCACAATGGTCCTCACTTATACCTCCACAGTTTGTGGAACTGATTGGTTGTGAAGACGGCCGAAATGCGGCCTCAGGAGTGGGCCAGTGCATGCAATCATCCTCCACATCTCTCACACACTTCTCCTTGAATATGTGTGGTTTTAACCAATACCTCTGGGAATTCTGTCAAATTTCTCTGTGGGCCATATAAAGCAGAAACAGATTACACGTCTGCTGTAGAATTCACATCATTGTAAGTCTTATGAATGCTTCAGATGCCTGATTTTGAGTGGGACTCTGATTCTGCCTCCCTTTCTTAGGTTAAAATTCTATAAACTGAATTGCACGTCCAATATTTTTAAGAAGTGAATACATTCAGCTGGACATTGTAATTTTGAGCCTATATATTTGATTACAAGAAGACAAATTTGGGTAGATTTTTCAAAAATTCAGTTTCATAAGAGCTGAAACTATTGATGAATTTGAACTAAGTAAAAACTGTGGCTGCTTTGTCTCTTTTTTTTTTTTTTAATGCAAAAAAGAGAAATATCCAGCTGTTTTATTTTAACACTTAAAAAGCCCCCCACTTTTCCTTTAAATATGAAATAAAGTAACACATCTTTTTCCCAAGAAACTAATTCTGCCAAAATTTCCCTTGCACCCACGCAGCTGATGGAATGTAATGTGCTGAATATCCTTCAATAGTGTTAAGTGTCCAAGTGACATCAAATGTACCTGCAAATTTTCTTTTCTCCCCAGGTACGTGTGTGCAAAGGAAAGTAATTTGATTTATTTAATCTGCCCAGTAAATTTATTGGAAGACTGATAATTTTTAATGGAAAGCTCAAGATCTCTCAGATTTCACCTCACATAAGTGTGGATTGTCAGTATACAGGTAGTTAAGGTCAATGCTTAATGACCATACTGACTCATCATCAAATGCTTGTTTACCTGTCCTTAGAAGACGAAGATTACGTCCACTGTTTTTGACAAGTGCTACTTTTACACAGGTTTTACTTTCCTCCTAGAAATTTACCCCACCCTCTAATGGCCTATTAACCGGAAATCAGTGGACTAATATGGGTCTGTGGGAGATGAGGTGAAGATCTGTGGAGACACCTTTCATCCCATTTTACTCCTTTTATGGGCCTCTGCTTCTTTTATAACAGTTCACTATTTAATAGCCACAGTCACTTTAGCCTGGAAGTTCAAAAGACCTATAAATTGCTTGACACAGTTTATCTGTTATGGAGCAGGAGTGACAATAAAATATGATAATAAATTAATAATCAGTAATAGCTGACAAGGTTCCCTCTTGCTCTCCCCTGTGAGACAGCCCGAGCAGCTGGGCCATGGGAGGGTTTGTTTCTAACATCAGAGGGCTGCAAGGCAGAGATGGATTTTTTTTGGGTTCTCTCCCGAACTGTTACTGCAAAGACATTTTTCATAGCTCAGATTGTTACTTCATAGCCTTAACTTTTCTGTAGTTAGATTCAAATGAGAAGACCTAGAAAGGTGAGAACTTCTCTCTTTTTTACAATGGGCTGTTAACTTTGGAACCTGGTTACAACTGCTTGAACACCAAAGCTATTATTGCTTTAATTGACATGACTTTTAGCCAATCTGCAGACAATTAATAACTTTTTTATGTGTGATGGGGCATTTTTCCTAAGGAGGAAATAAAAAGACATCTCAGCACATTCTCTTTTAGTCTCCCCAAGATGTGGAATAGGTTAGAGATTTCTGATGACCATCTTGCTTACAACTACCTTCCATTTAGTGTCTGAATATAGAAAGTATCCACTCCTGATTGTGGTCTCAGGATTGAATGATGCTACCGAAACGAATCAAGGGCTTTTCCTCTGTGTGCAAGAAAAAGCAGCTTGAATTACTTTGTGCCTACCTCTTCCTATCCCAGGACCGCCTCAAGGTCAGCCTAGGAAGCTGGAAAGGTTGGTAGTCTAATATACCAGAAACAGAATGGATGGCCAACACTTCTTCAGATATGTGAGTTAGAATTAATCTGTCTTTATCCCTGAAGCATCTAGCACTGTATTAAGTAGTGTGACAAATATCTGTCATATAGATTTCATTTCCTCTCTGTTTGATTTGTTTTGCACTCATCAGTGCCTAAAATTTGCAACTAAACAGCCTCAGAAGATTTCTTATCCTACTTTCTTTTCTCAAAGAGCTATAGATGTGCTGGATACTGCATGTCTGCCTGCCAGGGCTGCCACCATCATCTCTCTGAATGATAAATACTGCTGTTTTCCAGCAGGTATATGGGCAGCACTTTGAGTCTTAAGGGATGGGACAAAGAATCATGAAGCATCAACCAGCTAACCAGAGATAGTTTGCATATGGGGAGTAACACTTCCCAATCTATTGGTCTGATCAAGAGAACTACTGCTGTTAGCAGAGGTGTCTTAAGCCAGACAATCTCAGCTGTTGCTGCTGATAAATGGGCTCTGCAAACCTGTCAAAAGTGATGCTCGTGGCTACAAGTGGGATTAAAGCTGAGACAAGCTTGGAGGTCTGTTTGGTGCCAAGAGAAATTTGTGGTGAGTGGTAGAACATACAGATAATTTAAAAAAAAGGGATTGTTGTTTGCATTAAACCCAGAAATTCTTCAATCTTGTAAGAATATTTTGAAAAGTCAAAAGCAGAATACAGAATGTGTACTAACACATGTACAAACTCAGTAATAAGTGAGTTTGACTGTGAATATTGGTTAGAAGCTAATTTTACTCTTAATTCTTGATTAAAAAATGATAACACTGTGACTCCCTAAATGTAAGCAGTGCGGTTTTTCTTTGCCTTGAATTACTTATTCAATTAAAGTGTTAGTCTGCATGATACAGTTTGTTCAAGTAATTTGCTCTGCGTTAAGAAAATCTTCAGCTTTATTATAATAATTAATTCAAAGAAAAGATGACTTATTTTGTTGAACATGTTCTATGCTGGGAATACTTAATAAGTCATTAATTAATATGACTGCTATTAAGAACACATTGATGATATCAGATTGCCGTACGCTGGTTTCTGCTGGAAACATTTCATGCTTATAGAGAGGTGGAAGGAACTGCAGATACCCTGTGGTGCTCCTCAGCTCTAGCAAATCAAGGTGTGAACCTCACTGCCTTATCCAAATAGGTGCCCTGTGAAATACTGAATTCCAAACACAACACTGCAAATTCCCCACATGCAGAGAGCTGGATGCTTTAAATACCTCTAGAGAGAGTGAGAACCTCTGTGCTTGTTCAGGTATCTGAGACAAGACCCCAGCTAATAAACTGAGCAGAGCAAGGAAGGGCCTGTTCTCCAGCTCTGAGGCCACATAGCACAAAGTATCCATGCCAAGTCATCTCAGTGTCTCACTCCTTTTCCTCTTCCCACTGAAATAACACCTCACCTACTGGAAGCGTCCCTCGTGCATGCCAGTGCCTGAAACATGCCTGGAAGACCACTAACTGGGTGAAAATGTGCAAGTCATGCCAACAAACAAGATGTGTGGATGGCTGGATTCCATCGTTCATGCCCATGCCTTAGCACTGCTTCAATTACATCCATAGCTTGAGTTAAGAAGACTGTATCCCACCTGAGATTAATAAAATGCATCTCACCTCTCCAAAATTAATGTGCAATAGATTATGAGTCACAGCGTGCTACATTTGCTTGTAACTTCAGAAAGTTAAAACAGTGGTTGTATCGACTGCAGCTGCACTGGTAGCTGAGCACAATAACCCCAAGGAAGTGGCAGTTTTAGGATGCTGCTGCTACTCCTACAGGGCATGAAGAGCACACTCTTACGCTTTCTTTGGCTCTCTCTTTTTCCCACAGATGACTCTCAGACTTATCACATGTTGCTTCTCTGCTTGGTTTAAACTTTACTATGAATTATGAGGCATTATGAGGCCTCATTCTGCTCTTTGTAATTTCACCTGATGCATTTTTTCTTCCAGCTGCCCCTCTAATAAAAGTCCTCAGTAACTCTCCTGGTATTTTTAAAAAAAGAAACAAATGAAATGTTTTGGCTTATTTATGATCATTCACTCTCTGTGCTGGTCCATTGCCATTCTTTGCTGGGTTGTGTGTGAATTAAACTGTACACTCCTTAAGACCAGTATATTTAGACGGCTACTCACCCTGTGCAGAACTTACAGCTGCAATGTTAAGAGTCTGGGTTGAAGCCACACAGAGAATTTGGCCCTTAACACTGTTTTAGAGTGAAAGATGATGTTTGGAGAGCAACACTGAGACATTACACTGCCTTCTATATATCCAAACCCCTGTTTTACAAACTACAGAAACTTTTATTATTTGAAATTACTCCGGCCAACAGCTACATTATTGGTGATGTAACTTCAACACAGACAGTGGCTTGAACATTCCCAGCTGGAATTCCTACTCCTAGCAGTCAGAGGTGAGGCTTATGTAAAGATGATAATCACCTCCTGACTGCCTACTTTCCCTGACCACTTAGTAAAGGACATCCCTGCAGGACCTGAGTTAAAACCCATGTGAAGTTTATGGGACACTTTGTACCGATGCTTGTGAATGTTGCATCACTTCAGAGCTTTTTTACCCCAGGCTATCTTAAAGAGTGTTTTATAAATAACCATCAAGAGCTTTAACCTACAGCTACAGCTGGGATGAGAGAAGTAGCCAAATAACCACAATGACATATTTTGTACCACTGACTACAAGTACTGCTTTGGCCATGGGTCATGACTCATTTGAGTCATGTGAAACCTGCCACAGTGTGTAAAGTTTACCACAAGTAAGAGGACTTCAGGTTTTTAATTTTTTGGCTAACAGGCTGCGGCCGCTCCCACAGTGAGTTCCACGGCATTCAGTGGAACCTTGGAAATCTCAGTGTTCAAGTCAGCTCTTCCAGGAATCAAACAAATTGTTCCAGGGAGTCTAAGTATTTGACCATGAAACAAGTCCCACTCTCTACTTAACTGAGGCTAGACACTCAGATTGTTGTACCTTTTGACTACGTTCTGCATAATAAGCCATAATAAGCAGCCAGCTTACTGCTTTGAAAAAATTTCCTTCTGAAGTCTGCCTGTGTTTTGGGATGCTCTTTATGCAATCCCTTTACGACAAAGCAGTAACACAGGAGAATATGACCTTGCAACATATAAGTCAAATGAATTACATCCAGACTGCCTAATGTCTTTGAGAAGTTGCTATGGACGAAATCATATATTTATGGCTTGTGTGAGAGACTGTAAAGGAAAACACATTGTGCATGTTGTTTTTACATGCTGTCTGTCATATTGCATGACAATCCTTAATATAAGAACAAATATGAAAACTTGCCTTTAGTCACAGCAGCCTTCATTTACCCTGCCTAACTTCCAGCAGCCAGTTGCAGTACTCAGGAATACGTCTTAATCATGGCACGCCTGTTTATGCATCATGGTATTACATCCGGTATGTATCACGGTATAGCTGTTTTAGGGTGAAATTGTATATCAGTACTGGACAACCATGAGGGGATGAAGAGACAAATATTTCAAAATGTAATTCCCTGTACAAGAAAGAAATGGACCTGTTGGAGTGGGTCCAGATGGAGGCCATGAAAACAGTCAGAGGGCTGGAACACCTCTCTTATGAAGAAAGGACGAGAGAGCTGGGATTGTTCAACCTAGAGAAGAGAAGGATCTGCAAAGACCTTATTGCAGCCTTTCAATACTTAAAGGGGGCTTTATAAGAAAGATGGAGAAATACTTTTTTACCAGGGCCTGTAGTGACAGAACAAAGGGCAATGGTTTTAAACTGAAACGTAGGTTTATATTAGGTATAAGGAAGACATTTTTTATGATGAGGGTGGTGAGACCCTGGAACAGGTTGCCTAGGAAATCTGTGGATGCCCCATCCTTGGAGGTGTTAAAGGTCAGGTTGGATGGGGCTTTGAGAAACCCAGCCTAGTGAAAGATGTCCCTGCCCATGGTAGGGGGGGTTGGACTAGATGATCTTAAAAGTCTCTTCCAACCAAAACCATTCTATGATTCTATAAAATGTACACTGCCTAACTGAAATGACCGTGCTGCTGCTGATACATATTGTATCAGTTTATATCCCATCCTTCCCCTTACCTTTTCATGTTCTTTGTTTCATTCAGCATATTTGAGATGTTTTCTTTTAGGTTTGTTTGTACAGCAGTGGGTGCAATGAGGCCAATTCTAAACAAGACAGAAAAGTGCTATCACAGCTATTTTAGGGTCAGACAAACTTTTGATGTACTAATTCTTGATTCTATCTGGATCTGTGGGACCGAAGTTCTTGCCTTTAGTAGAATGCATCGGTCACTTGCCAGCTATGAACATTTCAGTCATACTGGATGGAATTCATCTCACCTAGGTCTAGGGCCGTGCTGTAATTATAAGTACATCATCTAAGCTAGTTATGTAAGATACATCTATTCCAATAAATAAATTAGACAGGCCCATTCTTTTGTCAGTATTGGGAAGAGTCCCTGGCTACATCCCAAAGTATGTCCAGACTTTGTTTTGGAGAGTGCTAGTTGACCCAGATCAAAACTGCACCAGGGATAATGCTAACAGTTAAGCAGTATGGACAATTGCATGCCAGAGTTTGACCATGTACCCTAACCTTAATGACTTTATTAATTTAAATGCAACCATGCACATTGGAGAGGGATAGACTCTTCCAGAGGTTCAATCACAGCACCCACTGATAACCATCTACAACAGATGGGATTAATCTGTTTTTGGAGGTACCTGTGTTGACTGGAGTGAGCTCTTACAGGTGCATTGAATGTTCTTAAATGTCCAGTTTAGCATGGAAATCTAGGCTTCTGTCCATTGTTTCCCACGCATAGATGGAGTATTTAGTGCCATCTGCTAAAGTTTGACAAATATAGCACATGATCAGTAGAGCTCCACACTCTTCTGCAGCAGCATCTGCCAGACAAGCAACCAATCTCCAATGGCTCTCAATGTCTATTTTGGATGCGGGACTAGTGCTCCTCATATAAACAGCAGTTATGGCATGAACTGAGGTCTGCACTTGGTAGCAGCTGTACAGTAAACATAGGCGAAACACAGAGAGATGGAGAGTAGTGGAAAGGCAGCAATATCAAGAAAGCAAGAGGCATAATTAGATTCATATTTCCAATGTGGTATTGTAACATGCTAACTGAAAAATTGCAGAATTCATTTGTAGTGATGGAGACTGGGACTGCGTGATGGCATAGAAGGAGATGTGCATGCAAAAGTTTCCCTTTTTAGTGTAAATGTGCTTTATTTCACTTCTGTTGAGTTGCATGTGGATATCTGCATTGTATAATTTACTCATGTGTTTTGCATTCCTCAGTGATATCAAGTAAATTCTTTGGTCAACTCCTATAAACAGTGCTTAAATCATAAATGAATCAGACATCTCAGATGGCCATTAAGCTTGTGCCTGTGGAAATATGAACGTTTTATATTTGCTGGCATGTGGAAAAGGTCATTATTTATTCTTTCTAGCCAGCTAGATGTATGAAATTTTACTTTCTGGAATGGTTCCTTGGCATTTCCTAACATCATGGAACATGCTAAGTATTTCTTTTTTTAACAGAAGACAAAAAGGGAATATGACTGTGTTGCAAATGTTAGTTGGAAACAATTTGAAATAGGGAACTAAATATCCATGTTTATCCAGGAAAGGTAGATGGAAACTTGGAACCACAATGGTATTTTCAACTGAGGAGGTCTGCACGATCCATTAAGCACTGCTGCATCATTTTCTCAAAAGTCTGGGGCCTCATCCTCTTCCTCTGGAAATTAATGGCAAAACTCCCATTAACCTAAATGGGAATAGAGTCAGGTTGCAAGTCCAAAACTCTTCTCTTCCCCTGGTATCTAAAAAGATCTAAATGATTAAAGAACTGCTTCTAATCCATCTGAAACTGATTTTAATGTAAGTAGGAGGTTAGAGAGCTGTTTTCCATGAGGCTGTCTTCAGTGGGCAGGTTTGTCGATACAGTTTTAAAAACTGAGGTGCATTTTACCTGTGGCTATCCAGGGAATAAAGGATTCATTGAGAATTATATTTTAAATGAAACCTTTTTGAATTTGGTGCTTTTTGCTTGTGAGTAGGTGAACATAATGGCAAACAGCCAGAAAAATCCTGGAAGTCTTGAGAGCCACAACATCCATTACTGAATCCGTCACTAGGTGTTGTCAAGAGTGATTCCACTGAAGCAGAAGACTTCCTATTCCAGAAGAAGGGGATCTTAATATAGTGGCAGGATCTTGGGAATTGATTCGGATTTTAGCTGTGTTGAATTACCCTTCGTAGAAGCCTCTTATTTTCCATTGAGGAGGCAGGGATCCTGGAGGGATGATAGTCTTAATTTAGCTCTTGTTAAGAGCTCAAAGTTTGGTGCAAAAATTTACTGCATTAGTGTTAACCAAGAAATGAAAAAACAGTGAGGTATTTTATTTACTGGAGTAAATATAACGTGATTTCTTCATCCACCTCATACAGTGACCTACAGACTCCTCTCCTTCCCAGCCTTCAGCTGCTTTTCTCTGTGTACTTGAGACTCAGGTGGAATGGAGCAATCCAGGTATGACCATGACAGCCTGTTTGCTGGGATACGAACAATCCCAGGCCAAATGCATGCCTAGCACAGGAGACGTAAGAGGGCTGTTCTGCATCTGAGGTGTACAGCAGCTCTTGTGGCTCTTTTGAAAGTGTTCTCTTGTATATTCCACTGACTGGCAGCATCTGGTGCATTAGGTAGGCTGTTTTGGTGGGAAGAAGGCCACAGGGTTACACCACAGCCTGGCAGGAGATAATTTATAACAGATACAGTTGAAGAAGGAAAAAAAAAGTGCTTTTTAAAATTCTATACTTTTCTAAGCATGGAGGTTGTCAGGTTGGGATTTATAGAGTTTAAGGTCAGAAAGAATGCCTAGGAACTTCTCGCTCGGCTTCCTTAATAACACAGCCTGAAGGACCACACAGGAACTTCTTCGTCAGTCTCATACCTTAAAAAATAGAAGAACCTTTTCTTAATTAAATACAGAAAGTCTGGATTATTTTGATAGGGAAATTTTATTCACTGAGTGCATACCTTACAATGTGTCCTAAGAGGTAAAAACAAAGACACGGGAATGTGATTCTTGATCTTGTTTTGGAATTTGCATAATTTTTGCCTTTCTACTTAGAATTAAACTGTGCACTTCCATAGATATTTCTATGACAAAATCTTGGTGTTATTTGTAATATTATTCTACAGTCAAGCTATTAACAACCCATGTAAATAGGAACTTTGATGTTCTCATAATGAGGACAGTAAAATTAATTAACCTGTTCACAAACTCAATTTAAACTTGCAAAGATTTGAAAGTATTAATAAAGTACTTATGAGAATGCTATTACAGAATTTAAATAGTGGAAAAATATGCATTTCATTTTGAAATGGTGAGAGAATTAATTATATGTGAAAACACATTGCTCTTTGTGTGTGTTTAGTCAAAGGATAACCTTAAGTACTCCTCTGAGACGTTTTTGTTATGTTCCTGTGTCTGATATACCTATTATTTTTCAACATCTGATATGAACATTAAGCTGTATAACTTTTACATGCTTTTACTGTATATAACCCAAGTTACATAAATTCCAGGCCTTCTGACTGTTTGCAATCTTTAAAATGTAATGAGCTGAAAGATTAGCTTTGAGCCCCGGGGCCGGATTGATGTTTTGCTTAACCATTCAGCTGAGAACAGCTTTTAGAGGGATAACTCGTGCTGCATCACATCAATAATAAAACTAAAGACCTAGATCCAAGCAGCTATGAATGGGAATTAAGTCTCTCAGAATGTTATAAACTTAAATGAAACAAGTCTTAAACAGAAGGCAGCTGCAGGCGCTGGATCTAAACTGCATTAAGATGACATAATATTCTTTTGGAAACAATAAGGCTTCCATTGACGTGTTCTATAAGACAATCCCTCAATGGAAACGAATAACTAAATTAACAAACTGTGATGAAATATGACTCATACTGAAATACAATTCTCAGTGGGGTTTCTGCATCTGAGAAACACATTCATAAGTGAAACTGTCAAACAGAATGCTCAGTTTCAGGGATATTCTCTGATTAGCTACCATTCAGAGAAATATAAAGGAAACAGTAAGATTTTCCACTGGTGGTAGGGGAAGTAGGACAGGGAGAACAGGAGAAGGTTTTTATTAAACATGCATGTTTTTATTGAAGATACTGCTTTTATTGAAGATGTTTCTGTTGTATTGGTTTGTCCAAAACAAATAATACTGGTCCTCTGTTCTTACCAGTACAGACTCTTAAGACGCTTTTAAGCCTTTTGGTGTTATAAACCCTTTCAGTACTGCTGCACGAGATGTCACTAACGTGTTAACTGCCATTCTTTCTGTCTCTCAGTTTTGCCTTTATTATGCATTGCTTTGTGTCAGTGTAGTGTTATTGTTGCATGGGAAGGAGGAGCCGTCTTGAGCAAACAAAACTTTGAAGACAGAGATCTGTTTTGTGAGACGCCAACTCTGGCTGATTGCATTCAGAGCATGCCTGTGAAATAATTAAAGATGATAGAGAGAAGATTGTTTCATTTCTATAATCCATTTTGTGCTTGGGAACACATGACAACAGAGGCATTGTGATGCAGAGGTCTGCCAAGACAAAGCCATTTCAAGGCCTGTGCTGAAGAGGAACCTTAGGTGCTTGGGAAGCACCTGTGTTAAAGCTGAGGTGAGTAGGATTCAGACCTTCCTAGGTAGGCAACAGAAGAGAAGGTGGTTTTTTTTGTTTGTTTGTTTTGCTTTTGGGTCTTTTTTTAAGGAAATCTGGGGGAAGAGAGTGCAGGATACCTCATGCTGTACCATGCCCAACACCGTGTTTACAACTATTGCATTTAGAAAGGATACTAGTACCTGATCTGCCAGGCCTTTGGTGATCACAAGGGATGTTGTATGGCATAATGATAGTGTTCACAAGCTAAATATGTTAAACTCTTGTTCTCCAGAGTGCACCATCATCTGTTACAGGCAGTTTGATATTCCTCTTCCTCAGTGGGATAAAGGGGATGGAAAAGACCATGGTACTCAGTGCTTATTGCTTTATGCCCTCATGCCTTCCTGGTCCCTGAGCTTACAGTGAAGCGTGGGGTTATGAAGTACCATCCACACTAGAGAAAGGCTGAATAAGGAGCATGTAAACAAATTGGACATACACCTGTCCATCCAGCAAGAAGAGATATATTCAGGAGTGCTGATAGAGCTGGCCTGGTGTCATTGCAAGGTTGCTGTCTGTCGTTATGGAAAGACTGTGATGATTAGAGGACACTGCTCATGACTGTAATCTTGGGAAGTATAGGCTGGTCAATCTAACAACTGTTAGTATCTTCACAGATGATACTCAACTGGGGAAAGCAGTCAATATTCTGTGGAGTGGAACAGCTTTTCAGAGTGAACTTGACAGGCTGTAAATGAAAATGTATGCTGTTTGTACAGGGGAAAACCAAGAAAAAAACAGCAACCAAATCAACACAATGCCAATGTATCCTTCAATTATTTCTTTGTTCTGTCTGTATATGGATGCTGTACGTAACCTTTATAGATGCTATAAATTAGGACTCTAGTCTGTACTGCAGGAATAAACAGACTTAAAGTTGTTTTCAGATATACTAATGTTTACACATGATCATTCAGGAAAGTAGTCACCAAACTAACATCCTAATCCCTGCATTAACTTTCCTTCTGAATTACTAATGGCCTTGATGGCCTGATCCACATCATTTAGTAACATACAGTATTTCATTGAAATGACAAATTTGCTTTAGATTCTTGGGGAAAAATACATCCCCCAATACTATCTATGCGTTACATTCAAGGCATGAAAGAAGGTATTTCTACATGCATATCAACAGTGTATCAGGAAGCATAGTCAACATCCTTGTATAAGGAGTACTATTTGTGGCATGGTTTGTTAGAGCAAATGGAGTTACCAATGCTAAAATGTGAAGTAAGACAGCAACAAGACTTTCATTTTATATTCACAGAATACACTGCTGCAGAGGGCTAAAACTTGGTTTCTGCTGGTTTGATTTTTTTTTTTTTTAATTTTTACTGGAAATAGTGTGAAAACTGCAGCTGGCATAAAAAGTCTCTTGAACAAACACCATAAGAATATTTTCAGTAGGAGAACAATGAGGTGTCAAGTACAGCTGTGCTTTATATTCAGGTCTGCAGAAAACTGAACCAAATTTACTTTCCCTCAATACCCTTGGAAGCGAATATAAGGGAAAATTCATATGCCATCTTGAATGCAAATCAGATTTGAATGCATGCTATAAACGAAGAGCAGAAAAGTAGTTCTTTCTTTCCAGATCTACTGCTTTTTGATCTAGAGAATATCATACGTGAAGCCCAGGAATTGTCCTTCTGAGCTGTGGAAGGTACAGTAATGATTTCCTAAGAAGTTTATTAATGCAATCATATCACCTTCCACTTCAATTTACAATGGATACCATCTAGAAATCCACTATTAACAACAATTATGATCATTTGGTTAATAACATTTGCTGCCATTTATCAAATATTTCAGTCCATGAAAGAATCAACCAAAGAAAAACAAAATACATAAAACCCTGATATGGGAATACTTCAAAACACACAAAGCAGACTTGATTATAGTAGAATGCTGCAACTGCAACAACATTTCTTGTAATTTTTTCACAGATTTTTCATCCATCTCTGGATTTTAACAACAAACTTTGTGAAGATGAAATGAAGCATTTGGTATGCTGAAAAAACTGCAGCTGTTGAAAAAAAAAAAACACAAAATCACTGTTGATCTTTGCAAGCAGACAACTGCATTTCCAGTTCCTCATAACTGTGCTTGGTTGGTTAGTGCTTTGTAAGTAGTGAACTGTTAAAGGCTTTACTTTGACTGGAATTAAAGCTGCAAGAGATAACTGCTTGTTATAAAACTGAAGTATGCTAAATTGCATCTTTCAACTATATTTCAGAATATGGCTGTTTGCAGTATGGTAGAAAGTAATTTAAGCTGTCTTTACTCTTCAACTCTAGGTCACTGGCTCAAATATGACCTAATCAGTAAAGACTGCGAGTTGTTTCAATCTGATGGATTTAGTAGCCTGTATAAAATGTGCTGGTAGACACAGTGAAGTTTATTGGGAAAAGGTGCCCACATCAAAAAAATCCAATAGTAAAAGTCAGCAGATCTGCTTCTACTTTTAGGAAGAAGAAAGAACTGAATAGAGCTGGAGGCAACTGTGTGTTTATCAGATAAAAACTCACCAGATTAACACTATGTAAGATGGAAGGACAACTCCTTTTTGAGACTGGGTGATTAATATGAATTTATGACATCCAGATTTTATTACTGTTTCCATCACTGACCTGTCATATGATGAAGAAGTCATTTCAATGCTGTTTTCCATCTAACCCTAAGTATTTGACTGATCTAGAGAACAAATTCTTCAAGACACAGTCTGATTTCTACATGTTCTCAGATACTGTGTTATATTTAAATGTAAAATATCTATGAAACTCTAATGATGGGATATAATCTGGTATTGACATTTCAATTGGTAAGCAAGATAACCATATACTTCAACTCCTTCCTCAGAATCTTGTAATTTTCACACTTTCCTTACTGATAAACTTTAATTATAAATAAGCCAACATTAGGTTTTCTACCACCATAGACCATTAAAATATTGGCATTTATCACGTATTGCAGTTGAATTTGCAATGGTATTTGTGTGATTCTGAATATACTCTAGTACCTGAGAGGTACGCTTAACATTATTTTAGCTGTAGCGTGGAGATATTCAGCCCTTAGGTTTGCTTTCTTTAACTCCCTAATGGAGAAATTGGCTTTCTCCTGTGTTTTACATGAATGTGCTATTTTTTCATGATGTGTTTTTCTTAGCCCAAAATACCTTGATGCTACTCAGATTCCAAACTGAGTAATGTTGTGGTCAGATCTTGAATAACTCCATCGCTCCCAGGGCAATCGTACTGAAGTATGATCTTCCTCTCTTCCTCACCATGAAAACATCAAAATAAGAACAGTTTACAATCTCTCCTTCTGAAATATATTAATTTAAAAGCACTTCCTCTATAAGAAAGACTTGAATCACCAAATACCTTGGTACCACATGGGAGATGCAGTAATTGAACATTATATTGAACCAACTTAGGTTCTACAGAGTGTAGACAAAACTGAGTGTTGTCGTTTTGATGGATAATGCATCTGTAGTGGGTTGGCCATGGCTCACAGCCAAGCACCCACACAGCTACTTGCTCACTCCCCCCAAACAGTGGGATGGAGGGGCAGAAAGTAGGAAGGATGAGAAAGCAAGAAGACTCGTGGGTCAAAATAAAGACAGGGAAGCCACTTACCAGTTACTAATGCAGGCAACACAGACTCAGCTTTGGGGAATTTAACTTAATTTATTGTCAATTAATATAAATATTTGAATACTGATTAGGGTATTGGGAAAGAAATCAAAAAGAAACAAACATTTACACACTTAAGGAAACATCCTTTCCCCCCATTTCCAGGCTCAGCTTTACCCCTTCACTCCTGAGTCCTCTCCTTCTTGCTTGTTATCACCACAGTTAACGCTCAGTCCTTTCATTCTGGCAATGAGTGGCAGGGCAGGTTTATGGTCATGACATAGCAGTTTCTGTCTGCTGCTCCTTCTTTCTCATGCTTTCCCTCTGCTCTGGCATGGGTCCTCCAAGAGCCACAGTCCTTTTGGGATTATCTGCTCTGCCATGGAGCATCTCCTCCTCCTCTGGCTTTGGTTTCCCCTCTGCTGCTTCTAGCTCTTTTTTTTTGTTCCCTCCTCCTCTCTTTCTCTAATGTTTGCTGCCCTTTCATAAGCATTTTTTCACAGAGGCACCACAAACTTTGCTGATGGGTTTGGTTTTGGCCTGCGAAGGGGCTGTTGTTTCCAGCACAGGGCAGCTCCAACCTCTTCCCACAGAGGCCACCCCTGTTGTGAGGGTCATGCTCTGTCCTCCAGTCCCCTTAAGCCTTGCCATGTGCATGCAATTCAGCATAATTTTTTTGGTGTTGGAAGTGGAAAAAACAAGTTTTATAGTAATATAAGGGTGGTGCATGAAGGAAGAAGGTGAAGAAGGGCTTGGAAATGTTAGTGGGGTTTTGAAGAAAGATACAAGAGATCTGTGATTTGGAGTACTTCTTCCTCAGAGATGTCACCCTGCCATTGTAAACCAGACTGTGCTGACCCAAAACATGAAAAGGACCAGGAATTCCAAGTGAAAAAAAATCATACTTTATCAGGTGAGGTAAGGGTATGGGACCTTCAGTGCTATGACATCTTGGAGTGTCACACCAACTTCCTGACTCCTTCATGACTCTGTTGCTGAGGCCATGGTCTCCTCCGCTGCCCCTGGGACAGCATATGCTCACTTATCCACCTGTCATGATTGTCTCTTCTGTCGCCATCCCACCTGTAGTACAGGACCATTGTTCCACTGCTCCTCTTCCAAAAGATGCAGGTTGGTTTATTTAGAGGCTGGCAGAGTGGAGCTAGACAATGGTGCTCTGGCCATTTCAAACCATTGGCTTTCAAAGGAAGCATCTAATTTGTCAAAACCCAGAGCCCCCTTGCTATTATTTCTTTTAGTCTAAGCAATTTCAGAATTTAGCTTATGAGAGTTAAATTGTTCTTTGATATGAAGTTAAACAGAAACTTATCTGTGTTGTATTGCTTATCAGTTCTCTCTCCAAATATATTTAAGAAAGTAATCAGTATAAGACATAGTACTAAGCATCCTTGCTCTGGGCAAAAGATAAAGATTTCAGAAATAAATTGCTCTTTATCCTTCAATGTTGTTTGCTATGGTCTTCTTAAAGTTTTAGGAATCACAGGACTCCATACTAACTTAATTATATTCCATCATCCATTTCTCTTTTTACGAAGTCTGTCCAAACTTTTGCCAGATTAGATTCATTCTTGAATCCTGATGGGACTTTCCCTCCATCTGTTTTCTTCCTCTTTTATTTCTATTTAATTATGGACATTTTACCATTCATCACCATTCAGCTTTTGGTTTTCTGCTTCATTTCCTGGGACTTTTGCTCTAGACCTATTGAAATCAGGACTGAATTTCTTCCTGATTTCGCTTGGGCAGAGTCTGCACTTCTTTTTCTGTTTCTGCTTAGTCTCATTCTATTTGCTTCAAGAAAAGAGAGATATTTCTCATGTTCATAGCTCCATTGATTCATTGTATGTTGACTGGGATATTTCACTGGGAATGAGAACAGCTGAACAGTACCCTAGAGCCTCGATTCACCAAAACAATAGAGCACACGCTGAACTCACATTGTTCTATTACCTTTTTTGAAATCACTTTATTAAAAAGAGATTCCTCTGTGTCTCACTAACCACAGTCCTTCTGGTGCCGCTGAAGCTTATCTCTATTTGGCAAAACTGGGCCTGGCTCCATTCTGAGCAAGCGCTTAAGGTTGGCTGGAGACAAGGGTCTAACTGCTTTAGTGAAATGACAGCAATGTAAAGCTGGTGAGTATATTGTGAAGCAAGAATAATATTTTCATAGGTACTTCATTTGAAACCTGCCCAATTTATGTCCTGTATAATCATTCTTCCTTCTATCAGGTGAACTAGGAAAATTTCTTGCACAGTGGTAGATAAGGATTAAAATATAGCCAGTTAGAACTTCAGGAAAATAAAGCCTTGAAGGAAATGTGGCAGAAAATGTGAGAGAGTGAAAAGCAAATGTTCATCTGCCTTGCAGACAGAATGGATGCCACAGGGAGAAAGGCTTTAGGCAATGTTATTCTGCCCTGTGGCAGCCAGTTACTATGACACATTGAAACAAACAGGAAAACTGCTGTCAAAATATTTTTAATGGCAAATTAAGCTTTTTGCAGACTGAATATCTTTACAGAATAACATTGGTTATATTGATTAAAACAATGTATAGCAGTAATTAATAAGCTTCCTTTTAGCCATGTGGTATATTTTGGGTACCTCACACATCTGTGTGTATCAAGACTTTGTGTGTGCCATGCTGGACGGCACTTCCATGGATCATCACAGCTGCCCCTCTCACTGCTTTGCTACGGGATGGTATGGGAGATGAAGTCCAGCTGGGAACTTGATTTAAAGGCAAGAATAATGCAGTTGCCCGTGTGGTGCTTGTGATCAGACTGATTGTGATTTCTGCCCCAGACCTCTTTTGAATTATCGTTGTAATGGCCACTCAGGTTACAAATATTTTAATACATTAAACTGTGCCAGGGTCCAAGCACAAGCACTGAAATTTAATAATCGCTTAAATCATTAGCAAGGTACTTGATATACTTTCAGCAGGGGACAACTAAGAGTATCCCAAACAATTCCCAGTCATAGTCTGGGAGATAAAATGGGCTAAGCCCAATTCCCAGCTGGCAGTCTGGGTATGATACTTTGGGTGGATTTTGAGGATACAGGCATGGCCAGATTGTGCTGGTTGTCAGCTGGGTCAGAGAATTCACCCTAATACCATTTAATTTTGTTGATATAGATGTAGCCTTGGTCTGCTGTGCCTCAGCCTTGGCAATCCAGCAGTATGTGTTTTTGCAATAATCTGTTTTATGTTCACATCCTTATGTAAAGGAGAGGGGAAGGAATGGCTGAGGGTGATTGAGGGGGATTTACTTCTGTTAATAACTGCTCTGGGCACTTGCATGTCAGCAGCATGTGCTTTTTTTCTTGCTATCTACTTCATAACAGGATGCCTTTCAGGGATGATACAGAAGCTCAGACAGGCTGAGAATATGCTCCTGAAGGGTTTCTGGGACATAAAACTGATGATGTCTGTACACTGGGGGCCAGCTAAAATTCTTCCCTTACTATATTTTGGTCTGTAACTAAGTGCTGAATAAAAGTGCCCTTGAATTATATGGGATCTTTTGAAATTGCTGTATATTGAATCTCTGCAAATATGGGGCTGAAGAGACAAAGTTTCAAGCTAAACTCTGTCCTGTAGAACATCAAAACTGACATGCTATCCTTGGCCGAGTGACTTTGCCACTGACCTTGTTTAGATTCCCAACAGATCTTGTGCAACCTTACAGCAGTATAAGGGTGCGGAAAATAACAGCAGTAGAGAGGAAGCCAGGAACGGAAACCATTTCCTGACTCTTCAGAGCAAAGGCTCTGCTATTGACTCAAAGCCCCTCAAGTGCCCCCAAAACCTTGTTCACCTAGAGACCAGACATCTAAGTATTATCCCCTAAAATGCATAGATACCTCCCACATCAGAGGAGGGGTTCATCTGAGAACTGGCTTCACATGAGATCCAAAAAGATGATCAGATGCTGTGTATGTAGGCAGTTGTCTAGATGATTGTCAAGAGCAATAAAAAAGCTGTCTTTGCTTCCTGCATTGCCTATACCCAAACCCTGGGAAGCCAGGTTTGATGCTGCTGCTGAAGGCATATGATGATTGTGTGGCTGGAGGACTGGCTCTACAAGAAGCAGCCATCTCTTTGTTCCCTTTTCTTTATCCAAACCATCTAATCTCCTTTATAGCAGCAGGAAGCAGACTACCTTGCTCTCAAGGTCACTTCACTTGTTCTTTGTAACACTCTTGCCCTTCCTATTTTGTTACCCATCTTATGGTAGGATCAGTCCTGTTTCAGCCAGGCCTTTTCCTTCTTCCATAAGTTGACATATCTAACTTCTTTTTACAGTGCTGAAAAGCCTTGGTACGTGTCTGCTGAAACAGCCTTCTCCTCTAAGCCTTAGCAACACTTTGCTGACTCTGGGAAGAGCTGGTATTTTTCCTTGCTATATGCTATTATTTTTCCCCATCCTTAACTCATGTCATCTGTGATCCTAAAAGAATCAACAACTGCTAGTCTGATACAGATGTGCTTTAATCTGTTTATCTATTTAAAAGCCGTTCTAGTCAAAAAGTGGAAGCAGAATTTCAAAGGTGTAATGATGCCCCTCCATCTACAATAATAACAATGTAGTAACCCAGCTGGCAAGAACATTAGGGAAATCCACACATTCGGGAAGGAACTGAGCTGCTTTACCTATAGCATTATAATTAAATACCTTCTCTGGGTAGACAGACCCTAAGATTAGACTGTGCTGTGTTTAATCTCTGATATTCAGCCTGATTTTCCTTTCTGAGGGTATTTAAAATTTTACCTGCTCTCTTTTCCCACTCTATGGGTGCAAAAATAGTTTACAATTCCATGTCTAAAAATTAGACCCTTTGATTGCTTGTACTATACAGAAAGGCAGAGAAAGAAGAATTGAAAAGGATCCTGGCTGAGTCCGGAGCATGACTCTTAAGAAGAAAGAATGATATAAAAAAGGAAGAAATTTTTGGGAAAAGCAAAGCAAGAAAGCAAAGCTATTGATCCATATGTGACTGACTAAAACCAGACTTCCAAATCATATGAATTTGGGGAGCCATTAGTTGGTTAAAAAACCAGAACAGCGCTTGGAATTATATCAAAGCCATATCTGCCAAGGATGTAGAGCTGGATTGTACAACAGACAGTTGTAAAACAAGTGACCAGGAATAAAGGATTGAGGAAATGGAGAATAATATCTGTTTATTGTCAGTATACCGAAAGAGTTCCAAACATAGCAGGGATTCTCAAATATTCCTATCCAGTAAAATCTACTAGCAATAGCATGGCTTTAAAAACAGTATGTGGAATATTAACATTACCTACCAGGACTACTTCCCTGAGACAATTTCTACTCTGTTCATCCTTGTCCCCCTGAATATCAACCTCATGTATTAGGAAAACATGGTCTGGGGAATATGTTTTAGGCTGCAGATAAATATGCTTTTCCAGACCCCTCCATGCTAGCAGACATAGCTTTTGGGACCTTGGTCTTGGCTTTCTTTTGGAGGCTACTGCTTCTCATGCCCACAGTGACACCTGTCCCATGCTCCCTGATCAGTTTCAGTCAAAATGAGGTTATCCTGACTAGGATTTTGGTCATTTGTCTTATCTTGACTGCAGCAGGTACAGTACTAACCCCTTCAGCAGTTGCTGTAATATTGGAGATTGGTGACAAGTGGTGTCCCACAGAGGTCCGTATTGAGACCAGTACTGTTTAATATCTTCATCAATGACATAGACAGTGGGATCAAGTGCACCCTCAGAAAGTTTGCAGATGACACCAAGCTGAGTGGTGCAGTTGACACACTGCAAGGAAGGACAGGATGTCATCCAGAGGGACCTGGACAAACTGGAGAAGTGGACCCATGTGAACCTCATGAGGTTCAAGACTTTGGCCAAGTGCAAGGCCCTGCACCCAGGTCAGGGCAACTCCCAGTATCAGTACAGGCTGGGGGATGAAGGGATTGAGAGCAGCCCTGTGGAGAAGGATTTGGGGATACCGGTGGATGAAAAGCTGGACATGAGCCAACAATGTATGCTTGAAGCCCAGAAAACCAACTGTATCCTGGGCTACATCAAAAGAAGCGTGCCCAGGAGGTTGAGGGAGGTGATTCAGCCCCTCTGCTCCACTCTGGTGAGACCCACCTGGATTCCTGCATCCAGCTCTGGAGCCCTCAGCACGGGAAGGACATGGACCTGTTGGAGCAGGTCCAGAGGAGGGCTACAAAAATGGTCTGAGGGCTGGAGCCCCTCTGCTGTGAGGACAGGCTGAGAGAGTTGGGGTTGTTCATCCTGGAGAAGAGAAGGCTGCGGGGAGACCTTATTGCAGCCTTTCAATATTTAAAGGGAGCTTATAGGAAAGGTGGGGACAAACTTTTTAACAGGGCCTGTAGTGACAGGACAAGGGTTAATGGTTTCAAACTAAAGCAGGGTAGATTCAGACTGGATATGAGGAAGAAATTTTTGACAATGAGGGTGGTGAAACAGTGGAACAGGTTGTCCAGAGGGGTGGTAGATGCCCCATCCCTAGAAACATTCAAGGTCAGGTTGTCTGGGGCTCTAAGCAACCTGCTGTAGTTGAAGATGTCTCTGCTCATTGTGCGTGGGGGTTGGACTAGGTGACCTTTAAATGCCCCTTCAACCCCAACTATTCTGTGATTCTGTGATTGGATAACCTTTGAGATGAGGGCATGATAAGCAGTTGGTGGCAGGCTGAGGATGGTAACTTATTCCACCGACACAGGGCTGCTTCTGCATAATCCCCATCTGCTTATATCTCTATTTGTTTCCTACAGTTACCATTTACAGCCAGCACTTATGGTATGGGTTCTGTTCAGTATTCCGGGAAAAAATATGCATGTATGTGGCAAATACAAACCATGACAATGAATGATTGCATGAAACAGGCTGGAATTCATCAAAATAATTTAGTTTGTACTTTTAAAAAAAATTTTTTTTTGGCAATGGAATGTTTCATTTTCCTATTAGTACCTAAATCATATCTTCTTCACTAATTTAAGGGGACACTTGACTCAGTGTTGATATAAGTCCAAGAGATATGTTGCCATAGGCAGGAGGAGGTTTACAATGCTGTTTTAGGGAGCTGAGCTACTGGTTTTTTCAGTACACTATTCTTTTCCTCTTTTTGGCAAGGGAGATATGCCTAAAATCCTTAGGTGCCTTTGAAAATTGTTTGGAAATTATTTCCATGAACAAGACTTGCATTCTTCTGCTCAAAAGCCCAAAAGAAAATATTTCTATTGCATTCAGAAATCTTCTGAGAAAACCTCCTAAAGATAACAGAAAAAAAATCAGAAAACTGAAATGTTAGGAAATATATAAAACTTCAGGAAAGTACTCAAAGAATTTCCCTATAATTTCAGTATCCAAAGTGCCTTTTCCTTTCCGTAATGGCATCAGCAAAATTTTAGAGTTTCATACCACTGTATTGTACATTTGCTTTGTTTCCCCTGTTTTCATTTGCCTCTTGAATTTCCATGCTTACAGACTGTTTATTTATGGAAACATAGGGCTGGGTGAACCACAGAAGGTTTAGGTTTGGCTCTGATTTTAGCAATGAACCCATACGTATTTATAGCCAAAAGTTCTGTATTCAAAAAGAAAAAAAATCTCCTATCTCCTGAAAGTCAGCTTTAGTTTGGTTTGGAGTGTTTGACTTGCCTGTGGGAAGAGTGTATATTTTCCAGTATTACCATCAAAATCTGTCAGTCTCCTTTGTTCAACACCTTTATTTAGCCTGAACTGTAGTCTTCTTAGAACAGCATACAGAGATATCAGAAAATGAACAGAGTTGTTTTGACAAAGAAATATTAAGAAAATATAATCAAATTGCAGCTAATTTTAATTTACAACTTCAAAATAATCTGTAATTTAACTGCTCATTTAGAGCTCATTTACAGGGACCCGAGTAGGTAGCACAGAGTTTCTAAGAATCATAGAATCATAGAATGTCCTGAGTTGGAAGAGACCCACAAGGATCAAGTCCAACTCCTGTCCCTGCACAGGACAACCTCAAATTTACATCATATCTCCGAGGGCATTGTCGAAATGCGTCTTGACAGTGAAGAGAAACCCAGCATATTTTCTGTTGTGTAAGGCTGACAGACAAAAGATCAGGGTGACTGAAAGCAGCTCAGTGTTTGTAGGAACTTGGCCTGCTCTGTTTTTGCTAGGCACTTGTTAATATTTTTCCTAAAAAAACGTTTCATGAGCCAGTCCTGTTTTTTCCATAGTGGTCTTCAAAAATTGCTCCTTTCTAATAAATTCAACAGACTTTTGGAACTGCTTTTTGATATTTTTAATCTTACGTCAAGCTGAAAACCCACACTGTTCTCTCCGTGACTGTAGCCTTACCAGCTACAGCAATTCTCTGTTTCATTTGTGTAGAGGAGAGGGAAAATGCCTTGGTCTAGGGCTGTTTGTCACTGATCAGTTTCTAAGATTCCAAAGGAAATATATTTCATTGCATTCAAAATGCTATGCTCCAGATGTGGACCTCTCAAATTGCTGCACTCCAGGCATGGGACATTCACGCAAATCTGAAGGGAGTCAGTGATACCTGATCTGTTAGTGCACAAGACGCAGGTGGAGTGGAGGGAGGCAGGACTGTGACATGGGCCTCTACAGAGTCACTGACCTACTGGCAGCCTGGTGGACATGCTACGTCTCTAGTTGAAGTGTAGTGGAACACCTTCATTAAAGCTGAATTAATTTGGACACAAACTGAAGTAAAGGAACGTGTTGTTCCAGAGGTAACAGATGACCAACAGCTGTAAGTAGGTCAGGCTGCTGGTTTACAAAGGAAAAATATAAGGAAACAAATCTGAATAGTAATATTTTTCTTCTGTAGATGGCAGAAGTTGAGAAACCAAATCTTGGTATTCTGTAATATATGCAGTCTTTATGCCTTACAGGCACTTAACACAGATGTTTATGGTTTGGGAATAAGACATGCTAGTAACGAAAGATCTATCTCCAAAGAATGTGTCTGAACCAGCCACTCTGTTGCCAAAATCCACTTTTCTGTGGCACAGGAAAACAGTCTGGTCAAGTATAAAACCACTATCAATGAGCATGAATGGCATAGCTAATTTTTACATTGGTTTTCCATTTCCTTTCCACATAAAAACAAATAAAGAGCAAGTTGTATAAAATACCTGTCCTGTTTAGCTGCACAGGGCATGAAGAGAGTCTAAGGATTTTCTCCTGTGTAGGGCTTCTGATCTTAATACTGAATCTTGTATTAGATTTCTCTGACCTTGGATTAGGCAGGCAGCCTGAGGTACTAGCTCTCGGAAACATTTGCTGACCGAGGTAAGAAACTCTTTCTCATTTTGAACTAATGAGAGCAAATCTTATAAAATGTCTTGTGTTCAGCAATTTCCCAACCCAGGAATGATCAAAGAAGTTCAGGACTGGAGAGTGGGAAGTAAATAAATGCACAAACATGCAAAAGGTGCTTACAGAGCCTTTGAGATTTCTTGTATAGGTCTAGGCTCAAATTCCTAGTCTTGAGTCACCAAAGTTAATTACCTAAGATGGGATTCATATAGAAGTTTGCAAAACACTAAACACCAAAGCTGTTTACACAGAAAGAGTGCAGTTCTCAGAAAGCTGATGGAAAGCACATTTGCCCTCAGGTTTCCATTATCATCCACATTATCTGCAACCTTTGTGCAAATGTCTTTGACCTCTTCATCAAATCTCAGGTTTTTGAGCTACTACCTAGAGAAAGAAATACATTTACTCAGGTGCTAATTTGTCTGGAGGTCCCTGACTTTAGAAAAGGAAGCTATTTATAATCATGTAATGTTAACCAAACTGGTAGGAAGGTGAAAAGAAAAAGAGGAAATAGGAAGAAGGAACTAGAAATCTGTTTCCCACATCTCCAGCTTCTCTCTAAGCCAAGCAGAAATGTGCTTGGGAAAGACTAAGGAACAAAGCACTTGTAGTGGGTGGCCTTTCTCTAGTTTAAGCAGCAAAGCTAAGTGACCAGCTTTTAAGTGGCTGAGAAGTTGTAGTTCATTCAGCAGG
This sequence comes from Phalacrocorax carbo, assembly GCF_963921805.1. Lineage (NCBI taxonomy): Eukaryota > Metazoa > Chordata > Aves > Suliformes > Phalacrocoracidae > Phalacrocorax > Phalacrocorax carbo. Next base: position 113,960,246 of record NC_087515.1, read on the forward strand.
GAGGAACAGTGAACTTGTGCATCGCAGTGCCTTGGGAGGCTGTCCGCTGCCCGATTTTGGGTGACAAGGGCAGGCCTCATCCACTATACTTCACTATGCCTACAAGCAGGAAAGAATTGTCCTAGATGTTGCAAGGGAGAACTCAGTGTTACTTAAAGCATTTAAAAACCCAAATCCATTGGTAAAATAAGTGGCATCTTAATGTATACCAATCCCAAAGTGTACAAGGAGCTGTTTGGACTGGCTGATGCAAGAAGATTCACTTTGTGGGTGTCTTTTGCAACAGACTTTTCTTCAGAAGTGGTCTTTCCCAAATTTATTTAGGACCAAAAGGACTATTCATTCATGTATAGACATGCACATATAGGGTTCTTGAGGTGTTACTTACAAAAATATCAAAAGGGCTAAGGTTTCATAACTCTAATCTTCCTGTGCAGTAATTTACCCCTTGAGTCTTCCCACTAAAACCAAGGGAGGAACTTTCAAATTAACTGTGAGTAAAATTCTGACCCCAAATGATTTGTCGAGATCACACAGGGAGCCTGTGGCAACCAGCCCAGGTTTCTCAGAGGATAACAGGGTAAACTGGATGAGCAGCGAAGGTCTTGCAAGGTGACAAGACATGGAGAAAGACTACAAGGGGATGCATTGTTACAACATATCAAACTTGCAAATCTGAAAACACACATCATTTTTCGAAAAGCTGGCTGTGTCAATTAGATTAGCCTTTGGGCAGGTCTATGTTTCAAAGCCAGCAGTTGTATACTTGGCAACATGAGCCGACACTTGACTTTGGTAGCGCTGCAGGGATAACATTTGGGTAAGAATGTATGATTCATGAATGGTTCCTCTATTGTAACATGCACATGCATGTTTCTCTCCAACATCAGCCAGAACTAGCTCTTCTCTCTTTTGAAAATAAACATATTTATTCTGATCAGTACAAGGAAATTTCCATTCCCTTTCTGTGTTTCAAGAGCCCTTTCTTCTCACTGAAAAGGCAAATGGTGAGCAGAAAAACCAAGAGTTTTCCCAGCTCAGAACAGTTTCAGCATGAAAATTCCTCCAGGAGAGGAATGAATGGTGCTAATCTTCAGACTTTATTTGTATCATGAACAGAATAGGAAGTTGAGCAATCTCATATATTTTTATAGGGCTGGTATTTGCAGTCTGTGAAAATACCTTGAATTTCTCCCTCTTCTGCTGCTGTATCTACTTCTACGTATAAAACACAATCAAGTTAGAATGGGAAATTGCTTTGCAGGCTCTCTGTGAGGTGACAAATATCATGAAAAGTCTCAAGGCTCTGAAGAGTGCATCCCCATACTCTGAAGTTCCCTGTGGTTACATGGTGACCTGAACTATACATTCACACAAAATGTGAAAGACTTCTGAGCTGCCCAGGCTGTGAACTGGGATGTGTGAAAGTGATACAAGTGTTACAAGTCACTCCTCACAAAAGCCTGATGCACAATGGCAGTCCCAATTACAGTTAAGTGAGTAAAAGCAATTGTTTTGTGAAGGAATTAATGACAACAATTATGATATTTCCCATTAAAGTAAACCTATGTTTGATAAGGGTGATCTTTCTAATAGGCTGACCCAGAGTCACCAACCTTGGGGTTGGTGGCTTCTTGCTACAATGAGCTGGAGCCATAAATGCTGGTAGCCTGGGAGCTCAGGCTGATAATGAACAATGAGTTTGAAGGCCAGACTCTTGTCACTTTGTTAATTAGGAACCTGTAAGCTATAGGAGTGTACAAAGTTGCCCAGAATCATAAAATCATAGAATCATTAAGGTTGGAAAAGACCTCTAATATCATCAAGTCAACCCACCACCCCCAGGCCTCCTAAACCATGCCCTGAAGTGTCGCGTCTGCACATCTTTTAAATACCTCCAGGGATGGTGACTCCACCACCTCTCTGGGCAGCCTGTTCCAATGCCTGACCACTCTTTAAGTAAAGAATTTTTTCCTAATATCCAATCTAAACCTCCCTTGACACAGCTTGAAGCCGTTTCCTCTCATCCTATCGCTAGTAACTTGGGAGAAGAGATCGACACCCACCTCACTACAACCTCCTTTCAGGCAGTTGTAGAGAGCAATAAGGTCTCCCCTTGGCCTCCTCTTCTCCACGCTAAACAACCTCAATTCCCTCAACCTTATGTCGTAAGATTTGCTCTCCAGCCCCGAAGACAAGCTGTGGAGCACTTGAGACCCAAGGAGGTGAAATCCAGGATTACCACTATCTCACTTGTCTACCAGCCTCTCATGTACGTTGCTGAGGGAGTAGGTGAGGTCACCAGATACTGCATAGGTTGGAAACATGCCTGTCAGGCTGGGTCTTGAGGGAACCTGGATTCTATGACGTATTGAAAGGCCTCCACAAAACATTTTGATTTCTGTGAAACAATATTCCCTGGCATAAAAATACTCTGCTGGAGAACTTCTGACTGGTTCTGGTCACATTGCTCTTTTTTCAAATGCTTTTGAGCTGACAGAATTTATACATCTGATTTTTCAAGGCTAGCTCTAAAAGTCACAATCTAATTACAACACTCTTGTAAATTAGGAGTAATTCCAATGAAGTCAACAGAATTGCACTAATGGGAACCTGTCACCGTAAGACCCAAACTCTGTGTTTTTAAAGCTGCTGCAGGCCTCAGAGTGAATTTCACTGGGACTGAGTGCCATTATGTAGAAGACAAAAAGGGCTATCAGGATATAAATGCCATTGAATGGTTCAATCCCCACTGAAAACTACAGGCTGCAACAGCTTTCCAAATAATATATAGTGACATACTCAAGTACTGATGAAAATTTATTGTTTGAATAAAGGAAAATATATTGCTAAGAAACTATAGAAGGTTTATTTTTGACACTTCATCAAAGCTTAATGGCATCAGGAATAAGAGACTTAAAGGACATAGTAATAATTAGAAATTAAGAAATGACCGCAAATTGAAAATATGTTAACCACAGTTTGTAGTAATTAACCAAATTACTGGCTTTGATAATAATAAAGGCAAATAATTATAATTATTTATAGATGGACAGAAGTCTAATCATTAAACATGCCATGGATATTGGACACTGAAGATTAATTTAACTGGATCCATCCTACTTTATACTTGCTCTTTATTATATTTATTAGTCATTAGAACAGTGTTTAAAATTATTTATGAAAACATTTTAGTCCTATAATTAGGTTTAATATTGAAAGTCACAGTAATTGCTCAAGCAAAGTTAGAATAAGAATGCTGTGTAACTGTATGTGCAGGACTCAACTAAACAGAAACTTTAGCTATTGCTCTGCCAATTTAAAACATCACAATTAGAGCTTTAGGCATAAGTGATTTTTTTTGTTGTTTGTTTCTTTGGCTGCCAAAATGGAGGTGAGAACAGGCAATTCAAGCCTGAGGATCCAAATGTAAATCTGTTTGGGATTCTCACCTAAGCCCCCTCAACATATTGCATTTGCTGTGCCACAAAGCACTATATTCAAGTTGAAACTAAATGTTTTGTTTTCTTGCAAGAAATGCAGAAGATGATACGAAGAATACACTTGTAAAGCTGCTAGAAGCTGCTGCTGCTGCTGCTTTCCCGTTCCTGCATATTTAGTGCTTGGGCAGCTGTGGTGGAGGAGATCCAGCAGCAAGCTCAGAGGTAGCACTGAAGTGTAGGTATGGAGGGAAGGGCTGCGTTGAATTTTGCCGGTAGCTGCTCTTTGCTCAACAGGAATAAAGACCTACAGAAGCAGGATGGAGGGAGTTGTTCCTCAAAGTACTGCCAGGCTGCTGGCTGTACAAATCACCTGGGAAGTACATTCACTAGTAAATTGCATCTGATTTTGGGTAGGGAACTGAACTCAAGTGAGTGGCCTAATGATCAGGCAACAGCATCTTCTACTTGAATGTGGCATACTCCAGCTCTGAGAAAGGCAAAAATATCTCTAGCTTAGTGACAAGGACACTTATCAGGCAGGTGGATAATCTGGGAACCTGTACCCATGCCAATGAAAGTTTAGCACTGATGCAATGTAAAGCAACCTCAACCAAGGCTATTGAGAGCATCCCCACTTTGCTCACCCTTTGGGGTCAGGGACATGGAGGTGATTTGTGAATACAGGAGCAGGGAAAGCCACGCTCCCACCAACCTCCTTTAGCCCTTGGCTGTATCGTAGTGGGGACACTGACTTGGCCGTTGGCCTTAAATGACTACAGCCTTGTGAGAAAACTGTTCGCAGTTGTAACTGTCAATACTTATTCAACCCAAATCTAAAATAATTTTGAGATAACCTGGTCTGGTTTTATGGTGAAGGTAGTATGTCTCAAAGATACAGTGTCCAGATGCAGCTGAAACATTTTAACATCTGTGAGCTTATATACATTACAATAATTAATTTAACGTCGCAAGATAAAACCATTTCCACAGACGCACTGTTGTGAGGAAATGCCTTCCAGTTATTTAAAAAAACAATTTTTTTACTTTTTAATTTGTATTTTATTTGTTATGTGGATTGCACATACCAATCTGTGAGCATTCATGGGTTTTTTGTCCTGCCTTCACTGATTAATTTTCATACATTCTTGTAAAATCATGCTGAAGTTAACAGCAGTCCACCTGCATGGTATTGTTTGCAAAATCAGCATCTTTAGTTCAGATTGCATTGTGTTTAACTTGATTGTAAGCAGCTTTGTGTTGTTTTTTGGAATAGTGCAGCAGTTTTTTTATAGTTTATATGTTTTCCAATGTGGCCAGACAGTTCTTCATCTAGTTTCTTTAGTTTTTTCCCATGTGAAATATGTTTATTTCTAAACTGAAATTTTAACTACCACAGTGAATGTGTGTTACAACAAGTAGATGAAGTAAGATGATAAAACTTTTTCACAAGAGAAATCGAACCACATTCTTTCCCTTTAACATTAATTCCTCTTTTCATTGCACTAGTACATGTTTAAGTAATTCAGGCAGTGTGACAGAGATGGCTGAGTCCTCAGAAAGAAAAACAGGCAAGTTTATCAGCTTTCGTTCTTGGGCAGGTTGTTGCTGCTACCTTGACTTGCAGAGGCACAGAGGCCTCTCTGGGTACATCATTCACACTGAAACTGGTTGAATATTTTAGCCGTGCTCTGATTACCAGCTTGTGCAAGCACATCTTTTTGTGTAGACATATCCTGTCACTGACTGTGTCTCCTGATGATCATTTTTTGACTTTATCTTATGCAGTATGGGGATGATTTCCAACATTCATGGTTTTAGACACACAACTTCAGCTTCAGCTGAGGTGAGTCAGCTACAAGTGACTTAAAATCTCTCCATGAGGAAGGTATCTCACACAAGGCCTGGTGCCTTCTTTGTGAGGTTATAATAGGCAGCAGCTGCTTGCCACAATGTACCTAGTAAATACTACTGATAATGTCCAGCTGTGAAAGCCAGGTCACTGCAGCATAGCTCTGCTGAGCCATTGACTTGATTGCAGAGGTACGAGGTTACTGCAGGTAGCCCTCATCGTCCCACGCCAGCTGTCCTTCGCCAGCACATAGCTCCTCCACTTTGCATTGGTGGTTTGTTAAATAGCTACATCTTTTGCACAGCTGCATTTAAGGTCTAATCCTGTGCAGTTCCCCATTTTCCCAGGGAAAACTCCCCGGGAAGAGGGGTGAATATTGATTCTAAGAGCACTTTGTACTTCAGTTACTCTTGGGTTGACTCAGACTTTTTTCCCCTCTTTCCCATTTAACTTGGGTGTCATTCATGAATGTTTACACTGAAACTTATGTTATTGGTGTGGTTTACATCCAGCCATTAATACTTCAAAGAAACTTAAATTTATTTTCACTTCCCATTTGCATTGTGGAAATATCAACGTACCTCATGGGGGATTTTCTGCTCCTCACCATGTGTACAATTTTTTTTTTCTTTTTGGAAAAACCACTGTACAACAGAGGATGTGGAAATGATTCTGTAAAAAGAAACCAACAAAATAAGCAGTTCCTTCTACCGTGGGCCTTCCTACATTTACACAGTATTTTTCAACATAGATCTTAAATCACATTTTAAATTGGAAATAGAAGTTAGTATAAAATGTAAAGCTAGGCTTTTGCAAGCCCAATGTTATTTTTCAATCAGTATTCTTAGCAGTAATGCATCTGAAGAGGCTGACCTCAATGTCTGCCTTCAAAAAATTCCAGGTGAAATGCCTTGAATCAGGGTCTTTTATGTATTCCACATGTTATGTTGGATACTAATGCTTAAAGATGCCCTAGGCTGGGGTTTCTAAGTACATCTGATATCCACAGATAACATCAGATTCAGGGTGGTTAGATCAGGTCTATGCACTAACCAAAAGTACATTTTATTTGCAGATCACTTTTCCATCAAGGCACGCTAACCGCTGATACAAACTGTATCTTAAATGTTAATAACACATCATCTGAAAATGTTGCAGTGTTAGATATTTAGGTAAAGAGAATATTTCTTTAAGTCTGGGCTTAAGAGTGGGGAAGAAAGAGCAGAACGTCTCAGATCAGAGGCCATGGCATTCCAGAGAGCAGCAAAAATAAAGGCAACACCTGTTGTGTGGAAACCCCTCCAGCACGCCTCCCTGGGTGCGGGGTCAGACTCCTGGGGAGATATGTGGGCCCTAACCCGTGCTGTTCAGAGATGTATCACAAGAAGTTGGCAATAAAATAGCTGGTCAACTGTTATGATTGCAATAACTTTCCTAAAGTTCTTCCTGGCTTCCTTAGACTTATTTTTATTTGCTTAGTAGATATATTGTGCAGTACTAACCCAAGTAAACTAAATATTGATTCCAATCATGGAAATTTTCACCAGAACTTCCTACTGTAGACTGTTCCCTCCTCACATCATTCTTTTTAATTATTTCAACCTAATATTGATATTTCTTAGTTATATCTAAATGAAAACCTTTGGAAATTAACATTTCTTCTATGTCCTCAAGGTACTATCTTTTTTTTTGGTCTGGTACTATAAGCTTGAAATGTATTCTTTCTGGCATCAACTCAAAAAAATCCAAACAGGATATCGCATCTCATAAAGAAACTATGCATATTACACAAGGCTTCAAATGTAGAAACAGATACTTACAAAACTTGTGTCTCAAAATGTAACAGAAGCGTTACAAAACGGTAGCAGCTGCACGCACCCAATTTGTGTTTCCTCAACATCATCCAGAGACAGATTTTTACAGAACTGGCTATAGTGTTTGCAGAAAATATCTGTGCTTGCTCCTAGTTAGGACACATTACTGTTAGATACTGAAAAGCTACATAATTGATTCCTACTCAAAAGATGAGACCTTCACACAGCCTTCAGGTGCTATAGTGATATTTTTTTACATGCCCAGTTCATTCAAGCAAAATCTGTTACAGTGCTGGAAATCACCAGATGGTGCTGTTAAAGATAGCCATGCAAGTTCTGCTCAGAGGAATATGTAGTCAGTCATGCCTTGGAAGAAATACTACATGAGGAATGGTGAGGGTTTTTAAACAGTTTCGCTCGCCCATAAGTTAACCTCACTCTTGATTTCTGTTTGATGCAATCTGTATCTCAGGTACTCAACAGCAGCAACATGCTATTTCAGTGCTATGAAAATGTACTGCAGAACACATCTGCATAAGTGTTTAGAGGGTGGGAATACTTAGCGGCCCATGCATCTGCCAGGGCAGCCCAGCGAGGGTGTTGGTTAGTCAGTCCCAGTGTGGATGGACCACTTCAGGAAGGGAGCTGACTTAATGTCTGCTCTCCCATGTTTGATCTCACCACTAGCACTGCAAACAAAGGCATTCGGTTAGTTCCAGTAACTGTGGTGCTATTTTTTTTGTGATGTGAAACTGCCTAATTCCACAAGACCATTTTATATAGACCACTGTACACTAATGGTAAGGACTTTTAGACCATATGACTGAGTCATATTTAAACCATTGTCCTACAGTAGAAATGCTTTACAGTTCATCACTGGCTCTTTGAGCTATCCTTCCCTTAAACCACTTAAAAGAAGTTGTAAAAGGCAGTTCACAGTTTATTCCTGCTGGGGAACGCTTATATCAACCTCTGAACTTCTGTATTTCTGGACTGAGAAAAATGGGTGCACTGTTTCTTGTTGTAAACAAGTTGTTCCCATGTTCTGTGGGAATGTTTATATCTAAGAATACTCCATGTGCAGGTGGTGACCTGCAGGAGTAAAGTACTTCCCACTGTACCAAAACGGACCCTTCACATGTTAGCTACATGCAGCTTCAAACTGGGAGTTGTGTGTCTTCAGCTGAATGATATTGCTCGTTGTCCAAAGAATGAATCCCCAGCATCTGAAACAAGGTTAGCTCTTCACTGGCCTGCTCCAACACTGGCAGCCTTAAATACTCAGAAGCTACATTTACAGACCTACTTTTGTTCTGAGTTGGCTTATTTTTAGCAGATATGTCTCAAAGTCCTGGGGTCTTACAGCAAAAATATTATGTACTTCATGTAGTGCTCTTATTTAAGAAAGTCAAAGGTGCTGAATAATAATAACATTGAACTGAAGAATTATCGTATCTTATGAAATAAAGTTCCATTACAGTCTTTAATTTAGCAGTGTGTAAACTGAGGACATGCCATGTTAAGGATTATGAAAAGACATGAGAAATCCCAATAACCTGGAGAGTCTTGATTTTCAAGCCTTTTCTCTAACCCGTACCTATTTACCAGAATCAGATTCCATGTAGAATTCTGACTGATGCAGGAAAGCAATTTTTTTTTTAGCAGAAGGCAAGCTATTAAGCTTTTTATTTATCCTGTTCATTGCAAGAAATTGTGAATAGACTTTATACCTTTGCTAATGAATTTTCCTAAGTGCTTTGCAAATGATTGGTCACAAAGGGAGATGTGAAACACACAGAACCAAGAATGACAGAATCACAGACTGGTTTGGGTTGGAAGGGACCTCTGGAGATCACCTTGTCCAACCCCCTGCTTGAGCAGGCACACCCAGAGCAGGGGGCACAGGAACGCATCCAGCCAGGTTTTGAATGTCTCCAGGGAAGGAGACTCCACAGCCTCCCTGGGCAGCCTGTGCCACTGCTCTGGCACCCTCACAGGAAAGAAGTTTTTTCTCATGTTTAGCTGGAACTTCCTGTGTTCCAACTTGTGCCCATTGCCCCTTGTCCTGTCGTTGGGCATAACTCTTGTATTCCCAGAAGTGAGATGTTGAAAAAATTACGGCTTGCACCCCATGTGTGTCAGGGAAAAATGACTTAAGTCCCAGTTCAAAATCCCAAAAAGTCTAGATGGACTTTCAAGATCTGGTGCTTTACCTGGAAAGACGATTGGATATATTTCTATAAAATTGAATTTGATAGTCTGTGTCGAAGGGAAGGAAATCGAACATCAATTGTTGGTGGTAAGAAGGAAAACTGCTTGGACATGCTTACTCCAGAATGCAAATACTGTGCTTTAAATGGACTTTATCCATAGTCAATAAAGATAATTTGCAAAAAAAATACTAGCATTTACCCTTGAATCAAATCAGGCATATAGGAAATTAACTATAAAAAGTTCAAGAGCTATTCTGTGCAAACCGTCCCTATAGGTAACATCTAATGGTCAAATTTCTTTGGAAAGTTGACAAGATTTTTTGTGGATATTTAATTTTTCCTCAGACAGAGAGATAGATAGAGGTATGTACAGCATCCATTTAAAATACTTAATGCTGCACTGATTCATGGCTTGATGAATGCTAATTGAAGCAATGATTCACCCATGATTAATTTATGTTATTTTTTTACCCTTTATTTGCACAGCTATAGTTTAAAATTGCTATTTATCCAAATTATTGTAACAGCTAGGCATTGTTCTGAGGATCTGAGCACTGTTATGCTATCTGTTGTATCAGATGTAGCTAAAAATTAGTTTAATTGCACCAAAGATTCGTAATTAAAGCATAAAATTACCTATATATAGTGTGTGAGTTAAACAAACAAGCAGGGAGAAGATAAGGGAGCACTGAAACAAACATGAGCAGCATAACAAGTTGCATCCTTTACTTGCCAGCTGCCTAGCCTTTGCGCAGTACATAGTAAGCAGAGGTAAGTAGGCAATTAGAAGAGGGTGATTTAGTGGATCACTACTATTGAAAGGAAGGAAATGCAGAAGGACACCTGGAGACAGGTGTCTCCACCTGGACAGCGGAGATACGGACTGGGCGCTTGACAGAGCAAGAAGGAACACTGGTAGATTGATACAAAATAACGTACTCCTTGTTAAAGTGTTGTTCTTTGATGAAAAGAAGATGTTCATGGAAAGCAGCTGCATATTCAAGGACAAGTTACCAGAAGAAGAGATTTACTTCACCTTATCTTTGCTATTTAAAAGTTAGGTTGGTTTGAGCTAGACAGCCACCTCCAGGATGCAATTTATCTTCTCCAAAGTAGGGGGCTAAGATGGATGGAATTAATCACCGTTTGCAGGTACCTGTCTCTTTCCACTGACTATTGAAGCACTAGGTGCACAAATTCTAGATATGAGTATGTGAGATAAATCCCACTCTAGATGAAGTCCCAATATTAGCCTGTTGATCATTGTATTTCATAAATCTTGCATTAGGACACATCTTTATCTGTTCCTTTTGATACTTGGATTTGGTATACACAACTGAGGAAGTAAAATCCTATAATTCTGAGATCACTGAATTTGTGTGTGATACAAAGGTGAAATAAAAAATTGTCACACACGGCCATGGATCTGGGACACAGCCCGGGCTTTATGTGCCCATCCTTTGCTGCCAGAGGTATGAGTGTCACAGATCTATTAATAAAGTTATTCCTTTATTTGGAGTTACTGTTCTTCATTCATGTGAATTTCTTCTTTCAAAACCTTTGTTTGCTTAGATAAGAAACAGTAGGAGATTAATCTTGATTTCTAAGATAAACTCATTTTATTTCAAAGCAACAGGGTGATTCTTATGGAAATCCAACTATATTTCAGAGCCAGAGCCACAACACAAGAAAAGACAAGTACTACTCTGAATGTTTTCTGCTTAGATGAGAGGAATAACTTATTCCAAACAATGTACTGTTTGGGACTGGGGCTGAAAGTAGAAATAACTATTGGGGGCGCCAATAGAACTACTGGCTAGTGGGGGACCGCTTTGTTTTAGGCGAGGGCAAGACAGTTTGAATTATGAGCCTGCTAGGCCGTGTCTACAATATAATAATGACTTAGGGATCACCCTCTGGGGTGGAGGACAAGTGGCATGGTAAGACTTTCATTCATTTAAACCCTCTTTCCAGCTGAAATCGGAATCATCCATACAGGGGATAGTCCCTGGCTCATGCTGAACCCTGACCCCAGTCTGTGTGTTCTGTGTGTGAATGCTAGTTGGCCTTGGGTGAAGGCTACACACTGGAGTGTGCCAATCATGTAGCAGTATGGATCAAGTGGAAGTGTTCAATCCAAGTCTAGGCCAGGTTTAATTTTTTAATATAGATATAGCCAAACTGACCAGTTGCATGGTGAGCTGAGTTAGTGAGTGGTGAAGGGTTATGAGTCAACTCCCATTTTGTGGGGCTTAGGTGGAGTAGCAAGGAAGGAAAATAGGGACATTAAGAACTAAATAGAATAGAATAGAATAGAATAGAATAGAATAGAATAGAATAGAATAGAATAGAATAGAATAGAATAGAATAGAATAGAATAGAATAGAATAGAATAGTTGGAGAGGACCTACAATGATCATGTAGCCCAACTGCCAATTTGCCACATAGGAATACTGCAGAAAATTGTGTCTGTCTTCATCTATACGAAAATATCTTTCCCAAGTGTTGCTTTTGCACAGTGTCTTCCCTTTCTTCTCAGATTGAGGAAATCTTTAGTCTTGGTCAACTGGAGGATATTGATTTGTTTGCAGGGTTGGCTGTGAACTTGGCAATGGAGTTGTTCTGAGATCTCTGAACAGAGATCAGTCCACCTGATTTTTGCCCTTCTCTGTACCAGAAATGGTATGAGTAGAAATCAGCTGCATTCAGGGTGTACCTTGAATCCATACTAAAGATTTCTCCACTAGAAAACAGAACTGTAAGATCTGCAATATCAAATATCACTTGAGAAGTGGGTAGTGCTGGTATTGTAGGAAATGGTGGTATCAGAAGGCAGGAAAACAATTCATTGTCATTGTCTGCTTTAAATGTAGTGATACAATTTTATAACATTTTTAGGACCCAACTCACAGAATACTGTGAGAATAGGGCCCCTGGAGCTGTGCAGACAGAAAAGAGAACATATATCTCCTGCATGCTGACAGAGATATTTCATCTGGCTGCTTAACATTCAAAAAGCTAAGGAGGTTTTTCAGAGTTGAATCTTAAGAGTAAAGATGTCCTGAAGCAAAAATAAGAATGCAATGGTGAATTAGCCACTACATTGACCATTACTAAAATCACTGCAATACATTTAACAAACTGGAGGGCAAATTCACATTTACACCGAGAGACTTGGAACAGCTCTGACAACATTGTGTCAAGCTCATTTTTGAGTGCCTGAAAAGAGATCACTGTAATCAGTTTCAGGAACCTGATTGCAGCTGTCAATTCTCAGCTTGCAAACTCACATAGAAATATTAGAGTCCGTGGCTGTTTTCATCAAGCCCCAAACTAAGGTTCCAGGTTATCCAGCAGATCTGTTACAGCCTCTGCAAGCTGGGGGTAAGGTACAAGACACACAGAGGAAAGTCTTACTGCTTTCAGGCTTCTTTGATGGCATGGTGAGGAAAGATGCCTTACATGTGGCTGTATGAACATGTAATAACCAAATTTCAATAGAACGTATGAATTTATTAATGTGTAGTAACACAGAAGGGACAGCCACGGCATCGTACAAGTGCTCTGCTGCGCCCGTGCTTTCTACGAACATCAACCTTAACTTTTGAAGAGCACATCCACCCATCTGTGTGCTCTTGTTCTGCATACAGAGGATATCCAGATCAGGAATTTTTCATTTTCAAATGTTTCTGCACAAGTGTAACTTTTGCACAGACAGTGGATCCATGTATACAACGTCAAGCATGTGCATGAAGTATGATGTTTCTTGAAATTACTAACATATGTTCTTTTATCTCTTTTTTATCAACCTGGCCATTTAGATTACTGACTTACAGGGACAGGGGCTGTGTATTGTTATATGACTCTCTAATACCAAGGAGAAAGAAGCTCAGTCTCAGCTAAGCTCTTTGGACAAGACCAGAATACATATTTAAAAAACTAAGAAGCCATCCCAAGCTCACCACTTCATACAATGTTATATTGCAATGTGACCAAAGAGTCACAGCCATAGAGAAGGACACATAGTACTGGGTGCTGTTAACATAATGTAAAATTGGATGCTACCTCCGAAAGATCGAACCTCATAAGGAGCAACAACATCTTTGACAGTTTCTTCTCAGATTTCCCTTATGTAAGGAAATTGTATCTTTGATACAAAGACTGATCATGGTGAAGGTAGAGGGTGCTGGTCTTGTGTGAGCAGGAGAGTGTGCAACAATCCACCTTTATTTTCTGTCTTGTGTAATAGAAAGCTCGGCCCTAACTACATCAAGCAGAGTCAGCCCTGCATATTGGTTGACATCCTTGGTTTAAAGGGACGACATTCTATGACATTCAGCAGGATTATTTGAAGGGCAAAATTTAAAGATTTGTTAAATCAATAATAAATTACTGGAAGATATTTGAAGTTCAGAGCCCTCAAAAAACATGTTAGAAATCCTGAAGGATGAAAACAAGGCTAGCTAAATGAAGATAAGCTCACTTCCACATTTTTTTTTCTACCTGTGAACTATTTTTGACCTGAAGGATTTGTAACATAAGACTAAAATCTCCTTTAGGCAATGATTTACACCTTGCATACCAATAACTTGCTTACAGGTTACAGTGTTGACATGTAATATGTTCCATCCTTATCCCTGGCATCAGATGATGTGCTGAAATGTGACATGCAGGCTCTGAAAGTTAGCTGGAAGCTATGATTCCCATCATGCAGAGAGGTTAAAGGAGGAAACCAGATGGAAGTTCTGCAGGTTAACCACAGGCGTAACTGAACTAAAATCCTCAGCAGCAAGGATGGTCCATTTTCATTCCGTACTTTTTAGAAAATAGGCATGACAAGAGCAAGACTGGTGTTTTTGTTCATGTCACTGCACTTTAATACCACTTCTATAGGGATTTCTATGGCACTAACAATGGGTCAGCCATTTTTTCAATTATGTTACACAGATGGGAACCCTGCCTGAAGGACATCAGTGTCTGAGAATATATTAGCACAGTTTCAATGCAGGAGGGAGAGATAAGAGCCCTGTGTCACCAGTCTGTTGACGCCAGGGCAGTATTGCTTCCTGTGGCAGAGTGAACTTCAAGATCATCTCCTTCAGCTCTCATGGGTAAGAATTTAATGGGTTTAATGGATGTGGACTATACCTTATTATCCTTGAGTATTACTAGAGAAACTCCACATGATTTTGATGTTTTCTGCAATTACTGTGGAGTTTGGTGATGACTTTCTGTGTATGCATTTGCAGGTATGAACGTGTGTGCACTGACCAGCATCCTCAGTACCATAATGCCAGAGATGTAAGTCTAAAATGAAGATAAATTATCCTGCCTGAAGCTGTAATCACTGAGGTACAAGGATGGAATGTGACTGATGCTCTAAATGTAAATGGGACTTTAACAGATTAAATACACAGAAGACTGAGGACCTGTTTTGTAGGCACATAGTCAAAGGTAGTGGCAATATTTCTACAGATGCTAACTCCAAAAGAATGAAGAAAGAAAGTCCCTGTGGCATTCTGGCTAGTGCTGTGAATTTGATGCTGATGGACATTCAGGGTACACGCTCAAAACAGGCCCCTGCAACACCCCTCTGAAACACCCCTAGACTACTTCAAAACAGGACATTCTCATTCTTTCAGGAGCTACTTTTATACCTCCTTCCCCTCAGGAATAGCTTCGGCTTCAGAGGTATAAAAGAAAATGAGGAAAAGACCCTAAAGCACTGATACCATTAGGATAAACTAGAGCAGAGTCAACAGTGTCATTTAGGTGGGCTTTCCCAGACTTGGATGCTTGGCTGAATCATTACAGTCACATCCACATTTGGGGAAGGCAATGGATTCAGAGAGTCTCTGAGTCCTCTTTTTTTCTGGATTCCTGGAGTCTATAAAGGTACACAGTTCCTCTGGTAAAGATATATATTCAAGAGAATTTCAGCAGCAATTAGTTTATGGCGACTCATTTGGTGTAATTTCCAGATACCTGAATTGCCATGGATTATGGAGGTGGTTTCACTCCCAACTGTGGTAAATGGTGGAGATGAGACTGGAAGCTCTTCTGAAACCTATAGAGCTCTTCCTGAGCTCTCCTCAATGTTAATATATAGCTTCCATAGACAGCCGACTCTATCCTTCCAGTTTCTTAGATGGGTTCCTTCTGCAATATTTCCTTTGCAATGTGCTCTGTTAAGAGGCTGCCCGCCCTAAAAGAAAACCACTTACTATTCTTTTACTTTGCTAATAGAGTTTGATGTTTTCTCTATGAAGAATAACATAGTAGTTATCAGCAAGTATTGAATTTCTTACAGATTTTTCTTGCTATTCTACAGTGAAAGACTGATTTAATTGATTTCTTTATGATGTTCCAGAGGATCTCCATTTAGTTTAACTGTCACACAAGATGGAGAAACAATTACATTGCAGTTAAGAACTTCTAAGCTGTTTCTTTTCTGCTGTGTTTTCTTGCACAAAATCAACTTTGAAGACTTTTAAAACAGTGGTCTCTTCCTGAAGGGGTTGGTAGAAAAATATTCTGAACTTCATTCTGTACAAACTATGTAAACATTTCACTTACTGCATGTGAAGAGTCTGGTCGAGTTAAACTACTCAATTGTATCCAGCCCCTGAAGAATTAAATCCAAAATATCTTGACTCAGGGATACTGTTTAGATTATATTAATGAATGAAGGGTGGGATTTTACACAACGGAAGTGTCATAAAGCACAGATATTTTTAAAGACACAGAATGTCACAAATGTGTCAGCTGCAGCTTTCCTGACAGCTCCATCAGTAACTGTAGTAGTTCAATCAAGAGATATTGCTACTAAAAACCAACACATTTTCATTTGAGAATGTTGTTCGATTTTTTAAAAGAAATTTTAAAAGTTCCAATATATCTTTGGATTCTTAAACAACCTTCCACAATAATTTTGGTTTTTGGAATGACAAAAGCAATTTTCAGCTGGAAAAGGGAAAAGAATAAAAGAGAAAATATTGATTTAATTTCAAAATTTTCAGATGGAAGTCCAAATCACCTTGAACAGTCGCAGTCCTGGGTGTGGTAAGGAAGGAGGTCTCCAGATTCTTACATGTCTATTTTCTGTGCTTTATGGGACTGCAGAGCCAGATGACAACAGGGGAACTTTGATGAGGTGAAGACTTTGGGCTGAAGTGTCCAAGATAGGAGGCACTGCTGAAGCACGAGGTTTGAAACAAGGTCCACAGATCCTGCAGGGCACAGAGGGAAAACTGGTGTGAGGAGTGTCTTATGCACCCTTCATGAATCCATCACTTAGTGACAATCATAAAAGACTTTTGAATGGAAAATTTCAACCAGCTCTTATATTACATTTACCCTATCTCACAGACCCAAGGCTATAACAAAGAAACAGCATTTGCATCAGGAGGTAAGTATTCAGATTCAATTTTGTTTGGAACAGATATGGCCTACTTTACAAATTCTTATATTGTCCAACCTAACCTTCTACTTATGCCTGAGTGCTTTTAGGTGATTGCACAGTGATACTGCAAATGTTTTTATCATGTTACTTTGTAAAAGTAGTTACAGAAACAAAATACACAACCTCAACAAATCAGAAGATGACTGCCACTGCACGTCCATCTTTTAGTAAATGTCTCAATGCAGAAGTGAAAGAGAATCATCTTTCAAAGACAGAAAAATAACTTGACAGAAATATAACTGCCCTGACCACAAAGCAGTTGCTCTGTAGCAGTTGTTCAAATAAATACAAGGCTCACACTAATGAAGTCCATACAAGAGGTTGGCAAGTTGTCTAGGAAATACAGGATTAAGGATCTAGGATTAAAAGCAGAAATTGAATGCTCCCAACACATTTAACTTAGACCAAAATCCAGGGGAAAGCCACCCCAAAATATTGGAATGAGTTTTGCTTAGTGGCACAGTGCACTATTTTGTAGTTCAGAAATGACATATGCTCTTACTCAACTGCCATGCCCTAGAGGTACTGTGCTGGGTGATGAAGTTATTCACTGATTTATAAAAAAAAAAATCTATGTTTTTGCTGTTTCAGGGCCTGAATTTGGTAACCTGAAAGAAAAGAGCAAAACCAATTTGCTTTCCAACACAGCAGATAGGCAGCCTGCTCTTTGGTGTGGGATAAGTTGTATCACTTTAGTATTTTTAAAGCATCTTGTTAAGCACTTTGTAAATGTACATTAAAGAATTAAAGTAGGGGTAGAGCCTGGCTTACATATTGAACAGTGTAGCCTTCAATATATATTGAGAGAATCTGTCTGGGGAAGGACCAGGATACTGTGTGTTCCTCCAAAAAGCCACCAGTCCAGTCCCAAAGGGACGGTAAGGCTTTCTGAAAGTGCAACCTGGAACTCATATTTTCAGCATCAGAACAGGTCTTTATTTGCACTACCAGTATATTTGTACTTTTTTGTTATTTGTACTGGACTTTTGTGACATCTTCACTCAAAAGCTGATGGCTGGAAGTAGTTTAGGTGTTGGGACCAGAACATTTAGTAAAACATTTCTTTATGTATTTTATCCTTTCTTAATTAATCTTTTTAGGAAAATTCCACATATCACTAATTTTCCCCAGGGACCCCTTTGTGTAGCAGGATTAATGCATTGAACATTGAAGGCCAATTTCTAGAAAACTCTTGCATGGGAAAGCAATAATGTTTGCTAGCGTTGCCCATGTCCTTTCAAGTATGAACCTGATTTAAGCAAATTTTCAGTGACTTTGCTTTCTTCACCTACCCAAATCTGTCGAGTCTGCTGGTCTGTGGGTGAGACTTGCTTGGTTGCTTCACTGTCATTGTCAATGATTTTCGTGTGTACTCATTTGAGACACTGCGGGGAGAATCTTTCTTGGTCCCACATGCCAGATAGTACCTGTTTTGATTCATGGCATCACAGGAGCAAGGGAGAAGACACACACACTACCTGGAGTCCCAACTCTTTGGAGCACTGGTGAGATGCATGTTCCCAGCTGTGACTTACTTTTGTGGCATCTTCCTGGTCCCATAACCCTGAGTCCAGAATTCATCCTCCCATCACAAGGCCCTACATGACAGTCTCTCATGTGTTGAGACAGAGGTGCAAGGAAGGTCTGTGATGACCCTGTCTTGATGCTGCAGTCTCCCTTTTGATGGATAGATGACAATAGGACTATGTGTAGAAGTGGCTAGGCTTGAAGAGCATGGTGATCATGCAAGATATGTGAAAGATATCTGATGGGTTTGGCCTGGGCAGACATCACTCCACTTCATTAAACCACTGTGCAATCCAACATTAAGACACTTCCAGCATGAGAGAG
This sequence comes from Phalacrocorax carbo, assembly GCF_963921805.1. Lineage (NCBI taxonomy): Eukaryota > Metazoa > Chordata > Aves > Suliformes > Phalacrocoracidae > Phalacrocorax > Phalacrocorax carbo. Next base: position 113,978,878 of record NC_087515.1, read on the forward strand.
GTGGAAAATCAGAAAAGCGGGAAGGCTGGAGGTATGAGGTGAGACGAAAAACTCATTTGAAAAACTGAAGTCCAGTTTGTGCTATCAGTAATTTTACCGTGTGCTGACAGTTTCTCACTTTGATGAGAGCTTAGAGTTACCCCAGACTTGAAAAGAAAATGGAATCTTTACTCAATGAGACAGCACTTTTTTCTGCTTTTCCTGACCACCACCTATGTGGGTTAGACCACACAGCTCATGAGCAACTCTGAATAGAAACACTAGATGTGCTCCCACCTATCAGTGAGCCAATAAATAACTGTAAATCCAGGAACAGCACACATAAGCAGTTGGTGTTTTGTCTCATTTACTTTATACTTTGCTAGAAAAAGTGTATCTTACACAACTTTTAAAAAATGCATTTAAAAGAGATTTACATATGAATATGTGCGTGTATATCTGTGCATTGCTACACACAACATGGTAATACAAAATCACACATAAAGGCAGAATTATATAGTCATATAGAGTTCTTTTTGACTGAAAAACACATGAAAATTTCAGAACTTGAGATTTTCTTTTCTGGATTTGACTGGGTACTCTCCAATGCAATACTTTGCTTCAGCAGAAGACAGAAGTGAGAGTCTGAAGATCCATTGAACTACTGTTGAACAGAAGCTAATACAGCATCACCATCTGTGGGTTCAGTATAGCATAACTTAATGTAGTGCACATCATAACCCATCAGATGATGTGACTCCATCCTTGACCTTTTGCTGGTCTCTGTAACCTCACACAGAAGTATAATTCTCATTACATGCCCAACATCTAAGAAAAAACTCTTGTATCTGTTAAAAAAATAATCTGACCATTTTAAACATGCAGGCTCTGTCATGAACATGTGTCAGCCAATATGCAAAGCAATAGCATTTGATAAAAGGTCATCCATTCTCCAGGCTGTTTCAAGACTACCAAAGATGACTGCTAGTGCCAGCTATGGTGCTGAACGATATAAGTGATGATACAATTCCCTACATCTCTCAGGATTATTTGAGATAGTTAATCAAAGAATATGGATGCAAATATTTACCACAAACCGGAGCTCACTGACGTTTGTGCATGCCTAAACTCTGTTTCTGATATGAGGCATCCTGTGCTATTCTTGCAAGTTACTGCTGCTGAGCCTTGCTTGAAGTACTGTTCTTGCTAATTGTGTACTGCACTGCTTTTCCTAACAATTGCCTGTTTTAAGTGGCACCTTCTAATTCAAACTCCTAAACTTCGCACAACTAAGCACTGCAGACTGCTGAATGAGTGAAAGGTTGCAGATTTGCCTATCTCTGTGAGATAATGAAACCTCAAAATAGTGCTAGTAAAATAACAGCTCGCTAGCTGTTTATGAGATACATAAATTACCACTCATGGTACATTCTGCAGATTAGCACATTCTGCATGTTATTCATTTTAGTTTTTGCTAGGAGGCCTGTAAGAATTTGGTGCTTTAGAAGTACAAGCAATATATTTACTGCATCACTAATCTGGTGGTTCTGTTTTCAAACCCTTCCTACAGTGCAAAGACCAACTTTTGAGGAAGCCCTGCATGTGCTGAAACCGAAGTGGTGAGAGCTTGAGTTTCAGTATTCCTATGTGTGATGAACCATAACTGTACAACCCCATAAACAGATTTTGGTGCCAATCATTAAGCATTTAGCATGAGGCTTTCTGAGCAAGCATTGTGACTAGGTCAACTAGATAGGAGATCAGCTAGGGCAGTAGATTTTCTAGAGCAGGTTATACCACGTGACTGATAAGGATAGTCTCTCTGGGAGCACAACAAACAGGCAGGGAGCTGCTAACAGTGGACATGAGCCTGCTGTCTCTTACCATTTTGTTTAGTTACAAGAAAGTGAAATGTGCTCTATTAAGGGACCCATCTTGTTTCCAGTACTAATGTCTGCACTAAAAATCATCCAAAGCAGTTCTAACAAACATCCTGCTAGTTCCTTTCCCACTTTTTTTTTTTTCAAAAGGAAATAAGCAATTAGCAGAGCTCATAGCTGCGTGCAAATGGCTTGTCCTTCATCTCACAGCCAGAAGAATTTCAGGGAATGATAAAGGTTTTGCTTGCGATGGTGAAGGCTCAATTCAGTTCCTAAACAGATGTCTTGAGAGTATCTTAGACAGCCACATGGGATTTACAGGTAAAACAGAGGATCTACAGAAAGCTTGTGCTATCCTGGAGCAGTGGCTGGAGGCTGGGTGGGATAACACAGAACATCTCAAAAGGCCATATAGGACCATGTTTAGGGAAACTGGCTCCCTAACGTTGGCCCTGGACCCTCTATACCTGAGTGTTAGGGTTTCTCTAGCTGTCTAAAGTCAGTACTGTGTAGGGTAAGAGCATTCAAACTGGTTGCAATGACCCAAGGTCTGTGATTAACATTGAGCAGCCACTGCTCTAGTTGCAGGATACTGAGCACCCTGAAAAAAAAAACCAGTTCAAGATGCACCAAATTAATGACTTCTCTAAGTGCCTAGTTTTAGAACACCTTGTCAATTAAGGGAAATTTGGACACTATTGTATTCTGAAAATGATTCCGTAATAGCTAAATATCAATTGGCTGAATGTTAATCCTAAAATCTTTGGCTCCCATTTTTGTGTTCAGAGTGATGGACTGTATTTCTTATACACCTTTAACATTTCTGAACATGCCTAAACCTGAAACATTCCTAAAGCACCTGCAGAAACAGGAATTGCTGTACTCAACGGTAATATATTTTTTCCTATTACTATATGGGCTATTATTTTCTTTCCTAAGTTTCCAACCACTTTGTTCTGTGAGATCTAACTGATAGATAATAGATATTTTCCTCTCCTTCACAGACATGATAGCTTGTAAGTGGTTTTGATGTTGAGAAACACTTTTACCTCTTCTAGCCCTGGAAACCAGCAAGTCTCCAAATCCCAACTGTTTTTCCCCACACAATGCTAACAACAAGAAGTAAAAAAGAGGATTTTGATGATAATGTGTTCACTACTCTTATTGTTTCTTTCATCTGGACTGAGATCAAGACAAAAAAACAAAGGGAGAAGATAGCAGGACATAAATGATTATATTTTTAGTGCTTTGTCAAATTTGAGCCAGATTTTCAAAGGACTTGTTTTACTAGAATTTCACTATTTCACTTGAAGTATCACAACGAAATTACTTTTTGCATCTGTCGAATATTTTCAGTCAAAGTTGCATGTAAACGGTTCAGCTGTTTCAAGCTTTACTAGTAAAATGAACCTGCAGCCCTGAGCCACAGCAGGGTTGGTCTCCAGCTCTCTGAAACCCAGCCCTGCCTGGCCATGGGCTCTGCTGAGCTGCACCCACCCACGGGCCCACCTCCTGGCCTGGCTTTAGCCTGTCCCCGTCCTCAGAGAGGTGCCTGGAGGCCGGGCGTGGGGCTGCCCAGTGCCTCCTGGCTACCTGCTCCTGGCTGGGGGTGGGATGGGCCCAACACACGCTGTGAAGATCTGACAAAGCCCTCTGTCAGGCAAGACCCAGGATAGGCAGAAACTGTCCCAGCTTATGGGCCTTATGCCCAGGGAAGAGTTAGGGGTAGGGTTAGGATTAGGGTTATTTCTTCCCCTGGTTTATTGGTCAGCAAAAACATTTTGTGAGATGGGCAGATCAACAGCTGTAACACAGTGCTCTGAAACTGGGGAAATATGCAAGGAAGTTAAAGGCACAACTGTCCAGTGAGCTTGTACAATAGTTCAGATTATTTTACAAATGCTGCAGGCTTTGAAATCACAGATCATTGCCCCAAGAGTGGTCCCAGGGTGTGGTTGCCAGAGTTGGGGAGGCAGGTCTATGTTTATTAGCGGATGACATCAACAGGAAGCCAGAAACTGTTTTATCTCTCCTGACGCTGCAGTGGCAGATTGTGTTCCCTTTAAACCACTCTTCTGAGAAAATGTAATGACTGACCAAAAGTTTTACTTATTTAGTGTGCTGACGAGGCAAGGCTTTGGACATGAACAGCTGGGTTTGTAGCCCAGCAGCATAAAGAACTTCATGCTCTTCTGTAGGATCACTTTTAGTGCTAACATCTGGAAGTCTACTATAAGCAGCATCTCATGCTAAAACTATTTATATGGTGACAATGACAGTGTCACTTCCTTTTGGACTGCAGTTGATGGCTCCTGGTTCTGATGGATATGGTCCTCTCTGCTACAGCTCTTCTAGTCTTTGTGCCATAGGAACATTGGTCTTATCTGTAAGGCAGAGAGGGTCTTCCTGCTCTCCTACATCCCTGCTCTATGTCTCTGTATCCTGAACAAATGAAATTACATAAAGCTGTGTCTGAATTAACTCATTTCATACTCTGTTTATCTATCATGAGAGAAAAAGGATGACACTGTAAACTGGTATTGAGTGTATTGCACCTTGGAGCCCTTGGGTCAAGGAAGGTACTTAAAATCTTCCTTTTAAAAGTCATGATGGGACTGCTTTTCTCTTTGAAAGGTGAGAAAAGCAGAACAATGACCTCCAGTCTCCATCTGTGTGAGAACTTAGCTTGAAGGGGAGTCATTGAGAGTGTGAGGCCCAGGACTTGCTGTTTGCAATTTGAGACAATTCAAAATGGGAGTCTGCCCTAATCATTAGCTCCCATTAAGTGTGGGAGCTGAAATTGGGAGGAAGCGGAAACAGTGCACCTCTGTGAAAAACATAATTCATACTTCTTTAGCTTCCCCCTTTATGCCCCCTCCAAAGAGACAGAAAGGGAGATGGTAACCCTGTACCTTGGAGATTATGGTGCTCACTGTGGTGGACACCTATGGGGTCTCATGGCCTTGCTTTAAAGGCTGGCTTTGGATTTTTTGTATTATTGAGTGTTTCTAGGCCTAGCCTATACTTGGAGCAAATATTGACAGATTCTTGCTGACTAATAGGCTGTAGGTCTCTTTAATGCATATTGAAAATGGTTAAGCATTACAACCCTTTTCAGAGAGGTGAAAGATATTTTTTCATTTCCACTATTCTGAAAAATGTAATAATTTCATCAGAGCCTTTCTAGGATTAATGGCTTAGTTGCAGGCATTTCAATTTGCAAAATAAATAACATCTCATCAATGAAAATGAGCAAAACACAAAAAGGACTGGATAAAAAATCCTAAACAAACAGAGCTCTGGAAGCTGATATTAATAGGAACAAAGAGAGAGAGGTAATGAATAATTCATGCAATTGTTTTGGAAAATATTTTTTAAAAGAAACTTAATATGTGAGGAAAACATTTATTCCTCAGTCCTTTCTTTGTTGACTCCTTAGAGGCAGACGTATAGGGAAGAGAAGCGAAGAAATGAAAAACTCATAAATGTGCATGTGTTTGTCTGGGAGGAATCCTTTAAAAACTACTATAATATCTATCTAGCCAAACTATGACATAACATTAATCTCTGTCATGTTTGAATCCTCACATTTATTACAGTCTTTGCAAGCCAGAAAACAATTAGGAGATGGAAATGCTCAGGTGTGGGATCCAAGCCCTTTAGTGCAGGACTAACCTTTTTCACATGCTAAAAAATTGCAAGGAGAAAATAACATGGTAGACAGTAGGCAAACCCCTGACCCCATTGCCCTCCTATGAGCAGTGCTTGGCTAAACCTGGCATTACATCTGATTTTGGAAATTTACTTTCAGTGACCACATTATTTTCCTCGGAAAGCACCGTCCCTTTATGGCTGGTTTGTATAGATTTTGACTTTCCTGAGGTACCTGAACAATGAGAAAGAAGCAAGAGGAAAGGTGATTGTTCATCTAACCAATTATGGTATCCAGAAGTAGTGTGCTTCATGTAAGCAAACTCTATAGCCATTGTAGAGAGAGGATCATTTTCAGAGGGATATTCATCCTATGCTTTTTAGTCCTTTGCTTCTCTCACTGCTAACTACAGATGAAGTTTAGATGACTATCTTATACTAGATACATAAAGTTGAATGAGATAAATCCAGGCCTTTGTTAATACCAGATTGGAAGTTAGAAACCAAGTGTTGCACTTGGTGAGAATGTGTCTTAGTTTCATTTAAAATCTATTTGATTTTCAGTTGTTCTGTCCTTGCAAGATCCCCATTAATTAATTGTTCCAATAGAAGTAGTTTGCTGCTCTATGATTTATAACCTGGTATTACTCATATATATATTTCTGAGAGAATTCCCCACAGTCTGTGGCCAGAAGGTTAGTTACTAATGATTTGTGCGCCACTAATGTGTGCTCAGGCTTTGTAGTCAAATACTGCAAATTCAGAAATTGGCTTTGTATTTCTAAAGGAGAATGGGGAATACAAATGCTGGAGGTAAGACAAAACCACATAATATAGATTCCTTTAGCTCTGACATAAATATTGGTCAACCTTTTTTAATTTTGCAGTATTGCATAGGATATGATTTGTCATATTAAATTATACTGTGAATCTGTCAAGTTCTGTACTCTGAATCTTTCAGTAGTCAGTTGATTCAAAAAAGGCTTGAGGATAAAAGCAAACCCTTCCAGCCAACATGGCAGTTGGAGGAAAGAGCTCAGGCTGCAGGATAAAGGAAGCAAGGAGATATCAGGAATTCTGTCATGCATGGCTGAGTGCTTCAAAGTTGGCTCATAATTAAGAACCTCTGCACTTCTGAAACACAGAGTTCTTTCATGTTCCTGGTCAGCACATGATAAATTAACAGCCTAGGTTTGAAACAATCCTTCATAAAAATTGTCTTCAAAGTCATTCAGCCAATAAAATTAACTGCTGCTTTTAAAGCCATGCTTTAGAGCCCGCATCTAGAATCTTCCTTTAGAAAACATGTCTGAAAACTCTGCACAGTAATCTCAAAGCAAGGTGGCTCCAAAGTAGCATGTGCAGCTAGGTATACAGGGGTTTTATGTACAATTTCTGCAAGCAGTATACAAGTAGGAGCGTAATCACAGTACCTGACTTTAGAAATGTAGTTTAGCTGGGTATTTCAGCTACCTAATCCCCACAGACTTTCTGGGTAGTCAGTAGAAAGAGATATGTTCTCCCAAGTGCCATCTGGAGCTCCTAACTTGTATGCTGTCTTCAACCACCTCCTGAAGAATCTTTTCCTCTGTTGTCTAGAGAAAAGCTGGAGAAAGTAGCCATAACACAGCTGACTAAATTCAACATTTAAAGATTACATCTATGCATAAGTTTTTAATATTTATTTCAGACAAAGCATTCATATTGTGCTCTCATATTTTCCTCTGCTCTTCCTATTCTGTTACGTTGCTCAAACTACTTAGACCGAGCGTGTTTGATTACTCTGTTACAGTTGGTTTTATATTCCATTTTCAGACTCTTTATGATATTCATTCATACAACTGATTCATTATTATTTAATAAGTTTATTATACTTTAAAGTATCCTGTATTACCACTGAATTCATATATTAATCAGGCATGTGTTTGTTTTTAATGATCCCTACGTTACAAAATTCTTTATAACAGCTAGCTGTGGCATTGCTTGTTAACAATTCATTACTAATATTTTTTGTAAAATATGTTCTAAAATAAGTTATTAATGAATTTAGCTGCACCTAGTAATTATTCCATAAATATTAATAATAAAGAACATGCACACACACATGCACACACACACTTAATATAAAATTATATTATGTACTTAATGATCCCTTATCAAGCTATCATCGGTTAAATTTATGGTTATTATGCTTTCATGTTTGGTGAGAATATAAACCAAAAATTATTTTAGAAAGTTGTCATTCACTGAAAGTGGCGTAGAAATCTCTCCATTTTTTCACATAAATTCTGACAAATAGTTCTTGATTTACAGCAAAAATCTCTCTAATCTACTCAGAGTGAAAAGGATCAAATAACAAATAACCCAGGCTACAAAGTAAAACGACAGCACGGATACTGGTTCACTCATCAGGAGAAACCTTGGTAACCCAGTTTGGCCAGTGGTCTTGTACCGTGTCCCCATGGGTTGTAGAATTTGTGACAGAAATACCATCAGTTAATGAAGTGCCTGTTATTTACGTACAATAGAGTACAAACAAAACCCCAGAGGGTACCACCTCAACAGTCTGAACTGCAGGCAAATGTGGTCCACAGGGTGTCCCACCACCCCAGACTTTCAGCTGCCAGTGCAGGGATATGCACTCAAGCAACAGCCTCCTCCCTGCCTGTTTGGCCAGGTGTCCTCCCCATGAGAACCACAGCAAGCAGGGGTTGGGGGCGAGAGGGAAAGGTGCAAGCCCGCAACTTATCCAGGGACTGGCCATGGTTTAGATGTAGGCTTTGTCATGTAAATGGACTGAATATATAAGACTAAGAGAGGAAACAGTTGTGTGAAGTGAACTAAATGACTTCACTCATGTAGAGCAAGACATTAATAGATCTGGGAGTGCTATCCTGAACCCAAGCACCAGACCTGTGGTTTACCTCCTGAGCCATGCAGGATTATTGCCAATACACTAGTAGGCACAGTAGGACAAATCTTAATCCCACAAGAGTGTATAGCCAAGGACTGAATGCTGGGTGATTCACAGGTAAAGATCTTTCCTGTCAAACTCAAAAGCAGCTTGACAGACATTTTCTGGAGTGATTTTTGTAGCACTTCCCAGATTCTGTACCACCAAAAGGGGACAGAGTAGGCAACAGTGGAAGTTGGAAGTATAAGGTAATAGGTGGTGTTTTCGTTCTGCATACAAGGTGCAGATCCCCAAATCCTGCTCAGCCAGAAAGCTGTACAGATTTTACTTCCATAGAATGGGGAACTGAAGGAGTAGAAGTTTCTTTGTGCTGTGTATAATAGGAAGTGGTGTCAGACCCAAGAACATAAATTTTGAGCCCATTGCTGTTTTTTAATGCAGTAACATTTTAGTACTCTGGTCACAAAAAACCATTTTAATCATGTAATACATTATAATTTTTTTGACAATCAGGTATTCTATTACATTTCATACAACCATGTTGCATATATTAGTAATATTGCAAAAGAGTAAAGAATCTATTATCGGATCACAGAAAAAAAAAGCCCAAACCCAAGCAAAGAGAATTAAAAATGTCATAAAAGTTATTAATAGCCTTATTAATAGCCAGGCCCTTGTCACAACACATTATAAGATTTCCTTTAGAGGCATTACAATGTATCATGGAGAATGGACGAGGTGACCTAACAGGTCTTTTCTATCTCTCTTCTCCCATAATCATGCCAATCAGCATTGTAGAATCATAGTAATTTATACCTCCCATTGCTTCCAGACTACATTATTGTAATCCAGTCCTGTTACATACATCTAAAAAACTGCAACTGCAACATCACTGTGTTTGTTTCACCTGGAGGCACTGTCAGCAGAGTTGCAATAAAGGTGGGGAACTTTTAAAATGAATATTAATGGCAAAAATGGTTGGCCTAACCTTGCCTTAGGGGTTTAGGTGACAGAGACGCCTATTTTTAGTTGACTTTGTCTCTTTTCAAAGCTGTGTGGGAAACAGAAGAGCCCACACTGTGGATATTTCTCACGTTGTTATTTAGATTTCCTAGGCTAATCACCTTTCCTGGGTGGAAATAATGAACACACACATGAAAAAACCATAGTCAACATTTTATGTTAATGGTTATAATTTGGAAATACTATTTTTCTTAGCTTACTGCATTTTAAAGTATATACCTCTGATGATTCCAGTTTATAAATTGTTTATTGGCAGCTTCAGTGTTCCCTTTAAATGTTACTTATCATCAATTTAATTTCATTTCAGTTCAACAATATGTTAAAAACCCCAGCCACAAAGCGCTTTACTCATTCAATTGCAATTAATTTGAAAGTAATTTTTAATAGGTTCTATATTATTTAGATTCCTGCAGTCTCCCAAGTTTTTTTAAATATGGAATTCATTCTTCCACTTCTGTGTTTCAATTAAGAATAGACATAAAATTTATTTGATTTTTAAGGGCTTGAGAAAACTTGGACTGGGGGAGAGAAGACTAGGCTTTTCTGAAGTACAAGAGTTCTTAATCTTTTTAGTTCACCTATTGTATCTTTTGGTATGCAATATTTTTTATGCAGCACTCTATATCAAGCCTCTTGCAAAGTTTCAGCATTTTAGTGATGCTTAGGATTCTGAAATGTCAACATTTTGCAGAGAAAGTAGCTGAATCAAGCCAAAGTAATTTTATTAGCTAAAGTATGCCGCAAGCAAAATATGAAATCAGATATTCGAAGGTATTTGCAGGCAAACTAATTCTATGTAGAGAGACTTCCATTCCCATGAATGCAATGTTCACAAAACAAATCCTCATAATTCCAAAACTTTCTGTACAAGTGACAAGATATCTGAAAATCTGTTATGCCAAGTGAAAAAGTTATTGTATCTATAGAGTACTTTCTCACAGTAAGCAATATTTGACCCAATGTGGTAGCTGGAGAAAAAGTATTCAAATTTGCAATTAGTCTGTGGGCAGAACTGTATCTTCCAGTGTTACTAATAGCAGCTACAAATGATGATACACTGTTAACTTTCAAACTATTTAATTGCAGCATAGATTGAAATATTCCTAATAGATTTAATTATGCAGGAAATGACTATGATATCTTATGACTTTGTAGTACCAAAAAAAACCCAACACAACCCAGTCAGAAAAATGTTCTTTCCGTGGTATGAGGCATGTGCAATCACAGAGATAACTGTGCCCTTTTTTAAACAAACTACATGTTTTCTCAATTAAAAAAGGAGGAAATATCTTGTTTGCAATAAACAGAGCTTTTCTTCTACAAAACTTGATCATTTCAGGACTCATGGGTGAGTCCTGAAAAACATGTTGTGTTTCTCATCAGAATTAAATGGTGAATATGACTGATTATGGATTTTGTTAGGGTACAGTTTTGTTATTTCTTCACAATCACTTGTCACTTTCTCTATTTTCACATTTTAAGCAACAAAAGAAAAACAACACCCCAAAATCCCCATGAGTTTTATTCTTAGAAGTCATTCTAGAATGATTGTTATGACCTGTTCTGTCTGCATGCTGTCTTACATATGACAGTCCACCGAGAAACACTACAAAATATCTTGTACATAACCTACAGTGGCTATTATGTGAATGGCTTTCTTGGTCTGTGTAGGAGTGGGCCTTGAATAACTGAAAGTACAGAAATCCTGCTTAGGCTAAATCTTAGAGTAAGGTCACTGTGCCCCTTCTGAACTGCTTGGTCCTGACCTCATGGAACTAGGGAAGTCAAAGCATAATGATGGCACAAGGACAACCAGCTGTAGGAGATTTAAGTCAGAAATTCAGAGATTTCTGACTCTCACAGCAAACACAGGTAAGAGTTTGATGCATTATAGCCAGACCCTAAATGCTAGTGCCTAAAAAGAGATTTCACTGAAAAGTGGGTGCCTAAGTACAACGAGGAGTTGCAGTGGTTCACGTTCCAGCAGCTGCTTTTCTCAGATGTGCAAATTCATTCAGCACCACAAAGGCTTCTCCATGCTGAAACTTACTACATTGGTATGTATAGAAACGTTCCAGCCTAAGGAACTAAGCACCAAAATGCTACTTTTACTCTGCTACAGTTCTGTGAGAAGTCAGAAGGGCATCTAAACTCAGTTCTGGGAGGGTCTCGTGCAGTCAGAAATGCTCTGAGCATATGTAGGGCAATGACGAGTCCAGTGCAAAGCACAGCAGCCAGAGAAAGTGCCTCGCAGTATTCACAGGAAGAAGTGAGGGGTGAGATATATGAGCCTTGGGGATTTCTCCAGTTTGGGATGATTGAAATCCAGGCATCCTTGTCTCCTTGATCTAGTGGTCCCATGACTAGCTTGCTGAGGCAGAGCTTGGTCACCTTGCAACGCCCAAACTGTAGCAAAGGGGACAATGCAGAAGGCACATGATTCTGTACTGGCTGTAGGGGGCTTCTGAAAGAAGAGACAATGCTGTGCCAGTCCGTTTTTTCTAGACTGCTAGTATGGTTTGTATTGGTTTAAAAGTAAATTTCAGGTAACATAGAATAGAAAAAAACCCAACAACTAAACACTCATCAGTTTCTAATCTCAGTTACAATCCTATAACTCATAAACTCTGTCTGGCACCTAACAGTGCCCAAGACATTTCTCTGGTGCCGTGTACAACTGATGTAGAGAAGTTCATGTCCATGGTATTTACTTTATACAATGGGGTAGCTGTCCCTAAAACGCCTAATGGAAATAGTCCATGGTCTGAAGTCAAAACAAGTTTAGGAACTGTGGGAAAGCAAAGCCATGGCATGCCTGGGACTGGTCAAACAACTGCAGGTGACCGAATTCTAGCATGCAGAACTCTCCCTTCCACTGTTTAACCTGCTTGTATACACACAGCCAGGGAGCCAGCTTTGCTAGTTGCAAAAATGTATACCTCATCCATGGGTGAAGCAAACAGCCAAGCTCAAAATAATGAGTACTGTTTGTAATCAACAAAAACAGATTATTTTTTTGTTCATTACCAAACCTGAATGTTTCTAGGATCATTCTTATTTCTGATTTGTTTCTTTAGAGACATATATACAATAGATTAATTGAATATACAATGGTCTGTATGAAAAAAATAGTTAGGAGATCAGCTTTACTAAAAAAAGAAAAAAATTATATATTACTGAAAACTAGTGGGGCTCTGCTCTAACGGGTCAGATTTTAGAGGTCTTCATCTGAAAAAAAAATCCCAGACAAAAACGTTTGAGATTTACAGAGGGTTCTTGGTATCTAACTCTCTTTTATTACAAAGTCAAGTAAGATCCCATGAAGCATCATTTTGATGTTTAGATCTAAATACTTATACAAATCTGATCCCTTGGCACTTCCAAATGCCCTGTTCATACTTAAAAATACAAATACCTTTTACATGCAAGACATCAGTTATTCAGCAAGAAATCAATCCTGAAATGTGATTATTATTTAAATGAAACTGCTGATTCATTTAATCTCATGGTCTGTTTGCTGAAAATATTGGTCATCTTTCATTAGTATTAAATTTATCTTCAGATTCTTATTTTCTGTCTATTTCTGTAGAATGTTTCATGTGGTCTCTATTTACTTGTATTTTTGAGAAAAGTTTAATCCTCTCTGTACAAAATTAGCTATAATAATGCTTGGATAATTATAATCTTTGAAATACATTTAAAGCTGTGTTTTAATAAGCTACAGGAAATTATTTTTTAACTTGTCATCTACTAACTCTTGACACCTCTAAGTCAAATTTCTGTACTGCTTTGTTGCTTTTTGGCAATTCTTCACTTGCCAGGTTTGGTGTAAGGCCTGGAAGGCTGTGTTGAGTCACTGCTCATTTGAGTGTTAAAATTCAATTTACAGTTGCACAGATGTTCTGAGATCCTTTGAATTTAATGAGGATGACTCACACAGATGAGTAAAGAAGATGGACTTTGAGTCCTCTAATGCTCTATGAGATCAATGCATTCCAGATGAAAATCATTCAGCTCGATCCATGCTATCATCCTGCAATGCCCATTATCTTTGTCCTCTTTCCTTGCCTTGTTGCTTAAAATAGGTGTATTTTGAAATGAACAGGTTTTAGTGACCATTACCTGACTTGCAATAATGACATGACATTTCCTGCCTTATTTCTACGTTCCCCTACTAACGGTCTGTATCAGTCCTGATATATTAAGTTATTTTTTACATAGAGATCGCAGTATATTACGTCTGTAATGCTACTTTGTTAGTAAAATTAGATTATATTAAAATTTAGACTTAATAACATTATTTTTAACAAAGAACAATTAAAAGTAGCTTTAAGTAAATCTTGTTTGTGCATACGAACTTGAAACACAGCAAAATACTAGAACAAACGTACCATTCACATCAGTGGTCTAGTCTCACATGGATCTGTAAGTATCTCTGAAATATCACCACACAATCAATCAGAAATGCTACTGCTGAGTAGGAGTTATGGGAAGGAGTTGAGTAATTGCATGACAGTGATTTACAGGAGCAGAGATTGAAAAACTTGGAACTATTTGGAAAGCAGACTAATAAGGGAAGATAAACTAAAGTATATCAAATTACATGAAATGATGAATTTTGAAAGAAGTCGGATCAGGACTTTATGTCTCCCCGTCAAATTATAGAGACAAAGCATGGATTTAGTGAAATCTGAAGAGCAATTAGAGTAGCAAGGGATGCAATTAGGACATAAAGTAACCGTGCTCCTTGGAACTCATTGTCTCAGGATGTTTTTAAGGCCAAGAATTTCACAAGCAGTGAAGAGGAACCAAGTATTAAAGGAATTTTTAGAGTTGTAAAAATTAGTATTACAAAGCTTTGGAAAAAAAGTTATGCTTCAGGGTTTAATCCAAACTTTAGCTGTCATGCTGAAGAGGAGATGTGGAAGGATTAGGATATATTTTCATTATCCCTTGTGAGTCTAGTACCTCTAAACATCTGGTACTGGTTATTGTCAGAGACAGGATCTTGGACTAGCTGGACCTTCATGTTTGAAAAAGGATAGCAAATCCAATGCTCAGTTTCATAACAGCCATTTCTGGACACTGTGAGCTGCCTCAGGCACTTCTCTCATGACAATCCCTCTGCCTCATCCCTTCCCATGGGGAAAAATTTCCTTCTCTCTGGAGGTATGGAGGTGCCTTGGTAGCAAAGCTGTGTAGTCCTGCTGCCAGGAGAAGCAGATACACCCAAGGAAATGTGCAGCAACCCCCAGAGCAGACCATACAAGTAGGAAAGGCAAAAGCAGGGCTAGATAGATCTGTTTTCCTGTCTCCTCTTTTAAGGTACGTTCTTATTTCAGACATAAGTTTGTGTGTGTCTGTGTGTCTGTGTCTGTGTCTGTGTGTGTGGTGGGGAGTGGGGGGCACTGGTACTTTGTAACAGGATATAACCTTGGGAAACAGCTTTCTTATAATCATACTCTCAAAAAGCAGCTTATATTCCATTCCCATTTTCACATATCCTTTTTCCACGTATTCTCCACATATCCTTTGCTCCCTGAAGGTATTTGCTACCTGGCATATTCAAAGCAATATAAAGTGAGATGAAATCAACCCAGACTAGGACCCAACAAGGTAATACCAATAACCAGAATGAGGGTTACTCCACTTATTAAAATCTTCTCAGAAAAGATTCGCTAAGGGGCACCTTCATAGCATATGGATTAAGGTCTCCTTTTCCTATCTACAACGTTGCATTACCAACATTTATTTTAATGTCTTATTCTTGCCTGTTTCATCCGGGCTGGTGTCCAAGGTAGTCTAAAAATAAGTTTTAGCTGGCTGTATTTCAGCCTCAGGTTGATGAAGGATTTATTGATATTCCAGTTTGTGCCACAAGTTATTGCCACTGTGATGTGATGTGTATATGTGTGAGAGAGAGAGGAAGAGAAAAAGAGTGGGTTTTTTGCCATCTTACACATGCTGAGGAAAACTTGCTGCTTTTTGTTCTCTCTCAGAGTCCCCCATGACCTGGCTTTTTCATTATGGCTTCACTGCAAGCAAGCAGGTTAGAGATTAATTTCTGCCATCCAGCTGAATTTGTGCTCAGATTTTGAGAAAATGTCTTTGTCAAAAGAGTGTGTAAGACACCTTCAAAGAGTGCAGAAATGCACAGAATGTGCCCGTCAAGGGTGTGGTGAGTTTTGATCATTTTACAACATCTTATAGTTGCACCCCAGAGTCAGAACTGAGGAAGAAGCAAAACTGGCTTCACCACAGGTCAAATCTGTTGTGAATATTTACATTGGTAGGAAGCTCTGTTCTGGGAGCCCAGAATCCTTGTTGCTCTTTGAAGCATGGGAGCATGCAGTTCCCAGCAGTGCCTCTCCTGTTCCCCCTACGGCAAGCGAGTACAGTAATGCTGTGTCAGTATGCCCTATGCTGCTCCTGTGAGCCTCCTCGTACTTTTTTGCTGCCATCATACAAAAGTACAGGCACATGGTTGTTCAAAAAAGGCTTTATACTCAACCTAATGGGTGTATTAACCAGATGCTCTAGAATAATGAATACTGTGCCTCCTTAAAATACTGATTAAATACGCTGGTCCTATAATGACCATAGTGCTCTAGATCATGGAGCTAAACAGAAGCCTGAGTTATGGTAATGTTTAATTTAGGATTTCTTAGGCTACTGAAATGAAAAGGCATACATAAAAGTAGTTACACTATACTAAGAAGGTCGGTAGATATTTTAACTGTAGTCCACAATCCTGTTTGTGAATTTCATACACAGACTAAAGAAAATGAATGGCTGGTCTGTTAATGATCGTGGTTACATTTACTAAAAAGAAAAATGTTTTATTAGACAAAAGAAAAGACACTCACTTGGGAGGCAAAGCCAATTTGGGGTTAATCTTTTTTTTAACGCTACAGAATTGTTGTGGTATAAGCAACATCTTTTAGTTTTCCCATTGGGACCAAAAGTTATAGTGTTCTAAATTCAGTTTGTTCTTATATTCTCATGTGTTCTTCTTTTTCCTAGGGCTTTGATGGTGTGAATCATTCTTGGCTCATAGAGTCTGAGTATTTCAAGCCTGAAAGGTACTGTCTCCTGAGTTCAAAAGAACATCAGATGTACTCAGCACATTTCAGAAAACATTGAGTCCATCTCAGGGTTGGCACCAGTTGTTTTTCATTTGCCAGATTCATTCTGGATTTCACTGGATTTTGTGGCAATTAATGTGAACATGTTCTTATTGGTGCCTACCATATAGAAGCTACGCAGTCACTCTTGAAATACTCTGGGTATTTTCTAACATTTTTCAGTGAAGTATCTATGCTAGCAGCTTAACGAGTTCCAGGGCCCAGACACTGTCTGTACACTCATAGCATGTTTCCCAGCATGACTTTGACCTGGGCCAAGTAGTGCTCCTCTGAACAATTCCCAGGAGCCAGCACAGGCTGGGGACTATTTCTAGGAGTCTGCCTGGAGGCAGCTACCCTCTTTGGACGTGTAGTATGGGCACAGCTGGGCCATGCTGCTAGTCTTTGCTGGTTTTGGCTGGGATAGAGTTAATTTTCTTCATAGTAGCTATATGGGGCCATGTTTTGGGTTGGTGCTGCAAACAGTAGTGGTAATACAAGAATGTTTTAGTTACTGCTGAGCAGTGCTTACACAGAGGCAAGGCCTTTTCTGCTTCTCACACCCCCCACCAGTGAGTGTGCTGGGGGTGCACAAGGATCTGGGAGGGGACACAGCTGGGACAGCTGACCCCAGCTGACCAAAGGGATATCCCACACCATATGACGTCATGCTCAGCATATAAAGCTGGGGGAAGAAGAAGGAAGGGGAAGACATTCACAGTGATGGTGTTTGTTTTCCCAAGTACCCATTATGCATGGTGGAGCCCTGCTGTCCTGGAGATGGCTGAACACCTGCCTGCCCATGGGAAGCAGTGAATGAATTCTTTGTTTTGCTTTGCTTGTGTGCATGGCTTTTGCTTTACGTATTAAACCGCCTTTATCTCAAACCATGAGTTTTCTCCTATTTACCCTTCCAATTCTCATCTCCCCATCCCACCAGGGGTAGTGAGCAAGTGGCTGTGTGGGGCTGAGTTGCCAGCTGGGGTTAAGCAACAACATGGTTTCAGAGCCAAAGCAAAGGTCCTGACACTGTTAAATTTAGTAGTATAGATGTAGCTTCTGTGAGCAAGATCATAAAAAACACATGGCACACTAGTCCTAGCCTAATAGCTCAGACAATCACTTGGGAAGGTTCCAGGTAAAGTACACGCACTGTTTCCTTCAGATTAAAAAGATAATTGCATGATATTTGATAAATTTTCCCCTTCCCCTTTATGTGCCTGACCCACTAGCCTGTAAGGTCGGGTTATCTGTTGCTGCTCTCTGTCTATCCCCATGGCTACTGTATTTGAATTTCAGCAGTGTGTGCTTAGTTCCTTGCAGCGATGCTAGCTGGGGTCCTGGAAAGAGGAGAGCTGCGTCAGCAGGGCACAGTGCCCAGACTGATTAGTTCTGCCATGTTGATGCAGCTATGCTGCTTCCTGTTCCACAGCGAGAACATTTGGAGACATCTGAGATATTGTTGCATTGCATAGACATAAGGACAAACAGGCTGCTACTCAAAAATGCAAATGTGCACAGCACGGAAAATAAAGTTATACATATCCCAATTTTACATTTACACACACTGTGCTTATGTTTCGGAGTACAAAGGGAGAGTCAGAAATGGCGGTTGCAGACAGTTCAGCTCGCCTAAATCACTGAAATTAATTTCAGAAGAATGTATTTTTCATCTACCATAATGTGGCCATTTGCTTTACCTGCCAGACTTTCTCACACTGTACAGTAATAAGAGGCCTGTTAGTGCTCACGTTCCTGTCTGGATTATAGATCATAAGGGAAAAGGAGGCTTGGGTCTGTATTTCCAAAGAAGGCATCTAATTTTCCATTCTGCAGTCCCTTTAGGTACTCTTAAAGTACCAATGCTACAATTCCAGTTGAAGATACTGGGAACTCTGGCTGAAATTTGTCTCCCTGACAAGATTGGCCCATCAAGCCAGGAGGCAAGGATCAGCCTATCTGCCCCAGCAGCAGATGAAGCCAATGTGCCAGTTGCTTTTGACTGCCTAGTGTGCCAGTTTGCTGCAGTTGTGCTTGAGATGTCCAGTCTTTATTCCTGGATCCTGGCTGGACTGTGGGACCATTCCTTGTAGTACTAAATCCTGGGCTTTCTGACTTGGCCTTGGACCTTTTCAGTGGCTGCCATTTGACAGAGATATAATCAGCTGAAAGAGACATCGTCTGAAGGAAGGGAAAAATATTTTTAAACAACTGCTGCCTGACGCCAAACCTTAAGTGCATTGCTTCAAATTCATAGCGAGTTCTACAAAATACTTAATTTGTACCTTACCTGTTTTTGATCATTTACAATGGTGACCAGATCACTTTTTGTGGTCATTTTAATTGCATTTTAAAAGGTTTCTGTAGAATCTGACAGTTTGTCTCTGCCCTCTTTTAGCTAGAATTCAGACACAAAACGAATGCTCGTGCATTTGTCACAAGTAAGGGGACTGAAACCATCTGCAGTAGGATGCGGGGGAAGGAGGGGTAGAAGAAGGAGGACATCAGACACTGATATTGTAGAAACTTTCTTCGCTGGCAGTAGGTTTATGCTAGAAGATTTTCTGCTTCTCCAGATGCTTATTCCCACCTTCACAGGATATTTCTTGCCAAACCAGCTGCTATTCTAATTATAGCAATCTATAGCAATCTTTTTTTTTTTCCCCACTAAAAATGATTAGTAGATATGTTTACTAGGAAAAATTAGCAATATTATTTCAACTTCTGCCTTTCTAAACTATGGTAATTAGCTCTAGCTTTTTTCCCAGCCCATTTCTAGGCACAGGTTTTAGCCTGCCTGTGTACTCCCAAACCATGCCCAACCGTATGGATCCTTCAAATTCTAATAGAGTCAGATACCCAATCTGGACACTCCACTGCCATGCTTGAGGAAATTTTGACTTGACTGTGTTTCCCAAAGCTATGTGGTATTTCAGTGGCTGACCTGGGAGCAGGATAGGGCAATGCTTCTGAGTTGCTGTCCATTTTCTTCTGAACCTTTCTTATCCTCTACTCCTTAAAATAAACTCAGGACTAAGACCATATAGTGACTAATATTTATGACACACGATGAGTTCCATTTAACTCAGATAGCTGAGCACAGCTGGAACAATGCAAGGGGACTAGAAATGTTTGTGAGTGTTCACAGAAGGAGAATTGTTTTAAAAATGGAGGGAGAAGCTATATTATGTAGCATATGGCTTGTCAGGATTCATTTTTAGTGTATCTGTCAAAAGCTTCACATTATTTCATAGAACCCAGAGAAATAGCAAGAGCAGGAGAGGGAGGAGAGTAAAAAGAAATCAAATTGGCTATTCCACACAGTATTGCAGATCCAGCATAAAGTTATATTGTAGTCTCCTGTCCTGAGACTTCAGGTAATTCCATTAACCTCCAACCTGTTTTTGCCTCCATAATTTTCATTTGAGATAACCTGCACTGAGATTTTACAGTTCACTGGTTATTAGAAGTCAGAGCTGTTACAGTATTATGTTTGAGTGAGATAACTTGATTTGCAGCTTATGTGAGGTATACCCCCAAACCACTGTCCTGATGCCAGTAGCAAGATTAAGGTACTAACGGCTGGTGGAGTCTTTATTAAAGGAACAGTGTTGGTAATGGATCCATCAGTTTGCTGTATGTAGGCATAATTTAGCTATTAAAAAAACCTAAACCAACAAAGAGAATAAGATTCTAATCTTAATTAAAATGGAGTAAATCCAAAGCAGCTTCAGCACACAAATAAGCAGTCTGAACTTACAATTTTATTAACTGAGATGAGAATCTGGCTTAGTAAACATGAATTTACTTTGAGATTTGATCTAATATTTGCTGTTGTCTATGTCTTTTTTTTCAGCAGGAGAATGTACCCTGTTGTGAATCACTCGCCATGAGACCTCACTCCTTAGAGACGTCTGCCCATAGAGATCTCACTTTAATCTTGCAATGACTAAGTGGGAAACAGGAACCCCAAGGTGCATGCACTGAGCATATGCTTCCCCCAGGGAAATGTGTAATCATCAGAATGGCTGAGATCTAAGTTTCTGAACCATTAGCTAAAATAATTTTCACAAGAAAAAAAGTTGTTTTCTTAAAAATCTTTTGCCATTCTCTCACACTTAATTTCTTTTTCCTGCTGTAGTTAGAGGGCACTGTTTTCCTTCAAAGCTTTTAGGCTGCTAGTAGATTACCTTATAAAGGTAATGTGACTATGCTGCACAGTAGGACTGGATTGATTGGCATGAAACATAAACCTATCAAAAGAGAAAATCAAGCAGGCTGATAGCTCTGCTGTCAAGGCAGATTTATCTTTCATTGCAGCCTTGGCGGTCCCACTGCCTGGGATTAAAAAGCTAAAATTCTGTTGTGATCATTGCAATGATCTTGAGCGTGAAAATTTTCCATTAAAGTTTGTTTTGAATAAGAGCTGAATTTTTGAAAACTGCCAACAATTTTCAGTCTTTTTGAAAATGTTGGGGACTTTCATAGCAAGTAAGAATATCTGTCTCTTAAACCCATGCCCAGTAAAATCCCTCCAGTGTTTCCCAAACTTCCCTATCAACATTGCTAGGTATTTGGTACATGATTTTCAAAGTTCCTCATTCACCTTTCACACCAGTGTAACAGTACTCATTTTATGCTCTTCTCTTGACTTACACTGCACTCCAAATTTGTCCTTAAGAACATTCCTTCTAGCTTCCACCTTTTACAGATAAACTCTAGGATTTTCACTTTGCTAGTGTGCCTTTGGGGTTGAGGCATCTCTTCCTCTTTTACTCATTTTGCAGATGTACCTTATCTACAGGCTGTCTAGGTCTTATGCGCTGCTTTCCATCAGCAGACTAGGATTTTGTAAAGGAATTGTATCAAGCTCTGTATATATGAATTACTTAAACTGCTCTCAAGCCTCCAGAAATGCCTTAAAATAATCAATGTCCACCCATTGCTTGCCTAAAGCAGAAATGGCAACACTGGGCCACCATTCAAGACCAAGGCTGTGGCTCTCCATATAATGCTGTAGGGATGCAAAAATATGTAAAGACCATGAATGAAAATCAGATCCGAAAGTCAAATATCTTTAAAGAAATCTTCCCTCTTCCATCTGGTCAGTCTTATACATTACTTAAACTCCCAGCAGCACTTCCAGTGGGGTAAAAGTGGGGACCTAGGACCAAAACAACCAAAGCCAGAGTAGAGGACACATGTGGCAGCATGCACTCCAGCTGTGTAAAATCCACTGGAGACTCTGACACCCTGGTCCTGTCTAACCATCAGTTTATTATTGTGGGCAGCAGATGTTGTCCTTGTCTGCAGAAGTCAAAGTCTGTAGCAGGAACACAAGGTCAGGGGAAAGGCTGTTTAAATTACCTATAATACAACCCTGAAAGAAAGAAAGTAGCTCAGCAAATATCTACTATTGTTCAATTTTTCACAAGTATTGAAGTTAAGATGTTAGAGAATAACATTTGCTTGTACCTCATATTGCCTCAGCTTGAGTCCGGCATGGGGCAGGAGGTTAGAGTGCATGCAAATAACAATTTCATATTGATAAAATAAAATTTCCACTAAGATTTTTACTAAGTAAATTCTAAACAGCAATTTTTTTTCTAAAGTGCCTGTTATTTTAAAACATTCTGTACCTATTTAGTCTCCTCTACTGTTAAGACCATCAAGAAGACATGCTGGCAGTCCATTGTGGTGGTAGAGGAGGAGGTAACTGAGTTCTTAATATTTAAGTACTGACTGCTTTCTAGGCAGGCTTAATGTACAGTGAAATGTAAAGTGTGGATCATAGTGTTTTGTACTTAACCCCCTGCCAGGACAAAATTCAAGATCCATCACTTGAAGGCATGCCTATGTAGACCTGCCTACCAACGCAGAACGTATACTGCAATTTAGTTGGGTAAGGCAATGAGATAGGAGATGCTTAATTTTGAGTTGGTGTAGTGCATCCTATTTCATGTTTGTCATATTTCAAAACTGAAAAAACTTGAAGTTAAGAAAAGGGAAAACAACAGATTTTTGTAGTTTAAAAAAAAAGGAGAGAGAAAAAACTCAGTTATTCTTTATCATTCTTCAGCTACTTTGAGACATAGCAAGGAAAATCAGGGAGACAGAAGATTTGGTGCAGACAGAAAAGAGTGGGTTCAGGAGATGGAGGTGGCAATTTCTTTCGAATTTATCAAATCTCTGTTTATTCATTTCAGAGTGTCATTTTGAAAGCCAAAGATCACATCTGCTTCTCAACCACAGCAGGATTTCAATGGCTTCATTTGCCTTTTGAACCTAAAAAAACCCCTTGTGTTTGAGAAAAGACCTGGAAATAAGCAGTAGATAACAGTTCTGAGCAGTTTTTCTAAACTGTTCTGGCATCTGTATATTTGTTAGATGTCATTAGGAACCTAGTTAGGTGAGAGATATACTATTCCCCTGCAGCATCTGCTATCCACATTAATAAATCTGTGGTTAGGTATGACCAATGTGTCAGAGTCTCAGCTGGCATATGTATAGTGGTGTAGCTGCACGGACTCTAGTGAAGCTGTAATAATTTATACCAGCTGAGAATCTGAACATAACTTTCCATGTTTTTTAAACATCTCCACATATCTTGCTTTTGGATGGGCCATTTACAATAAAGTGTACACTGCTGAAGATCCACAAACTTTATTGCCCTTGGTATTTTTGTTCATATGGCTCTTTGTTATACTTCTATTATTATTCGCAAATCATTTTGGTTATGAAATTTTTGCCTAAGTATTTATCAAAGTAACGCATGAAAGTCACCTGAAGTCTGGATGTGCTTACAGACCAATCTTCTCGGTGGTATGATAGAACAACAGAGTTGATAATCTCAAGAAAAAGAAATGCCAAAGACTCAAAACTAACTTTTGCCACCTAGTTATAAGCACTCAATTATTATTGCTTAGGAAAACATATGCATATTTAAAAACAACTTGGTTGGGCTTTACCTTTTTTCAGTTAGAATAGATTTCTTCTGCATTGCCCTTTTCTATGTCCTCACCCCTGGAAGAAATTCAGAGTTGCGCTGACTTGTTATCTCCCTCAACAGATCTGTTAAAACTGACCTTTCCTTTCTATTACTTTTCAGAATTCTTTGTAGCTTTTGTCTGATCTCAGTTGGTGTGAATGGCTACTCAGACTACTCGAAGCAAGGCAGTCAATCACAAGCATAAATAATGCACCTAGTCCTTCCAGAGAAGTACCTGTGACCACTAAGACAGCCTCGGGAGCAGTTGCAGTCCAAAGCTGTGATTACTCTGTCCTGAAAGTTACAATATATCCTTACAACAATTTTCTTGTGCTGGGAAGAGACATTATCAAGGACATGTCCTGAATAATGCATCTGAGATGAGTTTTGGGAATCACTTCTGGTAGCATCTTTGCCCTCTGAAAATACCAGTCACATAAGGATTCTTTTTTAACTGTTAATTTTATACCATATGTTCCAAAATAGATGCTATGGGCAGTACTGTAATATAATTCCTTCTTGGCGGCAGACACAGCCTTCTCTAGCAATTTCTAGTCAATATATCCATTATATAGTTGAGTGCAATTTTGTTAAAAATTAAGAGGCAATGCATTTCTCATGTAATATTTAAGCCTCTCCATCACTGTTGAGTTCATGTTTTCCAGGGAATTTTTCTGTTGAATGGCTGCGTGTAGGTTTTATGGTAACTGTATGAAAATATATGCCCAAAATCTTATTCTCTTGACCACTTTCTTCTTCAGGAGAAAATTCACTGACTGATCTTAAGATGTTGGTATTCTGAACTATTATTAATATCCTATTAGTAGTCAACATATCTTTGTACCTGATTATACTGTTCATCTCAATTTTCTTGGTGTTACTGTGACAAGTTCTGATTTCAGTTTCTCACTCAAGACTTAATTCTGTAAGAACATTTGATTTGATGCAGTGGAGCATGTAAATACCTGCCTAATTTAGGTATGTAAGGAGCTCATTAATATACATGGGATAGTGGCATATTTAAACTGAAAGGTAAAACCTAGTTATCCAGCTTGGGACCTGGGCCGTACATGTCTGGGTTCTGCCACGCTTGAGAGAGGATCATCAGGAAAGCAGAAAATGTTATGTCCAAAGAGATGGGCAAATGTCTACTCAGGAAATCGAGACTTGAGGGAAACCTTTAAAGACATAAGAGACTGGTACAGAAAATAAGACAATAAACTCTTCTCCATTTCACAGGGGATATGACAGGGCTTAAATCACAGAAAGATTTAGGTCAGATATTAGGAAAACTTCCTACACTGGAGATAGTGATGCACTGGAATTGTCATGGCAGCCTGTGGAATTTCAATTAAAGGAGGTTTTTGAGAAACATATTAAAGAACTATCAGGTAGGAACAGCTGAGACATGACTGATGCTGGCCTGGGACAGCAGCATAGGTGAGGTAACTTCCGAGATCTCTTCAGAACCTATTTTGTATATTTTCCGCTGTGATAATTTGAAGAAGCAGAGTTAGATGCCTACATTCTTTAATCCACCTGCCTTTGTCCTCCTCTGTAAAGGAGAATACAAGCATTTGCCCAACCACTGAAGCACGCTTGAGGGTAAATGCAATAAGGCCTGTTAGCCAGTCAGATGCAATGGCTCTAAGCAGGGAGCTGAAAAAGATAGATAGCTCAGGCTGAAAAACTTCAGTAGATTTGGCCAGAGTGCTTGGACTGAAACTCTGTTATCAGCACCCCTTGGGCTGCCAAGCTTTCAGTGACAGCAGAATTTAAACACTCATTTCATTGACTGCTGACTCAGTTCTATGTGAATTAAATAGGCAGTTCCTAGATCAAGAAACAAAATGTTTCCCAATTCTGCAATTACTTACACATGAAGCTTCATCTACTTCAGTAGCACTGCTAAGTGTGGCTATTGTGATGCATAAAGATAATGACAGATATAATTGTTTGCAGCACAAAAGCCTCTCCAGGTTGCACCCAAAGCATCCCGCAATTAGGCGATAGTTTTTGATCTGGCTTATTTATCTTTTTAATAGAAAAAAACAGAATAGCATACTCTGTGGAGCAGACACATGCAGATAGGCTTCTGGAGCACATTACAGCAACTTCCCTAATCCTGCAACACTGGAAGATTCAAATAATCGTTTTGCATAACAATGTCTGTTAAAGCTCCACATTCTTATGTGTTTTGGTACTTGGCATGTAAAACTAAGACACCTGTTTCTTCACTCACAATATCAACTTGACAAAACTCAGAGGTTTTTCTCTGTTAAAATACTTGCAGTTGATAACTGTGTAGAGTTCATGTTGTTTGATAATGGGCTAATTTGGTCAGCCAGGAAAAGTACCATTTGAATACATCTGTTTGCATTAAGTAGATGAACTGTGGAATTCATCTGTCCTCTGTGAGACATCTAAAGGTTAGATAGCTATGTTTGAAAGAGTCACTCATACGCAAGGGAGAAAAATGAGGGTGGTCAATGGAGTGTTCAGTTCATCCTAAGACAGGTCAGATGAAATTGCCTGTCTCACTGAAAACCTCATACTTGATTTTCAAAGAAGTACAGCCACAGAGTTGTGCACGTTTTGCAAATTGCCATTAACAAGTATATAAAAAAAGGTTTGTACGTGTAGTTGCCAGATTTTAACTATTTGTCCTTCGAAATTTTGAAGAAGGGATTATCCTGTGATTATATTTGTATAGGGGTTCCCACTGTGTTTAACGCTGACCTGACCTCTCAGCAGTGTTTATATATACAAGATAATTTAACAAATGCACATCAGGCATGTAAGTGCACACATCTGGCAGGGTGTATGCAAGTGAGATGAGTTTTTGTGCAAGAGGCTGCACATTAATATCTCTGAACTTAGACCCTTAAGGGAAATACCTTTTTAAGATTTTGCATGCAGATGGCCTGAAACCAAAATTCAGGCCAGGTAGTTGTTAACAGACGTATTTAAAGACAGGTCAGTTTTGTTTCCAGTGTCTACTGCAAGATTTTAGAGATGGAGGAGATGAAAGACATTGGCTTTAATGAGGCTCTTGCCTGAAATATGTCAACTACCCTTCTGCTTCCAGGTTCTGAGAGGCTTAAAATATTATCTTTCCTTAAATTCCCTTCACTGTCATATGACAGTGCCTGTCAGTTGCATCCTTGCACATACCAATTTCAGACAGTGATTAAAGATTTTATGAAAGCCGAAGAGAAGAATTTCTGAGTAGAAAGGTCTTTGGGCTACCACTTTACTATAGCCTCTATGGAATGTTGATCTTCCCTTTATTGATTTTTTTTTAAATGAAAGAATACAGAATACACTCATAGCATTTATGGAATAGAACAGTAAAATCCAAGCTGGATACTTCAAGCAAGCCTGGAGAAATAAGGATACAAACTTTCAAGTACAGTTTCATAAATTTATAATACAGAGGATATCAACAATGTTGACCTCTGGATCTCAATTTTATGCTTTGCTTAACATTTACAGTGCACTGACACTTAATCTATAATGTAATTTATTGTTTTTGTACAATAAAAATCTGTTATATTTTGTAGGCTGCATTGCTAGATGAAGAGAAACAGAATAGCTTATTTTTGATATTTTTTAAAGATTAGGCCAGTCATTAAGTGAATAAATATAATCTGAGTTATATAATTATATGATAAGATAAATTATATAAATTATGTAATAAACTAAATGTGAGAACCCAGTTTAGAAACTTAGAAATTTGATACTAACTGCTGTTGGCTTTTTCAAGATACCTGCTTCAGGTACTGAAGTCTGGAGTTCTCATGTGAGAAATTCATTCCTATACTTAAACACTTTAATTATTAGATTTGTTATAGGCACATGTTTTTACTAAGTATATAATTTTGAAGTCATTACAGTATATAATTACAGTAAAGTTAGTGCATCCAGATTCTAAAAATATACATTCTAGAGATGAGATTGAGATTAATTACACAGGAAGTTAATCTACAAGCTATATTAATTAGCAGTATTTACTTGCATAAAATACAATGTAATTTCAGTATAAAACTATAATATGTGTACCTGAATTATCATTATTATAATTTTTAATAATAAATTGCTTGAAGATTTTCTCCTTCACCTGGTAATGTTCATTGTGCCATAGGTGTGGTGCTCAGAATCTCTATCAGTTTTCTTTCTTTTCTCCAGTGTAACCACTTCACTCTGAGTCCACGGCCTAGTCTCATCCTGTGTTAAGGTCTTGATGATGAAAAATTTCAAAGGCTGTGGGCATAATCCCATTTATAGCTGGTGTCTTTGAATTTAACTTCTCTCCTACTGTGAGAAATGGTGAAGCTTCTTTTGCTCATTCCTGGGGAAAAAAGCCATAGACAATGTCCAAAGTAATGGGTCTCTGGTTATACTGCAAAAAGCATTTGCTCCCAAAGGCATCCTATGCTGCCAATACCAACTTCAAATGCCTCTAGTATGGGCTGTAGTCAACATACATCTTCTTCTAGCGGCTCAGCCACCTCCAGTAAGTGTATTGCCTTACTTTGAATGAAGCTCTATGTCATTTTTTTTGCATCCTTTGCTTATGGATCCCTAAATCAAATGGAAATTTCAGACAAATATATGGGCACTATCTCAATCCATGCTGTAAAGATGCTGTACTGGTTGTAATAGACAAGTCTGCAGATGGGGCATGATTCCAACTGCATTGTTCCGAGCTTTGGCACATCATTTAAGTCTAGTGTGGAACAAACATCACAGAGCTTTGTCCAAATATGCAGTGGTCATTTTCCTGAATATTTCAGACGCCCATAAATCTCTGAAAAATGTGCTGCATCTGCTGTTACTAATAGAAGGAGGAGAAGGGGTAAAATCTCCTTACTGCTTCTAATTTCTTTCCCCAACAGCAACCTAGCAGATGCTTACCCTACAGGTAATAATATTTGCAAAGTGCACTGCTGTTTCTGCTTTGTTCCGTTAAAATTTATGCTTCTGTGCAACAATTCTCTAGAATCATAGAATCATTAAGGTTGGAAAAGACCTCTAGGATCATCAAGTTTAACCGTCAACCAACACTACCACGCCTCCTACACTGTGCCCCGAAGTGCCATATCTACACATTTTTTGAACACCCCCAGGGATGGTGACTCCACCACCTCTCTGGGCAGCCTCTTCCAATGCCTGACAACACTTTCAGTGAAGAAATTTTTCCTAATATCCAACCTAAACCTCCCTTAATGCAAGTTGAGACCATTTCCTCTCATCCTATCACTAGTTACTTGGGAGAAGAGACCAACACCCACCTCGCTACAACCTCCTTTCAGGTAGTTGTAGAGAGCGATAAGGTCTGCCCTCAGCCTCCTCTTCTCCAGGCTAAACAACCCCAGTTCCCTCAGCCGCTCCTCATAAGACTTGTTCTCCTCAGCTGTCAACAGAAAAATACTGAACTTCATGATTTTTCTGTTGAACACAAGGTTCAAAATATGAAACAAATGTAACCCACCTCATGACAGCTTCTGACATCCTTTAGGCAATGTTAATAAATAGTATGTGGGCTGGGAGAGTGATTTCATATGATACCAACTGGTAAGATCAATATCTGAAATTGTAATATGGATAATGGTCATTTTGTGCCTCTTTTAAAACTAAATATCAAAGTAATCTACTTTGATACAGGAAGAAGTAGGTTTTGTCATGGGGGAAGGGACTACTGGTTGCTACAAAGAATGGTTATACTGAAGATGAAAAATTTCAGTCTGCCCTTCTTCCTCTATTTTTAGAACCATGCCTTTTCTTGTGTAGTACACAGGGTGTGGTGTAGTAGAAACTAAGTCAGTAAAATAATTTCCATTGATTTCAGTGGGTGTTGCACTGATGTCTAAATGAGAGGGGGAATGCATTTCCTCTAGAAGCACTAGTCTCACTTGCTTTAACAGTGCAAAAACTTCTAACCACCTCCCCCATTTTTTAGGAGCAAACAACCAAAACCAAACCCAGCAAAAATCTTCCTTTCACATATTCTCTAAAAGGCTTAGTGTGTTTTTGTTCAAAAATCTGCAGCTTCCTGGAAAAAAATTTGGTGCAAAAAGCAATGTTCTAACATAAAAATCAATGGCATAGGGGTACTCTGTTGACCGTCATGGACAAGCCCATGGGAAGAGCATCGTTCCAGCATTCCTGCAGCACCAGTGCAAGCTCTAGACCACCTCCTAGAGCTAACGTCTGACAAATGATATGCAGCTTTGTCCATGTTTACTGCCACTTGCAATAAAAATATATGTTGGACTATATACATATTGTAAATGGGAAGACATGTACTTAGCAGCTGACATTTGACTTTGTTTCCTTTCTCATCAGAAGCATCAGTATTTCCAAATAGTAAGCAGTGAGTTTGGGACAGGGATTAAGAAATCTTTTCGTCTCAACTGAGAGTCACTAGGTAAAGACCTAGGTGACTCGTGTAACTCTACAGTTTCATCTGTATCACTCTTTTCCATCTTTCTTCTTGCTGTCATTGTATAGAAAACTAAATCATAACAGCTTGCCCTGTTTAAAGTCTAAGCCCCATGGTACAGTATTTAATTTTGATAACACTGTAAGATCCTGAGTCTTACCATCAAATAATGAATACAAAATGCTTTGGGATATTGATAAACAGTGTCCTATATAGATACAAGTAATCTCCTTCATGCATTTTGCCTTTGAAGTCCTCTTTTGTTTGCATTCAAGAAATCCTTTCTGGGAGCAAGTACAAATTAGGATCCAGCCTTCAGCCCTTCCTTACCAGGGCCTTTTTCTAAGCATGTAATTAGCTGCAGATGAAACTGCAGCTATTTAAGTGTTTAAGCACCTGATTGCTCCTGGAAACTAGATACTCACATGTCTAAATTACAGTAATTCTACCTACTCTCTGCAGGTTCAGTCTCTGGCCCAAAAGTAATTTGGACCACTCCTGCGTCAGCAAAAGCAGTAGGAGATGCCTATTCACTGCATTTTTCACAATAGGAGAGGGGTGATATAGCGCTTTTTTGTACCTTCATAGACATAATTTTTATGGCATAGCTATACCTAGTATTTATATTCTTTTACAGCCCAGAGGGGACAAGAAGTTTTCCAAGCATGTCACTGGACTTACTGTAGCAGCAAGGGATCAAAGACAGAGGATAGAACCTGTGCTAAGGCTGCAGCAATGGCTTTTCTCAAGAAAAGAGGAAAAAAATTAAAAGTCCCCTAGGTTCCTTCTTTCAAAGGGCATCAACTGTGAAAGGCAGGTCTCTCCCAAGAGCAGTAGGAAGGGTGGGCAGTGAAGAAATAGCAAGGTGGTTGTTGCTGCTTAGGGATGCTCAGGTGTAGAGATCCAGGTGTTATTAAAATAAAATGAACTGTTGGCAGAGCTGCAAAATAACTAGATAATAAGAATGGATTCAGCATTGCCTGGGGGGCCTGACAGAAGCTCAAAGGAGAGCCTCTCCAACACACTACATTTGTCTTACATAAAGGCTGGATTTTTGATTCACTGTGGTCGAATTTGGGTGCTCTGTTTCCATTACCACTTACCCTACTAACACAGCCCATTGATTTTACTGCCACCTCCTCTCTCTCATCGTCCTGCATTCGTTTTCCAGGAAACCAGTGTTACAGCCGCCGACTCTCCAGAGCTGCTGGCCAGCCCGCCCGCGCTCCCCTTACACAGCCTCACATCTGAGCAGCACTTGCCTGCTACAGCAGCGCGGTCCTGAGGCTGCTACAGCCGAAAACTGTTTCATCCTGCCAGGACACTACACTTTTATATTGTCCAGCTGCTTCTGGGGTCTGGCCAGCTGATTTACTCCAACAGTTGTTACTGTGCTATTCACTGGTACTTTGAATGTGCGTTCTAACCAAGATGTGTTGCAGCCTGTCAAAAAGCCAAGTGGCAGGATTTTCTTTCATATGGTCTCTCCCTACTATAAGCTGTACACCTTCTATAATATATATGTACATTGCATATGTTCATAGCATACATATAAAACATACATATATATTTATCTGTCTCAGATACTTATTCACAAAAGCAAATCCAGATATATGCTCAGGCAACATGTGGTGCTGGAATGATTGCCTCCGTGGTTGCTCTTTAGAAGGAATCATCCCCAAATTAAATATATATAAACCCTCCTCCCTGGTGCATTTACACATGTATTTTTCATATGTACGTGTGTATATATGTATAATATATATATAAAACATACATATTTTGTATATAAGTTAGTAGCATTTTCACATGTATGAATAAGCCAATGGAATTGTATAGTATAAAGTGTAACAAATGTTCAAATTCGGGGGGTGATAATTCACAATGCATTGAATCTGTAAGACAATAAATACAAAGCTTCTTTCTCAAACAGCAATAGCAACCTGCCTTTAAGAACAGGAATATCCTTGCAGTGCAACCTGTTTGCCCAAGTGAAACCACAAATCCAGGGTTACAATCAGCCACCCTCTTTTGTGCCCAGGGGAAAGAGAAACATTGCATTGCAACACCAGGCAAAGACTCTGCTGACTTTCCCTGTTTCACAGACTGAAGCAAAATGAAATTCTCTACAGTTACATTCCAGGCAGAATAGCCTGTAAGTATGCACAGAAGAAAGGCCATATTTGAACTTACAGCCACTGTATATAAGTCAGAAACCCTGTATAAAGAGGAACTTCATGCTGAGCATCTTAATTTCTCCCTTCTTTGGCTTCAGGGTTTTTTCTGAAAGAACCTGAAGGTCTGGTTAACCTCTGACTTTGCTGAGAAATCTGGAACCTCTTAAGTTCCTTAAAGATACTGCAGGGAAGTCTTTAGACCAATAAGTAAATGAACCTCAAGCAAGCTGATGGCCTACCAGTCTCTGTTGGCTAGTCTTCATTATTTTTCCCCAAACTCTAAATTAGCCCATGGCTTAGTCTGCAGATTGATTTAGCCTCAGCTGAAAGTGATGAGGATTTTTCCATTCATTTTAGAAATTGCTGGATCAGACTTTGCTCATTTTGTTCCTGAACCAAACCTTAATGATGTCAATAAAGTGCCTTTTATGCAGTTTAATGGGCTTACAGTCATTCCAGTAGTTCCCTATTAAAAAAAAAAATATATATATATACTTATTTCCTTAGTCTTCTTCCAACCAAAGTGGTTTTGGCTTCTTTTTCTTCATTGCTGCCCCTCCCAGTTGGTTTAAATTAGTTTGCTCATAGAAAATGTCAGCACTGAGACAAAGGCTCAAATAAACAGAGAGACTCAGCTATGCTCTGAGAGCTGGTTCTCTCAGGGTACATGAGAGGGAAGATAGCAGGGAAAGCTTGTTCTGTTTCATAGCTACATAAAAGACATCAGTCCCTAAGGTTATTTCTGCACTGCGTTCAGGCAGTACGGTGTAGGCACTCACTTCAGTGTAGCTCCCATGTGTGATTACCAGGGAAGCTGCAGTGTCACTGGCTTTGGTGTGGGCTGAATGAGGCCATGTATGATGTGGAGTATCTGATACAGAAGCTTGTTTATGCAGACACCATAACTTCGTTGCTATTAATATTGAGGTAGCTAAATTGTAGCTAGTCTGATATGCCTCTGTGTGCTGTTGTAACACTCCCGGTGCAGTCTGCAGCTCTGAATTTGTACTTTTTAGGCTTTGATTTACAGGGCATTGAAGTCAACTGGGAGATTCCCTGTTGCAGGTACCTTCCTATGCTTAGCTTCCAGCTCATCAGCCTGCTTAAATGCTTACGTCCCTTAAAGCACGTGAGTGTCATGAATGAAATGGAAAGGGATTACTTATGCACTCTTTAAGATTTGCTTTGGGAAAACAGCCTTAACAACCTCTAAATTTAGATAAGATATTGATTACTAAAATAAACCTAGGATGGGGGTGTTGTATGAGGCAAAGTACTAGTACCTGTTCCAAACTAACATCTGAATACTTGATAAAATTTTGTGGGTTGTGACAATATCGTTATTACAGCCACAATGTTGTCTCATTTTCTATAATAAATAGACTTCAAAAATGTTGCACAATAAAAGATCTTATAAACACCGCTTAGCAAATGATGCTGAATACTTAGAAAAAAGTAATCATTTCATTTTTCTAAAGCAACAAATTAAATTTTGTTCTCACCTTACAGCCAGAGGCTGCATTGCTCTGTGGGTGAGACAGAGAGCTCAGTATGTCCTCTAGCAGCAGCAATTTGTTCCCTAGATAGTGAATTATGCACCAAAATTGATATGTATTATACCACTAGGATACTTACCCAAAAGAAATAGGGGATTTTCTGATGATGCTCAACATTGTTTAAACTATTTCAGGATAAAATCCTGCTCTGGTTTGTTTGGCAGTTTTGGTACATTGTTGGCTATATTTTAAAATGAAGCTTTAATAAATGTGATCATTGGTTTCCAATAGAAGGGTTTTCATCCGGGGAGCGTGTTGTCGATGGCTATTCTCGTTTGCAGCACTTGCACTCTCCATGGCTCTCTGCAGCTGACTGCACTGACGTCATCTCCAGCACCATCGACACATTCTTTTGTGTGGTGTGAATGAAAAAGTAAATTGATCCCAGTGGGGACTGTGCTCACAGTGAACAGAAAAAAGCTGCCGGTCTGCCAGCTATAGATGGCATCAGATATCTGTTCATACAGTCCTTGCTTTGGCACTCAAATTAGACAGGACACCAGTCAAGCGGTTGTTTTAATGCCCCTCAAAAGTATGATGGTTTTGGGCGCTTAAACTTGACACATGGAAATAAAAAATGATTTATATAGCAAAGGATGTAAACAAGAGCACCTTCTATCCTGGAGATAAAGTAATTTTAGAAATCACAAATATTATTATGCCAAATTTATGGGTGAGGGAAGCATAATCTTGGGGTTATGAAACAAAGGCAGGGAATAAAGGGAAATTTAAAAAAGGGTCACCAAATCTTTGACTTGTGAAAAATATCTGTTTCGGAGCGTTGAAATCATCCGTGCTAAATAAATTATGCCTGCCAAGCATCTGGCCTTACATCGCCTAAATCCTAGTCCGAAAGTCTAAATATTTATTACATGAATATTGTTTCTGTTTAGCATGCAAAGGCTAAATTTAAAATTTTACACTGATTGAAACTGTGTTTTTGATTTTGTTTTAGCTATTCTTTAGGTGAGCATTTGTATTAAAGAGAAAAAAAATGGTGGTGTTTTGTAAGCTTTTCCCATATTTTGTACATTTATTTACAGTGTGTATTTGACCCCTCATCAGCTGCTATACTTATAATGTCCATCATTTTTATCCTTTCAAAATTCCTGTGAGATAGGTCAGTACCTTCCTTCATTTAACAGTGGGGTACATACGTGGGTGTGAGGGAAGGATTAGAGGAACAAATGGTCACATTACTCAAGTTCCCTAGAAAACCTGTGGCAAGGCAGGAAGGGAAATTAAAAGCTGAAATGGCATTCCAGAAGTGAACTGTTCTGTCTTCTCTCCCATTGCACAACAGCTACCACAGGGTTTGTATCCCCTATCCTTATGCCCAAGTGGACTCTAGTTATGCTGCAGTATCATACTGTCAATAGTTTCACATGATCAGGAGTGTATCTGGTGCTGTTTGGCCACTTGATTTGCAGGTAATTTCCTCTTTCTCATCAGTTTTCTTCATTTTTCTCTCGTAGTGTTTGAATGCTGTGAATGACTTGTCCTGGCAGACTTGGTGCATCTTGTTGTAAGGTAGAGCTATCAACACCTTATCTTTTCTCTACAATACTGACAAAATGGAAAAGCTGACCTATGCGTTGTTTCTGGAGTAGGAACATTGAACTTTTAGCCATGACATTCATATTCTCAGATCAGAGGAGTAACATGCCATGAGAGCCACCTGTGGTTACACCCAGACATATTCTGTTAGACAGGTCACTTGTTGTGCAGAAAGGCACCACAAATTTTGCTATACCATAACTGCCCATAAAACTACATATTCTGCTCAAGTCCCACTTTACAGAGAGGTTTGTAGAGAAATAACTTTCTACCCATTTTCCAGGCTGATTAATCTATACAGAAAAATAAGCTGTAAGCAATATCAGTCAAATTCCCATAACCTGGCTTAATATGGATGGAACTCATCATTCTCCTTCAGAAGAGGAAGGATAATTAGCTGGGTAACTCAGATAGGCTTTGGCTAACTTAATTTCCTTCAGGAGAACATGCACTTTCATTGTGAGGCACAGTTGCCCATGTGATTGCTCTGTGCATGTCTGGTTCTACATGTAACTTCCTTATCCCCAAAAGAGAAAAAATTTTCAATTTCAATGTTAGTTGAGAAAAAAATGGAGTCTTTTATCTCAAAGTAAAAGGATAACTGCAGGGTAGCATCTGTAGGATGGAGCTTGACTCAGTGGAGCTTTGATTTCGGTGTTCATGTGCTTCTGACCATTTCCATCTTCTAGATCATAGACTCCAGAGGAGTAGGGAAGAGTCATTTTTATTATCCTATTTTAGTATTTGAAAGGCCGTTTTAAATTTTTATTATCCTATTCAGTATTTGAAGGGGTATGTAAATAGGTTGATACCATGGGCAAATTATTATCGCTGCCATTTTGCTACTATTTTTTAATATATAAGCATTGCAGGTATGGGATTTTTCCTATAGGTTTTCCTTATAGGTTTTATCACTAAATGATCTAGTCAAGATAGGGACTTCTGAGTGCTTCTGCATAAAAGTCAGGGATAAATAAAGTAATTTCAAAGATCCACTAAGAATTCTGTGTGGTTTCTTCCTTCTTATTACTCTGTTGAGTGTTACTATAAATTTTTCTCAGTGTAAAAGTAGATTTTTTTTCTCTGAAATTTCTTCTAAACTGTATTTTTCAACCTCCACATTAAAAGAGGTGTTTTAGGGACCACAGGAAGACTACCTTATTTTGACACATTTAGAAGTAAATATTTATTATGTACATTATGAAATTTTTTTTTTCCCAAAAAATCAATTTAATTTTTTTTCTACTAAAATATTGTTAACATTGAAAAAGATGGAAAACCAAGTGAAATGTCATTTTCTTTTCAATCAAAACTGTTAAAGTGATTGAAATATCTTACTTCTTAATTTTCCTTTTTTCTCCCTTTGTTTTTGCTTTTGTTTCTTTTAAAGGGAGTAAAAAAGTGGGGGGAAATAATCCCACTTTGTGTTAAATAGACAATCTGGTGTCTGTCCTGCTTTCCTCCCATGGGAAAAGCATAACAGATGTACAAAAAGGACTAATGTTATATAACAGAAAAGTTTTGCAGACATTAGACTGCTGAACTGTCCAGTAACTACTCTCATGTTACCCATCCCATGCCCATACAGCTGCGATATGAGCCTGAAGTGCGTGCTGTCAGCCTAAGAATCCTTGAGCAGGGGGCTGCAGAGTGCTGAAGCACTGTCTGGCAATGATACTCGTCTGTCAACAGATTAATACTGGGAAACCAGGCAGCATTTGAGCCATTATGTGTTGATGCATAAAAGTATGATTTTGTGCTGGAAACTAGATATTAGTGAAGATTGCCTGGATGCCCTTACCAATTAGTGCCAAAATATACATAAAAAGACTAATGTGATGTAAACTCAAACAATTTATTTTTTCATAGAAGCAAAGCAGTCAGTTTTCTGAGTGCAATGCACTCTAACTCACTCCACGAGACTGAGCACGTGGCTTGTGTGTAGCCATTGTGCTTCATGAGTAGAGGAAAAGAAGAAGCAACATGGATGTAGGCCTGTTTTTTCCATCCCCCATTACCTGAATTAACTGCTGCTGTGGGGCTGGGTGGCAGAAGAGGAGAGATTAAGATTTGAGAGACAAGGGTTTCAGAGATATGGAAACATGTTTGGCACTTATTGAGCAGCAGGATTTTTCTGTACAGGTCCTGGTCCTTTCCTCCACCTTCTTGTGGCTCTGCTGTTTTTATCTGCAGGATGTGGTCTGCCACCTCTGCTCTCACAAGCTGGATATCCTTCAGCCTTGGTGAGATCAGAGAAGAAATGATTCTTGTAGTCCAGTGAGCTTCACAAGAGCAGACAAGAGGTCTCTCAGGTTGAGGGGGAAAGAAGTTCTTAAATCTATTGCTGGCCACAAGGCATTATTGACTGACCTGGCAAATGCAATTCACCCTTTAACTAGTGAATAAACACAGCATGAATATTGTAGAATTCCCTCCTTTGACCTCAGTATTAAATTGTGGAAGATTTTTTTGTCTCTTCACCTCGCTAGGTTTCTTGTCCCCTTGGTGAGTTGGGAAGACTGCCTGTGAGCACCAGGTGTATTTGTTTTGGGAGGAAGTGACTTGGGAACATTAACCCAGTAAGTAAAGTCTGATACAGATTGTCAGCAAGCCACCATTTGATAAAAGTCCCATTTTTTCCCCATCTTGACCTCAGGAGTATTCAAAATAGCTGTATGATGAAAAGGTTTGTTACCTATGGCACTGGTGGAGTTCGCAGTCCTGAGGGATATTGGTCAGGTGAAAAGTAAACTCAGGACCC
Organism: Phalacrocorax carbo; assembly: GCF_963921805.1. NCBI lineage: Eukaryota > Metazoa > Chordata > Aves > Suliformes > Phalacrocoracidae > Phalacrocorax > Phalacrocorax carbo. Next base: position 114,016,933 of record NC_087515.1, read on the forward strand.
TGAATTTTAGGAAAGCAAAATTCCATCTCTTCAAAGACTTAGTCAGTGGGACCCCCTGGGAAAGTGTCCTCAGGGAAAAGGAAGCAGAACAGAGCTGACAGATATACTTTATATACTTTAGATAAACTTTCTATAGAGCACAAGAGTTCTCAGTCCCCAGGTGTAAGAAACCAGAAAGGAAGGCAAGAGACTGCCATGGATGAGCTGAGACCTGCTGGTCACACTAAAGGGGAAGAAGAAAACACACAGGCAGTGGAAGCGGGGACAGATATCCTGGGAATGCTATAGGGACACTGTCTGGTTATGTAGGGATGGGATGAGGAAGGCCAAGCTGGAGCTGAACTTGGCAAAGGGTGCAAAGAATAATAAAAAGGAATTCTACATGTATGTCAGCCAGAAAAGGAAGGTCAAAGACAGTGTATCTCTTCTGACGAGCAAGACTGGCAAACTGGAAACAATGGATGAGGAGAAGGCTGAGGTACCCAACAACTTCTTTGCTTCAGTCCTCACTGGCATCCTCTCTTACCACACCCTTTGGGTGAATGGACCACAAGATGGGGTTCTGCGGAACAAAGTCCCTCCCACTGTAAGAGAAGATCACGCTCGTGACCACCTGAGGACCATGAACATACATAAGTTTATGACACCTGAGGAGATGCATCCCAGAGTCCAGAGGGAATTGGCTGATGTAGTCACCAGGCCACCCTCCATGATTTTTGAGAAGTCACGGAAGTCAGTTGAAGCCCCTGGTGACTGGAAAGAGGGAAATTTTGTACCCATTTTCAAAAATGGTAGAAAGGAGGTCCCTGGGAACTACTGACCTGTCAGCCTCTCCTCTGTGCCTGGGAAGGTCATGGAACAGACCCTTCTAGAAACTCTGCTAAGGCACATGGAGGACAGGGAGGTGATCTGAGACAGCCAGCATTGCTTCACCAAGGGCAAGTCCTGCCTGACCAACCTAGCAGCCTTCTATGATGCAGTGACTACATCAGTGGGTAAGGGAAGAGCAGACAGATGTCATCTGCCTGGACTTCTGTAAGGCCTTTGACACAGTCCCCCACAGCATCCTTCACTCTAAACTGGGGATAGACAAATTTGATGGGTGGACTGTTCGGTGGATAAGGAATTGGTTGGATGGTCACAGCTAGAGGGTAGTGGTCAATGGCTCGATGTCCAGACAGAGACTGGAGATGAGTGGTGCCCCTCAAGGGTCTGTATTGGAACCAGTGCTGTTTAATATCTTCATCAATGACATAGACAGTGGGATGAAGTGCACCCTCAGCAAGTTTGCAGATGACACCAAGCTGAGCAGTGCAGTTGACAAGCCTGAAGGACGGGATGTCATCCAGAGGGACCTGAAAAAGTTGGAGAGGTGGGCCCATGTGAACCTCATGAGGTTCAACAAGGCCAAGCAGAAGGTCCTGCACCTGGGTGAGGGCAACCCCCGATATCAGTACAGGCTGGGGGATGAAGGGATTGAGAGCAGCCCTGTGGAGAAGGATGTGGGGATACCGGTGGATGAAAAGCTGGACATGAGCCAACAATGTGCTCTTGCAGCCCAGAAAGCCAACCGTATCCTGGGCTACATCAAAAGCAGCGTGCCCAGGAGGTCGAGGGAGGTGATTCAGGCCCTCTGCTCCACTCTGGTGAGACCCACCTGGAGTCCTGCATCCAGCTCTGGAGCCCTCAGCACTGGAAGGACATGGACCTGTTGGAGCAGGTCCAGAGGAGGGCCACAAAAATGGTCTGAGGGCTGGAGCCCCTCTGCTGTGAGGACAGGCTGAGAGAGTTGGGGTTGTTCATCCTGGAGAAGAGAAGGCTGCAGGAAGACCCTATTGCAGCCTTTCAATACTTAAAGGGGGACTGTAGAAAAGATGGGAGCAATCTCTTTAGCAAGGCCTGTAGTGATAGGACAAGGGGTAATGGTTTCAAACTGAAAGAGGGTATATTTAATCTATTTATAAGGAAGAAATTTTTTGCAGTGTGGTTGGTGAAACAGTGGAACAGTCTTCCCAGAGAAGTGGTAGATGCCCCATCCCTAGAAACATTCAAGGTCAGGTTGTCTGGGGCTCTGAGCAACCTGCTGTAGTTGAAGATGTCTCTGCTCATTGTGCGTGGGGGTTGGACTAGGTGACCTTTAAATACCCCTTCAACCCCAACTATTCTGTGATTCTGTGATTCTATTACCAGTGACTTAAGCCATCTTCTTTCTCTGGCTGAGGCTGTAAGGTGCCCCTGGAGGAAATAGAAGCAGTAAAACTCTGTAGCTTCCACAGCAAGTCTGTCTTCTTCCTTGGAAGCAGATTTCTATTTCATGAAGGAAACTTCCTTCCCTTAAAGACGCACAACTCTTCACCCTTGGCTTGGACGTGAGCAGTCTTTCATAAACAGAAAGTATGCTATTTTCTTATATATCTCTGGCCACTTTATCACTAAGCTTCTATAGGTTAAACTAGTTTGAATCTCCATGTTGTTTCCTGTAAAGCTAGAGGTAGGTTAGGTCACTGCCTGAAATCTGTTATGGAGATTGAATCTAAGCCAACAAGCAACCTTCACAGTGTTCCCGTCCTGGGAAAGTAAAACATGTCAGCGGAGGAGTTTAACAGATTTGTTGTCACGAACATAATTTTGAAACAGAAGGCAAGCTTGTCTCATAGTGCAATTTGGGAACCCCACAATTAATGCTGCTATTCAGCCACCATAAGTGTGTTATCCTCATGTACCACAGCGTCTGATTGCTGGGCTGGCACAAGGGACACTTGGCTAAAAGAACAACATGCCTGGTCTTGGGTAGGGCTATTTACACAATGCCTGAAGCACACAGACTGTTTACATTGGTGTAGCTGTGACCTCTAGAAAAGACCAGTACCAAGAACCTCCTCTCTCCAGGTACCACTCTGCAGTTCCCATCAGCCTTCTCTGCAACATAGTTGTTTGTTAGCTTTCATTGTGTCCCCTTCTGCAGCAATACCCCCACCTCTGCATTGACTAGTATCTCTCTACTCCCAGTAGCCTATGTTGCTCTCTTTTTGCTCCTACATAGAGGATTTCTATATGGATCGATTTTTCAGTAGAAATAATTTCTGCTGAAATGATGGTGGTGATGGCGGTGGTGATGTTGGCTGCTAATTAATTCTTTCTTTTTCTTTTCCTCAAAATAAAATAACTCTATGAGGGTTTATAAAATTAATAATTACTGGTGAAAAGTGAGGCCAAAAGGCAATTCATTGCATAAAGAATTTCTTTTCTATTTAATTGACTTGGTATATTACATATCTAAGTCATATAATTGCAGTACCACAGAAAGCAATGATGGATGCTAAAAAAGCATTAAGCAAGACTTGGGGGAAACTTCTATGGTGGAAAACGCACTTAAGAACATGGTAGAAGTCAGGAAGCCTTTGGCACTAATTCAGAGTAGTGTTGTGGAGGCAAAAAGCTGAGAAGTGATTTAAATTATATGATATTACAAAAAAGTATACAAAAATGTACTTAGTTAAGGCTGGGGAAAAAAAAAAAAAGGAACAGCAAGTGAAAGAGGAAATGTAGGGTGGGAGGGAACCTGCTTTAACTTACATTCCCAGCTGGTGACTTTCCTAGTTATGAGCAGAGGTCTGGAAGAGATGCCCAGGTCACTGATTTTGTACCCGGTGTGTGAGAGTTGTGTCATGGATCTCTCTTCTCATTGGTCTTCCAGTATTTGCTCTGTTCTTTAACTCCTCCAGAGCTATTACTTCACAGGATAAAATGACAGGTCTGTTCTTGAGGGCTTAATGTCATGAATGGTGAAAAGTCCAAGGAGATGTCCTCATCCTCATGAAACAAGTCTTCTTCTCTTTGCAGAATTTTTTTCATCACATGTTAATGTATTTTCCATTCAATGGGCCAACGATAATAGTCATCATCCTCATTATTCCTGCAAAACACTTTCACTATATAGTAAAACTAGTTATGGTTGTGCCATAAAAAAGGCAGCATGAAGAAGGCATATGGAAACAGTGCTCAGAGAACCACAGCTAGCAACAGCACTAAATATGTGAAAAATAGAAGAATTATTTGAAATTTAAGAAAGTTAATATCCCCATTAGAAGGAGTCAATCTAGCCTAAAGTATTAGTAACCTATATATTAGAAGAATGCCAGTTTTGTTTTTCATATATAAGTTCCTAATGTCTTTTAGGAAATCAGATTCTGAAGTCCTTAACTCAATTTTTATTCACTCATCAGTCAGACAAAACTCTAATCAACTTCATTTATGTCCTTGCCCCAGCATGCTAGCTGTGTCACATTCTACTGCGATCAGATGATAATAAAAAGTTACTGCTATAAAATATAATGAGGTAAAGGACATTTTATACTGAATGATTTAATAACACTTTGTGCTTATATTGTGCCAGCAAGCAAGGATCTCAAAGTGCTTTATAAACACTTTTTAAGAACAATATCTGTGATGAAGTAAATGAAAGTTTATTTTAGCTTTCCTGCTAAAAAGGTGCTGTCACAACCTGACAGTGGACGAAACATGAGTCTCTCAAACCAAGGGACGCAAAGCCCAGCCATACCTACATGTGCTGTGGCTCTGCTTCAGTGTGGGCACATGCCTACAGCCTTTGCTCAGATTTCCTGATGCCCAGTTTCCTTCTGCCTTGATTGGGAAGCTATTTTGTCTTAGAACCATCTCATACACAGAATTTTCTTGGTCGCCCATATTCTTTCAAAGGTCACATTCAAGTTCTCTTGCTTGGTTCATTCATTCATTGTTAGTACTGATATATAGGGAGCAAAACCCCCTTTCTAGCAATGCAGACTGAACATCCACTCAGGTTGGGTAATACTGGCCTCTTTTTCAGAACTACCAAACTACTCTCACTGTATTTCAGTAATTTAATTTCAAGTGAAAATAATGCAGAAGGAAAAGTAACAGAGGTATTGAGTTATTTCTACCATGATCTGTTGAGTCCTTCCTATTATTTTTTATCGTTCTTTAAGCAGAAGATTAAAATATCTGAGTCAGGAGTCTTTTGCTTACAGTGGAAATGTTCAAAAAGTAATCATAAAATTCTATCATGCTGTCATTGCCTTTTCAGACCTTCTAGTCAGAGGAGCTTGCTTACCATCACAGATCACAGCCTGCTACAGCCACAGACTCACAATGAATGAAAGAATGTGTTAGGATTTGCTGAAGGCTAAAGCCAAGGGCTTGCTTTATTATATATTACAGCAAGGTGCTTTAGGTGCACAGCTGTAACAATAATAAGAAGCTATCAGAGATGTGGTATCAGTTCTGAGTAATAGGGAGATACCAGACCCTACAGAGTATGTCTGAGATGGAAAAGATCTGTTTCAGAGAATCTGTATCCATGCTGTGGTGAGATAATATATCTTTCTGCTTGATCTTTTGTGGTGTCAGCTTTCATACAGGTGATTGTTAATCTCTTTGATTCCTAATCAGTCATTTTCATGGCTTCGTCTGACCTTCATTCCCATCCAGCACTGATAGTTTCCTTATGTACTAAAAGCTTTTACTGAGAAAGGCCCACATACAATGCTTACTTTTGTTTGGTAATCGAAGTATGGCCTAATATAGCACAAGAAATTTCATCTGATATAGCCTGCCCATTTGTCTTTTCCATGGCTTCCAAGCAGTAGACAACAGTGACTTCATTGTGTTGTTTTCCTTTTGGTCTTCTCTGGTTTTTTTCACCCTCAGGTCTTCCAGAGTTAACATTTCACATCTCCTCCTCTCTCCTCCTCTGCCCTTTACTGAATTTCTTGCAGCAGTTGGTCTTTCTTGTTTACCCCAGGATCTGCCGCAGTCAGTACTTTGTTTCCTCTGTTATCTGGTCCTGAACATCTCCAGAGAAAATATATTAAGACTGTCTTCCTCCAGTGTCACCGACTCTCACACAAAGCAGTTTAACTTCTTCCTCACTGAGTTCCAAGTCCACAATCTATGGCATCCACTTGTCTCTATATTTTGATTCAATCAGCTATACTGAAAATCATGTTGATGTGAGAATATATTATACAAATACTTTATTCAGATAATACAAATGCAGAAGCCCAAATATGTTTGGCTGGGTGTAAAAGACAGTATTTTGTTGAGTAATTAGGTGTAAATGATAAAATTCACAACAGATCTACTTATTCATTAAGTAAAAATTGTCCTTTGTGAAATGAAAATATCTTTAGAAGCAAAATCTAAAATCACAGCCCTCATTTTCCTAATACTTCTGTAACAGTTTGGTTAAAATTTTACTTTTCTTCTGTGTATGTGTATAATGTTATTATTTTATAACAATACAGCATTCATTTAATGTAAAACAATGTTTGAAATTCCCTTTAACAGTTCAGAGTATTTTACTGTCAAGCAGGAACTGACATACATTGCTATTCACTTTGTTTCCCGAAAGGAACCTTCCAGTCCCAGAGTGACCCTTCAGTAGCTAGTCTCAGCACTGGTGAGTCATTCGTTAGAGCTTTTGAGTCATAGATGGTATCAGTTTCACATAGGCATCAGAATCACAACTGTACTTGCTATGTAAGAAATGAAAGTAGCAGTGGGAGATAAATTGCTTTGGCAAAACTTCTGTGTTTTCTTGCTTTTCCACATCCTAATCTCATATCTTCTGGAGCCTGTAGACATTCATTACTGAAATGTATTTTGTCACCTGCAAACTTTATTTTCATCATCTTGATAGGAAAATATCAAATTTATTGGGCTTCATTATGCTGTAGCTAGAACAGTTTTCTCCAGGCAAAGGATGTTTTACAATGATATTGAATAGGAATTTATTCCTTTAAGAGATTATAGTGAATTGTCAAAGGGATAAGAAAAGTGTGCTTTTTGGTAGACCTGATTCTAGGACAAAGTTCTATCTACCCTAGAGTCATAACAGAGGTTAAGGTAAGTCTATTTGTTAGGAGAATCTTAAGCAATGAATGAATGACATTTTTATTCATTTCAGTTCATTTATTGAATTACCTGCAAGTGATGGCCCTTTCTATTTTTATTTAGTGAAATGAACTAAAAAAAAATTCACTACAAGGGAAATGTAATGTAAAAATCCTCCTTTGGAGCCAAATTTTGCCATTCTTCAGTGCCACCTTTAATGATGTCACAGTTTTCTCTTTTCCCCCTTCCCTCCTATCCTGGTTTCTCTACTTAACAGATCAGTACCTACACCAAGGAAGGAATTTCCTACATATATTCTTAGAAGCTTCAGCTTCAGTCTCTTCTGACAGAGATTCTGGATTTAGAAAGCATAATTTTCATTTTAGAAGGACAGACTTTTGTGGGGGATAAAAAGGGATTGAAGTACACGATTGCTGCAGATCTGCAACAGTGGAACATAAGAACGGCTGATGGACAGGTGTTTGCTCTTATGGTTTCTGGTACAGCGTCATACTTGGCTCTCTCTTTGCTGGGGTTGCAGGTGGTTGTGGTTTCAAAGAAGCTGTGGGAACAGGACTGAAATAAATTGTTCTTCTAGTGGGTGGTGCTCTCTGTGGTCTGCTTGCAGCAAGATACTTGCCATTGCATCCAGGTTTCAGCTATTCTTGGAGTCTTTCATAGAATATTTTTCTCCAAGAAAATTCAGTTTCCTCAAAATCAAAATGTTCTAGAAAATGTTGGGTTTATGTAAATTTTTTCTACTTTTGCAGTGGGGAAAATTTCCATTAAATATTCTGTTCATTTTTTTTTATTCAAGGTGAACCAGAATTGTCCAAATTATTTCAGCAAAACACTAAGCTAGACATTCCCGTTGCAACACATTCCTAGCAGAAATGTGTTCTGATCCACATTTTTCCTGATTAGCAGCCTTCCCAGGCAATTATATTTTCCAGAAGTCTTTGCAACAAATTTCGCTCTGAGATACATGGTTTATACGAAATGCACATTGCCTGCTTTCTCACGGGAAGAATAGTTCAGCTAATGAAAACGTAATCATTGGCTTCCTGAACTATAGGGAAATGCAGTTTAATGTTCAAGTTATTTGTGAAAGATTTTTGAGTTATTTAAACAAAGCAAAACTTGGGGAAAGTTTAAAATTTTCTTTTCATCGGAAGTGTTAAAATATAATATTCTTTACAATTGAAATGTGATCATTTTCAGTGTATATATATTTTTATATGTATAATCCCATTGCACAGAAATACAGCATTATAAACTACTTTGCACCATTTGTAATGTGGACAAAATGATGAAATGTCAGGATGGCTGATGGAGTGGAAACTCAATATTTTTTCAGCTAAATAATAATTTTTTCAGAATATCTGAATAACAGTTTCTTGATTTGTTATTTAGGACAATTCTTCTTTAATAATACCAGTAGTTGTACAAGTAAGTGAAACAGTAAAAGTGATTAAAATTCTTAATATGCCGTTCATTCAGGTGACAAAATTTTGGGGCACTGATTTGTGTCTTCATTTTCATTCCTTCTTGAAATTATCTGCAAGCTCAAAGCAAAGTCCATATAGTTGGGAACCTGAGAACACACTTTTCTCAGTGGATCTCCTTAGCTTGCTGAAGACCTCTGCAGTAGATCATGAAACTTGAGGCCTTTAAAAAATATTTACAAGCTTATTGCAATGCTAGCAGTAATAGTCCTATTTTTCAGAGGAAAAAAACCCTAATCCTAGGACTGTGAAAAAAGCACTGAGGAAGACTAGCTCCTGAATATTTATGCCTGCAGTTTCACCTTCACCTACTGCTTTTAGTTATAAAGTAGCAGTGTCACTCCTTAGAGTGTGTGCTTAGAAAATAAGCACACACATTCTAAAATATGTTCATCTTTAATTTCGACGCTGCTTTAAGGAGCATCTGCTTTCCTGTGGTGCAAATGAAAATAAATCCTTAATTTAAACATTGGACCATTGGACTGTAAGCTTTTCTTTCTTTTTATACTCTCAGAATATTTTTCCCCAGTCTATAGCTTTGTTTTCAGAAAAAAAGTAGCAAATTCAGAACAGGGACATTGCATTGACTGGATCAAGGTTAAGTTGAAGAGAAACAAAGGTTTGAATAAGCACTTTGATAGAAACTATACTTTGAAAAAACAGCATACAACTTTTGAGGTTTAAAAACTACTTGTTCAAACCATATCTCATTGAAATGGATACACAACTTCTCTGTGCCAGAGGAAACTACTAGCTTCTACTAAAAAAAATAATATTTTATACCTGATCCGAAAACCACTTGTGAATGAGAACTTTTCCACTGTTTACAAAGGACTTTTTTCAGGTTCCAAATGAAAATTTCAGCCTGACAAATGTTGGCTCCTGTTTTCTGTCCCATGTAGGGAGGATTAAGAAGGTCAATCTTATTTTGCCTCCAAAAAAGGGTTTTAAGTAATTAACTGAAGTTCTAAAATATAAGACCAGTTATAAAAGCGTGCTCAGATTTATCATGACAGAAAAAGCAACAATTATTGTCACTAACAGAAGCTGGAGATAGATGAGATGAAACAAAAAGAATGTAAAATCAGTGTTGTGCATGACTTTACTTCCTCAGCTGCGGTGAGAACTGCCAGATTAGACATTATTCATATCTATGAATGTTCCTAAATAAGAGAAGGTGCAGAGATATTTTATGAGACATGAGAGAAGCTTTTCTAAAACACACATACAAGTGCACATTCACGCACACACAGAGCACCAATCCATCTCTTCAGTAACAGACATCTCAGAACTCTTCTGCACACATGGCTACTTTCTGCCAACTGTCTACTAAAATTGTCTTTTATCCAACCCATCTGGTTTAATGTGATGACAGAGAATAAAATAATCTAGAAGTTTAGAATCATTAAATAATCTTTAAACCCTCCACCTTTTGAACCTCTAGGTTCAAATCCTAGCAGGATTTAAAACAATATAAAATTAACACTGAACAAACAATAGAACTGACTCGATGAGACAATGACCATAGATTTCATGTAAAGAAATTTTGTAACCTATTAGATATTCATTATTATAAATATATTCAGTGATTCAGAAACCCATTAAAATCTTAGCCTGTTTTGCCTTCATTCTATATAATTTAAAGTCCAATCTGCACTCACTTTATGGGAGGTCAAAGAAGCTCTGAAGTAAAAAATACACTTTCAATATTCCTGTGGCTCCTAAAGTAATGAAGCAAAGAAGAGGTCAAAAGAAAATGGTAAATAGTTGAAAATACGCTTGTGTTTGTTAAAGATAAAAATAATGCAGTCATTATGAACTTGTCCTAAAGCAGATAATCTCTGTCAACCCTGTGTCCTGACAGGGATGATTCTAGCTATAGTAAGTGAGACAGTCTGTCCTCTGTAGGTAGATTTATCTTACACTAAAAGTGACATTTATAATCACGGAAGTACTTGAGATACCACATGTAAAGTTATGGCAGAAGTTTTCAGTTTAGCATGTCTTTCAAATCTATTTTTTTTGTTTAAAAATAAAAATAATAATAATAAAAAAATCCAAACCCTAAACCCTAGAACTTAACATTTCAATATTATTTGCTTTTTCCTTTGGTTTGGAAAATGACAAGTTAATACAGTAAAATAATCCCCACCCACCCCCATGTTGTAATTGCATGCAGTCCATTGAATTTGTCAGCTAACTTGCGCACAATTTTAAGCACCTAATAAAGTGATGCTTATAAGGATAATCCCTGAGTTGCTCAGATATGCAAGAAAAACTGTTTAAAGATAGGCAAAATGAATCTGCCTCCTCAGATATCTGCTTTTCTCTATTAAGTATAAAGAAATGCAGGATCCTATTTGACTAATACCTTTTATTTAGACATGTAAAATTTAAGGTAATGTTAAGGTGCTAAGAGTGGCAGAGTAGACCCAACCCAGGTCTTCCTAGTTTTTGTCTTTCCTTTAAAGAATTTGCCTTGATCTGTGTCTCTTTTTTTTTGCTTCCCTGTCTGGGAGGAGAAGTTTTGGAATCTCCTCCTTGTCCATGTGCTCTTCACCTGCCCTTCAAGACTTATCAGGTCTTATAAAAGACTTTTATATAAGTAGAATTGTTTTTATTATAGTTAGTTACATCTTTCCATGAGAAGGAAAAAAAAATGTATAAGTCAATGTAGGACAGAAGCATGCCCGGCACAGTTTGTGGGGAGTCCCTCTGTATTTGAACTTGCTATGAGACTTGAGAGGACTGAGCCACACCAGCAAGCCATAGCACTCTAGCGAGCGGTACTTTCTGAGGGTAGAGAACCCCTCCCGATGTCACCTGATGACACCAGAAAGACATCTGTCTTGATGACACCTGAAAGCACTGCTTTCAGATAGCCATGATGCTTGGGTGATTCAGTTTAGATTTTGTTTACAGCATTGCACTGCCCTACACGGGCGTGTTGAGATTTTGGGCTTTCACCAGAGCAATACAGTATTTTATTAGAGAATCCTCACTCACTGCAGCAGGAAAGAAGAAAGGCAGTACTACCTGCTCCCTCCTACTTGAAGGGAAAACTCCTTGAGTTACAAAAAAGGAGGCCATGGATTTATATTAGTCAGATCATCTACTGACTCCGACTTTTATTTTCATGCACTTAGCCACTTATACTGAATAAATCCATGCTTGCCTTCTAAGCCAGGGACATTCAAGTATGAACTGCTATCATATTTTATAAATAAGCTAAAAGGAAGGTCATGGATTGCCTCAGGAACAGAACCTAGGACCTCATGCAATAAGTTTTAATATTAACAAATCATCTCAGATTTAATATGCTTTTCATAGTGAATCTCTAACTACTAACCCAAAATTTTATCCTGTAGTCACCAAGACTCCTGACCTGTAGCACATGACTGACAATTAGGCAGAAGTTATGTCATCCAGGTGTGCCAAGATCCCTTCTCACAACCGAGTGTGATAGGAAAAAAGGACTCTGGTATTCAAATACACTTAACTTGTGAATGAAAATGTCATAATTGCATGGATGTAAAATTTTTCTTGGTTTTAATTTTATTTTATTCTAGTTCATTTTATTTGCTGTTGGTCATGTCCTAAGAAATTATACCAGACCATATAGTTCTGATACAAGAATATTGTACAAAATTTACCAAAAAAACAGTATGAAGGTATTTCATCTCCCTTCTTTGGCTTGGTGATTTACTCGCTGAAGTTTAATAAATACATTTCAAAAAAGAAAAAAAATCGCTAACAAAAATGTTTAGTTACACTAAAGGGTGCACCAGACACATCTTGTAAACTCAAAACATGAGGAATCAGATGTCGAGAGAGAAGTTTCCTGAACTCCTTATCACTTTTTCATTGTCTGAAATACTGTCAGCAGCATTCCCCCAAACCACATGAACTTTCTACTTTCATCTGCAACAGACATTAAAAAGAAACATGTATTCCAGCTCACAGACTGGTTTATATAGTTCCTCAGGGTCTCAGGCTTGCTAAGGCATAACACTTCCCAAGCGCATGGAGCAAGTGTGAGTCAGATAAACCCGACTGTTGATACAAAGAGCATGTGAGGTCAGCCTTAAGATTTGGGAGTGTGAGTTTGATGAAGTTCTTGTTTTTGCTACTAGAAGGTTTCCAGTAAATGATACAAATCCGATATCTAGTCCATTTACCAGTACACATTTTCTCACTGCAATGTATCTTCTGGAGAAACGCTCATTTTTAAATAACCTGAATATATCTTTTTTTTTTTTCTTTTTTTTTTTTTCCCTTTACTTTTCTGAATTGACTAATTCACTTTTAAATATTACTGGCACCACAGGAAGTGATGGAGGCTGATGAGACAGTGCATGTGCCTGACAAAACCGGCTGTACTTATGACATAGGCAGAATAGAGATGTAGAGATGTTATACTAATACTAAATATTAGCATAAACATCTGCTGCTGTTTCCATATTTATACCTAAAGATAGGTGGATGAATAAATACACCCTCAGAAGGTATTGAAATGCCACTAGAACGAGCAGCATGCCAGGCTATCTCAAGCTTTAAAACTACTAGACAGTTTCCACAATGTGTGAGAAACTAGAAGAGAATCAGAAGTACAATCCTCAATAAAATACAACTGCATCCACATGAGGTATGAGGCAACTGATTTTTTTTTACTGTATGTTATAGTTACTGAGGATTCAATCTTGGAGGTAGTAAATGCTTTGCCTGAAGAGAAGCATATTCATATGAAGCTATTGAGCTATGCAAATGTAAAAATAGGGCAAAAATTGTGAATAATAGCTGGTTTTGTGGGAAGAGAACCACCTACCAGAAACACAAAATTGTAGTAGTGATAAAATAGGACTGAAAGGCAATGAGGTTGATAGAGATGGAGAATGTTTTCCATATATAGGGAGACTAAATTGAATGCATCTCTTCATCTTGGAAAGGACAACTTAGAGGAATATGACAGTTGCATAAATTTATTAATAATGTGGAAAACAGGGAAGACTTGTTGGATTTCTTGCAGTACAGGAACTCAGGAGGACACATACACAATAAGTTATCAGGTAGCGACTTTAAAATAAACAGAAGGAAATACTTTTTTGTATTGTTGCATAACTGCACTGTGAGGTAATTTCCACAAGATGCTGTGGATGCCAAAAATATAAATGGATTTAAACAGGGTTTAGAGAAATTCATGGGAATATATCCATAAGTAACCCAGATGCAATGTTTGGCTCAGGAAATATTTAAACTGATTGCTGCTAGAGCTGAGAGGATAGGCCAAGAGTCAGAGACTTTATACATATTGTTTTTTCTGCTTTTTCCTGTATATTTGCTACTGGCCAGAGACTTTCAGATTCATCCCACCATAGAAGAGGCAAGGGTCATGACTAGGAAAAATGTAAGATACTGTCTTGTAACTGGAGGTATTTTGAGGCGGACTTTGAGTGTTTACAGAATCTATAGAAAATAAAATATGCACAGAGAACAGAATTTGAAATTAAATTACTTTTTTCACTTTTCTCTAGTTCAATAGAAAAACTGAATTTTGTCCCACTCTGCTTCATAATTTGTCCTTAGAACTCCCATGGGAACAGTCTTGCTCTCCTCCATAGCCTGATGGCCAAGATGCTCAAGGTCCCTGAAGGCAGGGGCACAGTGAGGCTCAGTGTTCTCCAGAGGGTACAGATGCAATACAATTCCAGTATCCTATGAAAGGAAATGTGGGAAAAGGTTATTTGAAGAATGCTATTTCGTAAAAAGAAGGTGTGGGATCAAGTACTCCTAACATTAGCCATGGAAACTTATGTAGCTAGACCAAGTACTCAGTTACTACCTCAGCGAGTCATCTGGAGGCTTGCCAATGTGACATGCATCTACAAGAAGGGCTGGAAGATGGATCTAGGGGGACTAGAGACCAGTCAGCCTGACCTTGGTGCTGGGGAAGATTATGGAGTGGTTCATCTTGAGTGGGCTCACTAGGCATGTGCAGGACAACCAGGGGATCAGGCCCAGCCAACATGGCTTCATGAAAGGCAGGTCCTGGCTGACCAACCTGATCTTCTATTAGTGGATGAGGGAGAGGCTGTGAATGCTATCTACCTGCACTCTAGTAAAGCCTTTGATACTGTCTCCCACATCATCCCCCTATAGAAGCTTAGACAGGTGTAGTCTTTGCTCGGTGAAAAACTGGCTGGATGCTGATCCCAGAGAGTGGTGGTGAATGGAGTCAAATCCAGTTGGCAGCCAGTCACATGCAGTGTTCCCCAGGGCTCAGTTTTGGGCCAGTCTTGTTTAATATCTTTATCAATGCTTTGGAAGAGGGAATTGAGTACACCCTCAGTACGTTTGCAGATGACACCAAATTGGGAGGGAGCACTGATCTGCTTAATGGTGGGAGGGCCCTACAGAGGGACCTGGACAGGCTGGATCATTGGGCTGAGGCCAATTCTAAGAGAATTAACAAGGCCAAGTGCTGGGTCCTGCACTTGGGTCACAACAACCCCATGCAGCGCTACAGGCTTGGGGAGGAGTGGCTGGAGAGCTGCCTGGCAGAGAAGGACCTGGGGGTGCTGGCTGACAGCTGGCTGAACATGAGCCAGCAGTGTGCCCAGGTGGCCAAGATGGCCAACAGCATCCTGGCTTGTGTCAGGAATAGTGTGGCCAGCAGGAGCAGGGAGGTGATCGTGCCCCTGTACTCGGCACTGGTGAGGCCGCACCTCGAGTACTGTGTTCTGTTTTGGACCCCTCACTACAAGGACATTGGGGTGCTGAAGCGTGTCCAGAGAAGGGCAATGAAGCTGGCGAAGGGTCTAGAGAACAAGTCTTATGAGGAGCAGCTGAGGGAACTGGGGTTGTTTAGTCTGGAGAAGAGGAGGCTGAGGGCAGACCTTATCGCTCTCTACAACTACCTGAAAGGAGGTTGTAGCGAGGTGGGTGTTGGTCTCTTCTCCCAAGTAACTAGTGATAGGATGAGAGGAAATGGTCTCAACTTGCATTAAGGGAGGTTTAGGTTGAATATTAGGAAAAATTTCTTCACTGAAAGTGTTGTCAGGCATTGGAAGAGGCTGCCCAGAGAGGTGATGGAGTCACCATCCCTGGAGGTGTTCAAAAAATGTGTAGATATGGCACTTTGGGGCACAGTGTAGGAGGCATGGTAGTGTTGGGTTGACGGTTGGACTTGATGATCCTAGAGGTCTTTTCCAACCTTAATGATTCTGTGATTCTATTCTATGATTCTAAGATCATTTGGGTTCCTTCTGTACTTGTAGAGACAGGAATGCTAAGGATAGACAGAGTGGTTTGGTTTTCTTTCTTTCTCCCTGATTACAGGTGGTTCATAAATAATAATTTACAACTAAATGAAATGTTTTATATAGCTAAAGTTAGAGTAAATATGACCTATAAGGTTGAATTTCCCAGGTGAACTCCCTTTTTAGTACAAGGTGATTCTCGTCACTGAATTCTGTGACAAATCCCAGAGCTGACTCTCCCTAAACATTTTGGAGTATCATTTTGCTTTCTCCTAAATGTAATTTCCTTTCAGAAATAAATTATGCTTTAGTCAAAGAGAGTGAATTTCAAGCCCTAAAAAGCCTTTTATTAGTTCATAAGCTAGATATAAAATAAACAGTAGCAATTTAATTCTTATCCGCTTATTGCTTTTTCAGGGTGTCTTTGTGTACATGCCATCATCATCCCTAATAGCTGCTTGGTCAGTGTGCTGCATCCCTGCATTTGCATATAAGCTGAGGCTGACAATAAAGTTTCCAGTTAGTGCCAAGTGAGTTGGTGTTCTTGTAATGTTAAACACTTCTCCAGTGGTCTGAGACCACACATCTCATTTCATGTGGGATATTGAACAATTAACATCTTTCAGTCGCCTCATATTCACCAGGACTGAATACGAAGTGACAACTTAGAGTCTCACCATGAGTAGGTCATGGCCTACTCAGCCCCCCTGTTATATGCATTTTTAACATAGTTGAATGTAACTACAACAGAGGATTTTGCATGAGAAGAAACTATTTAGTGTTCTACAGCATGCCTCAATTAGTTTTCTGATACTGAGTCAGGTATGTCGCTCTTGAAACTGTATCTTATTCTCAATATATATAGAATATTAGACAGCATTTAAAATGGGGATTTTTAAGGCAATAAATTGGAAAGGCTACTCATAATTATTGTTTAGTATGAGAATAGATAACAGGTCAAATCTCAGTTTACACACTATTCAATAAAGACATTGATCACATAAATTCGTTTACTACAGGAAGGATAACTGCTTTCAGTCTCCCTCCGCAGATTTTCTGTATAATGGTGCTAGGATAAGCCTGAAAGGCTTTCCAGAAATCTGGAGGCAGTGTTGCAAAAATCTCTAATAATACCTTCTGCCATTTTGTGAGCTCCAGAAGGTAAACAAAATTATATATACCTATGGAAAAGCTCGTCAAGCTAGTATCTATATTAGCCGTTGAAAAGTCTGTCTGCCTTTTCAACCTCGCCACCTCCTCTGATTGTAAGATACTGCTAGAGTGCAGACCACTGGCATTTTTAAATACCTCTTGGTTTTGGTCTTGTGGCAAGAAAGGAAGCAGAAAGGGGTACGCTTGTCTGTTTAACATATGACTGTAGCAGGCTCAAACACAGCATACCCTGAAGAAATCTTGCTGTCTTCTACTGTTTCTATGTTTAATAGCTGATACACTTAAAGAATAATATATATTTGCATATAATATAATTACTTCATATAACCTTGTTTTCATTAGCTTTCAGAATAATCTATAATGGAGAAACTGAAGCACCCGTCTGATATGTGGTTTTCCCAAGGTCCTGCAGTGGTTCTTTGCCTAAACCAAAGCTGGAATTCCCCCTCAGAAGCAGTCCTGTCTTACCTCAGCTCCCAACTTCTTTCTTCTTGTCTTCAAAATATTGTTTCTTCTTCTAAGACACATATGTATAGCATGCTTGTTTGTTCTTTATCTTTTGAATCCTGACTTAAAGCTGTCTGTCTTACAAAGAAAGTGCTGGTAATTTTCATCATGTTAGTTCAAAGTCAAAGAAATACTGGCCTCTATTTTCTTCTATGGTTGGCTGAAGCCTCACAATCAAACATTGCTTCCTTCAGCTTTTGAAGGAAAATTAAAAGAAGCTTTTGCCCTGCAGTTATTGGCAGATGCTGCAGTGGTTAATTATCCATATTTCAGGCTCAGATTTACTGTACAGCTTAATCAGCATTTCTCTAGGTTTGTGTAATCTAGGAATGGTTTTATGAAACATGGCAAAAGTGTACAGACAGGGTCACAAAAAACCACTGCGGATGAATAATGTAGTGACATTTTAATGTCACTATCACCATTCTAAATCTCCAAGGGGAAACAGAAATCTCTCTTGTCTGCTGTGGACAGAGATTCTTTCAAACTTGCCATTTTAATTCTTCCTGGAATTGCACTGAGGTGAGTCTGTTCTGGCAAACAAGTTGCCTTTCCTGTTTGCTCCTTGGGGGTGGTCTGGACTCTGATGGCACCCTGGCTGCATGTTTGTTAGTTCACTTCGGTTCTTTTTGGGGAGTGAATAAAATATTTGTTCTGTGATGAAACTGGCATATGGTTTCAGCAATTATTTGGTCCAGAAGCGGTTTCTGATGCTAGTCCATACCACCTATGCATCAGGTTTTCTTGCTCACGTGTTTTCATCCCTCCTCCAGCACATCAGTATTCCTGCAGAACCACAACATACCTGTGGCCACCCTCACACATTCTCTAGCTCAATCCCAAGTCATGCATGATGTTATCATAGTATATAAAAAGCACTCTGGTTAATTACAACCACAGCCTTTGCATTACTGCAGGCATTTCAAAATTAAATATAAGAAAACAAATTAGTAATTCTGTCTCAGGGCTACAGACTTACTTTTGTGTTCATAAACTAAATAACACAAAGATAAGGCCAAGTATTGCACCAACAGTGAGGGGATGAGTCCAAGTTTTGCACCTTGATCATCTTGAGTGTTAAAGTAGTAGAATAGACCCCTACACATTTTTCATTTGGGCCATCCAGTGCTATCCTAAACTACTGTTAAGCAAAGTGCAGAAACATACTTTGGATGTTGTCGCACTCTCTTATAGCAGAAAATATTTGAAAATTAAGAACCTAGCCAGCCCTCAGGGCCAGGAAATGAGCTTTGGGACTGTTTATGTTACTGCACTGTTTCTAGAGGTGCAATGCGAGACGCAGAGAAGACCCTGGTCAAATGTCTCGTCTGACCAAGAGAGGCCATGTGGCCACAAGCCACCTTGAGTCACCAGGCACTGGCACTGGACATCACTGTGTGGAGCAAATGGCTTTAGCAGTGTAGATGTAACCTAAGTTGTCCAGGGTACCTGGGCATATCTCTGGAACAATCTGGATGAGATTTTCGAGGAGAAATCTTGGATGTGTCCTATGCTTTATGGTGAATTAGGTCCGTGCCATTCTTGCTCTGATGACAGACTTGGCAGTTTGTGTGGCATCTGTTTATCCTGCCTGCACTCAGGCAGGTTCCAGCAGGAGTTGCTGACGTTGCCTGCGGCAAGGGAGGGTGAGAATTGCAGGCAGCCTGAAAGGAGGGCTGTGGTGAGACCTACTGCAGCCGTGATGTGCACAGCACAGCTGTGAGATTCATGCAGGTCTCACTGGTTGTGGTCTGGGGAAAGCGACCCTCTTCCAGGCTCCTTTGGGGAGCGTTAATAGCTCTATATCTCCACGCTAAATGGCATGGGTTAGCATCCTGTGAAGGTAAAACCTGTCAAAATGTTGTGTTTTATAATTTCTATTAATCATATTTTGGCATTTTAGGTAAGACACACAGTGCATTATTTTAATTGTAATGCAGCCGGCTAATAATTAGCTATCATACGGAATTCACAAAGAAAGGGAAACAAATAAAAATTCGAAATTAAATATAAAAAGGTTTCAATCCATTTTCACTGAGAGCTGCATGTTTTTATTTAATTTTGTGGTTCTGATAAAACTGTAGTGTGATAGCAAATAATTCTCTTGAATATTTTCCCCATTATTTTTACAAATATAATGAATTTGAAATGAACTAGTAGTAATATATGGCATATAAAGCATTCAAATCTTCACAATATCTCAGCTCAATTGTTCTTATTTTAGATTTGTGGAGAGGAAAAATTTGATCCAGAATTGTGAAGAGTTATGTGGAGGTGAAATGACTTACCGTAGAGCAACATATAACCACAGGACTGGAAGAAGACAGAAGCGATGACAATTACTTTCCTTCCTGCTTGTTTAACTCAGAGCTCAACAGCAGGTACAGGATGTTCTGAGATACTGCAAAAACTCATTAGTTCTCTATATGGAAAGTTTGCCCTGGAGTTCACAGTTATTATCCTTGAAGCTAACGATGTGAGTTGAAATTCTATGCAGTTTCAGTGCAGCATGTTTCTGCATTTACTGTGTCACCTCAGCTGAACCCTTTTGGCTCTGAGAGCATTGCTGTAGCCCGTCAGCAAAATTACAGGTTATGGTGAACAAATGCTTCAAGTTCTTGGGCAATTTCTGGATTAATCAATGGAAATTTTTACAGCTCTAGTATTTTTCTCCTGAAAGGGTAATTATTTTTCCTATTTTGCCTTGAAATGAACAAATGGGTAACACAGAGTCCAAGACCAGAGTGCAAACGCACGTATTTCTATAGCTTCATGTGCTGAAAATTTTGTTCAGTCACATGAGTGCTATCCATTGAATTCCCCAATCGCTTGCTAAACCTGTAATTAATATTGGCACTGGGCAGCAGGTAGTATGCTCTTTGCTTGCAGGTGCAATATGCTGAGCAGCATTCATAACACTTTTCCCTGCAAGAATAATTTGTTTGAATGACAATTCCCCCATTTTGTTCTGCTTACACATTTGTGCTAGAAATCTATGAAATCTGTATGTATATGATGTAATTATGGATACAAGAGGCAGATGTATATGCAATGGACCAGATTTTGAAAGGCTTGGCTGTCAAAAGCTGAGTTTTTAAGTGGTCTCTATCTGATGCTGCTGTATTGTGCTAAGCTCTTTATTCACAGTAAAGTACAAGAAGCACAAGATAGACCTGGCTTAGATTAATCTCTCCTTTGACTCATCTTGTGGGGTGAAGCAGCTTATGGAGGAAATGGTTTTCCTGAGTGCCTCAACATCCCTTCACCGTTCCTTCTGGGGCAGCCCAGCTTTATTTTGCCCCAAACACAAGGCTGACCCCAGTGAGACCTGTATGGCTCTCATCTAAGCAGCGATGGGCACTCCTCACAAGGAAACCAGATTAAAAGACTCAGCCAAAACACTCCCACATGACAGTCCACTTGTACCATTACAAAATTCAAAGCTAGACTGAGATTTAAAATGTCATTATAGGAATTTTACTGTCTAAATGCTTACAACTTCCTTGCATGAGGGAAGAATCCAGGTACAAAATTCAGACTCAAATGCTTTATCACATTATAAACCAACATTTTGCATATAAACTAACTCTTTCAACAGTTTGGCATCTTCATATTTAATTCCCTTGTTAATCCCATTTTGCTATATGGATAACTCAAAAGAAGGAAATAGATGCTATTGTGTATCAGAGTAAAACCCAAATCTTATAGGATACATTTGATCAAAATCCAAGATTTCTACACGTCATTTTAAAGTGAACCAAGATCAACCGCATGTATACAATCTGCAACCTCCACTTGTAATTTAATTCATAGCCTGAACAGAGCTTGTAATTTTTCATTAGAAGCTAGCCTAATTGTGTCATTCTGCACGTAGTGGAAGAAGCCTAAGTTTATGGCTTGAGATAGGAATACAGTCTACAGTTTTGTGAGGGCAATGTCAGGGGGAAGATCCTGGGCTCAGTGATAATTTCTGAGCCATGTAGTGGACCCTAAGGTGATCTGCAGTCCAGGCCACAGGCTCTCATCTCAAATGTGCTTCCTGCTTGACTCCAATTTTTATACTTCTAAATTATACAAAGTACAGTGAATCTTCAGGCAAAGTGCAATGCATTTAGCAATGACATATGGACAGTTAAATGGGATCATTTGAAAGATAGAGGACCTTACTTCAGTACTGCCATTCCTGGAAGGAATGTTGACACAGTATGAAGACACACAGCAGCACTGTAACAGATCTCTCTTCTCTGTTGGCTGATGAAGGCTGCTTCACCAAATCTTCCCATTTTGGCATGATGCAGAAAAAGGGGCTCCTCCTCTCACCCCTGTGTAGCTGGGCCCTATCTGGATCTAACCATTCCCCTTCTTTGAGAGGGGTGTTTGCTAACAATAACAGTCTGTGGCTGTGTCTTAGGAATTTGGGCAATAAATCAAGAAGACTAGAAGCACTGCCAGTTTAGGAAATTATCAAGAGGGAGTATCATCAGCTAATTTAATTGGTTATAGCCCTTTTGTCATGGTGAATACATAAATCTTGCAGCAGATCATAGCTGGTGCTAAACTCACAGGTAAAGAAGGACACAATGGGGCAGAATCTGTTGTTTGATTCAATTGCCTCCTACTAAGGACACAAATCCCAAAGTGAAGGAACTTCAATGAAGACTGAATGTCAGCTAGACAAGATTTTGGCTGAATTATTAAAATTAGCTTTCTGGTTGTTTGACGAAGGCTGTCACTGTGATGTTCCTATGCCACTTAAGGTTCTGAAGCATAAAAACACTAATTATGCAGAGGCTTTTCTTGGTAAACATGGTTTATAATTCCTGTTTCCACCCCTGTAATCTGCTTCTACCAAAAGTGCTGTCAAAATGGAACCAGACTGCAGTAGTGGATCTTTGCAAGTACCAATGTCTTGAACACTGACCTTGTTTTGATTCTTAAGATTGGATTGCTGCTGAGGACAATCACAAAAATGTGAAACCTTCAAGTTTCAGGCTTCTTTGGTGTTGTCCTGGTTTCAGCTGGGATAGAGTTAATTTTCTTCCTAGTAGCTGGTACAGTGCTGTGTTTTGGATTTAGGATGAGAATAATGTTGATAGCACACTGATGTTTTAGTTGTTGCTGAGCAATGCTTACACCAGCCAAGGACTTTTCAGCTTCTCATATTGCCCTGCCAGTGAGGAGGCTGGAGGCGCACAAGGAGCTGGGAGGGGACACACGAGGACAGCTGGCCCAAATTGGCCAAAGGATATTCCTTAACATATTTGTCATGCTGAACAAAAGCACTGGGGCAGCTGGCTGGGGGTCAAGGCCACTGTTCGGGAACTGGCTGGGCATTGGTCGGCGGGTAGTGAGCAATTGCATTTGTATCACTTGTATTGTATATTCTTCTTCTTCTTCTTCTTCTTCTTCTTCTTCTTCTTCTTCTTGTTATTTTCCTTTCCTTTTCTGTCCTGTTAAATTGACTTTATCTCAACCCATGAGTTTTACCTTTTTTTCTGATGCTTTCTTGCATCACACTAGTGGGGAGTGAGCAAATGGCTGTGTGGTGTCTGCCGGATTAAACCATGACAGTCTTTTTTGGCACCCAACGTGGGCCTTGAAG
This sequence comes from Phalacrocorax carbo, assembly GCF_963921805.1. Lineage (NCBI taxonomy): Eukaryota > Metazoa > Chordata > Aves > Suliformes > Phalacrocoracidae > Phalacrocorax > Phalacrocorax carbo. The sequence continues at coordinate 114,039,870 of NC_087515.1, forward strand.
AATTGAGATCATGAGAGATCTGACCAGAGTGTGTTAAAAGAAATTTCTTATACGCATTTTTTCTTAGGTTAATACTCACTGGTTGCAGTGTTGATTTATTTGCTCTCAAGAGTTGCTGTGCTTGTTCTTAGAGTTGTGTTATGTAACACCTTGCTGTATATGTTCCCTGTTGTGCTGTTTATAATCTCTGGGCTGGGTTAAGGTTATAATTTTGCTGTATTTGTGACACTGTGTGTGACACTGGCTTATGATATGATAAAATTACTGGTTGTGTGACTAATCTGGTGTTTCTACTCAGCATTGCTGTCATTGCCATACTTGGGGAACCATCTCTGGGAAACTATTAATAACTACACTCTTTATCTTTTCTCTTCAAATAACCAATTTATGGGAGAGATGAGGTGGGATGCTTTCTAGCCCTTGTTCTCATGGGAGACTTCAACTTACCAGATATCTGCTGGAAATACAACACAGCAGAGAGAAAGCAGACTCGGAGGTTTCTGGAGTGTGTGGGAGATGATAACTTCCTGATGCAGCTGGTGAGCGAGCCAACCAGGGGATGTGCCCCGCTGGACCTGCTGTTTAAGAACAGAGAAGGCCTGGTGGGTGATGTGGTGGTCGGAGGCTGTCTTGGGCTCAGCGACCATGACATGATAGAGTTTTCGATTCATGGAGAAGTAAGGAAGAGGGTCAGCAAAACCACTACCCTGAACTTCAGAAGGGCAGACTTTGGATCGTTAAGGAGTCTGGTTAACAGAGTCCCTTGGGAGGCAGTCCTGAAGGGCAAAGGAGTCCAGCAAGGCTGGATGTTATTAAAGAAGGAAGTCTCAAAGGCTCAGGAGCAGGCCGTCCCCGTAAGTTGAGCAGGCGGGGGAGAAGACCGGCTCGGCCGAATAGGAAGCTTTGGCTGGAGCTCAAGAAAAAAAGGAGAGCTTACTGCCTTTGGAAGAAGGGGCAGGAGACTCAGGAGGACTACAAGGATGTTGTGAGGTTATGCAGGGAAAAGATTAGGAAGGCAAAGGCCCAGCTGGAACTTAAACTGGCCACCACCATTAAAGATAACAAAAACTGTTTTTATAAATACATCAGTGACGAAAGGAGGGCCAGGGAGAATCTCCCTCCTCTGTTGGATGCAGAAGGTAACCTTGCCAGGGAAGATGAGGAGAAGGCTGAGGTACTTAATGCTTTCTTTGCCTCAGTCTTTAATAGTCAGACTGGTCATCCTCAGGGTTGCAGGCCCCTGGGCTGGGAGATGGAGCTAGTATGCAGAATGAAGTCCCAGTTGTTGAAGAGGTGGCAGTCACCGACCTGCTCCTTCACCTGGATGTTCACAAGTCCATGGGGCCAGATGGGATCCACCCAAGGATACTGAGGGAGCTGGCAGAGGAGCTCACCAAGCCACTCCCCATCATTTATCAGCAGTCATGGTCAACCGGGAAGGTCCCAGGTGACTGGAAGCTAGTGAATGTGATGCCCCTCTACAAAAAGGGTCAGAAGAAGAATCCGGGGAACTACAGGCCTGTCAGCCTGACCTCGGTGCCAGGAAAGGTCATGGAGCAGATTATCTTGAATGCCATTATGCAGCACATGCAGGACACCCAGGGGATCGGGCTCAGCCAGCAGGGGTTTATGAAAGGGAGGTCCTGCTTCACTAACCTGGTCTCCTTCTATGATAAGGTGACCTGCTTAGTGGATGAGGGGAAGGCTGTGGATGTTGTCTACTTGGACTTTAGTAAGGCTTTTGACACTGTCTCCCACAGCATTCTCCTGGAGAAGCTGGCTGCTCACAGCTTAGACAAGTGCACTCTGCGCTGGGTTAAAAACTGGCTGGATGCTGATCCCAGAGAGTGGTGGTGAATGGAGTCAAATCCAGTTGGCAGCTGGTCACAAGCAGTGTTCCCCAGGGCTCAGTGTTGGGGCCGGTCCTGTTCAATGTCTTCATTGATGATCTGGATGAGGGGATTGAGTGCACCCTCAGTAAGTTTGCAGATGACACCAAGCTGGGTGGAAGTGTTGATCTGCTGGAGGGCAGGAAGGCCCTACAGAGAGACCTGGACAGGCTGGATCATTGGGCCAGAGTCAATGGTATGAGGTTCAACAAGGCCAAGTGCCAGGTCCTGTACTTCGGCCACAACAACCCCATGCAATGCTACAGGCTTGGGGCAGAGTGGCAGGAGAGCTGCCTGGCAGAGAAGGACCTGGGGGTGCTGGCTGACAGCTGGCTGAACATGAGCCAGCAGTGTGCCCAGGTGGCCAAGAAGGCCAACAGCATCCTGGCTTGTATCAGGAATAGTGTGGCCAGCAGGAGCAGGGAAGTGATCGTGCCCCTGTACTCGGCACTGGTGAGGCCGCACCTCGAGTACTGTGTTCAGGTTTGGGCCCCTCACTACAAGAAGGACATCAAGGTGCTGGAGTGTGTCCAGAGAAGGCCAATGAAGTTAGTGAAGGGTCTAGAGAACAAGTCTTATGAGGAGCAGCTGAGGGAATTGGGGTTGTTTAGTCTGGAGAAGAGGAGGCCAAGGGCAGACCTTATTGCTCTCTACAACTATCTGAAAGGAGGTTGTAGCAAGGCGGGGGTTGGACTCTTCTCCCTAGTAACAAGTAATAGGACGAGAGGAAATGGCCTCAAGCTGTGCCAGGGGAAGTTTAAGTTGGATATTAGGAAAAATTTCTTCACTGAAATTGTTGTCAGGCATTGGAAGAGGCTGCCCAGGGAGGTTGTGGAGTCTCCATCCCTGCAGGTATTTAAAAGAAGGGTAGACATGGTGCTTGAGGATATGGTTTAATGGTGGACTTGGCAGTGATAGGTTAGCAGTTGGAATCGCTGATCTTAAGGGTCTTTGCCAACCTTAACAATTCTATGATTCTATGATTTCCCCTAGTCCTTCTTGAGAATTCTTGAGAATTTTTAAAATCCTTGGGACGTTCAAACCAGCATGTTCCTATTGCTATGTCTCCTGAATGTTTCAGGTCTTGTTTAAGGTTAAACACCTATTTAAGAATACCACCCAGAAATCTCCCCTGAGGCTGGACAGTTATGAATGGCAGGGTATGTGGGATAGTATGGGCAAGCAACTAGGACAATGGGTGGGCAGCTCCAGTGTTTTGGAGCTTTACCCCTGAACAAGTGCAGAATCCTGAAAAACTAGTAAAATATTTAGAAAAAATATGCTGTCACCATGGTAATTCCATAGAGACACAAATTACTGCAACATGTTGGGGCCTGGCCTATGCCTATTGATCCTTGTTCAACACTACACAGTACCCTCAAGGGGAAAAGAAGGTCTCTGGATCTGATGACAAAACAACAGCCACTATGGCTACTCCAACCCTGGCAACAGGCACTGCAGCTGGACCAGACAACCAATGTGTGCCAGTATCAGTCACCCCAATAACAACTGGTACACATAAGAAGAAATGTTGGATGCAAAGTCAGCTCATTTAGCAAGGGAAGAAACTCCTACTAAGAAGGGGAAGGAGGAAGAAGTGGATGAGGCAGGCTACTCTGAAGTAGGGCTGTCATGAAAAGAGGAAGAGAAAGAGACAGAAGTCATAAATGAGGAGGTAACCACCTGATCCCTGTCCCTGAGTGAGCTACGAGACATGCAAAATGATTTCAGCCATTGTCCGGGAGAGCACTTTGTCACCTGGCTGCTCCAATGCTGGATAGCAGGGCCAGTAGACTGGATTTGGCGGATAGGGAAGCCAAGCAGCTGGGATCCCTTTCTAGGGAAGAGGCCATTGACAAAGGAATTAGAAAAGGGGCACAAGCCCTAACCCTCTGGAGACGACTCCTGTCAGGCGTGAAGGGAAACAATCCCTCTGAGGAAGATGTTATATGTCACCCAGACAAGTAGACCACCGTGGAGAGACGTATCCAGTACCCGAGGGAATTTGCCATGCTGGAGGTGATTTATGATGACCTGGACAACAAGCATTTGTCTAAAGATCCAGACAAAGTCAGGTACACAAGACCCACGTGGTGGAAGTTGGTACAGAGTGCACCATCCTTGCATGCCAATTCATTGGCAGTAATGACCTGGAAAGATGGAGAGGAAGCAGCAGTGGATGAACTGGCTGACCAACTCTGTCAGTATGAATAAAGTCTTTCTTTCTCCCTACAGGCCTGTGTCTCAACTGTGGAAAAACTGTCCGAAAAACTGTCCTGGGAGTTCCAGTAACTCCAAGATGATATGTCCTACTCCCCACCTGTAGAGGTCAGTATCTCAGCCATTAGAAGTAAGCGTCCTTTTGCTCAAGAGAGAATGCAGTGGATACACACCATGGGCCAGTCTATGGTTTTACCTCTGTGACCATGGAAAGGACATGAGAAAGTGGGATGGAAAAATCTACCTCAACTTGAGAGGCACAGGTGAGTTACAAGGAAAAACAATCACAAAAAGGGGTTCTTCCAGGAAAGTTGTTGTCCTGGTTTCCAGTAAGCCGTTCCTCAGAGAGAGGAGTAGAAGTGCTGATTTTGCTTCTGATGTTAATAAAGGGACTTCTGACTTGCATTTACAAGAAGCAAGTAACTGATACTACGATCAGGACTAGAGGGGCCCTGCCTCCAGCCAGGTGGAGGAAAGGGATAATCAGGTTTACTGGCCTGGGTAGATTCAATGACCTGACACATCCTACCCACAGGAGTATAAAGCTTTAGTGGACACCAGCGCACAGTGCACCTTAATGCCATCAAGCTATATAGGGGTAGAACCCATCATCATTGCTGGAGTGACAGGGGGATCCCAAGAACTAACTGTATTGGAGGCCGAAGTGAGCCTCACCGGGAATGAGTGGCAGAAGCACCCCATTGTGACTGGCTCAGAGGCTCCGTGCATCCTTGGCACAGACTACCTCAGGAGAGGGTATTTCAAGGACCCAAAAGGTTACAAATGGGCTTTTGGTCTAGCTGCCTTGGAGACAGAGGAAATTAAACAGCTGTCTACCTTTCCCAGTCTCTCGAAGAACCCTTCTATTGTGGGGTTGCTGAAGGTCAAAGAACAACAGATGCATATCACCACCACAACAGTGCATCGGTGGCAATATTGCACCAACCAAGACTCCCTGATTCCCATCCATGAGCTCATTTGTTAACTGGAGTGCCAAGGAGTCATCAGCAAGAACCACTCACCCTTTAACAGTCCTGTATGGCCAGTGCGGAAGTCTAATTGAGAGTGGAGGCTAACAGCAGACTATAATGGCCCGAATGAAGTCACTTTGCTGCTGACTGCTGTAGTGCTGGACATGATAGAACTCCAATGTGAACTGGAGTCCAAGGCAGCCAAGTGGTATGCCACAACCGATATCACTAATGCATTCTTCTCAATCCCTCTGGCAGCAGACTGCAGGCCACAGTTTGCTTTCACTTGAAGCGGGGTCCACTACACCTGGAATCGACTGTCCCAGGGGTGGAAACACAGCCCTACCATTGCCATGGACTGATCCAGACTGCACTGGAACAAAGTGGCCAGAACACCTGCAATACATTGGTGACATTATCGTATAGGGCAACACAGCAGAAGACATTTTTGAGAAAGGGAAGAAAATAGTTCAAACCATTTTTTCTGATTCACTACCTCATCCCTCTGCAGGGGAAGTAAGCAAATGGCTGTGTGGTGTTTAATTGCCTGCTGGGTTAAACCACGACAGATATCCATGTTTCGTGGCTGTGCAGTAAAACTGTTCTTACAGTGACCTGACAGATCCACAACTTGGTTCAAAGTTTCATGCCATAATGTTGACCCAGAGACTAAAGAGCATGAAGCATGATGACAAAAGCCGCTATCCAAATAATCACATCTCCAGAGAATCCTCCAGTACTGGCTCTGAAACTATCCCTATATAAAATCATAAAATCATAGAATGGTTTAGGTTGGAGGGGACATTTAGAGGTCACCTAGTCCAACCCCCACGCACAATGAGCAGAGACATCTTCAACTACAGCAGGTTGCTCAGAGCCCCAGACAACCTGACCTTGAATGTTTCTAGGGATGGGGCATCTACCACTTCTCTGGGAAGACTGTTCCACTGTTTCACCAACCACACTGCAAAAAATTTCTTCCTTATAAATAGATTAAATATACCCTCTTTCAGTTTGAAACCGTTACCCCTTGTCCTATCACTACAGGCCTTGCTAAAGAGATTGCTCCCATCTTTCCTACAGTCCCCCTTTAAGTATTGAAAGGCTGCAATAGGGTCTTCCTGCAGCCTTCTCTTCTCCAGGATGAACAACCCCAACTCTCTCAGCCTGTCCTCACAGCAGAGGGGCTCCAGCCCTCAGACCATTTTTGTGGCCCTCCTCTGGACCTGCTCCAACAGGTCCATGTCCTTCCTGTGCTGAGGGCTCCAGAGCTGGATGCAGGACTCCAGGTGGGTCTCACCAGAGTGGAGCAGAGGGCCTGAATCACCTCCCTCAACCTCCTGGGCACGCTTCTTTTGATGTAGCCCAGGATACAGTTGGCTTTCTGGGCTGCAAGAGCACATTGTTGGCTCATGTCCAGCTTTTCATCCACCAGTACCCCCAAGTCCTTCTCTGAAGGGCTGCTCTCAATCCCTTCATCCCCCAGCCTGTACTGATATCGGGGGTTGCCCTGACCCAGGTGCAGGACCTTCTGCTTGGCCTTGTTGAACCTCATGAGGTTCACATGGGCCCACCTCTCCAACTTTTTCAGGTCCCTCTGGATGACATCCCGTCCTTCAGGCTTGTCAACTGCACTGCTCAGCTTGGTGTCATCTGCAAACTTGCTGAGGGTGCACTTCATCCCACTGTCTATGTCATTGATGAAGATATTAAACAGCACTGGTTCCAATACAGACCCTTGAGGGGCACCACTCATCTCCAGTCTCTGTCTGGACATCGAGCCATTGACCACTACCCTCTAGTTGCAACCATCCAACCAATTCCTTATCCACCGAACAGTCTACCCATCATATTTGTCTATCCCCAGTTTAGAGTGAAGGATGCTGTGGGGGACTGTGTCAAAGGCCTTACAGAAGTCCAGGCAGATGACATCTGTCTGCTCTTCCCTTACCCACTGATGTAGTCACTGCATCATAGAAGGCCGCTAGGTTGGTCAGGCAGGACTTGCCCTTGGTGAAGCAATGCTGGCTGCATCCATATTTGGTAATTATCATCCAAGAAAGTGACAATTGGGATGGTGGTTGTAATTTAGATTTGGAGGGTTGTTAGATATTTGTGATAAGTGGCCTAATGAGATCCAGACTAACAAACTCACAGGTGTATGCTGTTTCACATGTAATTACAAGACCAACTAGCTAAAGTAGTCCATCAGGCTGAGTCAAAGAGGCAACTCAATCCTGTATTCAAAATATGAAAGGAAAGTGGCATTGAACTCAGTTGTTGGACGAGCAGCTGCCTCATCCTGTTTATGTATTGGTCTCTGACGACAGGAAGCAGTGATAGTGATGGACCACAGACCTGATGACCTCCCTGGAAAGTAAAGAACTGTACAATGAATTTATCATCAACGAGGACAAAATTTTATGTTCCGTGACAGAGTTCTAACTTTGCAGCAAAATAAGATGATGCATCAAATTCCTTTCAATAATGCAAAGCAGCCAAAACTTCAGCTCACTGGCTTCTCTAGATAAATGGAGAAATCCAGGATAGTGCATACATAGAATCTGATCCATACTTTCCATCTTTGATGCTAATGATGCTGAGATAAACCCTTTTCCGACTTCTGTTATTGTTATTGCCTCATTGGTCAATACCTCAGTTACTTACGTCATTCCAGTAACCTCACCAGAACTTTGACTAAATTTACATGACTTGGCAGAATATATCATGTATATACAAAAACTTCCCAGTGTTCATAGACCAGTACCACAGAAAGCGACAAGTGTAGGGACCATGTTTTACCAAGGATTTTACATAGCAAATGAAATAACCCAAATCTGCCTAATTAAATGGTTTATGCTGAGAAATCATTTAAATGTAATAATATGGAATCAAATTAGTTCTGAATGAATTTTCAGGGTCTTAACATTTTCCATGTGACAGGAATCACATAGAAGGTATAATGGAAAAGACCATATTGTTCTTTGTACTTTAATCTAGTCAAAATTCCATATAAAATATAAAAAAAAGAAGCTTATGTTTGTGATATTTGATGGCAATGGTGTTCAGCAAGATCAGCCAAGCAGTTACAAATTATAATATGCAACTAATTATGCACAAGTTTTGAAAGTCAATACAAATTTCATTGTATTGGCAACACTTAAATGATGGAGATTTTTTCTTGTTTTGAACTACAAAAACCTCTTTTGAGTTGTGTGCATGTTCACTTGCAAGTGGGAGGACAGGTGAAAACATGAGATAGAAAGATACAGAAAAACCGTAATTTTGCATTTTCCTGTATGGAGTGAGGATCCTCAGAGCAGAGCCAAGGAATGAGACACTCAAGGTGCCACATAGCAGGGTGGTGGTTTAGGAGGAGTCGTAGTGTGATCTTTAGCTAATCTCATTCTGACCTGGCTCTATTAGCTCTTTAATTGAGGCATTATCTCAGGTTAACATGGGAGCTAATAGCTAAATCCAAATGCTACAGGACTGTCAAGGCTAAAAGGGCAGTTATTGCTTCCCTCTCAGCTTCATCATGTACCCATAAAATATAGTTTGATAGTCTGCTATTTCATTAAATAGCATGCATCTACATCAGTAGTGAGGGAAGGATTGTGATCCAGCCCCTCACAGGAGGTACCTGAACTAGTTAATGACCACATAGGATTTATTTTTACAATGAGCATCTTTTTATTTTCATTAACTGCGTTTGCTTCCCACTAACTCCAGTCCAGTCAGACTCTTGCAGATGAGAGAATGAGGGACATTTTCTTCAACCATGGACTTTTCCAGACAGCTTCAGAAAGAGGTAAGGAGCAGTCTCAGTATCTGCCACATTAATTCTCAGTGCTTCTCGACCTTTTTAGCTGGGATGTTCTGCAGTCTGTGTTTATTTACAGACATTGTGTTCAAATACAAACCTATGTCTCCTCCCTTGTTCCCCCACCATTAAAAATAAAATAAAATAATAAAACAAAACAAAATAATACAGTTTGTGGATGATCCAGGTCATCTATTTTGTGTTTAAGCAGTATATATAAGGACTAGGACCCATGGGACCTGTTCCACATGGGGTTGAGCTCTTGCTGATATCTATTCCATCATATATTTCCTCATCACAAGGTGATGCCAGAATAGCTCAAGTACCTGCAGCTCTATGAGCATCATGATGATGCAGAGGAATCTCGTTGCCTGTGGTGTCCTGTACCTGATCCACTACTGCAGTGAGAACACAGCATTACAAAGGCTTATATCTGCTCTATGTTTATTCTATTTTTTTCTTTCATTGTGACAGTGACTCAGAAATTATGCAGTGTTTTAATTATCACAATTGTGTCCAAAAGAAGCATTTCTATTACCAGTACCTCGATTTCAGTACTTGGATCGCAGGATACCATTTAGCTGCAGCTGTTGAAATTGGCTGAATTTTTCAATACTAACTGCTGAAGCTATAGTACAGCTATGTTAATCCTACCATTTATATTAGCACAAAAGTAATTGAATACTAAAGCTGCTCAATTTGCATTACAAAATCATTCCAGTAAAATAATAGCAAGTATGAATCTTTATTCTTATGGCATCAAATAAAACTGGCCTTTTGTGCATAAGATTTATTTCAAAATAGAATTAACCATGAACAGTTCTACAGGGAATTCCTGCCCTTTTTTCACATGAGTTTTAAGCAGCTTTTTCTAAGGCAGGAATCAACATGGATAATATTACAATTCAGATGGGCAAAATAAACAAGCACAATTTCCTTTAATCACCTATGAATATGTATAAACAAAATATCTCCTCTGTGGTTTAGGTATCAGAGGCTTATTGCTACTGTAGGAAAGCTTTGGAAAAAAAAAAAACAACCAACAAAAAAACAAATCAAGGGAAGGCCAATCAGCTGTGAATAGTCAATCAAAAAACACATCCTTCATCCCAAGCAGATTAAGTGGCAAGATGATTTAGGTATCATGTAAGTATTCCATAAGGCCCACAAGATTTTTTGATTTTTTTCAACCTCAGTCAAAACGGCATCCTGGGTAACTGTTACAATAGTCCCAAACAAACAATGAAACACAGAGAATGGCATGTTTATTTTCAAATATTTATAGAGTGACTTGGATAACTTTGGCAAAGGAAGAACATACCCATCTTAATGGGTATTAAACAGCAAATAAAACTGCACAAGAGACTCCTTGGTGTAAAGAGCTTAGAAACTAATTGCAGGCACTGTACAATGAGCAAAAGGAAAAAGGACACCTCAAACGTGGCGGGATAAGAAAGGCCAACAATTATGCTTTCAAGGTCACATAGTTAGCAAATGTTAATGGCTGCATGATACCTCTACACATATTATTAAGGAGAGTCTGATTCTCCATTGGACATAGGTTTCCTTACTTTACCAGTGTAGCAAAGGAAGATTTATTTAACATTTAACTCCTGCATGGGCTAAGGGTCCATTTGCCCATCTGAGCAAATTACCATGACAAGAATTTGCAGATCACCTGAGCTGCGGTATCTATCTACGTGTGCTCATCAAATACAGATCCGTTCAACACAACCATGGGTAAATGGGAAGGCTGAAATAGAGCCATCCTACCCGCCATTTGCTAAGAAAATGCACAAATCCTGAAGTGGCTACTCAGATGTCAAGAGGTAAGTTGTAAAGAAAAAATAATAGAGCCCAATTCTGAATCTTAAGATAATCTTGTAGGGAATGTACTGGAGAAGCAACAATGTTAATAATTTGGTGAAAAGAGATTATGAAGACATTCTGTGTGTAAGGGAGAAGGCTTCTAGATCCAAGGAAATTGGTTTTATTGATAGAGTGGTGATTGCACACAGTTAAAATTGAGGTGCTTAGGAGACATGGACATGCTGAATATAATAATGATAACTTCTCACTTAGGACAGGGAGAGGTAATAAAGGAATTCACAGAACATAGTACTGGTCCCCATTGACTTCTTTGGGAGTTAGGAAGTTATAAACAGCTACACAAACCCAATATAAATTATTGTCCAAAGATATGCTTTTTATACTAATGCAAGAATAAAGTGATGAGGAATCAGGTCTAGTGTTCCTAAAAAGTTTGAGATCTTCAGATAAAAAGCGGTGCAAAAGCAACTCATTTCGTAGTAAAAATAAGGTAAGACTCAGGGTATTTCCTTCTCCCCAGTGTTATTTCCTATAGGATAAAATCAGAGACAAAATGCTATCCTAAGCCCTCTTTGATTTTTAAGTGCAACCCAATCCTGTTATCTCTTTTCAGCTGGAATTCACATATGAACTGAAGAATAATAATTTTGTTTGGCGTGTGTGATATTGTCCAGCTATTTTTACAAGAATGCTGAACACAGCTGTATGTTTTAGTCTCATAATACACTTCTTGCTTGGTTACACGATACAGTTATTTCATACCCAGTGCTGTTAAAAGCAGCTAGGGTCACTAGCTTCCCATCTAACATTTCTGGCTCATGGAATCTTTCAAATTGACAAATAGGTTCAGCGTGGGTTCAACACAGTTTTTGAGCCTTGCTTTTTGCTGATATTTCTTAAAATTCCAGCTCCTTCTTCCTCCTTCTCCCCAGGCATTGCAGATTAGACATAAATAGACACTATTCTCATACATGTCACTTATGGTTATGATCCTCTTCTGACTCCTGAACAGCTGGGAATGTATACACTTTCCATAAACCTTTGCCTTCAGTATTTACCTACCTGTCAATTTAATATTAATTCTTCTAATGCCAAGATATATTGTGTATAGTTCTATTCAGATTCCAGTTGCATTTTTTCTTCTAGTGGTTCAGAAAGTGCCAGTAAAAGGAAACTTAATAGAACAGAAATATGTATTTATTTTCCCTTTTTGTGAACTTTGATTTTATTGTTCTGCTCTTTCCCCCAGCATTAATATATGTCACTGTGTGAAACCTTCATCAGGTGCAAACAAGTACAACCCTGTTTAGCTGAATAAAAGGTGCTAATTTACAACAGCTGAGGGTATGGTACCAAGGTTAAGATATATTTCTTTAGCATGTGTTTTCCTCTACTGTGCTTCTGACTGTTTCATTGCTACATAAGTTTCTACCTAAAATAAGAATATATGCCTTTGCTTTACTCTAGGACAGGATGAATTGTATGATTACGTAATTTATATCTTTGTCTAGTATAGCATGCCTGAGTGGGTAAAGAGCAACCCCATGGTAACCGCCCCTGGCCTGACAAGTAACAGGTGCACTGTGCAGATAGCTGAAATTCTTTAGTCAAAATTAATAATTGAGCAAAACTGATTTACCAACTTGCAGTCATGTTATAATGAGGGTTTTCAGGGAGAAATATTTTCTACTAATTTCTAGTGGCTACAGACAATTTTATACCATCCTCCTTTATCCTGCTTTCTGTATCTCATGCACTATTTCCTTCACAAGAGTAATAGCACAGATCACCTTTGTCTGAACATTGTCATGCACAGCATTCATTATTTCAGTGTGGTGTTCTGCCTTCATTTGAATTTAGTCTCTTTGAGTTGTGTTTCTGAAGATATTCTCCCAGATCTAATTGTAAAGTCAGATCAGTCACACTGTTCTTAAGACTGTTTTACTCGGATTATTTTTATGGAGGTGCTGCACATATCTTGATTTAATCTTGCATATCTGAATGATTCTGCTGAAATGTGCAAGATTAATTTATCCCACTAAAGAGAACGCATTGTTTTCACATTTGGCTTTGATTTAAGATGTATCATACCTGTTAACTGTGCTGGTAGTTGATATTATCCAAAACTTTCCAGTATGAGAAGTGGTTTTGTGAGTCTTAAAAATCTGAAAAATACTCATTATATGGTAGAAACCTTATATTCAGGCTGAATGTTTTTATCATTCCCACCTAAATCAGCTCTACTCTTTCTGCAAATTTAGGTTGTCTTGCCCATCTAAAGATAACCTTGCAGTTGCTTAGTTGTGAAGTTCTACCACCTTAATATGTGATGAGATAGGGACTAGGAATCTCTCTGGGAGGGAGGAAGGACATAACCGACTTAATTTCAGAAATCTGGTTTCTGCTGTGACTTGAAAATTGCTTAGATATGACCAGCTGGTCAGAATTTAAAAATTGCAGTTCACATACGTTCATCAGTGAAGGCCTCAAACTTGCCAGCTTATTTCCTTGAGGATATTATTACCTCCAAAGGTGGGCACAGCATCTGGGAAGAGAAGAGAGACTAGGGAAGACAGAGATAAGTGCTAGAAGAGTAACAGATACAGGGGAAGGGGTATCGTCAAGAGAAAGGATGAAAAGCAGAGGGAAGCAGAGCGAACAAGCCTAACGCTGCTGGAATAAATGTCTTCCAAAGCCCAGGGTGGTACTTCACATTCTTTCATTGTCTAGCAAGTGTCTGTAATATGTACCGGAAATGGAGGGTTATTTCCTCTATGGAGACTGGGGCACATACAAAGACCAGATGTCTGATCATCCTATGTGATTTTTTCCCCCCATAAGGCTTCTGCTTTATTCGAACCATTGGTCAAATTAAGGCACTGATCAGATACCTACTGTAAATTATTTTTTATCTTCATCACTGAGTTCACATAGCTTCCCACATAATTAACACTAATATTGTTAGGATTCAGAGAAATGGTGATTAATTCTTTTCTTATTACACTGCAATATCCAAGACCTTTAAATGTGGTGGAAAAAGAAAACAGTTCGCTCCTTCCCCATCACCTCCTCCCAGACTGAAGTTTAGACTCACTCTAGAATAGTCTGGAGACTATAATTTAAAGCAATCACCCAGAGTGTAAGCCATCATATTCTAAGTTCCTGCTTTAAACTAACATGAGCAAGACTTGAACCTTTGTCTTCCATACCATTGCCTGAGCTTCAGAGTGTTATGAATAAAATTCCTTACTAACTTTGACCAGTAATATTTGCGCTGAAACTGAAAAAGCTTCTGTGGAGGTGTTTCAATTTCACTGAACACACGCACAAACAAAAGCCATTACACTGAGAAACTGTTGCTGAGTTCTGCTTTGGACAGCACTAGGAATGACTCTGGAGGGAAACAGAGAGAGTAAGTCACCTATTACGTAATTTGGAGAGTGACAACTTGAAAAATATGAAAAATGTGATGCTTCTGTCTTTTCAGAAAGCAGTATAAGAGAATTTCAGTTAAAGCTGTTTCTCCTATTAACCTTAAATTTCTCTTAATTATTAATTTTTTTTTAAAATTTTAGTACTACACAGAAGCCTCATTGTGCAAGCACAGTATAAACAATGACATAAAGAAAGTGCTTTCTAAATTCACACAAGACAGAATTAAATATAGGTGGTGATCAAGGGGACAAAGCTGAAGCTGTAGGGTAGGGCTGTCATGTCACAATGAAAAGAAAATATGGTGGCATAGGTAAGCAATTGGCTCAATTAAATGTCCTTGAAACAAATTAATGACATCATTTTGTTTTACTGGACCTCTGTGCCTAGGCGTTGCAGAACTTGCTGTTTAAAATCCAAATAGATTCAGTTTAATGAAACAACAGGTGAATTTCCTCACATGCTTATTTCCATCTGCTATTAATGATAGGTGTCTTACTAATATTCTTATTACTAGTCTTATTAATATTCACTCTGCAGAACAGGGAAATACCTTGTTTTGCTTTCTTGGTTTTTCTCTATTGCTTTCAACTAGAAAATACACATGGCAATTATGAAGCATGGACTTTGACAAGACAAATGGTCTGTAATTTTTCTTAGGAAAGAGAAAAAAATATGGAGTGATGAACAGTAGAGGGGATAGGAAATAGTGTATTCCTCAAAGAAAAAACAAGATCAAGGAAGGAGTTTTTCTCTGTTTATTTAAAGTAATTAGGGTTGCAAATTTTTTTTGTGATATTTTATTGATTATTCAGTTATGAACTAGGTCTTCAGCTACTGTTAAGTAAGATTATTCTTATCCAAACTATGCAGACTTACATGACCTAAAGGTCTTGTTGATTAACCTTATGCTTCTTCATAGGTCAAATTCATCTGCAACAGGTTTAGATTTAGGATTTCTGGATTCTGATTCCATTAAATTTAATGGAAATATGCTGCTCAACCTAGGACTTTTACACCAGTTTAAAGGGCACAAACATTCTATGGAAGATGGGTACATGTATTGACGAAAAACCAGCCTACTCTATACTATACCATTGACCTGACATAAATTTGCATTATTTTCTTCATGGAAGGATGGTAGACTATATTTTACGCTCTATATATAGCTGTGAAAACAAGGTAGCTAGATCAGAATGTAGTCTAGGATTCTGTGCTGGTTTTGGCTGGGATAGAGTTAATTTTCTTCATAGTAGCTAGTATTGGGCTGTGTTTTGGATTTGTGCTGCAAACAGTGGTGGTAACACAGGGGTGTTTTAGTCCTTGCTGAGCAGCACTCACACAGGGTCAAGGTCTTTTCTGCTCCACCCCCCCCCCCCCCCCCCCCCCCCCGCCCCGGGAGTGTGCTGGGGGTGCACAAGGAGCTGGGAGGGGACACAGCTGGGGGAAGAAGAAGGAAGGGGAAGACGTTCACAGTGATGGTGTTTGTCTTCCCAAGTACCCATTATGCATGGTGGAGCCCTGCTGTCCTGGAGATGGCCTGCCCACGGGAAGCAGTGAGTGAATTCCTTATTTTATTTTACTTACATGTGCGGCTTTTGCTTTACCTATTAAACTGTATCTCAATCCAAGAGTTTTCTAACTTTTACTCTTCTGATTCTCTCCCCCATCCCACCAGGGGTAGTGAGCACCAGCTGCATGGGGCTGAGTTGCCAGCTGGGGTTAACCACAACAGATTCTTTCAGATTATTATGTAGTATAGATGGGTTGTGTATTTCCGTAATTCACTGGAAAAATAAGAGATTTTTTAAAAATGCAGTTGCCAGGGAACAAAATTATGAAAGAAAACTAAACACCTGATACCCCTTCATGTCATAAAACATATCTCCTACAGCGTACCATATGGTCTACCTGCCACTGATGCAGTTCTGTAATAAACAGCAGAGGTATATCTTCAGTAAAACTGTGTTAGAATGAGCAGAACTTATTATCTACATTTCCAAAGAAAAGGATGGGAGTTATTTCATCCACACAGCAGCATTTCCCTGCTCTTGGGTTTGCAAGTTACTCTGAGTTGCTCAACCAGTAATGTTAATCTGATCTTAAAACACAGTTGTGTATACTTTGCAGCAAAGAAGAAATCATTAAATACATTTATCTTTCTAGAAAAAAGAATTCTTACTGATTCCCCTGGGTTTCCGTGAGGATAGTGAACAATTTTATCCAAAATCAACACCTGAGCTTCCAAACTAGGCATTTGTTTTATAAATTGCCTTGCAATGATGACAGTTATCTACAAACAGAAGTTAATTCATATGAAGCTACAGTATGATCTTAAAAGTGTCATTGCTCACCCTTCTCACTGCGAAAAAACAGATAAAACTAAAGAAAGAGGCTCTTAGCCTATGTAAAAAGTTGTACAGCTATTAAAGAAGAGCTGTTACAGAATAATTAACCTTGCATGACACCATGTGTAGATAAGTTCTTCTCTTGTCATATATAACCAGATACCACTGAAAACCTTCATGATAACCATGCTTCTCTCATACTGCAAATAGAGAAAAGAATCCCCCACATTGTATCTCAGATACCACTGAATGAATATTTGACAAAGACTAGTTATTTGAAGATGACATCCAAGAATGATCACAGAGTGATGCTGGTATTGGCCTTGGATTTTTCTTCTATTGTAGTAATTATTATAAAATAAAATTGACCATTTTTTGGAATGCACAATAAACAACAAATCAAATTTACCTGCACTTGCAGGTTTTTCTGAGTAGTCATTATGAAAACGACTTTCATTTCATAGTTTACTTCCAGCATGGAGATGTACCTTCCTTTGAATCACTAATGGGCTTTCTGAATTGTAGGTTGTGGGAGAAAGAAAATAGGAAAACTTTCTGTAACCAGTTTTCAGCTGTGACCTTACACTGTGCGAGACCTAAAATGTTACCGTTGCTTATACAGTAGCAAATGTTTTTGCCATTATTTTATTAAATTTTGTAGCAAAGGAAAGGAATAGTGCATCAATTCTTTATGTTTTATTTAAGGAAAAAGCTGACCTGGGTCACAGAGGGCCAATGGGAATATATACCATAGGCATCATATTTATTCTGTTTGCAAATGCCAAGTGATTGAACATCTGCAAAGCCATATTTAAATAAAAACTTTCCCAGACCATTTGATAGCTTTTACATCTGTAGCAATGTGCTGTGGGTCATATTAATAACTCTGCCTAAGTTGGACAAAAAGCATTTCTGTTAGGATTTCTTTCCACAGCTATCCTCTATAAGTATGAGAAAACTATTCTGAATTTCCAAGATAATAACTATAATTCCAAGCTTAAGAGCTCTCTTCTTTTTATGCCTCTAGAACAGTCCAGATTTACATGCAAAATACTGTTTCAAGGTATCAGCTAGTTCAGGAACATTTAAAAACAAGAGTTAGAAAATGACATCTTTGTTCAACTTAATTTTTGTGGAATGTATTTCTCAACTACTTAATATCTGTGCAACACTGTCACGAAAGGCAGTAATGTGGTGGATTTTTTAGTGGAATCTTTAGTACTGCAAGTGAAGGGTAAATCTTGATAAATTCTTACTCCTTTTGAGGGAAGCTACTGAGCTTTATTTGGCTGTGTTCCAGATTTTGCTTATTCCCTGCTTTATCCTTTGTGTGCTGTGATTTGAGACAGACTCCAGTTGGAGTTCAGAATGCGCTGGGTGCTTTTGTAAGTTATAGAAATGATTAGAGCACTTTTTCCAGTGTTAAACATTCAGGTCATGACAGAAGTTATTGTTTTAGCTTGAGTAATTAAAATGATTTGCTTAATGCACATAGTTGCTTTCTGAAACAGAAGAATCTATTCCCTTTCCACTGGGAAGAATTTTCTGTTGTAAATATATTGTAGTAACTGTATTGCTTTTTGTCTTACACAGACACATGATTCTTTCTCATCTCTAATTTTTAAACTAATTAGTAAAAAAAAGATGGGAATAAAAATGTAAAGAATGAATTCTGTCTGGGTGGTTCCATCCTGTATAGCTTGAGGCGGGGAGGTGGAATCCTAGAGAAATCATTACATCCGGAAGGCATTGTCGGCATGAAGGACTACTTGAGCCACACAAGGCACTAACTATGATTGGGTAGAACAGGAAAGCTCTTTTGCTTTGTTTTTAAACTCTACTCTGCACATCTGCTTATCCTTGACACACAGGACAGCTTCTGCAGTGTCTGGACTACTTATTTTACAGGTCATAAAGCTTTATACAGAGATTTCGTCATCAAACTCAATGATCTGTGAAGGAGCTTGAACTCATCCAGACTTGATTTCAGGACTCACGCAACTGCTGCTGCCTTTCCTTATCTTTTCCCTTCATTTTCTATCCATACTTTTCAATAAGAAAATCCTTAAGATAATTACATTTTTTTTTCAAAAAAGAAAAAAGATGCACTAACTTCAGTTAAAGAAATAAGAGTGTCTTGACTAATTGACCTCTTACAGATTGGCAAGGATATTCTTGGAGACAAAAGACCAGATGAATGTAGCAGAGTGTATTCTCCTCATGAGGCTCTTTTTCAGATCCCTGTTGGAACCACTATTTTTGCCAAAGACAAAGTATGTTCTCCAGATTCAACCTGGAAGCATAAATTAATGTAATCCAAACATGCCTTTCCTCCAGAAAGTATGTCTTTTTATTAGAGGTGAAATGTGGTTGGGCTAAAATGCATGATGTTCTAGGTGATTACTTGAATAGTTTCTACCTAATTTTCTATATATTGTAGACCATGAAGTTAATTTTAAAATTGGATCTAATATCCACAGTTTCTCAGGTGTAACTCAGTCATTCTTGTCTCGCTTTTCCAGCAATGCAGAAGTGCACATAAGACATAGGATGTCCCCAAGGTACATGCCTGTTTCCATTGATCAGAGTCCCTGTAAGGTTTGGTCAGCTTGCTTCCACCTTAGCCACTTCAATTAAATGTCTCAATTCAAGTAGGAAGAACTCTTGCCATAATGACAGAAAAATGCCATTCCAGATGTGATGATTTTATTCCATCTGGATAAAAAATAATTGTGTTGATTGACTGCCTTGAAGGCGTACTGTATTTTCCATGTACTAGTAGATACAAAGGCCTCTTTCCCTGAATTTTATGAAAGTAGAATGCGTGTGATTTTTTTCTACTGCTTTGATGTAGAAATTGAGAAGGAAGTTAAGGATGATGTAATTGTGAATTGAAATGAGCAATTACAGTAAAGCCCTTGAAGTCAAAATGATATTTAAAAAGAATTAGTTTATAATTCAGTTGTTAGAAATGTATTTTTGAGGGATTAACTTTTCATACATTACCAAAATAAAATGCAAAGAACTAGTTGTTCTAAACTAAGCATAGGTCAATTGATATCGTCCAGTAAGTGGTACTATACTCTTGAACACAAAAAAATGCCAAGGTTTTTCCCCTTAGCAAACAATATGAGCAACAGCACTGCTTTTCCTTTCCTATATGTTTTCTACTGCATAAATGATTGATTTTTTCCTATAATATAGGTAATAATAAGTTGCTGTGTTAGAAAAGGCCAACAAAATGCACTTTTGCTATTATCTGAGGATCAGAGGTTGCATTCTACTACTTTGAAAATCTTACTTTTTTAATTTATGGCACAATTAACACATTTGTTTTTCTTTTTTAAAGTCAAATTATTACATGTCACAATTACTTGCTTTTCTTTATTAATTTTGGATATCTCAGTAAATTGATCCAAAACTCTCTCACCTAGTTTAGGGTCACTGATAAAAAAGCTTGCTTGTTTTTATCTGTAATGTTTAGTGGAAAAGACCTTTCTTCATGTTACGAAACAACCATAATAAATTAACATGAATTGGCAGGTTTCTTTCAGGCAGCGCTAGGTTAATAGAGCAAAACAATAAGCATATATTTTATATTTATTGTAGGCTCTGGGTAATAATGGAAATAGTGTTAGCTAAGTTACAAAACCATGTGCCCTCTGGAGATTGCCTGAAACAAATCAATGAACTTTTGAGGCTTCTAGGTATCATTCTGCCAGTGGTCCAGGTGCATTACATGTTCATCCCAAAGCACAATCTGTCACTGTCAACCTCATCAGAGCCACTGTATCTCTTGTGTGGCATCTGCAGTATTTATAGATAAATATCAAGTCAAGCTTCTTCTCCTAAAAATTTATAATTTTAATAGGCCACACTTAGGAAAACTAGAAAAAGGGGATGGAATTAACCCATATCATACTGGGGGATGTCAGTGTGGTGGATGCTGCTGTCCTTTGGTTGAATCTAGACTTACGACTTCACTAAGTATTTACCACAGAGTAAGTGTTGCTTTGCCAGAACTGCTCTTGGATCATCCAGACATCTCCCATAATTAGAAAACAGCTACCAGTACAACCTTCCTCACTCAGAACTACGAGACTCAAAGGCTCCATAAGGTTCTTATTGTTAGTTTATCTACTTGTAAGGCTGTCATTTACCTCCATGACAGGTGGGGTCACTGCACATATCCTGCCTGGACCGTCAGCTGTTACCAGTGCGAACAGTCAGCATTACACAAAAGAATTGTGTTGCATTCAGACCATTTGAATGTGTTTCCATCAAGTGATTTTTACAACTGGCCCCACTGGATATGATCTTTAGCACATGTCTGAAACAAGGCTGAAATTTATATCTCACAGTCTGTCTCAAGTAGCGTTTAATTACCATACCATTCTAGGGATAAATAAAAATACAATACAATAAACTTTACTGGAAATAAACAGTCTTTTCACAGCATTTTATCCAAAATCCTGGCCTGCCAACTGCTATGCATTGAAATGATATCACAGTTCATACAAACTACAATGATTACATTTTTCCTGTAGATGTCATGCTCAAGAACTATCTACTGCTGTCCTACTTCATGGCTACAGTGAACTATGGTGATTCTGGTCCTCACGATGCATTCCTCTGTTATTTCTTCCTTTGCTACAACTTACAAATTCCAGCCATATTTTTGAGTTGAAATCATTGTTTGCAAGGAATTCTGTGATGCATTTAATGTCACTAGTGGACTTAAATATGAAACCAGGACAGATATGGTCAACTTTCCTGGGATAGTCACTGTTCTGAAAAGAACCAGAATCAAGACCTCTTTCTGGTAAGAAATGAGATGCTTACTGTTTTTTAGATAACTACTAGGATAGATGTGTGTTTTAAAAGCCATATGTGGAGATTTATACCCCTAAATGTCCACTAAAGCTTTGATTTAGTTTTTTTAAAGCCTTCTATCAGCTTGGGTCTTAGTGCCCTGAATATGTATTGATTTACACCAAAATCAGCAGATCACATCAACCATTCTGGCCAGTGCCATCTACGACTAATCTCCACTTGCTTTTGTAGAAGGTTATTTCTAGTAATATTAGTTTGTATTACCAGTGATGGAATATTATTTACAACTAATCAGTCACTTCACTTTGGACTGTCAAATATAGCAAAGTATAGGAAAACTTGATATAAAGGAAATTAACTAACAACATCAATTTATGTTAAAGGACTCAAGATTTCCATCAGAAAATAGAAAATGAGATCCTAGATTTTGCTTGATAGATACATATTAATGAGTTCTGTGCATATAGTAAATACTGATAAAAATCCAGGAAGACTGCATGAAGGGACTCTCTTCTGTCTTTGGTTTTTCTCCTTTAGATTTGGTGTGGGGTTCTACTTAAACAGCAACAGATGTTCAGGAATGGGAACCAAACTGTCCTACTCTGTGAGAGAGAGGTCTAAAATACTTTGTCCTTACTCTCCAATAATTTGTTATTTATGTAGTGGTAAACAATATCTTTATCTACTTACTGACATTCTGGCGTGGAGTTTTATTCTGATACAAGAGGAAGAGCTCTGCCTTTTGTTTGATTAGTCTAGAAACATTTTTTTGGTGCTTTTGCCATCCCTAGGCACTAGTACCTACTTCAAAAAAATTAGCTAAATTTTATAACAGCATATGGAGAAAATGTGCCATATAATTATGAGCCTTTTCTCATTCAAATAAGTTGGTTAAAGTGGAAGGGGGAGTCCTTCAAAGCTGGCCTGTGACAAGTAGAAATTTGGGTTAAAAATGCACTTTTAATAAAGTAGGTTTTCTTTTGCCTGAAGACTGGATGGAATACAGTTTAATTTCAACACTACCTACACCATGCTTAGGAGTACTTTTTAAGTGAAAGGCTATAGTTCAGTGTAATCACCCAATCACTCTTTGTAGATCTGTTGACATCCTTACTACCATGTATGAACAAGAAGATTATACTTTTTGACATCATTACCTAAGACCATGCCTGAAGAATATGCAAGGACCAGGATAAGAAACTTTACGCAGCTGGTATAAGAGGGTATTACCTACAGTTTGTTTTGGGTTGCTGCATAAGTAGGATAAGTTTAGATTATCTCTTAGTTTCCAGACAGTACAAACACAGGGTTCATAATGCAAACAGTTTAAGTACAGAGCCTTCCTGTCTGCTGAACAGAGGGCTTCGATTTTATGTTTCAAATATTCTTCATAAAACCTCTTCCAAGATTACACAAAATGGTAAAAAGCAAAGCAGCAACAGCAATACAAAATAGAGAAAGAGAAAAATGTCAAAAGCCTGGAAATGGCAGCTTCTATCTCTAAAAAGGTATTTCCTGTTCTAGAAGACCAGAAGCATAACATGCAATGTAATTGCCATTATTAGATCCAGACTTTCTCCTTTGCCTCTGAGAAACATCTGGCTATGTTCTGATGTTTTTTTTTTTTTCCTCTGCAGTGAATGCAACCCTATTATCTAGCTGTTGGCCCTGGAAACCTTCTGAAACCAGGTGTCTCAAATAGCATTATCACTTTTCAAAACTGTGGTGAGATGAGTTTTGCCCTAGATGTCTTAAAAGGTATCCTGCAAGGAAAAGATGGAAAGAGGACATAGGAATCAAAATGAAGACAGCAAAATGCTGCTACACAAGGAATAAATAGCAGCAACATGGTCACAGCTGGAATTTTATGTTGGTTTTTGCTGATCAAGAATGGGCGTGGTGATGTGGTGATATAGTACAGGTAAGTATACTTCTCAATGTGGGTATGTTACAGTCAATGAAATGAAAAAGTCACATGTCAATGAGAAAAATTCAGTGAAAACAGGTTCTTGATAATCCTTTATTACAGACATTGCAAATTACATTAACATACAGCAGGGTACTGACATAACCATTTTATAACCATTTTATATCCTCTCAAGAAGCCCTGGAAATTAGTTAACAGCAATAATTTTCATATAACCAAAATATATTCATGTTGTGTTGTCTTTAGTTTATACTGCCTTTCAGTAACACTTTTACATCATTTTTACTGGTAAAGTCTATTGTTGGCAAATTGTTGTCTGGTAAAATTTTTAAAAGGAATAATATTCAGCAGGAATGAAATCCTAGGTCATCTGAAGTGGAAGTGACAGACAGCACTGTCATCAATTTAACAGAACCAGTAGTGTTCCAGGGTAATCTAACCCAGACCTGAAAACCTGCAATATGCCTTTCTTTTCATAGCACATGTGACAGTTTCAGCAATCAGCACCTGTACATTTAGATCCAAGGTGTGATTCACATACCTGGTTTTGCATATTTGGGGAAAAAAAAATTTCGGCTGAAGAGACTTATTTCAGTGAGACAATTTCATTGTGTTTATCAGCAAGAAAAATCTAGCTTTTTAGGCACACAGACCTAATCCACTGAGGCCACCTTTTATTAGGTACCTGAGAGCTGAAGTACAGTTTATGGGTCAGCTTTTGTGGATCATCCTTCAGGAAAAAGAATTGGTTGAGCAATAAGGGACATGTTAATACTTCCTTTTCAGAGTGAGGATGCTGTTTATGTAGCCAAGATTGCCAGAGGACTTTTAATTAAATTTGGTTGTCTGAAAGCTGGGTGCCAAGCCTTAGCCACTTACCTGGTTACTTCTACAGTCAATGAGGGAGAGACTTCCAGTGGGTGAGTTAGCCAACCACAAGACATGAGTGTAGTACTATCAGGGAACAAGATTCATCAGCGTGAATCTCACTATGGAGATCACAGAATCACAGAACGGTGGGGCTTGGAAGGGACCTCTGGAGATCATCTTGTCCAACCCCCCTGCTTGAGCAGGCACACCCAGAGCAGGGGGCACAGGAATGCGTCCAGGCAGGTTTTGAATGTCTCCAGGGAAGGAGACTCCACAGCCTCCCTGGGCAGCCTGTGCCACTGCTCTGGCACCCGCACAGGGAAGGAGTTTTTTGTCACGTTTAACTGCAACTTCCTGTGTTCCAACTTGTGCCCATTGCCCCTTGGCCTGTCGTTGGGCACCACTGAAAAGAGTCCAGTCCCATCCTCTTGACACCCACCCTTTACATATTTATAAGTATTGATGAGATCACCCCTCAGTCTTCTCTTCTCCAGACTGAACAAACCCAAGTCTCTCAGCCTTTCTACATAAGGGAGATGCTCCTGTCCCCTGACCATCTTTGTAGCTCTCCACAGGACTTGTTCAAGCAGTTCCCTGTCCTTGAACTGGGGGGCCCAGAACTGGACACAGTACTCCAGATGTGGCCTCACTAGGGCAGAGTAGAGGGGGAGGATAACCTCTCTCGACCCACTGGCCACACCCCAGGATACCATTGGCCTTCTTGGCCACAAGGGCACATTGCTGGCTCAGGGTCACCTTGCTGCCCACCAGCACTCCCAGGTCCTTCTAGGCAGAGTCACTTTCTAGTAGTTCATCCCCAGGCCTGTACTGGTGCATGGGGTTGTTCCTTCCCAGGTGCAGGACCTTTCACTTGCTCTTGTTGAATTTCATCAGGTTCCCCTCGGCCCAGCTCTCCAGCCTGTCCAGGCCATGCTGAGTGGCAGCACAGGCTTCTGGTGTATCAGCAACTCCTCCCAGCTTGGTATCATCAGCAAACTTGCTGAGGTTACACTCTATCCCATCATCCAGGTCATTGATGAATACGTTGAACAGGACTGGACCCAGCACAGACCCCTGGGGAATGCCACTAGTGACGGGCCTGCATCCAGATCCTGCCCCATTGATCATGACCCTCTGAGTTCTGTTGTTGAGCCAGTTGTCAATCCACCTCACTGTCCACTCTTCCAACCCACACTTCCTTAGCTTGCCTGTGAGGATGCTATGGGAGACAGTGTCAGATGCCTTGCTGAAGTCAAGGTAGACAACATCCACTGCTCTCCCTTCATCGACCCAGCCAGTCATACCATCATAGAAGGCCATCAGGTTGGTCAAGCATGATCTTCCTTTGGCAAATCCATTCTGACTGCTTCTGATAACCTTCTTTTCCTCTACATACCTGGAGATGACCTCCAGGATGAACTGCTCCATCACCTTTCTGGGGATGGAGGTGGGGCTGACTGGTCTATAGTTTCACAGATCCTCCTTCCTGCCCTTTTTGAAGATTGGAGTGACATTTGCTTTCCTCCAGTTCTTGGGCACCTCTCCTGTCCTCCATGACCTTTCAAAGATGATGGAGAGTGGCTTGGCAAGAACATCCACCAGCTCCCTCATCACTCATGGGTGCATCCCATCGGGGCCCATGGATTTGTGAGGATCCAGTTTGCCTAAATGATCTTTAACACAGTCCTCCTCAACCAAGGGGAAGTCTTCCTTTCTCCAGATTTTTTCTCTCGGGGGGCTGGCATGCCTGAGCGCCAGCCTTAGCAGTAAAGACTGAAGCAAAGAAGACACTCAGGAACTCTGCCTTCTCTGCACCCTTCGACACCAGGGCCCCTTCCTTGTTCAGGTGTCTGTTTCTCTCCACTGACTAAAATGTAAGCTGGATGCCTACATTTTAGACAGCTAACATTAGATGAGGAAAGACCACTGATGCTAAAAAAGGGCCAGTGAGGCAAGTTATCAGCATAATTGTGATGGATCTTAGCAAGGACATGATGGCCTAAGGCAATGTTAAGTTCTCTCCTGTAAATGGATGGGAAACCTGTGCAGGTGAGCATAGGACATGAGACTAAATAGATATGCAGACAACTTGTTGACCTAAAAACCTGTTTTGACTCTTGCTCCAAATATTCTTTAGAAATAGGCTGTTTACAGAAGGATGTTGGCCAAAGAGATTTTGAATATTGGTTCATTTGATGCTTGAACTGAAAATATAATAGAACTGAGAGTGGGAAGATGAAGAGGAAGGTTTGTCCTTCTTTAGTAAGTCAAAAAGTTAATTTCAACTTAAAACAACTTTTTTAACCAAATCATAAGTTTTGTTTTACTTTCAAGGCTTAAACTGCTTTTAAATAGTTAGACTTACAAAGGCAGGGTTCACAAAATCGAAGAGAAATTATATTTCTCTTACACTCAAAAGTTATGGTATTCACCCAAGAGAAAGAAAAACAACAAACAGCCCTGGAGTCCTGTTTATCCTCTTTCTAATTCATTCAGTGGGCTTTGGCAGTAAATTCTCCAATTCTCTTCCCTAGTGACTGTTCTTTCAATCTTCTATTTGATGCTTTCTGTTTGGCATAAAGATTTATTTATAACCAAATCTTAGGGCAGTATTTGTATCTCCTCTCCAAATAATGACATAACCACTGATCTCTAAACTCTTTTTCTATTCTGATTAATACTGATTTACTTAAGGGGGACAGAGGCCCATTCCAATGTACACTATAATATTGAACTTCGGGCATTCATCTGAAAAGGAGATGGAAGCTCCAAATTCAAAACCTTGATTTAAATCAGGAGGCAGCCATGTTCAATGAATGAATTAAATTCTTTCACATCACTGAGAATGTCCTGCACCATGTAACTGCCTCAACTTGTTTTTCTTAGCTTTAAGTCCCTATTGGGCAGTCTGGAGGAAAAAAAAAGTACTTTCAGGAACATTGTAATTAATTTTCTGATGTTTTAGATATTTGTGTTCGTTCTGTGTGTGTTTGTGACAGTATGGCCAACACCTTTCACCAAACTCAAACTAGTTTTGCCAGTATGTTTACCTACTTCAAATCACCTTTCCTTTTTGTAGAGAAAATTTGCACAGCTTTTGTTGGTGGGTCTCAAAGGTCAGCACTTCCCAAAAGGAGGGTCTGAGAGGTGCCCAACAAAGAATGGTCTGCAAAATAACAAGCCGCTGGCATCCATCAGAAGGCCGGGTATTTTACCTATGTATTAATAACTACATATAAACATGTGCCTGAGGTTAAACTGTAGTAGATTCCATTCATAGGCAACAAAAGGGGTAGAAGTGCAAGTAGGCATTTAACTGTAACAAGATCAAAAAAGCAGATGAACTACATTGAGTCTGCTTGTGGAAAATATTTCCCTGGTGAAAATCCATAATGGGTTCTCTTCTTTGGGCCATTTAAAAAGAAATAGTCTTCTATTGCCTGTTAACAAGGGCAACATACACCTAAACATATAGATATTAAACACAAATTAAGTGAAGTGTTTTGCCAAAATAACAGATTTAGATTCTTCATATCAAACAATCAAAACAGTAGTATTATTGCCCATAGTATAGTACATATAACATATAATAAAAAAAGCAACCATCTACATTTCAGAGGTCAATCCTTCAATAAACTCTGTTCCAGTGTGCTCATATAACCCTTCATGTGATTAACCAGACCTAAATGACACATTCTTCCACAGTAAACTACTTGCATGATCAGCATTGATGTGAGACCAGATGTCACTCTTTTCTCTCCTGCTTGTAAATCCATACCGCTTTCTGTGACTTTGAACAAATGAAAATTAAAGGACTTGCACAGAGGAAGAGGATTTTACTGCTCTACTATTCATATACGTCACATTGCCTTATAATTTCATGCTGACAGCTTTAGTGAAATCTTTGTTAGTTAATTTGAGTGTAATGCTTTCAGGTAGTGGACATCCAACCATTTCTGAAGGTAATTAGTGAATCAAATAAAATGCTAATGGAAACAGGTAATTACCTAAGAGCCCATGGGTAATAGTGGGAGGTAATTATTTCAGTATCTGCATGCTCTTACTCAAATTGCAGATGGATTGCCACAGCCTTGCTCCAGGAAAGACTGCAGTGTCACTACTTCATTTTTAAAAGGATGGGAGAGAATCCTTGCTTAAGCAAGGGTGCATTTCACACCATAAAAGGAAGCAGAGTCACATAAACACTTTAATTTGATAAGATAGTCTGTAATTTTGACAGGCCAAAGTACTGCAGTGTATGGAAAATGTAGTGCTTCTTAAAAGCAGATTTTTATTCTGTACGAAGTTGATTAGAAAAATAAGATTCATTAAGACATGGATGGAAAACATCTGGTTATATGGCAGATGGTAATTCAGCTATCAACACATCCAACTGTTAAATGAATGGACTGATTTAATACAAAAAGTATGGCTTTCCCTCCTCTATGGCTCATTCATTTGCAGATTGTTGAAGTACTTTTTTTTCATATTAAACTGATCTCTTCAACAATTCAAAATGACTCAAGTCCTCCTTCTCCTCCTTGCCTCTGGCATATACCTTCTCTATTCTTTGTTTTAGCATTGCTGCTAAAACAAAGAAAAATGATTCATCAGTAATGCGGGAAAGTGGAAAATTTGTGTGTCCTTTCCAGACATTATAACACACTGGGCCAAATTTTTGGCTGCTGTTAACATTGATTTCTAGGGAGTTGAACTGACTTTATCTGGTTTCTCCTATAGAGTGGAGAAGGATGTCCTGATTTACTTCCTGAATTCCAAGAATAATTTCATAATCAGAAGTATTGCAGTAAAGATCTCTTTAGATACTGTTGTCAGAAACAGTTTCCTAAAATGACTGCAGTGAATCCCACCCTTAAAAGCAGTATAATAAAACAATTATGAGGCTCTTCACACAGTGCCTTTGATGATCTTGGAGGCTAGCAAAAACTGTCATTATACATGGTGTTTCTTGGCTTTTGACTATTCATTGCAGAAGGCTACATTCTTCCTTGCATTATACTTGTGCAACATCATTGCAGTCAAAAGGGTTGCGAAACTGAGACCTGCAGTTAGAATTTCAGATGTTTGTCCTGCATTTATATTGCTCAATTACTGTGCACTGATTTCCCTGTTTTGTGAGGTCCCTAAATGTCTGTATGTGCTGCAAAGAGGGTCCTTTTAAATGCTTAGAACTGGACAGTTCTTACTCTTTAATGAGTGTAGCAGCTTTGTGTTTGACCCTGAAATTATTAGGAAATAAAATTTCTAGTCCTGGAGTAACAGGGAGAACCTCAGGGGGATACTGACACCAGGTGAGTATGTAGCAAGTGGTTTGGGCTTGGACCAAAATCTAAGAAAGGTGGAGAAGATGTTAACTTAAGCGTAGGCTCTTTTAGTAGGGAGAAGGTGTCAGGACCTTAAGAAAGGACTCCTTTGGGACATCTACTAGACATTAGCTAACAGACCTAAAAGTATTTCACATAGAATAGTAGCTTCAGCTACTGTTTATTACTATTAAACTTATGAGATCTGTACAATATAATTAACACACTGATGGTGATGTTAATCTGGATGAATGAATGTCATAAGCCTACTAGGAACTAAGAGTCTAATAGAATAGAAACAGGAACTGAACAGCAACAAATCAGTATCATGGAGTTAAGAAAGTAATGTCAAGAGTGAAAAATTATGTAAGAAGTCAAGCTTTTTATACCTCACAACAGAAATTAAAACATGTAATAATATGTAAAAATAGAAATACAGATAAAGTATGTATAAAAAAATATATGTTAAAACGTATAATGAAGTACTTCCTTGGTCGTATTGACAAACAGAGAGAAGCAAGAGAAGGTAAAGCTACTGTGAAGATAGGGTCAAAATGAAATATAATAAAATATGGGATAAAAACATTATTCTGTTTTCAGTGAGTGATTTTCAGTGCAGTTGATGTTCTTGGTTAGGACACAGAATGTCCTTTGACTCACACAATCAGGTGCTGCTGTGGCTTTGGTGAGTACAGGAAGCTTCCCACCCATACAGTAATTTCTCAGGAACTGACCCTTTGTCTTCTCCTCTTGAATGCCTGACGTTTATACTGGGCACTTTGAGTAAATACATGACGTCCTCAACTTTACTTCCTGGTAGCTTGAAAACGCATGCTAGCTTGTGAAGTTTGCATATCCAGATGACTAAAAACAATAAACCATAGCAGAGAAATGACAGTATCTTTTATTAAAGTTACATGGCTCATATAGCATAAAAGTCCAGCAGAATGAATGTACCACTACTTCAATATGGGTCATTTACATTGTGTTAGCATAGCAATATCATTATCCCTAACAAGGAAGTCTTCACAGTTTTAAAAATCTGCCCTCAGGAAGCGGACACCAACAGAACCTAGCAAAATCATCTCTAATAAACTATTGATCCGATTTCTCCACAGCACGTGTTTCATTATTTGTTCTTTGAAGTCTGTGCCAAACAAGCTTGTCAATGAAAAATGCCTCTGTCTCATTTAGGGAAAAAAAGGCCTGGCATGCAAGCTATTCTCAAGCTATGTCAGGAATTTAGCATGTTAGAGACTTTGACTGTATTTCTGGAAGTACCTGTTATAAGACTGTGTAGAATTCATGTACACATAGATGTCCAGAAACAGCATCCACTTCTGTTTACATCAGGTTGGGTCTGAAACTTGTTGAACACTGGATTTCTACTACCCAAGAATCCAGTTCAGGAATGCTCCCCTATTAATGAATAGACTTGAGCATGGTCATTGCTTTTAGCACACGTTCCTCCCCAAGCGAAAAAAGCAAAGTGTAAAATTTGCCAGCCATAAAAGCACTGGACAGGCCGTCTTAGTTTATACCCAAAGCAGTTCAGAAACTGTTTTTCAGAAAAAGGTTAGGTAGGTGGAACTTTGGAACAAACTTGCACAGTTGGTATACCTGTGCATAATTGGACAGTCGGCCTTTCAGATAGAAAACTTCCATTCCCTTCCGAAGTCCGCTCACATTCAGGGTATGCTTCTTTGGAGCATAGTGTTTAAAAATAATTTCCCTTTAAGTGAATAAATGACTTGTCAAGACAAATGTTTTCACCAGGAATTTGTATTTGCTGGCATGTTTCAGAGCTGGGATCAATGAGTGGGCACAACTTGAAAAGCCAATCAACCTTTAGATAGTGAAGAACCTGAAAAAATTACTGTTGTTGCTGCAAATGTAGAACAGTAGGTATCTGTTTCCAGCTATAGTAAAAAGGGGGACAGATCATTCAGCAGATCATTATGAAATCAATAGATTCTGGTTTTTCCCATATTTTTGATATGGTTTCATCCATTCATAGAGAGAAAGTTTAACAGTTTTCTGTTAATTTGGAAGATATTCACTTATTTTCACCTTCTTCAAATTGGCACTTTTTGTGTAAATATTTTAAAAAGTCAATTCATACCAGTAAAGCAAAATGTATTTCATAACATCTTTTCTGCTAACTGTTCTCCAAAGTTTTTCTAAGGATTTGCATTATTAATGCAGCTAGACTTCAGTAATAATAGAAGAAAATGAATAAAGGACATTTCAAGGCAAAGGCTAAGTCATAAATGAAGATGCAAAATAAAAACATCTATAAAAATGCTAAAACTTAAAAGGGCATGCTGATTTGTAGAGTCCTAATGTTACTTTTTGAACTGAGGTGGTAATGAAATAGTAGGATTCAACTCACTCAACTTTGCATATATACAGTACAGACATCTGAGCTGGGGTTCCAGATACCTTCTGCAGATAGTGGACAGAATGAGAAATTTTCTGGCATGTAACTGATCTAATCTGTAATTTACCTTTACTGTAAGTGAGATGAGATGCACTCTGCAGTTGCCAGTTCTCCCCATTGGCCACACAGGTGGCCTCTGTGCTAGCTCAGATGGAGGTATCGTCACTGTATAGATTTTGCCAAATGAAGCATATGACAGGTTTTTATTTTTCCAACACAAGTAAATGAAGGAAATACTATTGACAAGGATCTCTGCTTGGTGGAAAAGCATAGACTATTAAAACCTGAGGTTAATATTTGATCTCTTTTCCACCTATGTGGCTCCACTGTGACTTCAGAAAACTTTGTTAAATAGATCTTGATTTATTATTAGGCAGATAAGATTACAGTATAGCTTTAAACATAAGGAAAATACCTTGCTCATTCAAGTTTGGAAGTTCATTTTGTTCATTAAATCTGGACCTAATTAAAGCATTTTGGCTTTTTTTTGTTTTTACTGAGTCTAAAATTATGCAGAAATAATTTGTTCAATGTGTACTAAATAAGTAAATCAGCTATTTTATTTTTGACATCGTGGTTTAATTTGAAATACCCCACTTCATTATTGTTTTGTAATATGGTTTTAAAATCACCTGCTTTGAAACCCCTCACCCAGGACCAAATTAATCTTACCTGAATAAATCTGCTTACAACATGAAGACAAATACCACTGAATTGAATAGACACACTTGAAGGGAGCATAAGATTTTCATAATCAGTGTTACCAATTTTCAAAATCTTATAACATTAAATCAAAAACAATTTTTTGTGCTGAGGAAAAAATGCATATCTCTACACTATTTTGATCATCTCTCACATTTCAAACCCATTCTATTCCATTTGAAAATGGTTGTGAAATATGACTGTAACTGAGAAAATTGGGGGGGTTACTTTCTTTTATTCAAAATTAGCTATTTTCCCAAGCTTTAAAAATCATAATTGCCTAGCAATCAGCACAGAGGAAATCAATCCTTTGAGGTGGATTATCCAGAGACATAAGTAAGCAAAAAACTATTTTTATGTATTAATGGTATAATAAATTAATTGCAAAACCAAACATGATGACATATTGTATATTACAATAAATATACAGTACAGAAAAAGCTATGAAATACTGGCAGATCATTGGGTAGATGAAGTGAAGCTAGCAAACACCTATTCAGACATAGTTGAGATTGTGATTTGCCACTTTCTGGCAAAGTGATGAAAGGAAACACATAGTTTTTACCTCCACAGCCTCATGGCCTGAATGTCCACAAAGAGAAGTCTTGTGGGAACAGACAGTATGTGGTGGAATAAATTAAGGAAAAAAGATAGCAATCCAAAAGAAATTAACCACAGAAACTTCTCTCAGGAACATTTTGATGAAGATGTTATTCCATTTTTCTGGAACACGGGTAGAAGATAGTGTAATTAATTTTTCAGATTTGTAAAAAATATCTCACATCTCAGAATACATGTGCAAAAAACCCACCAAAGCCCAAAACAAAACACTCATGAAATTTCATGCATGAACACACACCTCCCCAACCCCAGTCATCTGTGTACTCTCACCTCTTGGGGAGAAGTATGAGGAAAGAGACTGCATGCTGTGTTTAGTGTTAAATGGTGTGACACCTATCTCTACAGCTTATTTCTGTAGGCAAAGTGCAGATGGGGAAGAGTGAACCATAACAATGCTTTGTCCCATGGGAACATCTGTCTCACCAGAGTTGACCTGTAGTCCAGCACGAGATCTATTTCTTTTGTCACGCATTTGCCCATGGGGAGTAAAAGGGGAAGCCAAGAGATAGCTTGGGTGAGTAGGTAAGTGAATCATTTCACAATTAGGAAAATAATAATTAAAAAAAGACTTTATTTTTCAAAAAAGGCTCTAGCCTATATATAGACAAGATTTACTGATTTAAAAAATAAACAGTAAGTTTTAAAGGTAAAATTAACCTGACTATACATTCTTGTCAACCAGCTTTATTCTGCAGGACATTTTGAATAATGCAGAAAAACAAAGTAATTGCATCGTCCAGAAGAAAAAGAGCCAGCAAGGCTCTCCTGATTCTGCTAGATATTGATTTCTCTTCTCTAATGTACCAAAACTTGGTCATCACAGTAACAGCTGGAGGTAAGAACTGCAGTTGCCCTGGGAAGAACCAAACTGGAAGGCACATTGCCCAAGGGAGAGTAAAGGAGACCTGAAGCCTCCCAGCATGGCCCTAGGAATGGGCAGCCTGGCAAGCAAAAAGCCAGCTGAAACAGGGTAGGGAATGTCCTAGAGCAGGCCAAGGTTGCCCAGAAGGTCAAGTCAAGAGCTGTCAGGTCGCTGCCTTTGGTACGAGGGGGAAGAGTTGATACAGGTCCCCCAGGGGATGACGAGGAAAGTGAAATCAATGTGTGATTTTGTGAAGAGAATGAAAAAGAGTAGTTGAGTGACAGCCTAGTGATCAACAGGATGCTTGTCTGGCAAGTTAAAGTAGTTTGTCTGGTTTAAAGGTAAAGCAATAAAATGGGTCAAAAGGTTGTGACCAGTCATTCTAGTTCACTAGATGATAATCCACTAATTCACAAGAACCTGTGCTGGGACTATTAACTGTACAGTTATCTCAGAACTGAAAAGCCTTAAAACAACCATCTAATACTAATATTTTGTCAGTTTATATTTGCCCTTTGTATAGTTAAACATTTATTTACAAAATATATTTTCTGTTACTCGTATGACAAGCTTAAAACAGACAGAGAAGAGAAACCAGTACATGATGTATCTGCTTAGATATAAGATCCTAAATGTGTCAGTCTTCCTCTTGTAAGGGTCTACTTTCTCTGTCTTACTAAGCAGGTGTTCTTCAACACCCTCAGAGGGAGACTCTGGGCTCCTGCAGTTTCTGCCCCATAGAATTTGCAGGACACCTTTTCTGCCACAGCATCACAATCACTGTGCTCAATATATCACACATGCAGAGCTATGACTGCTGGGTTTGGTACTCACAGAACAACAAAACCTCGTCAGCCCTGAGATACTGAGCGGGAGTACTGAGAGACAGAGAAAACAATTAGGTGTGCCGAGGCTAAACCACACTTCAGTCATATTATTTCTCATGCTGTAAATGTTATTAGTAGGTATTGATTCATTTCACTAGTAACCATGCAGCAAATCGAAGGCTTTAAAACCTCCTGCTTGGTGGGAAGTTTGATATATACTGGTCTGTGCAGTGGTTGTAAATGGGTCTGGTTCATTATATCCATATAATTAAGTTAAAAAGTCATGAAAATGAAATATTCTGGAAAATCTAGAAATATTTCCTACACAGCATGAACAGCATAATAGAAATACAGGTTTCTATAGAGAATAGCATGCATATACTGAATATTAATCCATACTAAAATTTTCTTTTTACAGCAATGAAAAGCAATGAAAATTTTTTGGAGATTAAAGTGTGACGCCTCAGATGAGCAGCCCTTTCAAACCCCAGCTGGACCTGTTAAAATGAACAGAAATACATCAGGAGCAGGGAATTAGGTGTGACTGAGAAGAACACAAGCAACCCAGGGGCAATTTAGGCTTATTCCCTTCTGCAGTCTCCAGACTCATATTCATATTTACATTAAGCCATATGCTCATAATATATAATAATATGTGCATTACATGAATTTGGCTTATACTGTAACAGGAACAATGCTCACAGGGACGAGCCCACAATGAGGTTGGTGGGAATCCCCAGGGTGCCCACAGTGCCCTGGCATGGTACCTGCCTACTGAAGGGACGTGGTCTGGTACACTTTGTAGCCTGACATGCTAGTCCATCCGGGATTTTGTGTGGCCAGGAGAGTCCAGGAAGGGCATGGCACTTTTTGTTGCAAGCGTCAGTATATTGTAGGTAGCCTAAGCACACTTTCATTTTAGGCCATTTGTAAGGAAATTATGAATGAAATAGTTTTGGAAATGTAAGGTTTCTTCTCAGATCAAGCAGCTTAGATATGTGGATGCAGCCAATAAGACCAACACCCAACGTTTTGTCAAAGTTCCCCATGGATACTTCCATGTCTGCATAGAAAGGGTCAGAGGAATTCAAGTGCTTTGAAGTTTATATTAAGCAAGGATTTTTTCCATCCAGAAGCTGAAGGAAGCTTAATTCATCTTTTTGTCACTACTTTGGCAAACCCTGCCTGGGGACCACCCCAATTCTGGCCACATCTTGGCAGATGGTGGCTGCTAAATGGAGCAATGAAGCTTTAATTGATGTAGAGGATTTTGCCTATTCTGCTACTGGCAACCCTTGTTCCAGCTTCTCTGAGAAGGCTGCCTGCAAGTAGAGGCTTGGGACTAATTTTCATAAAAATTAGGCATTAAAATTAGGAGGGGAACCATTGTCCACTGCAGGGCTGCTAAACTACACTGAGTAAGGATGCATAACACTGTCTGGTATTTATGTCGACAAGTTAACAAAACCCTGTAGTTCAAAGATACACATGTAAGTTACCTGATTTAAAAGATTTCCAGGTGCTCAGTCTAGCTCCAGATATTGCAAGGATGTATATGGCAAACACCTCACTAGAGAGTGAGTTCTGTTTATCTGGTATGTGAATGTTCTGCATTCCTATTGACAAACTTGAAACGCAACTTGCACATACTCTTTGTGTAAAGACAAGTGTAAATAGGACATGTTGGATTTTAGCTGTTGGATAGACAGCTCCTGTTATTACTGTGCAGCCAATGACACATTAATGTTGGGCTCTTCTGCTGCTTGCTGGACTGCCTGAATACAGAAATTGATTCAGAATCGAATGGAGTTCATGGCCAGAGATGGCCACAGGCACTGGTAATCGAAATGGCAGACTGCAGAGGGAAACACAGCACAAGGATAGTCCTTGTTTATGTATTTCTAGGTCTTATAGCAAATAAAATACCAAAAATTTTTCCCTTCTTGATTAAACACATAACTAAAGCCAGTTTATTAGCGAGAATCATAGGTGTACAGGCTTTATCAGGAATCTTTTCAAACTATTTCTTTTCTTGGCAGGAATTAGAATGTTTTAAATGGGTTTCTTTTTGTTTGTGGTCCAAAAAGGTCTTAAAAAAAAAAGGCACCATTTGAAATGAATGTATCCTGGGGGATTTTTTTTCTTTCCTACTCTTTTTATCCACCTCTTTTTCCTCAACATTTATTTTATTTTGACAGTGTCTGCATTTTGCCCTTCCATCTAACTTTCCACTGCTGTGAGGAGTGTTTTGGAAAAAGAGGTGGGGTTTTTCTTATTTTCTGACATAAGGGCTAGGAAAAAAATTGCCTGATGGAGTTATTACCTTCAAGTACTTTGCCAATCTGATGATAATGAAAGCTATTTCCTCCTGTAGTTAAAAATACACTTTTCAAAGTAATCATTTCACTCCTCCAGCTACTTCTGGTGACTCATTGCCCCAAGGCAAGGATGCACAGCATTGTTTGTGAAGTTCACAACCAAAAGAATATTAAAAATACACCATTCTGTAAATCAGTGTTTCCCTGAGTGTGAAAAACAATTAAATTCAGATGGACGTGTAAATCTGAAACTGAAATAAACCATATGCAAAGATCAACATACTAAATAACAGCTTTAGCCACTTGATCATTGATTTTTGAAGGTGATATTTGGAAACAGCCTGGCATAGCGTATAAAGCAAAATAAGGGCAAATCAGTGTTTTGAGAAATACCTGGATGCTTCATTCAGGCCGATAGAAGCTTTGCAACCCCCACTTAGCCCACTCTGGATCTCTAGGTTCTTGTTACATCCATATAGTTCAGGTGTTAGGATATTTCCACTATGTTTCATGGACTTTAGCTCCTCCTGAGGAGCCTGCACTTTTGGTTAATCATCCCAAGTTCTTTTAAAGTATTTAGTGGGTTAAAAGAGTTATAGTTATTAATGAATTAAGCCTGTTGCCCTGTAAAGACTCATGTTCAATAGGGTTCTTCTGAAAGACTACTGACCAGCCCATCCCACTACTGCAGAACTAAACGTAACACTTTCCCAAGAACAGAAATCCCTGACATTTAGGTAAAGGCACTCCAGGTTGACAAACATCTAGAAAGCTGACTGTTATACTCAGGTGGAAAACTGTGGTAGCAGGACATATGGATGTTTACAAAAATAAATAAATGAAGTAAAAATGGTGTCACCTCTAAGTGCTGAAACTTCCAGCAAAATCACTCAACATAAGTATTACTTGACTATATAACAAACTCCTGATGCAGCCTCTCTGGTGGCAGAGTACCATACATTGTGTGGGAGGAGGTGCAACTTTTATTGTAACTGTAGTTTATTAACCTTCTGCTAAGGAAGTCGCTGAAGAAGTGACGTATTGCAGGGAAGAGAACAAGAATCTGCATAAAGACCTCTCCACCTCTACTGCTGAAGCAGAGATGCTCTGGTGCGTGAGCTCTGCTCATTGCTGTTCTTTCACACTTCTAATCACTGAAACAGGCTGCTGTGATTATGGAGGTGGTATGTTGGGTCTATGCAAAGCAAATCAGTCAGCACATGTGTGGGCAGCCGCCTTATTGTAGTTTAGAAAGGTTTGTCAGCGAGCTGGAAGGATGGGTGGTTGGATGAGCGGCAGAAGCAGCTTGAGGCTGTGTGGGAGCGGAGCCGGCGGCCTTGTTCATGCTTTGCCTGTGGAGGGGAAAACTGATGCTCCGCTGGAAAGGAGTTAAAGTGCTGAGAAGTTCCAGTAAAACATAGAAGCTAAATTTTAGCTAAAGCTAAAAAATAGCAGGCTGGCTCTTCCTGTTGAGTAAATCAGCAGGGATGTGTTGAATCCCTAGTTTTACCTCAGTTGAGGATCTCATCCTGTGCATCTCTTCCTCTTCTTGCACCACCCTGCCAACATTCTGAGGGATAATTGGATCATCTTGACTTGACCACATGCCAGTGTAGGGGTGGGAGGTGGGAGAGGTTGGTATCATAAGAATTTTTAATATCAACTCTAATGCATTTAGTATAATTCATATTTAAATATAATTTTGAATGAATTTGTTGCTATAGGATGAAATTTTCACGTATGATAAAAATTTGCTCTTTTTTCCACTATTGTAGAATGGTTTAAAAAATAGCAGCTCAGTTGAAATCAAGAGAAACACTTTAACATAAAACTATTATAGTGAGGAAACAGTTAGTGTGATCTTGTCTCAGAAACCTGGAGCCTGAATTTGTCAATTAGTCACCTGAATTTGCAAAGCTATTATGTACAATCTAAATGTATTTTCAGAAAATGCGCAAGCTTGCATGAAGGAATTTTTTGTCCCTTCTTCTGAAACCAGTGCTTAACTTAAGAAAAATTACTAACATTTTACCTGGCAGCACAGCATGCACCTAGTTTGAAGTTAATTTAAATAAATGAGAGGCCATTCACCATTGCAATTAATTGTCAAGGCTTTCTTTATTAGAGTTCATTTTTGAAAAGGCAGCAAGGGAAGTGTACTTTGCCTTCAAAAACTTTAAAAGGAAAACACATTTCAAACCCTAAAAAACCTTGTCTGTAAGCCAGTTGCACACATTTAACACACAATTAGCTGGAAATCAGTAAGATTTACTTTGACCAACTTCAAGCACCCAGAATTGAATAAGCCCACTCCTATGTTTACAGTCTAAAAGCAACATCAGTCTCTGCAGAATCGGGGGTTTTGTGCATAGAAGGGACAAGAAATGGGTTTTGTGAGATGGCTCTTTTCATCCTCCCAGTTGTTCTCTGTGAATCTCATATCATCATCCTGGTGAATTTCCTTCAGAACTAACAAATTTCCAATAATCAGCCCAAGTTTAATACGGTATCAGTATTCATAACAAGAAAGAACACCTCTCTATACTTTAAGACTTACCATAAAGCTTCAAAAAAGAATAGCAACTTGGCGTTTCTTAATCTGAGCTTGCTCCAGCTCATCTCCTCTGTTTCTTATTGCCATTCATACCCTTGTTTAAAATAGCAGAGTCTCCATCAATTTTTATTTCCCTGTCATCAATTATTCCTCTCAGCCTTGAGCCATATTAAACCAAAGCTTTCATACTTTCCATCCATTGTCATCTGTCTCATGTTCAGCTTTTACTTGTGCTTAAGGCACACTTAGCAAGAAAAAAACTCCACACTGTGTGATCAAAGTATGGTTAGGATTCTATCTTTTATTCTGTTACTTTAAGACTAAAATATAAGCATTAGAGGTAGGCAAATAATTTGTAATGAAAAGTAAATAAGAGAAAATTTTTTTGTGACTACTGTGGTTTATCTGTAAAACTTTGCAAATTTATTAAATTCAGAACATGCCATAAAGTAATACAATATGGGCTGTTACAAATTACGGAATGCATGTGCATTAAATAAAGTCAAAATATAATGTGATATTAGGTCATCAAAGTGTCAGTGTACTTTATACCCCCAAGCTGTTTATAAATAGGTAGCAGCATTGAAAGGTTCATCATTTCAGGAGATTTATAAATAGGTATGTAATGTTTTTCCCTCCATGAATAACACATTTTCAATGTTTCATATTACAGCTTGAAAATCATGTCATACTCATTACTGTACATTAAGCCACACGACTTTGGCTCTTCTCTGAGATAATTAGTAAGAAAAAAAAACCATAGTACATTAAAGCTGGTAAAAAAGGCTAAGAAAGTCACAAAAAGAGAACTCATTTTCAGTCATGATTACTGTATGCATTGAGTTCCATACAGCAAGCACATGCACAAGTATATTCATACAGTTTATACCATTAGCTTGGTTCTGATAGAAAACATTCCTTTTTTTTTGTGGCCAAAATCTATTTGGAAACAATGCAGCTAAATATGTTAATTTTCCAAACTGATTTTTGGACAGAGCCTTTCCATTCATTTGTGGCTTAAAAACATTCAGATTTTACACAAAGTCCTGTCCCATACTCTAGGGAATATGGTCCCTAAAGTCACTTCAGAAGACTTGCTTTCTTTTCCCTTCCAAGGGAAGATAATCCACCCTTGATCCTGACAGACCCCTGCACCTCTTACACAGAGGCGAAGTTCTGGCATGTCTCTGGACATCCTTTTCAGACCACCCGAATGCGCTCAGGGAATGAAAGTGGATTGAGACACTACTATCCTGCTGTATGATAATGCTGATGAAAATGAGTAGCATGGCATAAGGTGGCTCAGCTCTTCTGGAAGGTCACAAAAAATGACAGCCTAATACTCTGTCATTAAAACAAATGAAAAACATCACCAAGAGACATTTAGCTGCAGATATAAGACAGGAGATTACAGGAGTCTGGATGTAGGAAAAGAACAGAGAGAAATGGCTCTTTCTTTCTAACAGCCTGTAAGACCTTATTAAATTAATATCCTCAGATTTTTGAAAAGTTCAGCATTTTGGGGATTGCAGTTGCTTTTACAGAGCAAATGCAAAATGACACTGAAGTAAGTCTCAACTGTTTTAGACTTTGGTTTGCTGGTGTTTTCTCTATGGATATCACAACTCTGTGGCATTGCTTGCAGGCTCTGGTTTTGTTTTGAAAGTAGAACACATCTTGTCTGAGAATCCAAAAGTGACTTTCTTCTTGCTTAAGCAGGGACCCACAATGATCGCAATGAGTCATGCTACAGTTTTGCAACGGTGTTTTCCAACTGAGGCTGATTTGCTCTAATGGCTATTGATTCAACAAACTGTAACTTGGAAGAAAGGAGGAGCTGTAGATGGAGCTGGACTGGAGGAATTAAATTACCCTAATGTAACTTCTAATGGACCTACCAGCAGTGTCCACTCCTTCCAGAATGCCCCCAAACCAGCTCTGTGCCTATTTTCAACCATTATCACAGGCAGTTGCATTGCTAATGCTGTGTATTGATAAAAGGATAAATGCTATTTTTGCTCTCAGTGTCAGGAGGGCTGGGTATCACACTAAAGGCATAGATTGCTGAAGTTCTGTCCTTGAAATAGTCATGGCTTTCAATTTCTTTCTCAGCATGTGTTTAAATATTCCCAAGAGCCCCAAACTGCCTCCAGTTGCTTCCTGTTTAAATAAAAGATGATTCCTCTTTTTATTCTGTGGAATCCATTCAAAGGAAAAGGTCATCCCCAAAGGGAGAAAGCAATTTCCTTATTCTTTATTTCAGAGCTCTAGGGATTTGTAAGTTTCCCAGAACAGTCTCCATTTTTTTTAATTGATATTCTTTGTTAATTTTTTTTAAGGGGGGGTGTGTGTGTCAGGTTTGTCTAGTTCTAAAGCAAAGCTTTCACAGCATTTAGAGTTGTGAAACCCCTGGCAGCTCAGAAATGCAGCATGCCTGAGATATCCTCAGATTAGATAGAAGCAAAATTAAAAGAACTTATTACTTTTAATGTTCTTTGTTTCAGTTATGCCTGACACCAGTGACTCTAAATGTGCCTTTCTTTCCCACTTAATAAGGGGAGACCATGAAGTATTTCACAGGGATGGATTAATGTTTAATAATAAGCATTTCCTGAGTGGTGACCGCAAGGTTTTGCTTTTTCAGAAGGTTTTACATTTTTGTCTGAACATTGATATGACCTAGCCATTAGATTGATGGGGGGAAAGTACTCCAGCAGTCTCAATGATATTTGAAAAGAGATTTGTTTTCCTCATGATGTAATAAAGCATACTGATGTTAAAAGTTACTTTTATCTTTTTTTTGTGTGTGTGTGTGTTATGTCTTACATTGATGAAAGTAGATTAATGAATAATAGAAATAGATAAAACCTTCAAGGGTAAACCCTGTGGACATAGTATGTACCAGCATAGATGGATCTAAGTCCATTGATTTCTACAGAAGTTCAAGCTGAGAAATTAAAACTTAAACTCTCAAAATAATTAGATTCAATTACAGAAATATTTTTATTTTTTGAAGAATGGATGATAGATGGATCATTCACATGATGTGGACAGCTGCTAGAATAAATAATGATATGCTAATATTTATTTTAAATGTTATTTTAATATTCAGCAGTCTTTGACTATGTTTAAAAAAATCACAGTTAGAAAACCAGTATCTTTGGCAAGAATAATCTTAGTTTACTTACATTTTCCCTGCTTCTTAGAAAGGAGAAGGTACTTCCTGAATTACTCAACTCTGCCGAACCAATAATATGCAGAATGTGTTTTATATTTATCATTTAAGGCTTCTTTTACTTTATTTACAGCTTCTTTACCCCACTTCTCCCTTCCTACACAAACTTTGTTTAGTTAGAACTTTGGAAATACTCTGATCATTAGGACGAGGATGAGAAATGTTGTTGTGGCTCCCTGTCACCTACTTGACTGCCTCAACTTGGCTTTGGGCTTTGTCACTGACCCTTCTTTCCCTCACATCTCCCTGACCTTCCTCCACCCAAGCACGCGCCAGGCTGTGCAGTAACTTATCCCCCTTCACCTACCCTTCCCATAGGCTGCTCCAAGAAGTGTGAGACCAAAGGTCATATTCAGTGCCAGCCATTTGGGTCCTGCTCATCACAACATGCCTTGCAGTGGCCCACAGCACAGATTGCAGTCTGGAGACTCTGAAGTGATGAACATTTTGTCACTGCCTGGTGTTGCCAAGGTTTAACTTTGTTAGGCATGGACAATTGTGAGCACAGCAGCCACTCTCATGTGATGATAGGAGGGAATAAAAAACAATCTGACCAAACTCTTTGAAAACAAGAGTCATTAAAAGCTGGGGTTTCAAGCTTATGTAAGTGAACAAGTTTAATTAATATTTACAAATAGAAAAGTCATTTAGAACTGTCTTGATATGCTCATGTGTAACTCAATAATCAGAGATGAGAAGCAAAGTCCTGCAATCTACTTTCCTTAATGTAACATTAAGGGTATATATTTTTATAAGTAGGCCACCATCTTTTCCTATCCCATACAAGCCCAGATTGATTACCTCTTACATGTGCATTTATTATTCATAAGTATGTACTGAAAACTATGGATTAACCCTTTTAAGAGCATGGTTGATTTGTGAACTTTCTACCTAGCTTTCCATATTTCTTTTTTGTGATAGATAACACTGTGAATGGATGACTGAATCATTTTAACAGTAGAGCTAAGAATGGAATGTCAGACTATGATATAAACTTTCCTTATAAATAATCATCTAGATTAAAAAAAAAATCACAGATGCTAAAAACCCTAGAGCTTTTTAGCATACAAACTACATCATATAGTTGAGAGCCTTAATGGGTAGTGAATAATGTGAGCACACAATCATAACAAACCACACTGATGGTCTCTGTTCATGGAGTCGTTGTAGATGAGGCTTCCTTGACTGTGTGTCTGATGCTGACTGAAACCATGTATGAGAAAGTGTTCTATTAAGCTGACTGAAATTTCACAGAGGTGCCATCATGGCTATATAATATTTTAAATCTGACTATGATTATTGCTGCTTGGCTTGAACAGATGAGATTGAGGAGGTCATGCGTGTGTGACAAAGATAACAGAAAGGATGACAAAAGACAAAATATACTAAAGAGAAAAAAGTGTCTGTTACTATTCCATCCAAGGTACTGGAAGTGATCTCTCCAGCAAATGAAAGAGGCCAGTGATTCTTTCTAAATTTGCATTTAATTTGCATTTAATGCACACACAATTGTGTGCAATTACAAACTCATTTGTACCCCTAGATGAGTATTCAAATGACTATGTGCAAAAATCTGCATAAGCACATTTACAGTCTGTTTTACAAACCTGA
Organism: Phalacrocorax carbo; assembly: GCF_963921805.1. Taxonomy (NCBI): domain Eukaryota; kingdom Metazoa; phylum Chordata; class Aves; order Suliformes; family Phalacrocoracidae; genus Phalacrocorax; species Phalacrocorax carbo. The sequence continues at coordinate 114,084,507 of NC_087515.1, forward strand.
ATAAAATATCTCCATGTGGAGAGACCTCTCTCCAGCACTGGCTCAATAAACATTTCCAGAAATGAAAATATGTAAGTCTGACCTATAAAATTCTGTACTCTTTCAATACTCAGGTACCACCTAGGAGCAACATAACGGTAAATTCCCAACCTGAGGAATTAACCAAACCAAATCACATAGGACTGCTGGAAAACTCTGACAAGGATGCACTGCCTTTTCCCCACTTCTACCTTCTCTAATGAACAAATTGTTCAAAGATATAAACCAAGCTGTTGTAAAACTTCAGATGAAAGAACATGCAACAGGTGGCAACATATGTGTCCAGTTAGTTCCAGCCAAAACAGTCTAATTTGCAGAAAAGGGTACAGAATTTTGCTGTGACTCAGCTGAGGGGGCGATCCAAAGAGAAAAGAGGCTCTAGCTCAAGTGCTAGACCTGCTGAAGAGAATACTTATTAATTTAATGGCATCTCTAGACTATCCCGACCTACTGGGTATACAATAATTCATTTTATATTCTAAATTTTGTCTGTCTGCTTCGGGCTCAGTTTCCCTTGGGATTTGGTTGTCTTCTGTTGCTCCATTTCCAGACATATTAAATTAAGAGTATTATATAGGTTAAAGCTTAGGAAAGAATAAATTAATTAGGCCAAAACCAAATAATGGAATCTCTGAACTTTCAGCCATTCTAATAAACATAATTGAATATTTTATTATTTTTTAATATCTGCAGTCTCCCTCTAGCGGTGATTTAGTCACTGCTTGAACCATTTAACACCTTTATAAGTGCAATGTGATTATGTCTTGTCTGAATTAATAATTTTGATGACAAATATATCAAAAGCAATTGTTCTGACCAGCAACTAGTGGCACTTGCATGTTGAATAATGAAAATAAGAATGACGGAAGCAGCAGCCTCATGAAGGCAATAGTCAAAATAACAAACAACCTATTAGAATAGTGACTGAAAGCTATTGCTACCTTCTGGGTATGTGGCTGGGTTTTAGTAGTTTCTTTTGAATTATGTCTTCAGAATTACAAGCACTATCGTAGTTATGAAGGTAATTCTTCTGGTTTACACCAAAACTAGCACACTGCGGCCTAATAGTGTTCTAAAGCTCATGTGGATAGGCCTAATTACTGACACCGCATAATGCAAGCATGTGATTACATTTCATTATATGGAATATAACTGAATGCTAAGCATATACTTAATGCTGAAAAAGGGTATTTTCCTACATCAGATCATCAACAACTACTGGAATGATTCAGGAAATTGTATTTTCTTCTGATAAAAATGTCCTAGTGAGGGAAGGAGAGAGGAAAGATGAGTGGGTGGCTACTGTTGAAAAGAGTTTGAATTAGAGGTTTTTCTTTTGGCAAAGAATTATTTTTGGGAATCCTTTTTGAGCAAATAGAACACTGATGGTCAGTTTTCACTAAAAAGAAGCCAAAGTGCACCTCCCGTCTGAAACCAAGCCAAGTAAACCAAGCCAAACTAGAAAGCAAAACAGAGTTTTATAAATTAGGGATATTTCTTGGGAAGGTCTCAATTATTACAAAACCACATTTTTCACAAAATTCACATTTTGACCGACAATTTCCATTAGGCATGTGTATTGAAAGAGCTTTTCATTCTGAGCACTTGACATCTCAGGTATATTGGCTGGCTGTAGTAATAATGGATAGCTCTTATATAAGCACTTTTAAATACTATCTGCTAAAGAGCTTCATGAAAGTGATCAAAATATTTTTTTTTTTAATCTGCACTGCTAAAAAACAAAAAGAACAAATTTACTGACAGCTTTCCTATCAGATTGGTAATAAAATCCAGGAATTTCAAGGGACTAAATTTCTTCATGTTTATTTTGTTAAAGACATTTTCAAGTAAACTAAACTAATGAATAAAAAATACAGGGACCTTGAAACCATCCAGTTTTGCTAATTCTAAAGTTATATTTAAAATTATATTAAAATGCTCTTAGGAAAACTAAGCCTCCTTCACTAAACATGTCAGAAGAAAACCCTTTGTTTGCTTTTGAATATGTCAAGAAAACATTGATAACAAAAATGTATCTTTTAGAACAATAGAAAACTAATTTTTCTTTCTGAATTTTCAGAAGTCTGAAATCCTGCCAGTACAGTGAACCCAAAAGTTATTTGCAAAGCTGTACCCTTATGTGAACCAAATCCCCCTGTAAGGTAGGTAATACAGCAATGTGTACCAGCATTTCTTCTTTATAAACTGAGCTTTGTCTGGGGATTGGGTTTCTTTGGCCAAGGCAAAGGAAGAGCCAATTAATAATTATTTATGTATTTACAAATTATTTATTTATTTTTAAGAAAGGTAAACTTTAAGATGCATAGGTTCTACTTTAAACTAATACAATCTCTTTTTTGATGTTTCTCAAGAAAGGGTATAAGGTGCAGAGATTTAAGATATTTCATTTCACTCCAGTGAGCACATATTAGCCCAACAGATTGTGGTTTTGAGATTGGATATTTAAGCAATTATATAAAAAAAGAAGAGTAGTCAGTTCGATGGTTTCTGAAATATCATTAACAGCTCGATAAATTAATATTCAGCATTAAAAGGAAAAAAAGTAACATTATTACCTAAATAATTTGAAACTATTAATTAAGTATATGAGACAGTCAAACAACTGGAAAAAGCTTTAAACTGTTTCCTACCGTTTAGTGGCTTTTGTCATGTTCCTCCTTTTTCACACTCAACCAATCCCTTTTTTCTTTTGAGACAATTAAGGCGTTGCCTGAACTCAGTTTTGGAGCCTGGCCTTCATGGTGGCAGTAAGATGCTCTGTGTACTTATTAGCAATACAAAGTAAGAAAGTAAATATCAGATACTGTTCTTCCTGTTGTCATTCTGCATATTAAGAAAGCTGCAGCTATTGCACTTTTTGAGACTCCCTTCCCAGGAGATAGTTAAGCTGGCATTGCCATCCTTTTTTTCTGTAATGAAAATAGTACAAATGGACTAGTATGGACAAATAATTAAGGTCTAAGAATGGATATATAAAATATATCCTCCCTGACTGTCTTTTCATCCTGTCCTAACCATGTTTTTCACTTTCCCTCCTTACTTCTTTGCGCTGAACACTGATATGGGAGAATTCAGCCCAGAGCTAATATGTCATTTTTAAGATAATGATTTTGAGTATCAAATGTTTGGCCTGCACTTTTGGAATAGCAGACATATTAGATCACTCATTTTGTGGTGCCCTTGTTTATTGGAAAGCAACTTGTACTTTATCTTCTCAGCCACAGTCATGTATAATGTTTTGGGCAGCAGAATCTAGTTTTGATCATTAAATTATATATTTAGAGCTGCATTCTTATTGAATTTCCAGGTTAACTTTTTCGCTGTGACTGCCTATTTTAGTTATGTCTGCAGTAGGTAACTGAATGTCTCTGTCCTGACATAATGTCATGCATAAATAAGAAAATTAAGAAAAAACTCTTTTTGCACAAAATAGAAATCTTACCCTAGCATGCTATATTTTGGAAAGACTACGATGTTAGCAAAGCAGAATCTAAGGCTTATCTGGCAATGCATCTTTCATTCTTGCCCAAGACATTCTTCCTGAGAAAACCCTGCCATCAGTCCTTTTACATAATAGGACATAAAAAATAAAGCAACACATTGTAACACAATGGTCAATCTTTACAGGCTCTCTGACAAGTTACATTATCAGGCCTCTGAAAATCTGCACTGGGGGATGCTGAAAAAGCATAAACTGGAATGTGGTGAAGAAGTATGGAGACATAACATTAAGAAACACTTCAGAATAATAGCGTATAAATTCTGTATGACTCAACAGCTGTACAGGTACAGAAAGCCCAGCATGACATTGTCTGATTTAAGAAAACTTGAAGGCAGAATTAATCATTGATGTGGCTATTTCTGGAAATGGAAGAGATTTTGAAAGGGAGGAAAATGTGAAAACCATACAGATTGAGTGACTGTACCATAAAATAAGATTTCTCTTGGTAATTTAGCAGTAAAATTAAAATGCAGCCAGTTCTCAGATGTAACAAGAATGTATTGGACACAGAAATTGTCTGGATTTACATATGATGCTTGCCAAGTCTACCATTCTTGGAAATCCCTCCTGCATTCCTGTTTCTCTAAAGGGGATTCATGGTTCATTTGTTTGCTTCCAAAAATGAACATGAACAGAATTCCTATCCTTATGGAAGGATGCACACTGTAGCCTAACGTTCTCTATGCTAGCAATCCAAGCAGCTTCGGGTACCTTTCCTCAAAAAGTCAAAGAGTAGAGACTGTCATCAACAAACATGATAGAGAACATAATCTGTGTTCAAATCTCTGACAGCTGGACCTTCAACATCCCAGGTAGTGTCTGCATTGAAATAAAAACTGGAATAAAAAGAGAAATAAGTTACAAAGAGAAATAAATAGTACAAGAAGGCAAAACAACTAACAGAAAAGAATAAAAGAAGGGAAAATTGTCTGGAGGCATGACAATTTGGGCAGGAGCTACCCAGGAGCATGACACACAGTACAGTGGTGAGGAGAGCTTCCCACTAAAGAGCCAGAGAAATATTTTGAAATACGGCTCAGTCAAATGAGTATTTTAGCTGAAAGATCAGCAAGAAGGAGGCTTACCCACACCTGGTATTATGACTATATGCGAAGCAGGCTTGGCAGGAGTGTTTAGGGGAAGAACCTGAACTGAGTTTCCAGGTTCTTTGATGTAGGTATAACAGATATCCAATTGAAAAGATCTTTAAAGACCTGAATAGCACAGAACTACCAACTCCTAAGAACTTGTATAGGTCCTAAACAATATCACCAGGGCTTCATTCTGATCACAGAGACTCCAAATTGTACAGCCAGAAATTTCTGCTGCTTTTGCAAATGTTATGGACCTTGGCAAACAAGTTTCTTTTCAGCACTGCTCTCTCAAGTCTATCTGCTAGTCCTGCCTGGTGGTAACACCGTGTATTAGGAAAGGCTGGAGGGAGAGCACCATTTCATGAAGTATGTGGGGAAACAGGTTTTAAATTCATTGAAAGCTGAGTGCTTAACCTGCTAGCTTTTCCCCTTTGCCTGTGCTTACAAGTTAAGCAAGTTTAACATTAATCAGAGGTATCTAGGGTGATAACTGGCTGCAGTAAAAAAACCTGCACAAACCAATCCAAAAAAACCCCAACCTCAGACAACCCTTCTCCCTCTCCAGCTCTGCAGCAGGTTGCTCTGTTTTTCCTGAACCGATGCCCCCACATATTAGGAACAGGCTGCTGCTGGAGCCATCACCTTTGGAGTGTGAAATGGAGTGGCATTAAATTCTGGCTGCTGTGACTCACATTTGTTTGTCCTCATACAGCTCAGATTTCCTGCTGGCATCCTAGATTGCAAGAACATACGCATGGTGCATACATGGAGCAATGCCTGTTTCCTCAGACAAAGAACTGAACATTGTGTGACAGCAGGCCTACCCCTCTGGAGACTGGAGAGTGCAAATCTGTTCTGATGATGAAATCCATGGATGATTTCATGGGAGAGGACAATGAAAGGAAACATTTCAGCAATCCCACAGTAAGATACTGTAGCACTCTTTCTAGAAGAGAGGCCATGAATGAAAAATGAATATGTGTTTAAATAATTTCTGACACTGTAGGTTCAGGGCAGAACTACAGCTGCTGACCTTTTTGTAATGTTTCACAATAGCCATGCATTTTGCTCTTCAAGTTCTTGTTAATGAAAAGTTATGGAAAATTTTCTACATGAGAATACTTTAAAAAAGCTTTTTGAAGACTTCCTTTGTGAGAGAAATTTGTCTTGACCTCTTGCTCTGAAGGTGTTGACACTTAAAGTTTGTTTTCTTCATCAAATTTTTCTCTCAGTAAAACTGTACAACTTCCCACACCATACAGGGCTCTGTGCTTCCTTTCCTGTGCTTCCCACTCATCACCCTGACTCCTGCAAATTGATGTCATACAGCATAAACTGCATTTTCTTAACATGCATTTGAGAAATCTGCTACTTCTTCATGATTTACACATGGATGAGAAACAATACAAATTTGGATCAGCTAAAACCAAGACCATAAACCAGAAGTGTATCTTGGTCTCTGTTATTTAAACTCTGACTGTCACACTGGCAGATAGGAATGAAGGAAAGGAGTAGACTGCAGAAATGTGCACCACTGACTAGCGATGTGCGACACCCAGACTAGGCAAGGGTCTTTGCTTTCTGGTGGGTTCAGAATAGCGTAAACACTGGTTTCTGTTGGCTCAAAATATTGGAAGTGCTTAATAAGGGAGAAGGAATGGAGGAATTAATTCCTTTTATAATACTGAATTTATTCAGGTCAAGGCATTGTTTCCTTGCACAAGGCTGAAATGGACTCTTCTTTCTGTCTGCAGCAGTGCCTTTCCAGCCCCAGTTCCTGCTAGTCCAAATCTTACTGGGAACTGGAAGTCACTGTCTCCAACATGAGGACTGATTAGCTACAGTTGCTTTTTGATTGCTGTATGAGGCAGCTGTCTTTTCTCCTACCAAGATGGGCATCCAGAGATCCAAGATCACTGGGATTTTTTTGCAGGTAAGATGTTCTCTTGTCCCTATATAAGGAAATAACACCCAAAGTAGCAGGAATAGAATCATAGTGTAGTGTAGCTATTGCCTAAAAATCAGCGATACTGTGTTGTTCAAATTTTAAAAAGTGATTGTTTGGTATACTGTTAAAAACTGAGCCTATCTGAGCAGTAGGGGCTGTTACATTTCTAAAGACTTAAAAACACAGGAAAATTTACCAGCTTAATTTTCCTGATACACTTATCTTGCAAATCTCCAAGTGAACAGTTTGGGGGGTTTTTTGTTGCTTTTTTTTTTTTGTTCCCTGAATAAGTTTAGAACTAGAACTCCCAAATTACATTTCTATTCTGGAAAGTTTTAGGAATTTATTTATATTTGAATCTTTTACCACTTTCTCAAATGTAGTTGAAATTGGCTAGTGGGTTCAGAATATTTTTTTGGAAAAAATGAGGAGTGCAAGCAGACAGTAGACTGCTCAATAGGCAGACAGTATGATCACATAAGCACTGTTTTCTTAGGAAACAAAACTATATTGGAGCACCAGGAGGCTAGTTGTCTGAGATCTCTCATCTATAACTCTGAGGTAAAAGTAATGTTGGCTTATTGGTTTTTAAAGGTGTAGTCCTAACAAACCTCTGCTTAGTAACCTCCCTGATCACTAGTGGAAAACAGAGTATTCAAAAATCTTCTGACACAAACTAGTGTGTTCTGAAAACTGCATTTCTGAATTACTGTTAACAACATTACTTGTTCCATTTCACCAGTAGGCCTGTAATACCATCACCAAATACGGTGGGGTGTTGGCCAAATTTTTCTTTCTTGACTGTGGAGCAGTGGCATTTTTGCTTCTAATAATCTCTTCAAGTACTCTCACTTTTTGTTTGTATTTCCCTCCTACTCAATATTACTCATACTTACCCTCAGCTTTGGGAAAGTAGTTGTTTAGAAGAACCATGTATACAGCTGATTAGGACTGTCCCCTGTTTAATTACCTATTGAATATAACCAGATCCCTTCCCCAGAAGGGATAGGCAAGGAAGGAGATACAGTGGAGTACCCCTGTAAGTTATGGAGTGTTTGGATTGTCTAGAGCTTAATGATGGTGATGATAGGGTTGAGTGTTTATGGGTAAGAATCAGGGGGAAGGCCAACAAAGCAGATAAAATGGTGGGAGTATGTTACAGACCACCCAACCAGGGTGAAGAGGCAGACAAAACATTCTATAAGAATTTGGGAGAAGTTTCACAATTGCTAGCCTTTGCTCTTGTGGCCTGATTGGGAGACTGGTTGACAGAGTCCCTTGGGAGGCAGTCCTGAAGGCCAAAGAAGTCCAGAAAGACTTGACATTCTTCAGGAAGGAAATCTTAAAGGCACAGGAGCAGGCTGTCCCCACATGCTCAAAGGCAAGCTGGCAAGGAAGAAGACTGGCCTGGTTGAATGGAGAGCTTTGGCTGGAATGCAGGAAAAAAAAAGGAGACTTGATGAACTTTGGAAGAAAGAGCAGGCCACTCAGGAGGACTACCGGGATTTTGTGAGGTTATGCAGGGAGAAAATTAGAAAGGCCAAAGCCCAGCTAGAACTTAACCTGGCTACTGCAGTAAAAGAAAATAAAGCAAGCTTCTATAAACACATTGGCAACAACAGGAGGGCTGAGGACAATCTTGATCCTTTCTTGGATGCAAGGGGGAAGCATAGTGACAAAGGATGAGGAAAAGACTGAGGTACTTAATACCTTCTTTGCCTCAGTCTTTAATAGTAAGACCGGTTGACCTCTGGGCACTGAGTCCCCTGAGCTGGAGAACAGGGGTGGGGAGCAGAATGAAGCCCCCATAATCCAAGGGGAAATGGTTAGTGACCTGCCACACCGCTTAGACACACACAAGTCTATGGAGCCGGAACCACCCAAGGGTACTGAAGGACCTGGCAGAAGTGCTCACAAAGCCACTTTCTACCATTTTTCAGCAGTCCTGGATAACTGGGGAGGTGCCAGTTGACTGGAGGTTAGCAGATGTGATGCCCGTCTACAGGAAGGGTCGGAAGGAGGATCCGGGGAACTGCAGGCCTCTCAGCCTGATCTCGGTGCTGGGGAAGGTTATGGAGCGGTTCATCTGGAGTGCCATTACACAGTACGTACAGCAGAACCAGGTGATCAGGCCCAGTCAGCATGGGTTCATGAAAGGCAGGTCCTGCTTGACTAACCTGATCTCTTTCTATGACGAAGTAACCTGCTTAGTGGATGAGGGGAAGTCTGTGTATGTTGCCTACCTAGACTTTAGTAAAGCCTTTGACACCGTTTTGCACAGCCTTCTCCTGGAGAAAGTGGCTGCTCATAGCTTGGGTGGGTACATTCTTTGCTGAGTAAAAACTGGCTGATTGCTGGGCCCAAAGAGTTTTAGCTCTAGTGTTGTTCTTTTACCTGCTACAGACCTCCCATGATCACCATCTCCTGTGCTAATTTATCCAGTTCCCTTGCATCTTGTAGCCAAATATTTTAAAATTCCAATCACTCAAAACATGGTTACTATAACCTACTTTGCCAACTACAACACACTTCTGCTTTCCAAGAAATTTTTTGTCAGTATTAGCCTAAATATGTGAACAGAAAAGTAATTTCTTCACCTCATTTCTTCCGTAGTTCAATAAATTAAAAAAAATAATAATAAAGAATTACAATACCTTGGTTTTATTTTCTTAACCAAGTTTTCCAGCCTACTTCAATTTGCCATTGACCTGTGATACTAGTCTGTGCTCCTATTTATAAGCCTCTGCCTATACGAATTGTTATGGAAATCTTCCCTGAATCCCAAATCTTCCTTTTCATATCATTCATATATTCAACAGTCCACTGGTCTGTCACTCATGAAGTGAACACCTCTCCAGGGAAGTCAGCTGAGTCCTGTTTAACATCCTGAAGACTAAAATTTATATAATTCCATGTGGTACCTTCTTATGGAAGAGTGATGCAATTGATGTAGGAGCTTCCCAAAGTTATTGTTAAAGATTTATTTTTATTCCAGTGAAATGCTGCAACATCTTACTGTCCATGTGACTTCTGCTGGTTTCTGTCCTAAGTGCCTGATGCAGTAGGGTTTTCTACAGTTACCAAGCTATGTTCACTCTTAACACTAAAACTGATCAAACTTAACCGGAAATTATAAATGACTGATATCCTCTCACTACTTCTATTGAGAAAGTATTCCTGAAAATGACTTCTCGGAGAGTTACCATGTAATTTTTAGCTCTATTCTTGAGTTTAGAGCATTTGTTATTCTCCATTTCTCCCAATATGCAGTGATGAACTGCAATGTATCTTTCTCTCAAGGAGGCTGAAACACATCTCTTGAATGCTGCTTGCTTCATCCCATCAGAATTATTATCACGGACAGACTTTGCAGCTTTCTGTTCCTTCAGGGACTTGTTGTTCGGTATCTGACTCACTGAGTAGTTGGTAGTGATGTTGTACTTAAAGCAAAGTTGAAGGCTTCCTGATTTTCATTCTGTTTTGGTCTTTTGGTCACCAGGATACTTACCCAGTTTCTTAGTACATTCCATTCTGGTGTTTGTCCCCCCCCGAACCTCTTTTTACATGGGTGTGAAATGGCATTAAATAGCTGCCTCTTATGGTATGTTCTTTTTCCTATGATATGTTGGCCAGATTACATTCAATGCACTGAAAAAGGCAATAAATGAAATGGTGTGTCTCTGTACTTACACAGAAGGAATAAAGGCCCTTTCTTTACCTGGGCTTTTAAGCCCAGATATTTGCTGGAGTTTGCCTAGTTACAGATGTGGAAGAATATCAGGTTAAATCAATTTTCTTGACTGCATTGAAACATTTATGACAAAGGATGAAATTCATATTACATGATTTTAGTCATCTAAACCTTGGGCATTTTCTTCTTGTTTGTTACATATGTCCCTTTTATAAGATGGAATTGGAGAGAACAGCCTACCTATCATAAATACTTCTTTTAGTATCCTTTCTGGAAGTTCCTTTCCCTCAGTTTATTATACAAAGAGCCTGTACAATAAGCTTTAATTAAATGCCTAAATTTTAGATGTTTCTTAGTTAATTCTGTCCTTAAAAGACCCTAGGCACTGCCATATATTTTGACTCCTTAATTTCCATAGATGACGTTTCACACTTTTATTTTCTGGAGACAAAACACCACTCACACAGAAAATACAAAAGTCCCATGTGGCCTGTGAACTGGTTTTGCAAGGAGAAGGAGTCAGACTGCCAACATAAAATGAGCTGAAACCAAGAAGCAGAGATCATAAGTGAGAGAAGAAAGCTGCTTCTCATCAACAGTGCTCATTAATTAGTACCTTACTTATGGTTCCTAGACCTGGAATTGCTGCTTCTTCTGTTCTAACAGCTACTGCTTGAAATAAAAAACTGTTCTTTATATTTAAAGAAACAGTCTGTGATACTCATTATTTCTCAGGTGTCAGTGATTTCCTTGGATGTACTTGTGCCAGCCGAGTAACAGACTAATTAGTCTGAATAACGTTCCAGAATTCATTGTGAATTTTCTATATTCCCTTAATTCTGTGTCACTAATTTTCCCTTAGCAAAAATCTGACAGATCACAGCCTGGCAATCTGCTTTCTTTCAGCAAAGGGACAGTGACATATATCAAATAGTTTCTGCAAGTAACTCATTGAAAGATCCAGATTATTCAAAGAAAAGACATTTTCTTAAACTTATCAAAGTGTAGCAATAGCATTTGTGACCATTTTAAAATCCTGTGTATGACCTCAAACAAGTCATTGATCTCTCTAATGCTTCAGAGACTCCATTTAGAAAAGGGGGATAATAATATTTCCTTTGAAACGTGTTTTGAGCCATACGGGTGAAAAACATTAGATAAGCAGCAGATATTATCTTCATTGTCATTAAAACCTTGCTGACAGGGCACAGCTGACACTACAATTCCTACAAGACCTCAAGATACAGTTTTGTGCCTTTTGCAGACATGATTCTGTACTTGTCCTAACTTACTTAGCATAAAAAATAAACAAGATAATGTAATTGCTCTCTGCTTTACCTGGTCTGACTTCTAATAACAAGATGGCTCCTGGGGACAACAGCTCAGTATATTCTAATAAAAATTTGGAACGGCTGCATGTACTCCATTCCAGGCTCTCCTCCTTGTATAGTTTATCTCCAAAACCACCTTAAAGCAAACCCCACTTGTTTACTTTAGTGGAAGTTTTTCCAGTAGGCATGTAAACTTATCCAACCTATCTCTCCCCAGTGTTTATATATAAAAATACCTAATCCATCTCTGCCAGAAAATTCAAGGAAGAGAATAAGTGTAGGCTATCCAAGGCTAAGAAAACAAAGTCATCAAGGTTTTGGAAAAACTTGTTAGTTCATTTTCTTCGGAAGAACAGGGAAGGACAAGCAAAACAGTGAGTGAAGCCTGGTTTCCTAAGTTTGTGTCCCTTGTTCTCTAAGCGTACATCTGGCTCTGGCTAAACCCATCATTGTTGCAATAACTTCTTACCTTAAATCTGAATGGGAAAAAGACCAACAGGACTGTGGCTATCCTGGGTCCATGGAAAGAAAATATTAGGGCTTCAGGAAAGTGGTGAAATTATAGTCAAAATGGTAGTCAAATATTTTCTTTTTCCTGAGAAAATCAAGCTGAAAACAGCCACAAAACCTCACTAAATCACATCCAATACAGTCCAGAAGGCCAAGCTCTTCAAGTGTGCAAAGATTTAGCTTCATCATCTATGTGTTCTGTTGGATGACCTATGTTTAATCCCCTGCACTGCTTTGAAATCTGCAATGCAAAGACAAGCCTCATTCCAGGGTTGTCACCTAGAGCCTGTGATCCCTATTGATCACATCTGTTGTAGGTATGTGCAGTCTTCACGGATAGGATCAAATTGCCTTTTTTTTTGGTCTTTTTCTCTGTTTCCAGACTAAATATTACTAAAACTTGATCTGCTTACCAATACTGTATTGTTAGAAACTTACTGGACAAAAGTACTATGTATTAATAAAGTAATGGCTAGTAGGATGTTTGTATGGAAAAATGATGTTGATATAAAATAATGATCTTCCTATCAAAAAGAATAGATTGTATGGATATATATAAAAAACAACAATCATTCTTTTATCAGTACTAAGTATTGTGTAAACTTTTAACAAACATATAAATTGGTTCAGCTTCTGTGATCAGACGTTAACATGTTAGAATGAAGTGCACCTGCTTTTACAGCTCGTCAGCCTGACTGCTACTTCCCCGAAGGGAGAAAAGTGACATGGGATCCCCAGAGTATCGCTGAAATATTAGTCAAAGGCTGACAAGTATCTGAACAATTTGCTGATGTATGTAGAGATGGCCTCCTCTCAGGGGAGTAGCTGTGGCCTCAGTCCTTGCATGTATCTGCATTAGTACAAATCTGGCAATATTCAAGAGAATTAAAAGCCTTGAGGCTTCCTGAGTGTAATGAGCAACTAACTTAAGCCCAGTCAAGGAAAAGACCTCGAAAAATAATCCTTTTATGCCCAGCCTCCCATGGTAGACCCAGAAAACAAGAAATTAGCCTACTGCCATCCCTCACAGATTTTAAAGCAGACCTTTTAACCATGTTCAGATTTCAGAGTATGTCTGTCACATGCAGTACCCTTGGCTATGACACAGCAATGTTTGCCTCAGGGCTGTGACAAAGATCTGTGGGAAAAAATTAAAACCAACTGCATTGCTCCAGTCTTTTCTTTCAGGATGTTTCTGGAGTGTTGTAACAAATGATGACTTTTTCAACTTTCCAGAGCATTGTTTGCTTATACTAACAAATGAGAGGTCACAAACAGTGAGAGAAGACCTTGAACTAGACATAATAATTGGAGATCCTGAACTGAATGTTTTCAGTTGTGGTCACGTGGTCATGCCTCAATATTTGGTAATATGGACTTTGGTTTAGGTTTGCCCCCACAACATACACACACACAGCTGAAGACATGAATAAATAGACTGTTCTGATCAGGTACACCCTGAGCCTAAGACAGGTTAGAAATGAAAGATTTCTATCTCCTGAATTGGTGAAGAAGTCCAACAAAGATGTGATTAGAAGACCACTCCTAGTTCATGGCTTCTCACATGTGTGGAAACAAAATGCCCCAATTATCATTCTGATATTGAGTCCTACCATAGTCAGCTCTGCTATTCTAACAGCTGGGGAGCACAGGCCTGAAGAGACATCTTGGGTGATGACACTCAAGCCCTGCTATCACAAGCACCCATGTAATACAATAAAATCATAAAGGTATCAGCCTTCAACTTCAAAGTAGGAGTTAGGTAGCATTCCTTCAGAATCTCACTTTTTTGGTTAGGAAGTGATTCTAATATTCTAATGCTTTTGGGGCTCAACCTGAGCCTTTTTGGTTCAACAGGAAAATTAAGTTGGATAGTTAATAATATGTCTTTTTATCATGTTTTTGTCTTGTGGTATAGTCTGAAAACCTTCACTGGAAACAGATACCTAGGAAGGATCTTCTGGTTATATTCTTATTCTTGGAGCTGTCTGCAGGGTTTGGTACCACTGACTTCTGGATAGCTGCCTGTGCCAGGACATGGAGTCAGGTCTTCTGCTGTTGTAGGCACCATGTCTTATTATCCCATGCATTAAAGACCCAGATGTCATCTAAAAAGCAGCTAAGGTTTCTGCCTCTATTTTGATTGGAAGGCTGTTTTAAAACATCATTTTTCTGACTGTTTTAATTTCCAGAGCAATTTATTCATGCACAACTTATACTAGGCTTTTGTAATGCCAGCATTGTTCTTTAGCTTAAAATAGCTCTTTTGAAACTCTGACTGCCCCCATACCACAAACACATCTCCTCTCAAGTTTTGTTTTCTTAGTCTAAACCCCTGCCAGACAGACCCTCTACTCCTTTATTATCCTGGCAGTCCTTCTCTAACTCTGCTCCAGGCCAAGTTCATCTTTCTTGAACACAGATCTTCAGAATCATCTCAATCTCTTGCAAAACAGCATTAACACTTCCTAGTCTCTTTTGATGTTTTATTTCTCAATACCTCTTAGGAACACATTATTTTTGGGTAGCTGCATCACACTGGCTCAAAACTATCATCTTTCAAAGCTCAAGATCTGTTAAGCCCTAGAGGTTTTTTTTTTTTGGTTGGTTGTTTTTTTTGTTTGTTTAATCTTTTAATAGATGAACACCAGCTATCTACCACAACTCAGCATCTGGCTGATCTTTTTTGAATGTTTTTTTAAAATGGTATTTTTTGGTATTAAGGAAAGAGAGTTTAAAATATAGAGGTAGTGTTCTTGAATGTCTAAGGAAGTGTCTTAGTATCTTTTGCAACCTAATAGTTAGGCATCTAAGCTACCTCTCTAGGCTCTTTTTATCATCAATGGAGAGAGACAAACACCTCTAGAGTGTGATTTAGCTCATTCTAAAATAGATAGCTAAAACAAGAAGCAGGCACTGCTCTTTGGAGATTGCCTGTCTCTCTCTGTAGATGATAAAGTGAGCCTAGACAACTGCCTCAGATGTTTTGCTTAACTTGTGTGTGGTTGAAGTAAGAAGAGATGAATCTTACCTTAAGTAATTCAGGACAGTGAAAAGCCATTTCAAAGGAGATTTAGATTTACTGGTCTCTATATTGTACTGAAAGGCAACAAAATTTATGTTTCTAGTTCATTGGGAAACATTGGACATATTTATCTATTAACTGTAAGAAGATTATACACATACAGGACAGTTCTAGTAATTTAAATAGGCCTGTTCAAAAAAGCACCTGAATATGTCAAAGGTTTTTATGCTTGCTGAGTTGCACTGACAACCCTGGAGATCCACAGATACACCAGACAGCTATGAATTCTGACCTAGATCCTACAACTATAAATATGATTATTTATCTGAAAAGGACTGCTCACTCATGAGAAGTTGCTGGTGCATGCAAGGGCTTGCAGGATTTGGACAATAATTCATGACAGTGTTACACACATATTGTGCAGTACTGCAATAATACCCTTCCTACAGAGTACATGGTATGCTGGATTAGGCACAAATATTTTAGCACAGGTTCTTCTATTATTTTATTATTTTCACTTTTTGTCTTGTGAATGAGGTTGCTGTAGCCATTTGTATTATCACTTCCAAAAGGAGTGAGGTGAAGTCAAAGGGTTTACCTAAAACATATTAGTGTTTGATATCATTATCTATAGACATCTTTCAGTAAGGGGACTACTGTCAAAATGTGCCTTGCTATACTTATTTTTAGTAGGTAATGAGGAAACCTACTTAACATTTTGTTCCTTGAATGTGAACAGGCACTAAAAAATGACACCCCCTTTTGTTGTGCTGAGACACACTTTCCATTCACCCACCTGAACATGAAAAAAGCCCATGAAGCCTAATGAACAATTCAGTTGTTAAACCTGAGATCACCTTTTATCTTTCACTCAAAGGCACCCCAGTCCTTCAACAAATAAGTGTAAAAATAAAATTGAGAGAGCTACTTCCACCTTTCTGTCACAGGAAACCTTGCTGAGACTAATCTGCTTTTTAGAAGGTTTACTTTTAAATAGGATTTCCTTTCACTGCATGTACACACACTGAGTCAGGAAGCTCCAGTCTGAGTCAATGCTAAATACATTTGGTTTTCAACTTGAGTCGGCTTGCAAATGATGGAACCAATGATTCATAATTTCCATTCTGACCTTGTTTGCTTTATATTCACACTGTGGCAGGTGAACTGTCGTGTTCAAGATCATCAAGTTATTTAAGGAGAAACTGATGCCATCCATTAGCCTGCCATGCGAAAGACACATTTGCATGTATGAGAACAACTTATAGGAAGGTGATATGCCACTCAGATATTTCAGAGGGTTCATATTTTTTGTAAGTCTAGCAAAATTTGCATATTTTAGTAATGCTGCACAAGTTAATTGTCATCTGTGCTTGTTTCAGGCCTATTATTTCTGTCATTCACTTCTAGTATCTAATTAAATAAGATGATTTTTTTCAAGGTAAGTCTGTCTGATAATGGATCCACTATGTGGTATGCTATGCCCTTGATAAAGGAAGTCTAGTTTTAAATATATGTATGTAGAGCTGCTTTGCAGTCTGTTTTGCTGCCATATCAAATTTCTGAATGGCCTTTACATATCTATTTACTTTGTCCCCTAATGTGCACCAGAAAAAACGAAGCAGAATTAAGAATCAGGTGTTTCATTATGTTATGGGCCAAATCCTCTGAAGTACTGATTTCCTGACACTATCATCTGTCCCCAAGAACTTATTAGAACAGATTTCTTCATTCCTTTTTTTATCATTCCAATTTTATACTTGTGGTGGTGGTGTAAGAACACCAGACAAAGATATTTGCAAATCATCCATTTTGAGCAGAAAGCACACAGTTTTAAAGGTATGTTGTATGCTTCGTGTATTTTCTTCTTGAACCATAAGACCTGTGCACTAAATTCAGACCATGTCTCAGTGAGTGATTTCGATCACTTACCAAACCATAAGAAATCAACCAATATATACTTTTTGGGTCATTACATTTCTAAGGTCCATAGTCCTAAATGAAAACTCTATGGAGACTGGGACCGCACAACTGTCTAACCTTCATCTTGAAACGTGCCATTTCCATCCAGGAGAGAAAGCAAATGGGCAAGGGGGTACATGGCTCTATCGCTTACTGATGAGGACACACTTTTCCTATTTGTGAGTGACAGTTAAGAGACTATGAGACTAGATCTGTGTGCTTAAACTCACTTGAATTGAAAAAGCCTAGAACCTAGTGTTCTCATTTCCTTTTGTGAGACTACTATGCAAAAGGAAGCCTTTCCTTCAAAAGAAGCCTTAACAATGTAGATCTGGGCAGCATTATCTAGATTTTCACACTGACTGGCTCAGGGCACCTCCTCACTAAATGTGCACTGAGCCACTCTACAGAAGTGTTTAAGGCCCATGATTAATGAAGGCAGGAAAATGCATTTAGTCTTATGAATCATTCTTCAGAGGTGCTGAGTTTTCACACTATGCCTATATACACATCTATATATAGGATGACTAGCTTCCCCATTCCTATCTTAGGCTGGCTGACTCACTATGCTGAAAGCAGGTGCTTACTTTTTAGGCAATGGCCTATAAAACTAGGTAGTCTGGATGTAACCACCAGCAGCGTGATTTATTTTACTCAACTTTACATATCTATCAATCAACTTCCTAAACCCAAACTAAACATCTTGGCTTCCTCTCTGGTCAATGGACAGAAACAGACACTTCTTGAAGGTCATTTTTCCCAGAAATTCATGGGCATGTGCTTTAGGATAAGTTTCATTACCATCTAGTGCTGCTTGTTCCTCAATAGCTAGCTAAAATTTATATATCTAACCATTAGATGTATTAAGTGAAGTGGGATGGATCTATCTTAGCTATTTTAGGTCTCACTAAGACTGATTTCACTGAGCCTTGGTCAGACACATTTACTGTGGCCAGCATGAGTGACAGCAACTGGCTGGAGGGACACAGTACTTCTTTCTGGGAAATGCTCAGAAAGGTGCAAAAAGGAAGCCACAATAAGACAAACAGAAGTGTCTGAAAGAAGTCATGTGTAAGAAGGATTAATGGCAACAGTATTGTTTAGAAAGTCCCTAGGCATCTGCTGTTTGGTGGGTGGCTCTTTGTCCACGATGTGTCCCCCAGAGTCTGTCCATGCTTGACAGACCCCAGCACTTTCCATCAGGCGTACTCTCCCACTCGATGTGTGAGAAGAAAATGTGACTCACCAGAGCTGGGTAACACTTATTTAGCAGGGGGTTTTCTCCTGTGGCTGTCACACACTGTAGGCATAATAAAACAAGAAAAAAAATCAGTAACCCAGATCTCTAGATAAGCAGCTAAGAAACTTCCTTTTACCTTCCCAAGTCCAGAATGACCGCCCCAGAAAAGGGCTTTGCAAGAAAGGGGCTTGGTCAAGTGAAGGCCAAAGAACATACCATTACCAGAGCTTTGTGATTTCAGCAAGGTCATATTAGCTCAGGTACAGCAGAACAACTATGAAAGCAGTGTTGTCAGCTGTAGAGCTAGAAGAAGGTCTTGACTATACATTTCTCTACCCAGACCAGCTCTCAGTTATGCCACTAAAGAATAAACTGTAAATCTAGGTAGCTGCATTATAAAAGAAGCACTAAAATTTGCAATGTACATGTTGCACAGCTCTTATTACATGCAGAAAGGAGAGCGGTCTCTATGCACAGAATTCCTGCACACAGAAGAGATTACATTCCTTATTATTTTGTTTGGAAAATGAAGTCTAATACTGCAGTAGTAATCAGAGAGGATGTTAGGACTGATTATAGAGCTATTAAGGAGTAAAGACAATGATGCATTTTGGAAAACTAGCAAGAGGTAAAGGTCCAAACCCCAGGCAACACAGCAATGATAACAAAAAGTTTATTTTGAGGAAGTATGATGCCCTTAGACAAAAAAAAAAAAAAATCCTGTCTCAGAACTCCATCTTCAAAAGTCTCTGTTATTTTCTGTAAGCTTCATGTACTGAACTTCATTTTCTGTTTCCAGTTCAGTCCCATTAAATTAGTCACCCATAACACATTATAACTGAAAGGGAAATATCCCAATTAGAGCTTCCCATGAAAGAGTTTTTTCTTGGCTTAGATCCCTCATCTGTAAGATCTTATAAAATTTTTGAGACATACCTGGGCCATATCCCTCCTTCTTTCAGATAAACAACTGCAGGAGGAGTATATCTGCATCTTGAGTTACTGCATAATCATTTTCTTGCTGAAGGTATTATAGTACCAGGAATGTATTTATTCAGCTGTTAGAAGAAAACAAGCAGCTGGAAATTAGTTCCCTTGCTGACTGCAAGAAAACTACTGGGAGCTTGTTTATTTACTACTAAAATATATGCATTTGGCAGGGCAGCAGGTCACATTTTATTTTGTCCAAAGTGGGTATCCTGGAGGCAAGGTAGCCTGAGTATCTGAGGACTGTTTAGGGTACATAAGGAATATGGATTAATGTCTGAATATTTTCAGATCTTGTACCAATTTTTGTTTGACTGTTTTAACATAATATAACCTTCCTTGCAACAAGTTTTTGAAGCACAACAAACTACCAAAACCAGATAGTTTTCAAGAATAATTTTCTTTAATCTGATTTATCTCTGGAGTATTAATATACATTTATTTTTAATGGAGCTCAAGCTTTATATCCAAGTGATGAACCCACACTCTTCACAAAGCTGTGCTAACAGTACTGATGAAATAAACAGATAAAAATAGTCAATATAACCTAAAATAACTTGTTACCTTCTTGGTGCAAAATAAAGAGACTTTTTACAAACAAAGTCTTCAAACCTTTAGTGCTCTGAAAATGGAATTGACCCCATTTTTCCCTAACTAAATAAACACAGAAATGCAATTGCTTTATCTGAGTCCCTATTAACAAAATTCTAAAAATACTTTGAATGCACGTCATGGGCACAGCACGTGTGTGCACCTAATGCCTGGTGCAACTGCTTGCTGAGAATCCGAAGGGGTGGAAGGGGGCTTGCAGTTGCTTTTACTGGTGCTGAAGAGCAGGGAACAAAGAGAAAAAATATGCCCTTCCTTTCATTTAATGAGAAACTTGTTGAGGAGGAGGGAGTATTTGGGAAACAGAGAAATAGACAATGCAAATGGGATGATTTTAAATCTCAAAGTAGCTGCAAACCTGTAGATGAGACTATAGTTTGTCAGGAAAGGGATTTTAAAACCTGTAAAAGCAAAGCAACCTTTTTTTTTTTTTTAATAGTTTTTGTTTTTTTGAGGTGTGGTGGAGAATGGGAGTTATTTCCCACCCTAGACTTTTCAGATCTGAGATCCCACACACTGGACAGGCAGTGCTACCAGGCTCTTGGTTCCCTGTCAGCCAGCCACATGGATGATAAACAGCAAGGAAGGCGAGCTGACAGGAAATGAGGCAGATCTTGAAACTTCCTGACTTCTGTTGCTCTTTCGCTGATGAACAGAGAAAGACTTCCAAGTTCTTTTAAAAAATGCCTGACCAGCTTTAGCTACTGACCTTCCTTCCTCACTTCTGCAAAGGATCCTCCTGCAGTCATGGGAACAACACCAGTGAAGAAATAGAAAACAACTTCTCTTGCACAAGGAAGCAAAAGTCCGATGGCAGCCACTTTGTGAACAAAGCAGCTTCAGAATGTCTCTTGCCTTCCACAAGGACAGCTAATATATGGGACAAAGAAAGAAAAGAAAAGAGAAGCGAAGAGTGAAGACATGTACGATCAAACTGCGAAGGAGGTTACTCAGTGTGAGAGCGATGAAGGGCTGGAAAGTGAGTGGCAAGCACAAATAAAGATTCATCACAGAGCTACTGCGAGGGGAAACATCCCCTCCAGAGAGAAATGAGTGGATAATGTGGATAAGTATGATTTTCTGAATGAACAGGTATGGAGGCCTAAGGGTAGGGCACCTTTTGATTTTGGCTCAAACACCTGTCCACATACCATTTTTCAGATGTTTTACAGCAGACTTTTCCATACCATGAGGCTCAGCCTAAAGCCATAGCTAGTCTAAAGTCCCCTCCCTTCTTTTTTTTCCTCTTCTTTTCCACTTACCGTTTTCTGCTCTGAAAAAGGGGGTATGGTCACAATCCTCCTCTCACACCCCTGTCCTGCAGGATAGCAACTCTCCTTTAAGGACATGGACTGTTAGCTCAGAGGCAGAGGAACTTTGACAACATTTGACAAGCCAAAGACAATACACCTTTTCTAAAGAAACAGGCAACTTTGAATATAGGTTTTTACTGAGAAGGCCATAAATAGTCATGGTGACATACTACCTTTCTTATGTGGCAGTATGTGGTGTAACAGGTCACTCTGCATTCCACATACATGAAAGCTGTAATAACCAGAAGTCCTTGTTTCATTATTACACAGGGGCAGAAAGAAGCTTTCACTCACATACCGCCTCCACCACCTGAGAGAAGCGTGGCTTTAACCTCTCTGTTAACTGGCTTCAAGCAATACAGCCATGGTTTGACTGAGACAACAACACCAAGAGTGGTCTGTGATTGTGTATTCCAACCTGAGTCACGTGAAAGGAGACCCATTTTCTGAAGCTGGGTAACATCACTTTTTAAAATCAAGGGCTTCTAAAATATTTCAGAAATCCTTTTAAAAATTCCAGTTTTACAGCCTATCTCTTGCTGAAAGTGGTAGCACCATGGGGAATGAACACACCCCAGAAAAACTTTAAGCTTGAGAAGTCATAAACAACATAACAGAGTTATTTTTTACAGATCATACAACATCAGTAATGACTATGTAAGAAAGGACATTTCATAGCATTTCAGTATCATGGCAACATTTTGCACAACAATGTGCCTTGCAAGGTTTGTGCCATGAGGCAGAAAACCTGTAGTTAGATATCACAAACCAACACTTAATCTGTTTTATGTAGCACAGCAATTGTTCCAATGCTACAGAAACAACCGAGAAACCACTTTCTTAGGTTGCAGGATGACATTTCTGGATTATTCACAGTAACACACATTAATATTTTACTCTGGCATCATTTACACATGGAAAGCTTTACAGCTATTAAGAATGGATTCTGCAAACTGACGCACAGAACCTGCACTGTGTGCCCTTGTTTGCTCTATGTCTTTGGAAGGGTGTTAGGAGAAGGTATGAACAGTTTCCATCACATCTACAGATTTTGGCAGAGAGTTGCAGGATTTCACATCCATTCTCTCTCTCTTCCATTAGGTGAACCAGCAAGAGCTGAATGCAAGCTGCTCCTCTGTGTTCAAACAGGACAGGGGAGAGGAAAGGAAAAGCAGACACTTATTTAGACTGCCTACATTCTGCATAAATGTAGGGAAGTGTGCCCTGGTATAGGGATCAGGCATACATTTGCTTCACGAATGGATGTAGCAGTTTAAGGAATTTTTCCTACAGACCCCTGCCTCTGGCTGTGGATTGCACTGTCTGAACACACCTAAGGTGCTTCAATATAAAGACCAGTAGCATAAACTAAAAGGTCATAGGACCTTAGCTTAAGCTAAGTTCTGGGCTTCATACTAAAACAGATGAGGAAGGTTCATACTTCTTTTCTCCTGCCAGAGTTGATGAGGTGTTATTCTCTGGTTGATGGGAAGTAAAATATCAAAATGCTCCAGCTGCTTCCTTCAGTGAGCATGCATCTAAGCCATAATTGAACAAGACCTGAAATACCCATATGAGACCGGAAAAATAATTTTGTGGTCAAGAGAAAAGATGACCTTGTGGTTAATTCAGGAAACCAGGGCAAGTTGCTTAGAGCCTAGGATGAGAAATTCAATGCTGTGCAAGGAGTAAGTCGTGTACTACTTGATCGTTAAAATGGTCTTAAAATATCTGTGCATACTGCAAATTGCTTATGAATAGTATATGGTTAAACTGAATGTATTTGCATATAAGGACACAGATGAATTCTCAGCAGTTTGAGTCTATCTCAATCTAAGACCAAAAGACTCCTGTTTACTACCTTCACAATGGCTTATATTCATAATATGCTCCCAACTTCTCAGGATGACATTTATCAAACCTTCAGAGGAATCCTTGACACATGTCCTGTAGGGGAATAGACAGGGATCGGCGACCGGAAGGTCACGGGCTGTGACGGAAAGATAGACTCCTCCCCATAGGAGTGGCAGGAACAGGAAGCGCAAGAGCTATATAAGCGTGTGACGCAGCTAAATAAACGGACATTTTGTATCCATCATATTGATGTCTGTGCATCACTGTCCCCAGGGTGGGTAGAGCCCTGTGTCCCGGAGATGTGCAGCCCAAGATAAGTTCTCCCATAGAAGTGTACAGCAACGATGTCCCCATAGCATGGCTTCATTGGTTTTAGGATATTTTCCCCACTTTGCCCTTTCTAGGAAAAAACTTTTGCCCACATTTTTTAATCTTTCTGTTTATGTGTCTAGGTGGTCTTTTGCATTACAGCTAACAGTACAGTATGGTCCCATGGGCACATTCAACACTGTCCTGCAGCATTTTCTATTCCTTTTCTTCCCTAGCCAGAGGAAGTATCCACAAGCTAAATTGGAAAATTCTTGCTCCACGATCTGCCAGTATCATTTAGCCCTCTGTTGAGAACAGGCACTGCAAAGAGTAATTTCAAAATTAACTTTTCTCACGTATTACAGGAGGCGTTGGTTATTTCTGAATTCTATAAATGCAAGTTTTGCTGCAAATCCCTTTTTTGCCCTAAGAATATTGTAATTATTTTGAAAATAAGTTTTGTAAACAAGTCAGTACAGTGCCTAGTCTGATGGTGTTGCTGATAATGGGTAGTTTCTGTTGTTTCCAATTACTTGAGGCTTCCTTTTAACATGAATAAGGACACAGCAAGATTATGGCCTTAACATATTTCAAGTATACCTTTTGATAAAGCATTTATAGTTGGAGAATAACTATGAATGAAAATGCAATTCTTCAATATGTATTAGATTCAAAACATTTTTTTTCTCAAATCGAGTATGGTCAAAAAAAGGGAGGGAGGAAGGGAGAGGAAGAGTAGGAAAGAGATCATACTAAAACAGGAGCCAGAAAAATGGTGAGGGCATTTGTTTAGGAGACTAGTATTTAATTATCTTAATCTGCTGGATAACACACTAATGATAGATTATTAACTATTTTAAAAATTTTCTCCCATCTTCTCTACCACAATAGATCTGATATTTGTTCTTAAATCACTGGTAGAAAAACATTTCTAATGCTAATACTTTTTTTTAAAGGTAATCTATTTTGTCTTAAATTAAAACTCACACTGATTGTAATGGGAAGTATATCCACATATGTAGGGGAGATGATATATTTTACTGTAGTTAAAGTTGCCTTGCTAGACCTGACTTTGTAGCTTCATCATAAATACTGATATTTGATAGTCTGAAGTTCATCTGAGGAGTTAATCTCTTTTCAAGGTAAAAAAAAAATTTCCTTTTTCATGATAAAGAATATTGAAAGAACACGAGTCCACGAGATATTTTTCTTCCACGTGCTTCGAAGATAGAGGATAATTTCACAGAATATCTTTCTTTCTCCAATGGAGTGAGAACAAACCTCTATTCAAAAACCCCTGGAGCCCAGGAATTATAATACCAAGTATTTGCAAGCAACCCAAAGCATTTCTGATTCAAAAGCTTTCAGCTATCACACTTGCACTACTAAAATATCTGCAGCATGTCTACTACCACAGTCCAATTACCACGATGACGCAGAAGGAAAAGTCTATTCTAAGCTTCGACAGCTATTCATTAAGCCATGTCAAGTGAAGCATATTCACAAGAGCCTACTCACAAGGCTCAAGTGGCTCTGCTTTTACTGGGGGACTTGTCCAGTAAAAATGCTTCAGAAGATGGCAAGTTTTCATCAGAGTTCAAGCAAATTCAGGGCTTATGAATGACACCTCCAGTAAAGGCAGGCAGAGCTAGGAAAAGAGCAAAGGGAAGAGGCATCAATAGGTAGAAAAAAGTCTTAACACTGCACTGGCTGTTTTGTGTTTTTCTTTTGCCTTTCCTAATTTCTTTGCCTTTATTCCTCACAATTCAAAAATGAGCTGTCTGGAAAACTTTCTAAGCCAAAAGAACAGAAACATCTAGGAAGGATCAAGGTAAGGAGCTCCTTGTGATCTTTCAGTATACAGTAAAGTAACATTGGGCCCAGCTTTGAAATTACTGTAATGTCTGCAATCACAGCAAATTGCACCTGCTGCCAGAAATCATACCAATAGTTCTGCCATTTTAATACCGCTCTTGCTCATCTTCTAAACCAAGAAAGAGCAACTTATATTTCCTGTAGAAAACCATTGCCACTGTGTATTACAGGATATCGCAGATGCCAGCCTGGCTATATAGACTTTTTCCTATACTAAAAAAAAATTAAATAAAGGAATTAAAAATAAAATAGCCTAAGAGTTTAAAAATGTATTTCAGGGTGCAAAGTAATTCTCATTTGAGAGTCACGAGCCACCTCTCCCACACACCATAAATAAATGAATAGAGCGATATAAGAGCAATTTATGAATTGTTCTTATATTTATGCAAGTTATGAATGCTCATTACAGAACTAAGAAAAGGTTATTTAGCTTAGGAAACAGAAAATTTTTCATGCCTGCATTTTGAGAGACCAGGGCATGAAATTTAAAGTTATTTTGTAGTAGGTCATTCTTAGAAGTCTGAGGGCCAATCTCTATAACAACAATTATATTTAATAATTACATATAATGATTTAACTAGTTTAATGGATTTTGCAGAGATCAGATCTGTCTCAGCACAATATCTCAAAACCTCAACTTGTTACATTTGTTTTAATAAATACTGAATTAAAGTTTACCAGAAGGTATTATTAAAATTATTTATGTCAATGACAGGAAATGAGATATATTTCATTTTGAACACTAAATGAAGACCATGTCTAACACTGAGTCTTGGACTACTTTACCATATTATGGAATTGTTGCCTTGTCATTGTACACATCTCCTATCCTTCACACTAGGCTGAGAGAGTGGTTGAAACTAAGGAAGGATATTTTGTTATCCTATTTCATTCTGTAGTCAGTTGCATAAAAAAGGGGATTATGTACGTAACTGCCAACAGCCACTGTCTTTATGTTTTCCTAACTGTGCTGTAGTGGTAGGTGGTATGTAAAATATTTAAATGAAAAGAAAGGGAAATACTAGAAACTGGAATAAAATTTTGTATCAGACACAACCTTCTTTCAAAAGTGAATTGGAAATTTAGGGCTCCATTTTCAAATGTATTTCTTTGTCCAGCAATGCAGGCATGATGCTACTTACAAGAGCATCTCAGAAAGTTAGGTGTTAATTCACCTTTAATTAAGTGCTTGAACGTGACAATGGGAATCTGATACTACTTTGATAGATTTAAATACCTCTGAAAATCTGGTTGTTGACATTCAGTTGAATATAAATGGCCTAAGCCTATATTGCACATAACTTACAGGCACCTAAATCAAAATTTGAAGTTTACCTGATCAAGCAGAGATGGATTATAGAAATCTATGTAGAAACTAATAATCCAAACTACCTTTATGGTTATTGGGTGCAATTAATTTCATCCTAAAGTGTGCACCTAAAACAGGCCAGAAGAATCACACTCTAAAATATCCCTATTTCTGTAACGGTTATTTCTCTCCACTGATTATGAAAGGGAGTGTGCAGGACCTGGACCAGAAGAAGGGGTCGACACATATGGATAACTTAGGGTTACAATCCTTAGAAATTTATCTCATATGAACTCTCTTCCCAGAGCCAGCCAGATGAAAGTTAGGTGCTGTGATGTTGGTCCATCAGCCTACACGATGTGAAACTTTTAGGAGTCATTCCATTTGAGATAAATCACCAGAACTCTATTGAGAACAGCACAGATAGATATACTAAATTACACAAACTGTCCTCCAAATTAACTATCCCCCAAACCAGATATGAATCCTGTTCACAACCCCCAAATCTAAATACCCCAGTCCTGGGGAAGTTCTTATATTGGATCTGAATCTTGAAGCTTGAACTTCAACTTAGCTCATTTTACATTTCTTGTTAATAAAAGTTTTGATTCTTTTCTCAAATCAATGAAAATGATAACAGGGAGAAGAGAATCAGGCCACAGAGAGACATTAAAGTGAAAGACAGCAAGTATAGTGGCAATAAAAAGTCATTAGGAAGTCTACATCTTTTGGAAGATGTTATTTACATCCTGTTCAAAACACTGGATAGCATCTGATGTTAAATAAATAGTTATTGTAGGTGATAATTAAAACACAAATTCTACCAGTAAAAGTCAGTCCAATCAATTTAAATCTATTCAATTCATGTCTAATTAGTACCTATCAAAAATAAATCACTTGCATATGTATCTGAGGAGCTTTTAAAGCTTTTTATTAGAGATAAGCCATTTGTTCTGCTTCCAGTTAAAGGTCAGCCATTACTTCTATTAACACCTTACTTTCAAGGTTTCTAAGTTGGCTGTAAAAATTCATTTTGAGTGGAGAAAGCAGGCAACATTTTTTTAGGCAGGGTGAAAGGTTTCTTTCTTCTAAGTAAAGAAAATCTAAAATAGATCCCATTTTTAAAATACAGAACATCTTGTAGAACTGCCCGTTCACTTGATGCAATTATAATTTTTGTGCTATACCAACTTTACATTAGCAAGGGAAAAAAAGAGAGCTAGTTAAGGAAGAAGAATTTCTTTCTATTCAGGAAATTGACAGATTTTTGTGGGGCAGAAGAAGAGTGATTTCTACCAAGAAATTAATTACTTCTATATAACAACACTGAAAATTGGAGAATGTTCTTTGGGAATATATCTCACTACCTTTACCTGTCAGAAGGATCAAAAGTTGCTCCAGCAGAAGATTCCTTCCTTGGACATGTGTGTACACCTCATTAGCCTCAGTAGGGATCTTGCCAGACAGTCTTGGTGTTCACTTCAAGGGCAGCTAGATTTTAGTTCAGATTTGACCACTGGCTACTGACCTTTAACAAATGCACGCTTTTGTGCCTCGCTCCCCCCATGCAGATGATTTATTCTGCAAAATGTTTTCAGACATACCAAATCAAAGCAGATTTTCAGCAGCTTTGTGGATGGTAAAAGATTATGGGGAGTGGTCGATGTGCTGGAGGGCCAGGTTGCCATTCAGAGAGGAAGGACCCTGCCTGTTTGGAGAAATGGGCAGACAGGAACCTCATGAAAATCAGCATAGGCAAATACCAAGTCCTGCACCTGGGAAGGAATAATCCCATGCACCAGTAAAAGCTGGGGGCAGGCTGGCTCCAAAGTGGTTCTACAGAAAAAGGCCTGGAGATCCTTGTCATCCATAAGCTGAGCATGGGTCAGCCGTGAGCCCTTGCATCAGAGGTGGCCCACCATAAGTCTAAAGCACAGCACTATGCCAGCTGCAGTGAAGAAAATTAACCATGACACCATATTAGCAAAAGTATAGCCTGCAGTTTCAGGGAAGAGATCCTTCCCCTCTGTTTCGCATCTGTGATACCATATCTGGATACTGTGTCCCGTCTGGGGCTCCCCAGTAAAGACAGATATTTCAATATTGAAGCTAGTCCAGCAAGGACCATCAAGCTGGTCAGGGGACAGGAGCACATGGTGTATGAGGCTGAGGGAACAGGTTTTGTTTAGATCTACGAACAGATTATTGATGGTGGTCTTGCTGCTGTCTACAGCCACCTATTGGGAAAGGGTAGAGAAGGTGGAGGTGTACAGTGGAGAGATGAAAGGCAATGAGAAAAAGATGGAACATGGGAAATTCTGATTTAATATGAGAAGGATGTTTTTTAGCATGAGGGTGGTTAAACACTACAGCAGCTTGCCTAGAAGGTTGTGCAAACTCCATCCTTGGAGATATTCACTATTTGACTGGGCAATCTGATCTTACTGGACCTGCTCAGAGCAGAGGAGTGCTGCATTGGATGATGTCTGGAGAACCCTTCAAACCCACATGATTCTGTGAGTCCACTTTTTTACTTTTAAAAATTTACATTTGTATGTACAACTCCACTGAAATGATCATTCACTTCCCTATTGGAGGGCCAAAACTTTTCAGCAGCTGGTGCCAGAGGAAGTTAATTTTATTGTCTCCTGTAACGTAGCAGTAACATAATTCAATCAATATTTTAAAGAGCTTAGGTGTACAAATATTCTGGGAAAACACCAAAGACAAAAGATCTCAGGGCAGGCAATTGTCTGTAGCTCTAGCAGACCTACAACTGCCAGGAGATGGCACAGACTCCTACACAGCGAGGCCTTACCTTTCCCTTTTAGCAGGCAGTGGCAGCGTTGTCCTTTTTGGTCATTGCCTCCAGTTGACTCCTCTGTGGGCACCCATCTGGTTTGACAGAGGTGAAGGTTCTGTTTCACAAGCTCAGAATCAAGTGTCTTCTGGCCTGCACATAATATTTACAGACACAAAGGTTATTATACTTTCACACAGATGTTAAAAGGCTGCAAGATGTCAGATTATAACAGCTGCCTTACAGTGATGTAAATGATTATGCAAAGTACTTAGCAGAAAATCAAGGCTGTGATGAATTTGCTCAAAAGTAGTCTTTGTCAATCAATATTGTATTATTTTTGATGATTTTTTGAACTATAAAATGATGCACAAATATTTCTTTAAGTTATCTACAAGTATATTTAGTGATGCAGAGTTTTGATACTCTGCTGTTAAGAGCTTATGTTATTTGCAGCATGTGAATCACCATTTGCCAATAGAAATATTAATTTCACTGTGCCAGCTCTGGCCTTTGTTTTTTTCTTAAACAGATCTTCTGTACCAGGGCAAATTTTTAGAAACACTGCTCTGATGCAAATAAAAGTCTTTGGAGAGTGTTGAAAGAGCCAATGTTTGCATACGTTAACTTACTTGGCTACAAAGCCTTTTTGAAGTCTAATAAACAATGAAACTGCAGCTATTAAATGTACCCTTTCAGACAGTATATATCACATCCTGCTTTCAATTCTCCTGGGGCAGCCCAACTGCATGTAGAAGGAAGGATATAGCTGTATATAAGTTGCTCTTTAGAAAAAAACCTCAGCTTTTTGATATATCAGAATATGGCAAAGTAACAAAACAAACAAACAAAGCAAAATATAAGCCAAGATTCAATACAAGTAATTTTTGAATTTTGGGACATTGCTAGCTTTCCATCTATCTGGAGAACAATACGATGCACTCATGTGACTATTCCCCGAAATGAGTTTCAAAAATCATCAAGCCCTCTGCTCTCTCATTATGCAGGTGGTGCACAGTGCCAGATGCAAAATAATTGATATCGTTTCAAAGTTCCCTAGATCATGTCACAATTCATGCATTTTAAAATACGTAGGAACTCACAGTCTGTATGACAGTGTCTGCTAGACTCTATTTTTTCACTTAGTTTGAAACTGTTTTGATAATCAAAAGCTGTTTTAAAATTCAAATGGTAGCTCACATTCTGTAAAGTCATAAATTCTGATTCCTTAACATAGCTATGGGAACCTTAGAGAAATAAATAGAATACATTAAAAAATAATTTACAAATTTGTTGGAAGATAAAGCATTTTAACAACAGAATTTCAAAGTCATAGCAAACAGGATCCTAATGTTAACATGAAAGTCCCAGCTTTGTAAGAAATGGAGTTTGTTAGCAGTCTTTCAGGAATCACATTCCTAATCTGGGTATCTGGTAATTACAGTCTATTTATAGTACATGAAAATTAAAATATTTCCTCATTTTTTTTCAGTCATTTAAAGAGGATCTGGAGTGATTAGGGCTATTAACCGATCCAACTGTTGGGGTCATATGAAAATAGGGGAGATACCTGCTGAGTTTGATTTACAGACACCTACTGAGAGGAAATAAAGAGCACAGCCATTCCCCAATTTACAGCTATCTCCTGCAGGAGGGAGAAGGGTGAGCAAACCAGCCAGGAGCTGATGGCACTCTATGCGCTGCCCTGTAAGACTGTGTGTGAAACTGGGACAGAGAGGGCATCACCTTTCACAGCTGCTATGCTCCATTTCTGGTCCCACCATTTAATGGAACTGTTGAAGAAAAGCTGATGAACAGAAATACTATGTCTAAAGGTACGCTGAGGGAGAGTAAAGGTAATGCACTGGGTGTAAATGTACAGACCACAGATGTGAGGGCAAGAACTTTCTGCTTGTGTACAACTCTTGTTGCCTGGTTCTCTGAAATGCTAACAAAGATGAAATAAGCTAAAAAGCCGTGACTATGTTTAAACGATTTTTTCCCCAGTAGATTTACATGCTTACTGTTTAGGATCAATGTATCAGTTCAGTTTCAAAACGATAGTAGCCTAGATTAGAGGAGACTCATTATGGGTAAGAAGTCATGGAAACTCTCTCAAAAAGTCATATGTAGTAATCAGAAAATACAGGGGAAGAGGATGTTACAGATATAACGCCACTGGGTAGGAAAGAACAAGGAAGGAAGAAAAGCACTTATGCTGTACTTCAGCAAATCAATGACACCAGTGACAAGTGTTTTCCTTTGTACTAACATTAGACTGCACACATTTTATCAGAAACCTGACTATGCATCTGCAGTTAGATGCTGCTTTTTATATTGGCCACAACAACCTAAAACCCAAGATCTCATTCCTGCTTTTGCCAAACAAGCAAAATTCTCACTAATTTAAGTGAAATGTGTTGTTTGAGGAATATTCAGCTGTTTCCCTGTTACTACTTCCAGTAATGGCTGTGGAGTAATGTGCCCTGGAACATTCTGATTCTAAACAATTGCCCGTGAGTTCATGTAAGCATTCTTAGAGATTGCTTTTCCTCCTCCACCAACTACTTCTACTGTGCATTCATCTACCTGTTATAATAAAGATGTGTAATTAAGAGTTTAAATTTAGAGTTCTCATTAATCATCACATAAGAACTCTACAGTCACAGCCTCATCATCGTCAAGAACATCTTGTGAGCTCTCCAAATTTATTTTAAAAAGTTTAAATCAGCCACAGTTGTATTACTATCAATCCAGCCTAAATTTCAAACAACATTTACAATGACATCTGCAGCCTTTAGACACACATCATTCTGTTAAATACTGTATTATCTTCTAAAATTCAGACATCTAGGACTTGAAACAACTTCAGTCTTATATGCATGAAGATACCTCCCTGAATCAGAGCATTAGCCATGTCCATGCACGAAGAGGGCAGAACTTAGGGGTTTCTGGTTTTGTAGAGTAAGAAGACTTGAAGATCTCCTGAACTTCCATTTCACAGCCGGGAGGAAGAAGGGCTAATCCAGGAGGCTTCTGGGGAGGGACTCTGCAAGCAACATGTAGGCTGGAAGGATATTTCCCCTAGCAGTATGCTTATTATCCCCACCTGATACGAGAACTGGTGCTAACATTTTATGTTATTACTTTCAATTACAGTGAACTTGCCCATTGTGGTGTTTGTGCTGCTATAGCTATGGCAAAGTTTTAACCGATTAACTCCTACTGAATGTGATTGAGAACTAATCTGATTCCAAAGGCACAACAGTGGAACAAGCTTGTACAGTAAAAGTGCAGGAATGACTGACTCACTGATAAAAACTTGAAGAAGATTTTAAAAAAACTATGCCTTTCAAACTTGGTAATACATTTCTTGTCCGAGCATGAATTCTATCCATCTACAAGAAAAAATCCCATGTGTCAAAAATAGCAGAAAGAATATATTTGAATTGAATAAGCCATTTCTTTTTTTTTACATAGGCTTGAATTAGATTAGTTTTATTCCTCTGTGAGTTTAGGGACTACAAATAAGGCAAACAAATGAGAAAGAATGTAGAGGTGGAAGGTAGTAAGGAGAAAGTGACTCCCTGGGGAGAATGAATAATGGAGTGAGGGAAGGGTAGGATGTGAACGGAAATCCAGTGAATGAATTATAAAACATGGGTGTGGAGTGACAGAGGGAAAACAGAAAAGATAACAGTAAACAAAAGACTAGAAATGGAAATGTGTTGCATCATACACAAAAGTGACCCTGTTAATTGTTCGTTGTAAAGAAGCCTGCTTCAGGGTGTGACACAGAGCTGCACTTTCATGTTATTTATTCCATTCCCAGTATCTCCAAAACCTCTCACAGGCTTAGGGCTCAACTGTGCATTCGTCAGCCTAGAACCTTCCCTCAGCTGCTGGAGCAGGATGAACTGGAGGTAGCAGAGGGTACCTCTTCACTGGTGTTGATCTCCTTCCTTCCTCCTTGCTCCATTCTCAGGAAGGTAATTTGGACCACAAAGAACTCACATGAAAGTATGCAGCTTTCTTAGGGAAGATGAGGCACTCTACTTGTCTGCTTTCTGTCTTTCTAGAACAGCCTCATCTTTACAGCTAAACAGTAGCAAAGATCATCGGTAAAATGGAGCTGCCTCTTAGTGAATGGGGAGCAGGAACGAAATATAAGTAATAAATAGAAGTTAAGAAGTAATATTCCTGTAGGGAGAAAAAAAAGTTAGGTAGGCTGCAGTTCTACCCAGAGATAAAGCTGGCCAAAATTATGTAAAAAAACCTCTTATTTTCTTCAAAAACAAAAAATCACACAGTCACTTCAACAACTTGATATTTTTAAAGCATGATCATCTTAAGGGTCTTTTCCAACCTTGATGATTCTATGATTTTATGATTCTATGATTGTGAGCTAGACATTTTTGGAAATTATATTTAGCGTGTAACTAAGTCAAAATTTTCAATCAGCTGACTAATCTGGGGGAGCCTCCATATAAATACAAGATTGCATTGATTTTATGTACTTGTTCAGTTGTTCCTGAATGCTTGACAGGCTTGACAACTTGATCGATAAGTGATCCCATTCACCCAGGCCTGCAGGTGCCTTTTGTGCTCTCCCTGCTGGAAGATGACAATCAGACTCATTAAAGACAACACAAAGCATTACCAATGACATGTTTCCTGTCAGACAAATACAGCCAATGCCTATTATGATTTTACCTGTGAGAAATTATTTAATCAGCAGTCTAAGATTTAACCTATTGTTAATAACGCAATTTAAAGCTTTTCTGTCTTGCTTCTGATCAACATAACTGGAATTTAAGTGGGTAGAAGTGATGTGAACAAGCTTACAAGGGGCAGAGTTTATCTTTTCTGTGCCAACCCTTCTGATGTTTGATGCGATAGACTAATCCTTACAATTCCAGAAACTACCCTGGGAACGAGAAACAATTTACCAAAGCTATTATGTCACATATTGCTGTCTTAATTTAGGTTTTACAGAAGATTCATGTTCTGTGAGTTTGATGTTTCTGGAAAATGCATCAAACTGAAAGCTGACAGGTTGTGTAAAGCTAATGTTAGATGGATATGCTGTATTAATGATCTATTCATTTGAAGCTTGTTTTTAGTGTCAGCTTTCTTCCTGCTTTGCTTTTATCCAGCATTGTTCAATTCATTACAGACTACTCTAGCTTAGTATCTGTAGGGAAAAAAAATTCAGAGTGATTTTTTAAAAATTTAATTTATTGAAGATACTAGAGAAAACACACAAATAAGACTGAAATGATGCCTAAATAAAGCACATTGATTTCCTGTAATGGACTTATTCTACTGTGACTTTGCCAGTTTGTAGTACAAACATATTCTTTATAAAAGATCTGAATCAATCATCATAAATTCTGGTAATGACTTTCAAGTATTGCTATTATTATATTAAAATGAGGTTTGAGTATTAAAACTGCTTATATAATAAGAACACCTTCTTACTCAACACAGCCATTACTCTCTACTCTCTGACTATGTATCTGTTTCTTTGGGTCACATTCTGCCTTCCTTATATCCAAACAGTATTTGATGGGTAATTCTTACTGTTTTACAGGCGTGTTATATCTTATGCCCAGGAAAGGAAGGGGAAGGGGAAGGGGAAGGGGAAGGGAAAAAGAAGACAGCAGTGCTTAGTCTGTGTTCCTGTTAAACAACATGTGTTTGGAGGGTGGGCTCACGGATCCATTAGGGATGATGTGCCATGCCCACATGACAGCATAACTAACCAAACCAAGAGACATTTGGAAACCTAAATTCACAAGTAAGAGGCCCTTAAAAGTTTCACAGACAGCTTGAAATTCATTTGTGAAACTGATGTTTGTGTGGTGAATATACTAAATAAGAGAACTGAGCGACATTGGGACTTGGGATAATCTGTGTGCTCTAAGGGGAAGTGAAGGTGAAATGATCACTCTAACCAAGACTGCAGAAGATTAAATTCTTGGTAACAAAGCTTTTGTGATTGCTGGACAGAAAATTGTGGTTTTATTCCCAAAAGGCTGGGAGTTGTATTTAATTTTCCTATTACTTCATGTTTTTCTCTGTCTGGGCTACAGCTGGAAAACCTCTTGCATCTCTGACACCTCTGTGTGGGAAGAGCAGGTGCATAGTACAACCCTGGATCCTGACAATATGCAAGGCATCCTCTCAGATTTCAATTGCAGACATTAAAGAAAGGCTTTTCAGTCCAAGAGCTGTCACCTGCAGGGTGGAGGGAGCCCAGAATCTTCCAAGATATTTCAAAATGGGGGAAAAATATCCATCCTCAGTACCTGAACTAGGAGTTCAGTTTTGTCTTACTAAATTTTATATTACAGCAGACAAGCAGAGGGAATGTCATGATGACAAGTCATGGTATGAGATTGGAAAAGTAGGCTTTTCATTCATCAGCAGAGAAATGGAAGGTGAAAATATGTCATAGGCTGATTTTCCCCAGGGAGGCTACACTGGGAGTGCACTGTGCAACAAAGAGAGAATGATGTAGACCCCCTAAAGGAGCAATTGGAGAGTTAGAAATAGGGAGAGGAGGCAGTGGAGACCTGTAAAAGGTACAAGAGGAAATGACTTTGAAAGTGCATTACCATCAGTGACACTGTCAAAACAAGGCTGCGGTTCTGCAAGACAACTGAATAAAAAGCTTACTAAAAAAGAGTGGAACGGCAGTGTCACTGCAGTGGAAGTCAAAATGGGAGAGCTTTAGCAAGGAGTGAAAGAAAAGAAATTGCTCTAAATCCCTGGATGAATTTAAAGGTGAAGAGAAACAAGACAAATGTCTAGTAACGGATTGTGGGAATTAGTAGTAAGCTCTGAGAAGTAAAGGCACCCCATGATAGCTGCGGTTTAAATGAAACTGAGACCATACATATACTAGTATCACAAATAAAATGAAGTTACTTATTGACTTATCAAAGATAATTTCTATACATGTGTTTTAATTATAACTAAAGCTATACTTTAGAAATAATTTCTGCTGACAGTAAAGTGAAGACTAGGTAGGGATTTTCACTGTGCTTTCAGTAACGCTTAGATATAAACATTTTCAGCCAACCATTTTAACCTCGTCGTTTAGACATACACACGTTACACTGAATGGCCAGTTGACGTGTTAAACTGAGCTGTGATAACAGTCCAGGGCCACTCTTAAAACAGTAAATACCAAGTCATATGAGTTAGTTCAGTACTTCTTTGTCATTAGCTAAGTTAATTTGATTTGCCTAGTGTTTGCTGTGGACTTGAAGGCACCTACATGGATAGTTATACTTTTGCAATGCTTTTAACAGTGTGAGTTTTCAGTGTGAAGTCATACAAGTAGATCAGAATAACTCTTTTAATTCAGTAACTGACCTTTAATACTGCTGTCAGTGTCACAGTGATCAGCTAAATAGTGGTGAAAATGAAGACCTCCTCCCATGGGTGTTACTACTGATTTTAATTAATTCTCCCTATACTATTTGTAAAGTAGTGACCCATTTTTGATTATCATGCTACTTCTATCCTACATTGAATCCCATAACAGTTTCTGCTTCCTCTTGAAAAATCTGAAAAGCTTATTCCTGATTCAGTTAGGAAACACTAATGACACAAGGGATACTGATGTGTTAGAAACTATGGAAGTGCCTGAGGATGGTCATGTAGTAATTAGGGCTTCTCCCTGCCAAAAAGATGGTGGAATCAGTAGCCCAAATGAAGTTCATCTGCACCAATGCACACAACATGAGCAACAAACGGGAAGAGCTGGAAGCCATTGTGCAGCAGGAAAATTGATATAGTTTCCTTCACGGAAACATGGTGGCATGACTTGCACAGCTGGAGTGCTGTAATGGATGGCTGTAAACTCTTCAGAAAAGACAGACAAGGAGGAGAGGCAGTAGGGTAGCCCTCTATGTTACAAGCATTTTGATTGTCTAGAGCTTGATGATGGTGACGGTAGGGTTGAGCGTTTATAGGTAAGAATCAGGGGGAAGGCCCACAAGGCAGATATCATGGTGGGAGTATGTTACAGACCACCCAACCAGGATGAAGAGGCAGACAAAATATTCTGTAAGCAGCTGGGAAAAGGTTCATTATCATTACACCTTGTTCTCATGGGGGAATTCAACTTAGCAGAAGTCTGCTGGCAATAAAATACAGCAGAGAGGAAACAGTCTAGGAGTTTCCCAGAATGTGTGGAAGATAAATTCCTGACACAGCTGGCTGGTGAGGAGCCAACTGGGGAAGGCAACCTGCTGGACCTGTTGTTTGTGAACAGTGTAGGACATATGGGTGATGTGGTGGTTGGCAGCTGTCTTGGGTGTATGGAGAAGTAAAGGGGGGGGTCAGCAGAACTGCTATTTTGGGATTCTGTGGGGCAGACTTTGGCCCGATTGGGAGACTGGTTGACAGAGTCCCTTGGGAGGCAGTCCTGAAGGCCAAAGAAGTCCAGAAAGACTTGACATTCTTCAGGAAGGAAATCTTAAAGGCACAGGAGCAGGCTGTCCCCACATGCTCAAAGGCAAGCTGGCAAGGAAGAAGACTGGCCTGGTTGAATGGAGAGCTTTGGCTGGAATGCAGGAAAAAAAAAGGAGACTTGATGAACTTTGGAAGAAAGAGCAGGCCACTCAGGAGGACTACCGGGATTTTGTGAGGTTATGCAGGGAGAAAATTAGAAAGGCCAAAGCCCAGCTAGAACTTAACCTGGCTACTGCAGTAAAAGAAAATAAAGCAAGCTTCTATAAACACATTGGCAACAACAGGAGGGCTGAGGACAATCTTGATCCTTTCTTGGATGCAAGGGGGAAGCATAGTGACAAAGGATGAGGAAAAGACTGAGGTACTTAATACCTTCTTTGCCTCAGTCTTTAATAGTAAGACCGGTTGACCTCTGGGCACTGAGTCCCCTGAGCTGGAGAACAGGGGTGGGGAGCAGAATGAAGCCCCCATAATCCAAGGGGAAATGGTTAGTGACCTGCCACACCGCTTAGACACACACAAGTCTATGGAGCCGGAACCACCCAAGGGTACTGAAGGACCTGGCAGAAGTGCTCACAAAGCCACTTTCTACCATTTTTCAGCAGTCCTGGATAACTGGGGAGGTGCCAGTTGACTGGAGGTTAGCAGATGTGATGCCCGTCTACAGGAAGGGTCGGAAGGAGGATCCGGGGAACTGCAGGCCTCTCAGCCTGATCTCGGTGCTGGGGAAGGTTATGGAGCGGTTCATCTGGAGTGCCATTACACAGTACGTACAGCAGAACCAGGTGATCAGGCCCAGTCAGCATGGGTTCATGAAAGGCAGGTCCTGCTTAACTA
Organism: Phalacrocorax carbo; assembly: GCF_963921805.1. Lineage (NCBI taxonomy): Eukaryota > Metazoa > Chordata > Aves > Suliformes > Phalacrocoracidae > Phalacrocorax > Phalacrocorax carbo. The sequence continues at coordinate 114,123,247 of NC_087515.1, forward strand.
ACCTGATCTCTTTCTATGACGAAGTAACCTGCTTAGTGGATGAGGGGAAGTCTGTGTATGTTGCCTACCTAGACTTTAGTAAAGCCTTTGACACCGTTTTGCACAGCCTTCTCCTGGAGAAAGTGGCTGCTCATAGCTTGGGTGGGTACATTCTTTGCTGAGTAAAAAACTGGCTGGATGGCCAGGCCCAAAGAGTGCTCGTGTAGGGATTTAAATCCAGGTGGTGGTCAGTCACAAGTGGTCTTCCCAGGGTTCAGTTTTGGGGCCGGTACTGTTCAATGTCTTCACTGATGATCTGGACGAGGGGATTGAGTGCACCCTCAGTAAGTTTGCAGACGACACCAAACTGGGTGGAAGTGTTGATCTGCTGGAGGGCAGGAAGGCCCTACAGAGGGACCTGGACAGGCCGCATCAATGGGACGAGGCCAATTGTATGGGATTCAACAAGGCAAAGTGCCAGGTCCTGTATTTGGGTCACAACAACCCCATGCAGTGCTACAGGCTTGGTGAAGACTGGCTGGAAAGCTTCCCAGTAGAGAAGGACCTGAGGGTGCTGGTTCAGAGCCAGCTGAATATGAGCCATCAATGTGCCCAGGTGTCCAAGAAGGCCAACAGCATCCTGGCTTGTATTAGGAACCGTGTGGCCAGCAGGACGAGTGAAGTGATCATCCTCCTGTACTCGGCACTGGTGAGGCTGCACCTTGAACACCATGTTCAGTTTTGGGCCCCTCAGTACAAGGAGAACATTGAGTTGCTGGAGCGTGTCCAAAGAAGGGCAATGAAACTTGTGAAGGGTCCAGAGAACAATTACTTTGAGGACGAGCTGGGGGAACTGATGTTGTTTAGCATGGAGAAAAGGAGCTTGAGGGGAGACCTTATTGCTCTCTGCAACTACCTGAAAGGAGGTTGTAAAGAGGTGAGTGTCAGTCTCTTTTCCCAAGTAGCAAGTGATAGGACAAGAAGAAATGGCCTCAAGTTGCACCAGGGGATGTTTGGACTGGATATTAGGAAATATTGCTTCACTGAAAAGGCTGCCCAGGGAAGTGGTTGATTCAGCATCCCTGAAGGTATTTAAAAGACATGTAGGCATGGTGCTTAGGGACATGGTTTAGTGGTGGACTGGCAGTGCTAGGTTAATGATTGGACTTGATAATCTCAGAGGTGTTTTCCATCCTAAACAATTCTATGATTCTATAATTATATAATGATTCTTTATGCATACTAAATCCAAACAAACCACCTGGTTTTAATTGTTTACTAATAGTTCTTAAAATCAGTGGCCTTTGCAACAGAACTCTGTAATTAGAAATCCACACAAGCCTTCCACTTTGTCATCAAGCTGTGTATGTCTGCTCAGAGAAAATTGCTACAGCTGTCAGCTTAAGTGCAAGGACAAATATGTTTCTCTGCATATTTGGTTTCAACTAGTTTTGCTTAGTTCAGTATGACTTCACTGGCATGACAAGTTATACAAGTGGTGGCAGAGAGTAAGAAAGACAAGCTGTCAGATATTTACCATAGGTTAACCCTATGTGGCATTATGCATTGTGCCTGGATTTAGGCCCTGTGGTCCTTAGACAGCAACACTCTTTCCAGCATTGGTGGAAGGTTGCTACATAGCATGTTGCTGTTTCTCCTTTTTCTCAAGGTTATATAGAATTTTACTTCATTATTTCTGATGAATAATCTGGTAATGATATTGTGCCATTTGAGATAAAGGATTTGAGATAACATTGGTCTCCCTTTTTGTTTATCAGAGCTGAAAAATTTTTCCCAAACCACCTGTGATTTGTAGGGTTCTGTCTACAGCTATTTCTCCTGTGAATTGCACACCCCCACGGGTAAAAGCACCAGAGTAAGAAGTCCTTGAAACAATTTAGTAACTTCTGAGGAAAGAACTTGGAAAGTGGAGGGGGACTGACATTCCCAGCTATCACAGCTTCTCCTCCAAGAAATCTGAAGGAGTTGGGCCAACTGTTATTAAGTCTGCTGTGAATTGAATGCCTACTTTAATAGAAAAGTTCAGTCTATGGCAACTACAATGACAGATTTTGGCATTTTCAGTGATGCTCAGCACTCTCAGAAAAAACTAAGCAAATAACGGGAGCTTTAAGCTGCCAAGGATGTATTAAAAAGGGGTGGAAGAGACAAGACTGGTCACCTGAAGTGCAGGGCTTGTTATTAAAACTGATAATTTGCACAATAAAGGTTTCCCCTGTACTCAGAACTGTTACATATTGCTGACATTGGCAGGTACAATGATACAACACTGAATTGCCATTCTCATTAGGACAAATCATTTTGAGAACCTTATGGAAGTCAGTACATCACATATGCTTTAACTAAGAGTCCTGAATTGATCCTGAAAAGGAAAGTCTGGGTCCACAACTCTCATTAAACTTAGTTTGATTATTACTTGAACAATGGATATGTTGTTTTCATTGCAAAACAAGCAAGGGTGCTTGCAGAACGCTCTTAAACAGCTCAAAAGAAATAATGAGTTTTCAGAGAACCTCATTCTGACATCTCCAATCCATCATATCCATATTATACTGATAATCTCTTTTCTTTTAATCAGTGATGCTCAGGAGAAGGATGAGGAACCTGTGAATCTATGGATGAATCAGCGTCTGTTTTGCTGCCTTCATAGGAACATTTTGTGTTTATTCAAAGAAAGTGAAATTCAAAACTTTGAGTGATAATGATTATTAGTCTATACTATTTTTTTCTAAGAAAAACACCGTTTTAAATCTTGTTTTCCACAATTCTATGGTTTAAAGTATTTCAATTAATTCAACAAACACACAGATACAGAGGAACAAAACTTTAAGAATCCAGAGACACAAAGCCAGCTTGTAAGATGCTGCATAGCTGGAAAACGGGTATGTAAGTTGCTTTCCTAAGTGTTCTTTATCTGTCAAATGCTCACAAAATAAAGAGCAAATAGCCTGAAGACCCCAATATAATGTTTCTTCAGAAGCTCTTGTTACTAATACCCACCTGCACTTTTCCCGCCTGCCCTAAAGCAGCTGCATTGCTGTTTGGAACTGACTAAAACTTTGCAGGCTGCAGCATCTTGTTTACAGCTCATATCCTGGAAAAAAAATATCCAACAGCTAAAGCAGTGGCTTCTAATGCTTTTGGAGTGAAGAGCAAGCTGATTCTTCATGAGTTACTGCAGCTACTTTTGCCTTCTCCTATCATTTGTCTTTTGCCTCCAGGACTGCCTGCTTTGCTGCCTGGGCTTCTGCCACTGCTGTCCTCAGTGTCCCTGTGTCACCACCTGAACATCACAGTGTCTTTCAAGGTCACCCTCTTGACTGTGTGACAGAAGCTACTAGCTTGACCTCCACGCCACATTGATTTTAGGGGGTCCTCCAAGTAGTGGATATGTTACCTGTTATGAGCTAATCTGAAAAAAGTAATGACTCATTCTCCCTAACCTGTCCATGGCCTCCCTTAACAGGAAGCTCCGGTGGGTGCCTGTTAGGGTTCAGCTGTGTGGGGTACATGCTACTGATCTCCTAGGGATTGAATTTGTTTCAGGATGGCTACCAGTCAGCTCATTACACCTTGTCATTATTGCTACCCTCAATTTTAAGCAATCAGTTACAGCTCTGCTCACCAGTATCTCATTACCAGACTGCCTTTGATGTTTCAGAGGGAGGAGAGGATATCTGTCCTTTGTGAGCATAAATTAGCTGCAGTTACAAAAATAATGTAAAAGCTTGTGGTAATACTGGTTTGAACCAACAATCTGAAAGACTTGCAAGTGTCAGATTCCTACCATGTCACATAAGCCTCTCCCTGGATACAAAATCCTGGTATACAAAAAGGGACAGTCTGGCAGACATCCCACATTGTGTATTCCAAAGGAAATCGCGGATATCAGTGTGTTTTAGTCACATTCTGCATTAGCATCTGGCTTCTTATAAGACTGGTCTTAGATAGACCTGAGTAACGGCGAGCGTGATCAACTCATTGTATTAGGCGTTTGTAACACATTCATATATACATATGTACACAATTGAATATATATTTATAAATTAATTTTTACCAGCCCACTGCAGTTGGCAGTCATCCTCTCAGCTGTTCTTTCCCTCTGATACCATCACCTCCAACAAAGCCAGCCATTCCTTCCATTGGTAAGCCTCTGCGAAACAGTTCAGGAAAACAACACGATGGAGCACACCATTTCCTTACTTTCACTTCTTCTCCTGCATGAATCCATGCAGGTGCCAAGGTGGTGTGTGCCTAAAAAGTCGATTCCTCATTTCTCTGAAGGTGCAGGTGGGAGTCTGCTTAATCACTGTGAATTCATTTGTCTTACTGATCCCTCCATTTGCATGCTGTCAGCCTTCTATAAAGCTAACAGAATAATCCTTATTCTCAGTGCTGGCCTTGTCTCACATGATGTTATATGCAGATACAAGGATGCAGGTGAAATTTGCTGGTCACAACTGCTATGTTGTCATACTGGTCCCTGTGACTTCAGTGATGTGGAAGGCTGCTGACAGGTGAAGTATTTAACCAAATAAAGAAAAAGCCTTGTGCTGACATACTTGTGATTTCCACTTGGGATATAATTGTCCCCTTTCTAAGTACAATAGACAATAATTATACAGCTGTGAATACAAATACAGATCTAGGTTGAGGAATGTATATATATCAAAGGACAGATGTGCATAGGAAAATGTCTGCTATTGGTTCAGCAATGCAAAACTTGACGAGTACATTTCTGCAGCTGCTGAACTGGTGCAGCCTGACACTTCTTATTTGGCTTTGACCTCACCAAAGGAAAAAAATTTAGCAAGATCTTGTTTTAGAAAAACAATTAAAGAATATAATTTATAATAATATGATGTAATATTTTCTGTTGCTGTGGCTGCAGAACAATGAAGGCGTATATCAGTTTGTGGCAGAACTGTCTAAATTACCAAAAGCTTTAATAAACAAGCTAATGATTGATGTATGAGGGCAAGTAGCCTTGCAAATGAAAATAATTATGAATCTACATTCATATCTCTGCACTAAATTGCAGGTTCAAATGTTTTATCTTCTAGACCTCTGACTGCTTGTTTTGTTGACTACCATCAGAATATCAGCATTTATGCCTGAAATAAATTGTGCCCACAAAACTGTAGTTTCTCTTTCTCCTTTTAAAATAGGCACTAAATGTAATTATATGTGTTGTGTTCCAGTATCACAACAGTAAGTAGCAGTTTTTGAGCTTGAGCTATGTGAATATTCTTCACTCAATCTGTATACTGGATAACCATCTTATTCAACATTAATTCTCAATTCACTGGTAACAGTTATTTTTTAATTTTCTGTTTCAGTATGAACAGACAAGCATAGCCTGGATTTATTATGATCCCTAACTACTAATAGCCACTCCTGTGAGGAGTGGCTAAGGACTTTAGGTTTGTCTAGTCTGGAGAAAAGGAGGCTGAGGGGTGACCTCATTGCTCTCTGCAGCTTCCTCAGGAGAGGAAGTGGGAAGGGAGGTGCTGAGCTTTTCTCCCTGGCATCCAGCCACAGGGCATGTGAGTGGTTCAAAGCTGCATCAGGTGAGGTTCAGACTTGGTGTTAGGAAACATTTCTTAACTGAGAAGGTTGTCAAACGCTGGAACAGGCTTCCTGGAGAGGTGGTCAATGCCCCAAGCCTGTCAGTGTTTAAGAGGCATTTAGTCAATGCTCTTAATAACATGCTTTAACTTTTGGTCAGCCCTGAAATGATCAAACTAGATGATAGTTGTAGGTCCTTTCCAACGGAATTCTTCTGTTCTGTTCTATTCTAATACTTCTGACCAATAAGAACATTGCACTTGCCTTCACTAGTCCGTTTCATTTCTCATCGTCTTTTGGAAAGCAGCACTTGAAAAATATAGCTGGCGTGAAAAGTTTGGAGATGTGCTGGTTTCTGAAATTAGTGAGTGACTAGGTCCTCACTAGCTGAGTCTTGGTCTCCCACATGCTGGTGTAAGCTCAGTAACAAGTCATCTCTTTATTGGTTTCTCTATTATAAAATGGAGATAGTTAGTAGAGCCATAAACAATAACCTGCCCTGAATGAAATTAAACCACTTTAATCATCAAATTGTTGCTCCCATTTCTACGGGTTCTGAGAGGTTCCTTCTATATGTCTTTTCTCACAGGTGAATAAGACAGTAAGAAGGTCCTTCCCCTTTCTCCAGATCTCAGCAAGAACAAGGGAAGAGAAACAGGGCAAAGAAATACGGATAGAAGCCATGGGAAAAGCCATATTAGTGTACTGGCCACAAAAGGATAAATCTGAAAGAGGGACTGGATCAGCATAATGAATGTTGTCTGTGTTCAGGTGGTTTTGAAGACCTCTAACAAGGAAGTATGACCAACCATCTGGTTCAAGAAAGCAACAGAATATAGCACTGTATTAAGCCTTAAGAGTAGATATGTGCACAATTTCTGCTATGAAAGTGATTTATTTAGTCTATATTTTCCATAACAAACTTATACCCAGAGGTTTTTATTACTGAATACTAGCAGAAGAAATTGTAGAGCAGGACCTCATGGTTAAACCGTCACACTGTAAGATCAGACATAGTCATTCAAGTACCTGTATCTGACCTACTCTATAGCTTCTGCCCAATGGAGCAGAACTGGTTTTATTTCACTCGGTATAGGGTGGTCCTCAGTGGAAATGCCCATTTGAGGTTCCAGCATCACAGGTCTTCAGTAACGGATTATCTGTGCGTGCATTTACTCACTCTTGTCCCCTTCGTACCAGCATAGATGGGAATAATTCAACCCACATTGTGCGGGGATTAATTTTCAGATGCCCAGGCAACTGACTTTATAGGTTACCATTAAATGTAACCTATTGAAATAATGAACTTAAATTTCAGCTGCATAAATCTGCAAAGCTTCATCAGTTTATACTGGCTAACACCAGCAGAAGATCTAATTTATATTAACTGAAAGGAGAAATACAGTTAATAAAAATCTCAGAAAAAAATCTAGAATCTCTAATGACACTGGGAAAATGGACAGTTTATTTTAACACCCTATATGGTAATAAGAAAATATTGCACAAGCTAGATAATATATGCTGAACTAAGAGGATTAAAGAGAAGAAAATACTGCCTTCATGTGTACACTGAATATTACAGAATAGGGAAAAATAGACTATAAACAACAAATGAACTGCCAGAATAGGTGAAAAATCTCTACTAGACTGATGCACACCTCTCCTGAATCACCCTTCTCAGAAGTGTCCTTTTTCTTACAAATAGGGGTCTGTATATTTTTATTCTTATGTATTATAATTTCATGTATGTAACTGAAAATCAGAAATGCTTGGGTGAGTGGAGAAATAACAGGGTGGTATTGAGGAAAAAAAAGAAGTAAGCTGAAAAAATTACAAATATTGTTTTCCATTAAACATACTTCACTTAAAAAAAAGAATAATCAGAAAATATTATGTAAGCTTAAAAATTTGCCTTCTAATTTGTGATGGCTTCTAATCAACAGCCTTCACAAACCTTGTGCTATACAATAAAAACTGTCTTAGGCAAAAATAATAAGGTATTTAAAAATGTATCATCGTATAATATAGACTGTTTCTTCATTATCAACCATATTCTTTCAAAAATCAATAACTAGTTATTTTAACAGAAACTAATATTCTTGCATAAGCACATGCTGCGGGAAACTATGTTTTAAGAATAAAATCAAAGAATAGTATAAAAGATGTGTGATAAAAATCACAAGAATGATTCATTTATTGGATCAGAAGAGCAGCCGCAACAGAGAGGTGGATAGTCCAAGCAGTTCAGAAACAGAGGTCTTCAGGTCTTTCACATCATCTTAGATTTTATATTCAGAGGGAAGCTGCGTGTCCAGATTTTAGGGCAAAAAATGTCACCACTAGCTAGTTACAGAGTTAAGCCCTTAAACTTAACTTTCCATTATCATATATACTAAAGACCCAGGTATTATCAGGTTTCACATTGCAGAGAAATTGCCACATTGTAGGGTCATTTCTTGACTGAATTTGATAATTCAAGATTCCAACTATTTAACCATACTGTTTGGTGGGGTTTTTTTGTCATTAAAGAGCTGTCTGCTATCAGAAATCTTCTGTTATACATAATGTAGACTACTACCAAGTCTACTTCAGTCTATTCTTTACATGTAAGAAAGACAACCACATGAAATTGTGTATTGTGATCAGAATAGTGTCACTGACTGTTTTATCTTTTTAAAATTCTCTTATTTGGATTTAGGTGTTTTGATACCTTCTTTCTTTCTGTTCTCCAGAAGTAAGTTTCTAGCCTTCAGCATAGCAAAAGAAAACTTTGAACATACGGGTAAAAGAGTTATGAAAAAAAAAAAAAGAAAAAAGTAATCTTAAAAAAAGTCTCATGCTCTGATGACTGACCCATACCTTATATATTTTTAAGACCTTATTCTTTATTTTAACAATGCAAGACCAGTTTCCCAATGCTGTTATCATCCATATTTTTGTGGCTGGAGAACTGCCTTTTGTTCTGGACACCTAGAGGAACTGGTGTTATATGAGCCTTCCCAAACTCTCTTTCCCTTTGCAAGGAAACTGTCTGGGAAACTCTTGCTACCTCCCCTATGCTGAGTCAGCAGAATTGCTGCTGAGGAATATTTGATCCTGTTCATAAAATTCATAACACGTATTCTTAAAACTATCTAATAAAGGGGATTTTTACTCCTTAGAAAGATTTACATAGTAATTGTTTACCCTAAAGAAAAGTAAATAAACAAAAAAATCCTACAACCCTACAGAACTCACAGAATGATTTTTATTCTTTTCTGTATCCCTCCAAAAATTTTGTCATAGCTTTTTTTTTTTTTTTGTGTGTCCCCAAAAGAAGCTCCTCTGCACTTTCATGCAATATTAGTTTCAGGAACATCAGACTGTGGGCATAATTCGGACTCATTGATTCCTATGGGAGCTAGATTCATTCTTTTAGGCCAAAGCCCTGGAAGACTAAATGCAACTATTTCAATGAATAATTTGTTCTGGCAAAGAGGCCTTCAGCCTTCAGATAAGCACAAATACATAATCTGTCTCACAGAATAAAATGCACTGGAAAGAGGGCTCTTTTCTTACAGAATCATGTTCCTTGTATGGATATTTGCTGTTCAGAATTCAAAATCAGTTTCTCATGAATATTACTCAAGATTTATATGAAAGTCACTTTCTGTTATCTTGCTTCCTAGAATATTCATGGAAAGAGAACAAAACCCATAATAAACACAAGGGAATCTATTAATTTCTTTCCCTTCTATCCCAACAGAAATTTCATGCAGTAGTTTCTCAGTTCAGGAAAATAGCATAATTAAATCCCTTTCTCTTTAACCTACAACTGCAGAATGTTAATCTAAGAATTTTTAGGCGACTTTAAATGAATACTATTGAAGTGACTATTCAGTAGATGAAGAATAGACATTTTAATTTCAGTTTTAGTAGGAGTGGAACATAAACAAGGATTGCTTTCAGTATTTTCCAACAACATTCTTTTAATCTGTATCGCATTAATATTGTGTGAGCTAGTAGTCTAGACTAGGCGGCAGTATATGAAAGAGACTAAATTGTGCTGTGGCTACAATCAAACCTGATTAAGTAATGCTTCTGCATAGCATAATTTCACCACAGTTGGAATGAACAGCTAAAAATACGTCTGTTCAGAGAAGCTCTCTATTGTAGCTCTTTAGATGGTTTGGTATTTAGTAGTGATGGTTCCAGCTTCCAAGGGTAACTTCTGTTCCTCATATGAAAGAGTCTCCAGCAGACCAATGGTAAAACTGTCCCCTCCTAATGTCCATAGGGTGCACTGGGACAGAAGAATATAAGTCTCCAGGTGCCAAGGACCCTGGCATCCCCAGGCAATATAAAGTCCTTTGGAGACTATTATTCACGGATCCAAGTTAAAGCTCAGTCACTCAACTGCTTTGGCAATCTGGAGCAGAAACATTGAATTGGAAACCCGTATGACCTCCCCAGCAGCTCCAGCCCGTAGGCTGTTTCCAGCAAACACTGTGTGGAATAATCTTTTGCACAGAACATTTGTAGAGATCAGTTTCCCTCTTCTTCTCCCCCATGCCTGAACCACAAAGGATATGATCCTATTACTGTCCCAGTAAAGGAGCCTACAGTTTTGAGCTCAAGCCATAGAGACTTACTCCTTTCATTTGGGAGATAGTCAGCTCAAACTCAATATATCATCTAAAATTATATAGTTGTTGAGTCAATCTGGAATAAATATACATTTCTTATCCCCATAATTTACAGCTTATCTGGTATTCTTTGCTTTCTGTCTTTTCTTGCCATGCTCCATTAAATCTCATCTACCACCCACTCTGAAAGTGTCTGACTTCCAGACATGTATGAAAATATCTGTAGAAAAATACCCAATAATTCTTTTCAGGATGGCCATAAAAGCTCACATATAAACACATAAATATCAATTATAGAAATGTTTGGAGAACAAGACTTTTTCTTTCTTTGAGATGTACTTATTCAAGAGGAATTGTTCCTGTCTTGGTATTTGGCCTGCATAGGGACCGAGGCTCAGATCCACTGTTCAGAAAGATGACCAATTCCAGAGTTGTGAGTAATGTCAGCGTGCTCTTCTTGTACCACAGAAATGAAGGTGACTTTCCTGCTGCCTATAAAAAAAAAAAGAGAAGGATGAAAATAACAGAATCATGGAATGGTTTGGGAGAGAAGGGACCTTTAAAGGTCATCTAGTCCAACCCCCCTGCAATGAGCAGGGACATCTTCAACTAGATCAGGTTGCTCAGAGCCCCGTCCAACCTGATCTGGAATGTTTTCAGGGATGGGGCCTCCACAACCTCTCTAGGCAACCTGTGCCAGTGTTTCACAACCCACAAAATCTCTGTGCTTATGTACTTCACAGAACGACACCAAATTAAACATATATAACTATTCCTATGCACCAAATGAGGCTAGCCCTGGCTTTTGGTGAATGCAGTTTCACACCTGAAAATAACTCAGGGCCAATTCAGAGGTTAGTATAGGCTCCTTTGAAAATGCATAACAATATTTCAGTCCCTGAGGCCAAATTTTGCTGCCTTTCTTAATGAACAGCAATTTTCCATGAGTAGCAACCATGGAACAGCAAAGTAAGATGCTACAGTGCGGTACAACTGAAGGTAAACACAGGCATCGTGATCTGATTTGGGCAACAGGGGTAATAACCAATTCTATAGCAAAACAGGTGAGCTTGCCCAACAGGTGTATTTACCACTTTTGTTATTTACCATAGTACCGCTATTCACAGACAACAGAATCACAGTTTGGTCTTTTGTGCTGATAGCTTTTACAAAAAAAACCAGCAGATGTTTGGTGGAGAATTATAACAGAATATTTATGACAAGTAAATTATTTTAAAATCGATCAGAATACAAACAGATTGAAGTATTCATTGTTAAAACTTTGCTTTTCGGTCAAATGCTACCTCTTTAAAAAGGTAGCTATTAATAATTGTCATATTAAGATGTTGCTAGTAATAATACATTTCAGTTGTATTACAGTGATATGAACTAAAATATTTTTGCTATGACTTTCTAAGCTTCAGTAACTCAATGACCAAGAAACCCAAAAGTGACATCTTAATAAATCTGTTGAGTTACTGTTCTGAATTTCTTTCTCAAGTCCTCTATAACAACAACCTGAGTCCTCTTCCATTCTTAAATACTTCCACCAAAACATTACACAGCAGGCCTTGTGTGAAATTTTAATTCTTGCTTTTGCTGCTGAGTATCTTTTAAAAGGCATTTAGCAGCCTAAACAAGCAGGATGGTCTCCAGAAGGATTTTTTGAACACACTTAGATTTTTAAAGAAACATAGGTTTGAAAAGGGTGATAGATATTTCTATTAAAAAATTCAGTAGGCATTGACCTCTTTATACTTCAGATGAGTATTACCTTGTGCTTGGTACTGTGAATTTAAGTGGAAATGAAATTCTCAATAGGAGGCCATAACTGTTATTGGAGGGCATTAATTTTAACACAATAAAGTGATAATTTTTTATAAATATGGAGGTTATACCTAAAACATCACCATTCTATTTCACACTCTCTTACTGTGTACCACAGACTTGCTTCAATATGGAAACCGTTGTCTGCTTCCAAGGAACAGCAGGGAAATCCCATGAAAACTGCAATTATAATAACTATAAAGAATTAAAATAGCTCTTGGGCACTTTTTATTATTGTTGTTTTTGGTTGTCAAGGGCAAAAACTGTACAAAGAAAAAGAAAGATGTGCTCCCAGCACTAGGGAAAGCATTTAAAAGGATCTCGTAAAGAAGCCGGCAGCAACTCATTCAGGGTTATACATTTATCAGGAAAAAAAAAAAAGAAAAAAAAAAACCTGAAGCAATGCAGTAAGAGGTCTCCAATTGAGAATGTCCTGTGGGGACTGCAAAGGGACTTGTAGCAGTAAAACTGTACTATGATTAACCAACAGCAGCTGAAAAGACATGTTTAGAGGTGGTAGAAAAGTAGATACGCTCCTATTAACAGCCATAATGCCACCTGAAGAAAGAATATGTTTTACTTATCGTTAAAAGACTCAGAACTGCTGGATTGTTTCATGTTAAATAAGATTGATGGATTTTCTATCCACAGAGTCTATCAGTTGCTTTTTATTCCAGTGAAAATTACTAGAAGCAGTGAGACCGACAATTAAAGACCTGTTGTGGCTCCTTTATCTGGGCAGTAATCTCCAACAAAGCCTGAGGCTATTTAGTAATTTTTACACAAAGCACTAACAGTCGTCAGTCATTACTGTACTGGGCCAGTTTTAGATAGTCCTGAATGGTCAAAGGTTTCCTGTCAGTACTCTCAGATATGCATTCTTCTTTCTGGACCCGTAATGACAAGGTCTGGAGACACAGAAGTTTTTAAATCATCTATTTTGGAAAGGCTGATTAGCAAAGAGCTCTTACAGTGCATGTGAGACAGGAAGAGCAGTATTTCATTGCAGTTATGGCCACCGCACCAGAAAAGAATGAGTTGGTCAGTGTAGCACCAGGCAGGACAGAAGACTAAAGGCTGCTTTCCCTACATAAAAATCCATTGCCACTGTTGTCACTGAAGGGCTGATTTGCTTTGACACCACTGAACACCTGCAACTGGAAGGCTAAACTTTCGAGACTACTCAGGGGAACTTTCACCACAGAGAATTTTTTCCTGTTCAAGGTGGTTTCTGTGGAGCTGGCAGTTTCTAATCTACCAGGTCCAATGGGTTTGCTGGGGAGAGCAAGAATGTTCAGTTTAAACCCAAATAAGAACAAAAATTATGGTTCTTTCCCTCAAAATCATAGCCAGATCAGAAACCCTCCCTGAGGATATGCTTGTCTTCCCTAGAAAATAAAATGCCCTCCTTCCTTCTTCACAGTTTATTTCCCTTTCCAGGCCCTCTAGCTGCTGAGGGAGCTCCCACCATCACCATCTCCCTCTGGCCAGCCCAGCTTCAGGCTCTCAGCCTCCACCACTGGTTTAATCCGTCCCTTGATCACTTCCAATAACTTCCCCCTCACACTCTTTCTCGTTAATGCTTGAAGAAGCTTTATTAGACCCTGTGCTTCACCTCAGGCTCCTTCAAAACTGGCAATGTGATCCCTAAGCGGACTAGTTAGTTGGTGTCTGCCAGATGCTCCATCCTTCCACACTCTGCTCTTCTGGGAGTGTCACCACAAGACTGAAAACAGTTGTATGTAATCCAGATGGAAGTGCAGTTTGGAGAGATTCACGGGCTAGATTTATCTGTTGAGATCCACATCAAGATAAGATTCAAGTATGCCTCATCCTTCACATCCAGCTTTCTATAAAGGGTAAAAATAAAAAAGCTGGTGTGATGGACTTCAGCAAATTATTTTTCCAGATGGTGGGAGGATCAGGGCTGTGCAATGCTTTGGTGCTGTACACAGGTGTACAATGGAAGGTTAAAAGAAAATAGACACAATATTGACAACAACCAAGGAAAATTTTTCACAGTGAGAGTAGTTAAGCACTGGAGTAGATAAGCCAGAATCGCTGTTAAGTTTCTGTTGGAGATTTTCAAAACTTAATGGTCAATGCCCTGAGCATCTTGATCAGCTTTGAAGTTAGTTCTGCTCCGAGTGAGAGGTTGGCCCATGTGACCTTCAGAGGTCCCTTTTCCAGCCTTAATTATTTCTATGACTCTATGATTTTACAGCTGATTCCTACTTTTTCAAGGAACCAAGGTTCCCAACTGGTGGCTAGAAGACTTCTCAGAATTATAATTCCTGAAAGATCTGTTTTTTAAGCAAGAGAGAATTAGAGAAAAGGGATTCAAAATAAACAGTGAAGAATATTCCTTGCTATTACCACTGGAATCACTGGCAAAATGAGGGCATAAGAAGAACTCCCTTTGTGTTTAGTAAGATATTACTAACAACATTTCACAAAAATCTTAGAAAACCCAAATAAATAGGGAGTTAAAATATTAAAATTCAGCTTTTCAGCTAGACTGAAGGTGCTGCTATACTTCGTAAAGTTTGATAGAGGACTGAATGGAAAGTGACTGTACGAGAAGCTTTTATTATGGTTACACAGTGACTCTGCTACTTTTCAAATACAATCGGATGGGAAGTAAAAAATATGTCTTTCTCCTCCTAACTGCCAGCTCTACAAACTCGCCTTATATCTCAAGTCTTCCCAGTATAATGTTGCAAATAATAAGGATTCTGGCTGAGGTTTTCAGTGCAGTGTGGTGCTTTTGCTGTTCAAACCCTGCTGATTACAACAGATAACAAAGTCCTTTGAAGAGAACTCTGCCTTTACCTACTTTAACTCATTTAACTGTTTATTTCATACTGCATCAGGCAAAGTAGACGCCAGCTGTCTAACAGAATCAATAACTTTGTGGCATCACATAAAGCACAAATCTATTTTTGCCAGTAGTAAGTAAATGCCTAGCATACATTTATCACCATGCTTTTAATAAGCAGCAACAATGAAACAAACAATATCTTCCTTTAGCATCTTCTCTGTTCTCATTTGATGAAATCTGGTGGCAGTTTGATTTACAAAGATAGAACTGAAAGACATGTTAAGGATTTAACCCATGACATCTGGGAACTTTAACATTAATATATTTGCATACATATTGATTAAAGAATTTTGAGTACCTTACAGTCAGAGGTAATTCAATGCCAGTAAGCATGTGATGGAGCATAAAGACAAGGAACAAATAAGTTGAGAAATTATCACTTTTTCCATGTAATCTTTGTGAGAACTGCATTTAAGCTAACAGTTGAATCACTTTCTACAATCATTTGCCTAAGTAATTCAGGGACTCACTTGGCACAAGAAACATAGAGACACATGATTAAGTTTGAATGATGGCACCTTCTTACATCAACATAGCTCATTATTTAATACTATCAAAACATCAGCCTTAATTACATCTGAGTAGCTAAAAATAAATGTCATAGGTTTTTTTTCTCTTTCAATTATCTCTGTTAAGGGCCCCTTCTTTTTCAAGCGTGTACATGTATTGGCTGAACAATGTAGTTTCTCTGACGACGCCTATAACCTGATTTAGTTACATTTATGCTTTTTATCAACTGGAAAATAAATGAGAGTAAACCTAGTTGTGAAATCCTGCATGTGAACATTGGAGTTATCTGAATGGTTAGCAAACTTCCTTATACAGCTGGCAACCTTACTTCAACAGGATAGAGAAAATATAGGCTTGCCAAGGCAAAGGTTTTGCTGCTGTTTATTCAGTGCAATTAACAGAAAGTAGAGGCATTGTCCTGTACTACAGGATGCAATAGTTACATATAGTTTCCATCAGGAAAACTCTTCTTTGTTGGACAATTCAGGTTCCACTAACAAACTGTAGAGTGCGTTTGAGCCAACTTTCATCATATAAAGCTGTCTGGACCAAGACAGGAGTCTTGCTTTTGTCTAGAGCCAGAGGAGGAAAGAAAATCAGCCACCTCAGAAGGCAAGTCAGATCACGGTAGTGTGAGTGGTTGAGAGACGTGGAATGATTGTGGCAGTGTGGAGAGTATCTGGAGCAGCCCACCTCTTCTTAGCAACTACAGAAGGAGCTACAGGACCACATCATATTAGACCTCAATCTTTTACACCACTCAGGGTGGGTAAGATAATCTTGTTCTGAGAATATATCTTGTGCATGCACAGCCGAGACAAGCTTTCTTCAGAATACTGCTCTTCCTCCTCCACTGTCCAGACCTGGAAAAAGGAAGGGGGAAGTATACACTTTTCATACTGTCACTGATCACCTCAACTCAGTTATTTTGGCCTATGAATAAAGAAGAGCTAACAGCAAGGGGCACCTTCTCACTAATGGGTGTTTTCTTGGACCTCGTTCAGTTGAGCAGGATCAAACAGGGGGCCTCATTTTTCCTTATTCCCCATAAAGAGTGAAAGAGGGTGAGAACACTTCAGTTAGAAGTCTCAATTCCATATCCGCCCTGTAAGATACTGAGCATCTCTTTTTAGAGTCCAGTAGAATTCACAGAATAGCACAACTTTTGAGATTTACTGTACTGTCCTTTGCTTCGTTCCTCAGCAGAAAACTACCTACCACAAATATTTTGAAAAACAAGAGAAAGCACTGAGTTTGGTCTTAAGCTGTAAAAGTGGTAACAATTTGTGACAGGGGGCAGTGCTGTGTACAAATTCCTATAGTCTATATTAAAAACTATTACATTACTACTATCATCCTACTGAGTCTAAAGAAGTATGGTAGACTAAATCTCCAATTGTTACACCATTACAGTTACCGGAGGTAAATCTCACCCTAGAAACAGATTGATTATTACAGTTCTGAGTAGTTTTTGATATTTTTTGATACAAAATGTCATTTTCCATACTGAATGCTAGCTGGCATATGGAAGCAGCTGACAAATGTCAAAGGGCATGCAGTAAACAGGAGGTGATCATGCTTTTTCTTGAAAACTTAGGTAAGTCTGCAAAGAGCATGTTGATGACAGGGTAGCTGACACTGCTGCTTAATTTATACTCAAACATTTTTGTACAGTGGAATATGAATAAGCCCCTGCCAGACAAATATTTGCAAAAAAATATTCATATTGCTTCATTGTCAGCCAAAAGAGAGATTACTAAGTTGTTGAAATCAGGCAAAACTCCCACTCATAACTCTTGGCTGGAAAATATGTATAGATTTGCTCCACTGAAAAAGGCTTGCTGTCAAATCTGCAGATGAACACAAGATTTCAATGAGATAAGGCACACACCTTTCTGGAGCTTTGTCTAGTGATATATTGACAGTATTATCAATGAGCCTATTGCTATTCCCTGCCTTGCAATTAATCTCTGAATTTGTTACATTCTTGATTAAACTGGTAACTTCTTTTTCAAGAGTTAGGCTCCACATCTGGTATCCCACTCCAATAAGCAGATCACAGCAAAATGAATAAAACCAACAAATCAGCCCCCGGCGATCCTCATATTGCAAGACATTAACCTCCAGTGATTTAGAGAAAACTTTCTAACAGACTCTGCCACTAACCAGTCTGAGGTGAGCAATTACATCTTCCAGACTAATCTGGGGTGCAGGAAAACATACTGAATTATGACAGAACACTCACATGTGTCTTTTGCTTTCTCTGAGAAGTGCTCCCCAAACAGCTTCTCCGATTAACAAACCTCCAGTAACAAATGTACAACTCTTACTTCCCCCTCTCATTTTAACTTTGCTGCCCATTTACACACCATGCATATTAGTAGCTTGTTATTTTAAAAGTTATCACATAAGAAAGAATGAAGTGCATCATGTGTTATATGTTCGGTGCTTCTGAGGAAAAAAAGAGCTCTGTTTGCTTTGGCAACTGCAGCTCAAGTAATTTGTCTGAACAGGAGATGGAAATCTAGCAGCATATGGCTGCAGATATAAATACAGATCTAGAATTATATACAGACACACTATACATTAAAATGAAAAGCATTTCATGGGCAGTTGGTCACAGCGATAATTCCAAAATGCAGGATTTAGTTACCGTTCTCAAGTATTTATCCCTTGCTATACATAGTATCTTGTACTCTCAGATCCTTATTGTAATCTAAACTTAGCTAGAAGATGACAGATGACCAGGTTTACCCCAATCCACTCAAAGGAATGCCATTTTCCTCAGATGCATCTTAATATACCATGCAAAGAGCAGAATAAGACAAAACTATATGGTGTGCTTCAAATACTCATATGATTTATCTATACCGTTAGCTTTACAACAGTGAGAAGAGAGGGGAAATTGATGAGTCTCCATTAACTTCTAGGGGAAAATTATGGCTTGAAGAATGTTATTTAAGGTTCTTCATAATATGAGTCATTGTCTACAAAAAAGCAGACTCTTTTTCCTACACACAGTATAACAAGCAAGAGCAATGGAGGTGCTTCAGTCTGGAGTACTTCTGGAGTCAGAAGTTTTTTGATGAAGGATAATAACACAAAAAAGAGGCCTGAGTATGTGTATTTCTAACTTAGCTCTTCTAATTTCAATTTATATCAAATGTAATTTTGCCACATTATTTCCTGAAAATTTTCCTATTTTCCAATTCATAAACCTTTGAAATCAATGTGATTTTCCCCCACTTCTTCAAGTTTACTTATTGCTTAGCTTAATTCTGGTTTTTAGACTATTGCTACATCACCACACAAGTATGTGGATCAACCTACACAATGGTGAAAGTGGCTTAAAAACAACAGAACAACTTAACTGATTCTCAGTTTTACTGGCAAAAGTGAAATCTTCCTTCCTTAATATTCAGATATCAAAATATGCCCATCACCTTTGTGCACTCAGTTTGGTAGGTGTAAGTAGATGAGTTACATGGTGAGGGCTGGGGAAAACCAAACAACAAATTCAGTCCTGCTTGGAAAAAAGTAGCTGGGAAAAAAATATGCAAAATTAGAAATGGATTCTCTGTTCAGGTTCCTCAGCTTATTAACAAGGCTGTTACTGGGATTGTTACTGCTGTTTACTTGCCGCTGTGCTGAGGCAGTTTGGCACATGAATGTAATAACGGAGAATGGCCCTACGAGTGTAAAAACGCATTCCTGACTAAATTTACCATTAAGCATAATCTGAAGTACTGGTTGAGATATACATTATTTCAAGCATACCAACGGCAGGGTGGGGGGAGTGGAACTTAGATTTTCGCAACGTGCAATTTAATCCTCATATGCCATTTTAAAAAGCTTTTAAGGGTCTTTCTGGCCAAACAGCAAAAGTATCTACAGAAGCCATCAGTAACTGGTGCTTTACCAGGTATTGCATAACTGACCAATTCTGATTCTGAACACAGAACCAACTCTAAATTAAATAGGAATTACAAGGAGTTAAAAGGATACAGTAATTCCAATTATTGAGACCAAACAGCAAGAAAATAGAAAGGAAATGATATACCAAGATAAAATCTTTTTCTATTACACAAGCCTTTTGTTAAACCACCTAAACTGATCCTGATATTGAATAGAAGTTTATCATTTGTTGCAGAGGGATTTTTGTGTCCTTACATTATTCTGCAGATAGAGGAAGTTAGTCACTAATGCAAGAGTATGGAAGAGTATGAATTAGTTTTTGAACCTATGATGCATGTCAGAGTGTTCTGTTATTACTATTATTTTAATCAGATGTTTTTAAGAGAAAGAAGCAAAACCTGAGTTGCAATTATTGTTTTATCACTGCTGAAGCATGAGGTGATGTTTTTTATAAGCCTGACTTGCCAATCTGACCTTGAAAACAATTTTATTCATTAACCCCTGTTGACAAAAGAAACACTGTTCTAGTAGGAAGGCAAGTCTTGACTTTTCTTTACAAAAATAAAAGATTAAGCAATCCATAAAGCCATTGTCAGACTGTAAAATGAGTCCAACAGGATGCAGGGAGAAACACATGGAAATAAACATTTTTCAGGCACTAAGCATTAATAGCAAAGGGTTCAAGCTCATTCTGGATTAATTTCCTTTGCTGTAGTAAAGGTAATATCTGTCTTCATATAAAATTAAGACAAGGTACACTGGCACACTACAAATTCCCTATATAGTTCTTTGTTGACCGTTATTAAAGTATAAGTCTATAAAACCAGAAAATCACGGAAGACCTGTGAAAAACAGTTGGTTAAGTCTGGTGGTTTAGTTTAAATAAGAAAGGTAAAAATTGGGACCATTTGGCAATTTTTTTGTGTTATAAAAGGCTACTCTGACATTTTCAGTATACATTTTGCTTTATATACTTTCATACAGAGAAGGACATATCTAAATATTTACAACACCCCTTATTTACATAAAGCAGGGACTAAATTTACAAATGTCATAACCAGCAGTAGATACTCAGGTTATCTGTTATGTACTATATAGGCATTATTTAGTTTGGTTAGACTGTGACATTCATCACGATATCCAGGTGCCTTACAGCTGCTCAGAGAAACATCTGTTAACAACTGGTGTAGTTCAAAAAAGTTGTTTCAGAGCAGAGATCATCCCTGGCTATGCCAGACACATCCTTTGAAAATGAACCCACATGGCCAATACGCATGAATACAACACATACAAAAATGAACATATAACAGGACATGAAACAATTAAAAACTAAAAAACTGATCCATTTTGGCTGCTATTGTACTACAGAAACTAGCAAATTCCCGACAAGAAGTCCTTTCCCAAGGAGAACACATACTATTTCCTTGCTGGAGCCCAGCCTTTGGGACCAGCAGTGAAGCTGCAGTGAAAGAGAACCAGAAAGGATGAAAAAGTGCTGGAGACCACCAGGAACAGAGCCAGCCATGCCTTTTAAATTATAACCAATGCCTTGATTTTCATCCAACAAACGCTGGGAGCCAGTACAGAAATACGTGTTCAAGAGCTGTGTGTTCATACTGGCCTAGCCCACCTAAGCTCCTGTCTCCCTCAGCCAGCACCCCACACTTATCTCCTTTTCTTCCCTGGCTTGACTAAAAAGGACTCTCCTCTTCTTCAGCTACTCCCATGAGAGCTTCTCCTCTTGTTTCATCTCTTCTAGCTTCTGGTCCTGACCACCTGGGAACTGGAGTCATGCCATAATCTGTCCCTACTCTTTTTCAAAACTGCTTTAACTGTAAAGTTATTTCCAAAGGCAGAATTTAAGCAGTGTTGAAGTGTGTCATCTCCTTCTGCACTTTTCTCCACCCGGCCTAAAATAGTTGACCCTTAACAGAACCACACCACCACAGTGCTTCTGACATAAGAATGAACTCAGCTGTATTTTTTTGGCATTCACTTATGATTGCTCCCACCTGCCTCTATTATTTATGCAATGCTGTTTTGGAGACTTGGTCAGCATGAGGAAAAGTTTACCAATATAACTGTCCTGGCAAGCCATCCTTGTGTGGGTGCAGCTTCTACTGGCCAGAAAGAAAAAGAAGTCATTTTGCTGGTACAGAAAATACTGGTTCCCAAGTGGAATAAGTTATACTGGCAAAACCACTTTCCATCCTAGTGTAACCATATCTAAACCAAGTTTTTGACAATATAAAAAAATGATTAAAATAAAAATAAACTTAGTTGATACTGCTGTGCTGGAAAATGTGCCTACCGTAGATCTGGCCAGATTTTATGAAAGAAAAGCCAGTTCTATGGATAAGCAAAGCAAATGTGTCTTCTCTAGTAAGAAAAGGGTGGGGAGGGAAGGGACCAACAATGAGTTTGTAAATATGAAACATTCATTATTTATGACAGTAATTGTTTCCTGTGAAAATTTATAAATAGGGTAGAATAATTAATCTAATTTTCTTGGCCTTTTATTGGGCAGTTAGGGCAGCTGAAGGGGAGCACAGTAAAAAGTATTTCATACTTATCATGGGAAACTGGCTAAAATTGGGACTTTCCAAGGAGAGTCCTTTTATTGTAAAAGAACATTTTAAGTCATCCAAATAAAAAAAAATAAGATAATTTAGGCTGAGGTAAACTGGAAAGTAAAAGCTTCTCCTCCTTCCTTCTTAAGGTTAAAACCTGTCATTAAGAGAGAATAGAACAGAGAAGCATTGGCAGCTGTGGCACTTAGAGGTTGGGTTTTTTGTTTCTCTCCAGAGACCTCCATAGAGGAGCCATTTTCATTTTTCTTGCTGACTCAAAGTGTTCTGACACTGCAGAAAACGCTTAAGTTTTTCTTAATTCTTACTGTTGCACAAAGAAGTATCTGTGTTGTTATTACCATTATAAATGCTATCAGTGCTGTTGTGCAATCTGTTTCCAAAGGAGGTCTGGCAGGATGAGCACTGTCATTTCTGACTTGCTGCTGCCCAGGGCAGTGGGTGACTGTAACAACAACCCTTATTGTTCCAGATTCCAAAGGTAAGACTCATAGCTGTGAAGTGTGAGAAAACTCTCCTTTTGTCTTTGTTTTATTGACCAACTGTCATGATGTCAATGGGAGGTGTTCATCAACAGTACTTCAGAGGCCTAACTGCATAACTACTCTGTCCCCTAGTAAGGACAGGACACGCGTGTGACTGGCAGGCACAAAGACTGTCTGAAAGTGTGAAGGCAGTGGCTAAATCGACCTTTTTGCATTATTAGGCATAGCCCTGTCTTCAGGTGAAATTGTTTGTACTGAGCATAGGCCACTGATGAAAGCCTCCTGTTAAACTCTATAAGCTGTAGTGGTGAATCTGTGGGTGCGAACAGGGTTCTGCTGCAAGCAGGGAGGAGGCCACATAGAGGGGGCTTGCTTTCCTACCAGGCTGAAAACAAGACACAATAGAGGAATGTTAGACTTGAGTTTCAGGCTTGCTTCTGGTACTGTGATAGCTAAAGCCATTTCTGAAGCTATCTGGGTAGCAGCGTACGTTGGCCATCAGTGGAAATAATAGCCTTAAATAATCTTAAACCTAGACAATCAGCTTAAGGTTTCTACTTTTCTACCAAAAATCTCTTAAAGACTGGCTGTACAGAGTTTCAACTTTTGGACTCTTGTGCCTTTCCTAGCATACATTTTGTATACTAGCAGATTATTGGCATAAAATTGTTTCTGTTAGACCTCACAGATCAATATGCATAAACACACATATATTACTTACACCAGTAAAGCTGATTTAAACAAGTGTCTGAAAAGTCAGGTTCTGGGATGAATGTTTAAATTTTTAGATTTTTTTGTAATTTCATTGGAAATAAAAGGAACATCTAAAGCACTGTGTAAAAACACCTAAAGCATTGTATTCCTGAAGGGAAAATTTGATTTACTAGACCTGAGCTCTATGCCATGCTATGCCAATGACTCACTGGGCACATCTCTCTGATTTGTAGCAGCATAGTTAATGTCTGTACAAGGTCTTCCAGCTTTATGACAGAAAGGGTATACCATTACATACGAGTAGTCCCAATCAGGTCAATGAATCTCCTCAAGGGAGCCAAGATTCATCTGTGTCTGGATGTTTGTAGGAACATGGAATTAGGATACAGGATTTAAAGAACTTAAGGTGCAGAGTACTGACAGCATTGACTGCACTACAGGGAGAAAGAACTTGCTTCTTATAAAACCTTGTTTCACTTTCTATCTTAAAGTTTCATTTTCACATTTCATGGCCAGTTGCTGCTGCATCACTGCCATTACTTGCACACACTCCTAATTGAACTTGAGTCAGACTTAGATTAATTTTATGCCACAGGATTTTATAACAGTGAATGTAACACTAGCAGGCAGAAGACTGTTAATCAATCATGGAGCCACAGAAATTAGACAAGGAAAAAGACATGTTATTAAGTCATTTATTCCATCCTAGTGCCAAATGATTGTTTTCTAGACTACGTACTTGAGCTCTTTGTCCACTTACATTTCAAATGGCATCACACAACCCACACAACAACCCACAAAACACAGCTGTTTCTTATTTTCAGGGACCTCATCACTCAGAAAGCTTTTTCTGAAAGTCCATCCTAAAATTAATTAGACTTGTATCAGCCATTCTGATTCTTTTTCTCAGATCTAATGAAAATAATTCCCTTTCTCCCTTTCCATGTCTCCAGCCTTCTGACCTCTGTACTGTAAAACTATTATCAGAATTGGCCCCTCCTGCTGTAGCTTTTCTCTTGTGTATTTATACCCCTGGGAGGACCAAACACACGTGCAGAGAGGTACTTGTTTTCCTCCTGGCTGTTAGCTACCAGTAATGGCCAGCTGTGACAGGAGGAAAGCAGACATCAAGTTACAACAGCAAAGAAATGTTCTGGTGTTAACACTTCAGTGTCAGACACTTGGTCAGTCTGAATGTGCCAGAATTTTTAGTATAGTAGTTACAGTAATGTACATTTTTTTCTTTAAAAGACTGTGCAGGACAGTGGTTATTCACAAAAGAGGTCTACAGGTACATATATATATACACACACATATATCTGCACACACCCCCCCCCAAATAAAATCACTGAAGACAAGTGAGTTTAGACAGTGAAATGCCAACAGCTGAACCACCGTGTAGTGAAGATTTAACTATGAAACATTCAGGGAAAGAATCTTTCATTCCCTCAGAGCTAAAACTTGCTTCTCCAACACAAAGAATGGCCTGAGGATATCTGTCCTTTGCAATATTCTGGCAGTTTTTGTCTTCTTCCTTTTTTCTATGTCTGTCACTAGCAGTTGACAACTTGTCTTTCCACTGTGCAGATCCACACCTAGCAAAGCATTGTCACCTGTCAGTCATTGCTTTTAAAAGTGTATCTTCATACAACAGAACACTTTAAAGCAGCATGTGTAGGGAGTTTCAAAAATTTAGATGTGTGATGAATTTTTCTGGATGAAATAGAAGAAACAATAAAAGGAAAAAAGAAAGTCAGAAAGCATAAAATAAAAGTCTCGGTGAAAGAGCAGAGGAGTCCTGGGGAATAAAAGGTTAAATTTTCAACGCTTTTTCTCCTCCTCTTTATATAGAAGCTAAGGGGATGGCTGATATTTTACTGCAACAGCAGCTGATGCTCAAAATAAGTGTTGGGAAGGGCAATCAGACATTCCCCTCTTGAAAAATTATTTCAGACATCATTAGGTGGACACTGTCATTTCTGATGTTCACAAGGAAATCAGGGTGGCAGCCAATGAGTCCCCAGCCCTTCTCTCAAAATATCAAACCTGCCTTTACTCTTCTGTAATTCCCACCATGACTGCTTTCTAAAACAGTCAAACAGCTTTCTTTGAGTTTGAGCTTTCCCCATCTGCTGACTTACAGAGTCTCTCATCACCTCTCCTGCACAGAGGCATTATGTTCCTGCCAACCACAATTTCCATGCTGGCCTCTCCCAGGAGGAGACTCCTTCCTACTTCTTTCTTAAAATCTTTCTCCCTCTAGTGTTTCTGAGTAATGCCCCAACCACTACTCCTATGGGAGGAAAAGTGGTAGGCTGCAAACCACGTCCAAACCCTGTTGCAGGGTTAATGACTTTTGGGAGGGCTGTAACTGAAGGATTTAGCCCTTTATAGACAATTGCTTCTGCTTTGACTGTTTGCAAGGGAGAGGATAAAATATTTTGAATGGACCTGATACAATAAGGAAATTGTGTCTGCTTTGTATTGCAAATTTTCAGTTTTGTACCTGCTCAGTGGGGCACTTGCTCATCTATTTTGTGGCACCAAAGACATTTTGTGGGAGGATTTCAAGGGGTGCACAGCAGAGCTGGCACATGGAGGGCAGAGTGGAGCCACAGCACCCCGCAAAGCCTCTCTCAGTGAAAGCAGTGTCCAGCCCTGCATCCTGTCACGCCTGAGCTTGGGTGCTGAACCCCACACAGAGGTACATCCTGCCTCCTCCTTATTTTGAGATTGCTGGGAGCTGGGACTCTCACTGCCTCCCACAGTGGCAGCCTTTCCTGGCTCACACTGTGGTTCTGACAATAACATTTTTCTTTAGTTTAAGAACGAAAAATGCAGTCCAGGTAACCACAGTAGGGAAACTGCTGACCTCAGGGTTTAGAGCAAGCTCACATATTCTGTCCACCTTCTCCACTAAGGACAGCCCTGGCTGCACTCTCTACTTCTGATTTAATTTTTTTTTTTTAATATTACCTGTCAGTTGGATGCTGATTCCATAAATATCTGTGTTTACTCATAGCCACAGGAGCAGCCCAACTGCTAGAAATGACCATTGCCCTGGAGAAAGATGAATGCATGGAGAATGCCACATTAACTGTGCCACCTTTCATTGTAAAACTCTAAAAGTGAACAAAATATACAAAGGAAGAAATATCCTGTGAAGATATTTAAACAACAAAAATAGCTGAATGAGAGGATGAGAAAATAAAAACAGCACCAGTATATTTTATCAAAATACATATTTTACATTGAAAGGGCAGAAGCTGTCAGACTGTAAAGTATGAAACTTGCCTGAGACCTTTGATATAAGATACAGACTTTTTTTCCAGAACACATAAACTGACTAGGAGTAGAAATTGATGTAAGTACTTTTCACCTCTACTTTTTGCCCATGATGTAATTATTTTGGCAGTTAATAAGACATTCGGTGTTGCACCTCCATCTTTCTTAGCTTGATACAGCTAACAGATAAGATAATCCCCCCCAACAATTGAAGCCCTAGCTGTGAGTCACTGTCTCTGATGATGTGTCACTCTATGTTATCTTGGGTACAAGAAACTGCCATTTTTTCTGAAACTTTTTCACTGGGAATTAGGATTTCCTGGCGTGTTGATTCAATTTGTATGTATTAAGCACTAAACCAAAGAGTTGTTGACCTGTCTGTTCTCAGGCACTAAACTCTTTGGAGACACAGTTTCATGACAGATAAAAGGGAAGACACTGGATTAGTGGAGTTAAGGAGGAATCAAAGACAAAACAGTCTCTCAGACACACACATACAGATGCACACTTCCCCTCCCTTATTCTCACACCAGTCTCAAGAATTTGTCTGCAAGGAGAGCAGAAAGTACTCCCCAAATCCTAACTCCTTCAATAGCAATAGACTAATTTCCTTTGGATCAGAACATATTGATTAAAATTCTATAAATTCATTTTCATGTATTTAAATATTTTGCAGTAGTTTTTATTTTTTCTCATTCTTTTCCATGTACCAGAATTATATTCCCTGAAAGGCTTAAAAGAGAACCGGTTTTAAGAACCTACAAAGTAGATTCCCAGACAGCAGTAAGGTGCAAGAATTAGATGGGCCATGGGTATCTCTGTAATACTGCCTCTGCTTTCTTCTAGCTGACAAATGAGTGATAAAAGATTACTTAATGTAATGTTGATGTGCAATTAGACAGGGTGGAGGAAGAAATTGTCCACTGCTCTTTCCAGACTGTGTTTATGTTAGTTACTAAGAGCTTATATCATGTTGTCTCCAAAATGGGAACTAACAGCTTAAACATACATTCAAAAAAGGGACTTCAGAAAACAGGAAAAGAAGCAAACTTCAATAGCTGACAAGTACACCTGAATTGCTGAAAAGTGCCCAGGGCACCATGATGGTTATGAACAGTCTCCACAAGGACCACACTGTTATTTTGATGTTGTGACCTATAGTGGGGCCCCTCAGGATGCAGAAGGATGCATTCACAGCCTTATTTGAGGAGTTAATATCAATTCTGGAGAATTAGTACAATTGTCTCCAGGACTTCATTTACAGAAGAAAGAGACTACCACCCTCTCAAAGATACCACTGTAGATTCCTTTTGATCCGTACCCATGCTGCTTAACACTGATGGGTCCACCTCAGTCCATCATTGTGGCAGTTTCTGCAGTTAAACACTGTGTTCAACTGGTAGCATTCAAAAACCTGTGAGACCATTTTGCAATTATTCTGTGGAGAAAGCATGAGATGAGCTCATTGCTCCTACATGCAGTGGTCCATCTTCTCTGTCTGAGTGAAGAGGTACAGTAGGCAGCTGGGCTGAATATGTTTGCCTGTATATTTTAACCCCTGTGAATATGTTGCAAGTGCTGTGAATTGAAGGTTGTTAAGTAACACAAACATGTCCTATTCATAACAAAAGGTCTTCTAAGAGAAAAGAGAGTATCATGAAGTTGAGGATGCATATGTATTCGTGTGTATACATTTACTGCTTCAACATTCTCCACCTACATCCTGTCAAGAGATGCTCCACTGTGGGCCCCTCCATCTTTGTTTTCAGGAATACCCATAGACTCACTCATATCTTGCTTATAATCACCTGCTGTTGGAGGGGAGCTAGATACTTCTGGAGTCAACTTCTACAGCACATATCCAAGGAGACTGATTTCTCCTAAACATTTGCATAGCTACACAGAATAGTCAGCTTTTCACATCAGGGTAGGAATTAAGTCTGGGAGGTTGCTGCAGCAAAGACTGGACAGCCCAAGGAACTCCACAGAAGAAGATATGATCTGGCTGCTGCAAAGTCAGCCCCGTGTCTTCTGATTAACATTCTTGACAAGTAGTGTTGGAACAGAACGAACAAAGCCTAGCTGTTGAATGGATCCACTTGCATGCTACTAGTAGAAAGTTTTCACAACTGGCAATACTGTACCTGTTGGTGACCATGAAGAAATGAGTCCAGTGGTCTTCCTGTCAGCCTAATTTAACATTTACAAAGTGCCTAGAACAACCAGGTAGTTAGTGGTCATCACAGCTAAAATGCCATGTGCACTCTGATGATATGACCAAAAATTTATGGTTCACCTCCTGGAAACAAGCTCGTTTCCTTCGCGTCAAAGCTCTGGGCAACATTGGCTGTGTGTGCAGCCTATTTGATGATATTTGAACTGTGTACATGAAGAGATAGAGCCACAGGGATCTAGCATAAGAATATGCTAGTTTACAGCTGGTCATACATAAGAATACAGTGATGCTGGTCATACCACATGGCCTTTTGAATAGGCATTGGAAAACACAGGCTACTTCAGGCTGGAGAAATCCTAAATGTGGGGTTAGTCTAACAACAAATGGAAGTGACCCAGAGCATCATGTATGGCTGTGACAATGTGGATAGTCATGCTTTCTGAGGACTACAAAGACTAGTGTGGAGACAGCAAGGCAGCAGTTGTCCTAAACTCGAGGAGTCAGGCACAACTTAATTCCCGGCTTCTGTAAAGCAGAAACCTTCCTGTCCCTTAAGGGTTGCTCTGGCCCTGGATATATGTGTGGAACAGGCTCCTCACTTTGTGCCATCTGGATGTCTTGAAGAGTGGTGTGTTTGAAATGCATAGCGTTTCCTGGCACCGCCCAGCTTATCTACCCCTAACCTCCTTCCCTTCTCCCTGCACATTGCATGCTCCTAAGGGCTCTCATCTCTCAGACAGACATGTTTAGGGAGACTATCCTGACAAAAGTAGCAGCTGGACTTTTGAATTAATCGGATTCCTTAAAAACAAGGCTCTGACCTTGCCTTATAGCAATGTCAGTTGAAAGGGCCTCCAGTGGCATCAGTGGAATTACCATAAAATTACAAATGCCACAGAAACAGCAATCAGGAAAGTGCAGTCTCTGTTTCTCACAAGACAAGAAGGAGCATCCAGTGAAATGATCAGGCAGTTGGTTGAAAGCAAGAGCTTTTTCACTTAAAACATATTGAGTTATAGAGTTCACTGCACTGGCATGTTTTGGGGCCCCAAAACATATGCAGATTTAAGAAGGGATTAGATGAAGCAGAGGTCTATTAGTGGCTATTAAACTCTATCATTGACTACAATCCATTAAATCAGCCTCCAGTTCACAGGTTACAGCAGGAGAAATATCCTTTTATCTGCTTTATTCTTGTCCTGGGCCTCTGCTTTTTCCCACTGTTGTCCAGGCCTGAGCTAAAAGGACTAAAAGGACTTTCACACTCAACCAGGACAGAAGGTTTTATGTTCTTATTCTGGATTTACAACTCTGTCACTGTGGCTGGAACCTGGCCCATGATATGTGTTCATTTTTCACTCTGTTCATTTAGCTCTTGTACTACACTTAAGGCTGTGGGGGTAGGAAAAGACAAACAGCACAGTGAACTCTGTCTGCCTGTTTGTCTGTTGAACTCATTTACACTAATTGCTTCAATGTACTGACTGATTTCTTTTTAATTTATAAAATATGCCTATCCCTGGCTCCAAATGCTTGCACAACAGTGGGCGGAGGGGAAATGAACCTCACTGAGATTTGTACTGTGCTGAGATAGGTACACCACGAAAGCCTCCGCAGAGAAAAGAAACAGCTCCACAGAGACTTTTAAAAAATTGCCCTTTCTTTACAGCATGAAAGAAAATTAAACTAGGTTCAACTAGTGCCAAGGAAGAGGCAAGTTATAGATGTAAGAGGTTCAAAATTAAGATGCTTTTCTTCTGGTCAAAAACATTACAAGTATATTCTAAAATTACATGCATTAATGTATACGCAAATAGACAAAAGAAGCAAGCATGAAACAAAAGAACTATTAGCTGGGGCAAGCAGCTGGTGAGAGGGAATGGCAGCTTTCAGACACAAATGTAAAGTTTGGGAGAGGCAGCTCTGGGACAGCTGAGGCTCAGGCTATAATCAGACAGAATAGAGACTCATAAAGCCAAACAAAAAGCTGACAGTCTGAGGAGCAAAGATATGACCAGCAAGGCTTGGAGGAAGGCAAGCCAACAGACAGGTGCCATCTTAATGTAATGTAATCCCATTGCTCAGGGCAGCAAGGCTATCTATGTGCACATTAAGGATGCTCTGCATCTCTCATTAAGATACAGCCCACTCTGGATTCCCTCTTTATTGCATCATTGCTTTTGTTGAAGCTCAGAACTCAAATTTAAAAATATTTCACAAATATGAACTACTCACAGATATTAGTACTCCACCTGGTCCCTTAGTGCCTCTAACTACTTCTAATAAACTTCCTAAATCTCTGTGGAAAAAAAGATATTCACACCATAGAAAGGGTTCCTCTTTTCCATTTATGCAAACAATAGAAAGTGCAATATCTGATAAAGACAAAAGAAAAGGATTCCTTAAGATCTGTGCTTGTGATTTATCCTTCATTCAAGGTCCAATGGAAAGAACACAGAGTGGGAGTCAAGAGACCTAGTTCTGTTAGCAGTTCTCTCTGTTCTTCAGCATATAATTTGTACAGTCTCAGTTTATGATCCTGTAGTTTCCCCAAAGTATAATGGTGATAATAACATTTGTCTTTCTCTGTAAAAACTGTATGTTTCTCAAGTAAGAGTTCTATATATAAGTGAAGTATAGATCCAATGCAGTATCATAGCTATCATATCCATTCCTTTGCTACCTAATGCTAGCCCTAGCTTAAGTATAATTTAATGATCTTTCAGTCAATCTGATGTTTGTATATAATTTTCACACTCTTTCTTCCCTGAATATTTTCAAATTTTTTCTCTACTTAAACTAACCTTGGATTATCCCACGTAATATATCAACATTTTCAGAAGATCCTTCTTGGTTTTTTCCCCTCTCATTCTTCCTCTGTAAGCAATTTGATTGCTGTCAATCATAAGCAAGTAAAAATTTATTCAGGAATACTGAAATCCCTTGTCCCAGCAGGTGAATTGCACAAGGGTGGGTGGAATGGAAACTTCACCTCCATTGCTTTCCATGGGAGGTGCCTTATCAGTGGGTTCAAAGGCAGCCGGGCCAAGGAGTGTTTAGTTTTACATTTGCTACATGACTTTTTAAAAAAATCTTTCACACTTATCAGTAACACAGTGGTAGATCAATAGTGCTGCCTTTTAAAACCCCTAGTCTAGTGCAGACTGGCTGGCATGAGTCATAGTTCATAGAAGTCGGAGTTATGGAAACAGAGCAGGCGACATTTTGCATGCAAAGCGCTGCAAACTATCCAGGTGTGCCTGTACACAGCAGGCTCTCGATGTGCCCAAGCCAGACTGAAAGTGGCTGTGTAAAAGCAGCTATGCTTTTTGACTTTTTCGACTTCCACCTCTGTGTTTAGAGGTTACTGACAGCATTTTGTAATGAAAGAGAGAGAACCTGGAAGATATAGGGAGTGGACCCAGTCCTGCTCTGAATATGTTGGCTACCAACTGCAAACGCAGCTCGAGGATGAGCTTCCACACACAGTGTTAAAAAGAGGTGGAAACAATCTCAGTTCCCTGTACCCTTAGCTCCCCATACCACGTCCAATTGAGGTTAATGCTTCTTTAAGAGCTGACAGTATGCAGGAGCTAAACAAATGGCTATGTCACACGTGGGTAAGTCGTTAAGTCATGTAAACCAGCTTACAGACAAACCCCAGATGCCATAATAAGAATGAACAACTGGAAGATAAAACCATACAGTACAAATTAGAAATAAAGCACACGTTTTTAACTGTGAGGGATACTAATGTTGTTCAAGTAGACTATTGAGGGAAATGATGGAGCGTTCAGTTCAGTACCTCCTCATATCATGAACAAATTCCCTGTTGGAGATACAGTAAGCAGTGTGCCATGGCTTGGTGCAGGAGGAAATGGAAACAGTTTAATGGCAGTTTAACACAGGGAGTCCGATGGATTGAACCAGTTCTTAGACTAAAAACTTTGTAGTGAATACTTAATAGAGTTTGAGTCATTCACAAACAGCATAGAAGGTGAAAACAAATTACCTAGGGTTATTCTTAGCAAATAGTTAAGACCAGCATATAGATGAAGCACAAAGTTAAGACCAGCATATAAATGAAAAAGGGCAGATTTTGGTAAATGCTACAAGGCAGAATATTCCTAAAGTATTCTTTAATATTCTTTCCAGTGGAAGAAATTGGAGGATAGATTTCAGAAGTTTCCATGTCCTTACTTCTTGTTACATGTCTTAAAGTGGTATAACAGCAACCTGACACCAGATGAGACATTCGTTGGAGAAACCTAAGATATGTAAAAGTTTGTGCCAGACCATCTTTAGAGTATATATGATGACTGTGAGTGCAGCTGACTTTCTATCTTTAGCAACAATGTTGCGTCAATAATAAAACTTTTGTATGAATTAAGTATTTGTACAGTCACCCAAGACATCACTACTTTAGATCCTATACAAAGATGACTTTCATTTTTAGGAACTTAAGATATGAATACATTCAATTTCACCCTGTATTGTTGAAAACAAAGATGGACAAGGGAAAGCAATATCAAAATAGTCCAAGGTACAGTGTCTTAAATATGCAATAACTGTGATAGATCAGATGTTACAAGAATATCCTCACATATATTAATGCAACATTAATAAAAACTAAAGCAGTTGCATTTGTGGTTTTCAAGGTTGTTTGAAAACACAGAAATTGCAGACTGACATGAGCTAATGCAATAATGTAATTTAAAAATGATCAACTGAAATACTTAAAAAACATAAAAAGAAAGAATAATATATGTACAGCTGTGAGTTCATTGTGAAAACTTGATGTAACAGACCCTGGGAAACAGCAGCTGAAGTTGCGATCTATGCTGAAGCATTGTAATGAACATCGTAATTACATCTGGTGAGATCTGAGCTATGTAAAACATAGTGAAGATCCAAACAAAGGTCCAGTCTGCTCTTTTCTAGTGCTTTAGGATCTTATAGTCCTGAAATGACTCCCTTCTTAACCTCAAAAATTCACAGGTGCTTAACTGAGTCATCTGTACTTGCCCAGAAGTAAGGGGAGATAAGCATTAATCTGTCATGGAAGAGTGCCACTGCCATCCAGATTAAGCAAGGAGTGAGCTGGCCCTGGCAGTCACTAGAGAGAAGATGTGGTGATGGAGGCTCACTATGAGCGGATGCCCCCAGGAACTCCTGGTGGCTTCCTTGCTCTCTGGTGGATTGACATCTGACTTAGCTGGATCACCCTGAGAGGTTTCTAGTCAGTGGAAAGAAAGAGGTACCTAAATTATGCATGTCTTCAGCAAGCTTATCTCACTCCACTCCACATTGAAAACTTAGGCTTTTACCTGAGAAGGACTAGTTCATCAGCAATCAAATTTAGTTGCTGGGTTCCTACCTTAATGGTCACTTTGTCAAAAAGAAAGTTGTCATTCCTCCCCTTCTCCCCAGAAACTAAGTATGTATTTTTTTATTTCTTTCCCTCATGTAGACATTTCTGTCTGCTGCGAGACTTAGGTTAGCAAAGACTGCTGCTTCTCTGACAAAGTCATAAAAACAAAACTACACAGACTGAATTCAGGGGAAGGAAATGTACTCCTTTAATTGCTTGTTTGTTCCTTCCCAACCAGCTGTACCACCTCTACACAGATTATTAGTTAAACTATAAATGTTAGCATCGCATTGTCAGTCACTGCCTAAATTGGATAATGTGAATTGCAACTTAGCAGTGGGTGCTCCAGGACACACGAGGTCAGATTCACCTACATGGATAGTTTCTGATCTAGTTATCTGGATTTCTTTAAGTGTCAGTGGAAAAAAACCAGGCACTTCCAGACCTTCATTTTTCTCATCTTAACAGAGATATCTAAAATAGGTCCGATGACTCACTCTTTAAAAGCATCTTTTTCCCTCTATTGAGCCTAAAGTCACTAGTTCCAGCGTAGACACCTAGACTGTAGATGGTGAGAGTCAGAGGAGATGGATTGCATGAACCGTGCTCTATTTAGCCACAGGCAGCAGATTTTTGGAGGCATTTGTCTTCCAAAATTGGGTATGAACCTAATTTCAGCAATACTTTCTTCCTACCAAGTGCCAAACTGCATCTCTGTGTGCTTAATTCTTTTAGAAACTTTCTCCTTTCAGAGCACAGAGAAGCATGAGTCAGGGTGAGTCGGAAGCCTTTGCCCAACAGTTACATTAGCTCGGAAGGCAGATGTGACCCTGAGCATTGAGCTTGAGATGGGACCTGCAAGCCCTTCCCATTTCTTGCACTTTGTAATATTCAAGAGATTGAGCAGGGGATATGCTTTTGAAAAACTGGGTTTCCCTTCTCTGCAGTGTGTCTGCTCCAGGACATAATGAGCTGTAAGGTGTACACTCTTCCTGGCTCAGAAGACCTCATGTGCCCCTTTTTCTCCTACAAAACTAGTGGGCTGACAAATCAGTCCTTCCTAACGTTGCTTGCTGCAAGAGGGCAGGAGTCGCCTGCAGTCTGAATAAAGGGTAAGTGCAAGGCAGTCAACAAGGACAAGGTCAGCAACAATTCTGTCTTCAGGTGCCGCCTCAGACCAGTGAGATCAGTTAAATCTAGTCATAACTCCTTCAACCAACTGTATTTGGGTGCCCATCAGCAAAGGAAGACTCAGGTTGTGGTACTCTGCAAGAGACTACATCTTACTCTTCTGCTCCTGAGTATGGAAACTCCCTAAACATAGTCACCTCAGCACCAGCTGTAGCCTGACTATAATTAGACAGCTACAAGTAGCTCCGGCTCTGATCTACTTCCTATATGGACTATGTATCACAGAATCACAGAATGGTGGGGGTTGGAAGGGACCTCTGGAGATCACCTTGTCCAACCCCCTGCTTGAGCAGGCACACCCAGAGCAGGGGGCACAGGAATGTGTTCAGCCAGATTTTGAATGTCTCCAGGGAAGGAGACTCCACAACCTCCCACTGCTCTGGCACCCTCACAGGAAAGAAGTTTTTTTCTCATGTTTAGCTGGAACTTCCTGTGTTCCAACTTGTGCCCATTGACCCTTGTCCTGTCATTGGGCACTATTGAAAAGAGCCTAGTCCCATCATCCTGACACCTTCCCTTTAGATATTTATAGGTATTGATGAGATCCCCCCTCAGTCTTCTCCAGACTGAACAAACCCAAGTCTCTCAGCCTTTCCACATAAGGGAGATGCTCCAGTCCCTTGATCATCTTTGTAGCTCTCTGCTGGACTTGCTCAAGCAGTTCCCTGTGCTTCTTAAACTGGGGGGCCCAAAAATGGACACAGTACTCAACCACATGATATCTTCTCGTTGGACTCTGGGGCACAGTGTGAGACTTGAGAGATATTAATAAGCCCTTTTCTAATGGATTTCTTTTGAAAGCATCACTGCTTGGACAAGTCTTAATCTGATCCCCTTAGGTTTCTATACCATATTCATGACACTATTTTTTATGATGTATTTGAGAAGGAAACTGAAGCATATTAAGTAGCACTTATGTTCTTAATGTTATTTTATTTTATTTTATTTTATTTTATTTTATTTTATTTTATTTTATTTTATTTTATTTTATTTTATTTTATTTTATCCTTGTATTGTATTTTAAATCTAATCATTATTGAACAATATCTGTTTAGTACCAATGACAAGGTCAAGAAATATCTTGTGCCTGTACAGCTGTTCTTCTGACAGTTACTCCATAGGATGCAAAAAGAGAGTTTCTTGTTTCCGCTTCCAGACCTCCCTAGAGCATCTGCTCATGTCTAAAAGTGAAAGGTTTCAAATGCTGCCCTAATATAAAACAATGCGACTGTGAGGTTCTATATTCATTCTCTGTTCATTGCGAAATATAAACAAAACTTTTATTTTTCCTCCTGACTGTTTGGTGTCTTGCTAAATTGCTGTCCAAGGGCAAATTCTTTTTGTCATCCAGACCTGTAAGGTTGCTAAGCACACACAAGGATAAAGATACATTCTGATTAGTCAATACTTGTTTTACAAAGTCTGCCGCTGAAAACAGTATTGCGTCACACAGGCTACTTTTGCAATGCAGGGTGGACACCTAAAATCCCAAATTAAACAAGTTTCAGCCATAGGTGTGTGTTTTGGAATCATTCAGTTGTAGAGAAATAGAAAACTCCAGAATGTTCAGCATAAAAAAGGGAGAGGTTAACTAAGACTGTATAAGGGTCAGCAAAATTGTAAATTATTTGAGGAGTGGGATAATGACTATTTTAAATGCATTGAGTTTCCTGAAAAGTTTGGGTAAGGCAATGTCTCTCATTTTAGGGCATATCCACACCACTGAAGTAATTAGAGTAATTTAAGAACTTACGTTCAAATCAAAGGACATTTTCAGATGTTGCCAATGGATTTTAGGCAAACCTGTTGACTAGTATCGTGTGAACAAAACTTGACTGCAAGGTTCCCAGAAATGTAAAGAATACTGCTGGTTAATTTTTTGTGTGTCTTAGGAGTTCCTTCAGCTCATGTGCTCATGTTGTAAATGCAAACATGATGTTCAGTTCGAGAAATTACCCTAAGCACCTGACAAGTCTCTGAATATGAAGCTTGGGGAAGTGAATTTTCACAATGCAACAAGGTGGTGCAGAATCAATAAAGAGGTTTGGTTTGATTCATGAAAAAGCAAGACATAAAGATGACAAGTCAGGTGTATAAATTATGTTAGGAGACTAACTGCTATGTAATTGGCACTTGGATGCCCAAACTTTCATTAATCTTAGCAGTCATCCATGCAATAGGTTCTGTTTTCACGACATTCCTCAGAACAGCAAACTGAATAAACACTTTGAAATGTTTTTTGCATGTAGGCTGGCTTTAAACTTTAAATTGTAGATGAAACCGCATTCTTGTCTCCTGACCAGAAGTGCCATAAATTCAGGTGAATAGTCTGCAAATCAAACCTCACATCTCTAAAATATGAGCGTTATAAAGCTTGGGATTATGATTCACAGAATGACTATTATAATTCTGAAAACACATTCTTGTAACAATGGCTGTAACCTCAAATGAAAAGACTAAGAAAACAATCTTGTCTGTGAATCTCAGTTGGAAAACTAAAGTCTTTTGGCCGTGGAGAATTAATCTGGAACTGGCAAATTATGATTTGAAAAAAAACCCCATTGGACTAATGCAGAGTTACTGGTTACTTGCAGTGGATATGTCCACTGGGAATAAGGATCTTCCCTCTGAAAAAGGGCAGTGAATATTCTCTGAATCAATTAATTGAGTTTGCTGCAGCTGTGCTTGCTTTTGGTTCGAATGACTTTTCCTCTGACAGAGTTTTAGTACCATACTCTCCAAAACAACTATAAAATTCACATGATTGAAACTTTTCAGGGAACAGCTATTAAATTACTTTCAGTAGAATCCTGGCTGTAAAGGCTGCAATCATACATTCATGAAGCAGGAAAAAATACTGCTTGACTTTTTTTTACAAGCCTACTTTTCAATATTTTATTACCTGCGGAGAAGGGAGGGAAAGATCATTTTAAAAAAAAGTTGATTCATACAGTAAAATTTTTGTGTGAAAGGCTGAAGAAAGACATCAAACATAAAAAACCCAAAAATTATCCTGAACCCAGACTCCAATAAAGCATTGTTAAAATGGCTCTGACAACATGAAAGAAACCAGGAGTCAGAATTATTGGTAATGTATCTAGTAAAATAACCCACACAAAGTTTGTGAAATGATCAGAGAACAAACCATGTACCAGTGCATAGTGATCAGCCACAATCTGCAGGAAGAAGAACAGAACAGGACTTGTCATGATTTAACAGATAATTTAGCACTTGGGTAGACTTTAAAGCTAGCTACTGGAAACATGTCATGAAGAAAGTCGAAAATGTTGGTGCCACCTATTGGTGAAAATTGAGATTTGGAAATTATTCAAGCTAATTTGCATAAATCCAAAGTAAAGAGAAAATAAACTGGTCATGTTTTACTTAATGCTTAAGGAGTTCTGAATGTGGGATCTAAATTGAACTCTTTACTTTGGCTTCTGTTCTGCAGAGGATACATGCATGTTTACAATGAATTACAAATTATCTGTGCTGCAGTTAAGAGGATGGAGAACTTTGGTTGTATTTTGCTTCACTTTGCTGGCAGTAAAAGTTAATTGAAAAACCCAGCACACCAGGAAATATTGAACAGGAAGATGGGTTAGTAGACTCAAAATATATGTCTTTGCCAACCAAATTTCATTGGATAGTACATTCCCTACAGAAATCCTGGAGGTGGTATGTTTGGCATAGTGCATTGACAGTGTTGCTATTTAGTGGTCTGAAAAGAGGATTCTGTTTGACACTGCACACCCCATTTACCATGTATCCTGGTGAGATATACGGACTCAGAGCAAAAGCAATTCTTCTTACTACATGGAAGTGACCTTTATTATGTTATGGCAATGCACCAAGTTCTGCTTTAGTTAACTGCAGTTCCTGCCTCTGTCTGTTATTTAATAACCCTGGAGTTGCAGGGGACACATTCAAGGCACATACTGCTGTTCCTTGATGTTTTCTCTTGGAGTCTGTTTCTGCAGATGCTTAAGACAGGAGTACTTTGGTATACTGAGCTCTTGACTGTAGCTGTGGTTGAAGACACTTTCTATACACAGGGAGTCAAATGTCTGCTACCACTACCAAAAGAAGGCTGGTGTGAGGCGCCTTGTACCGGCTGACTAGAGGTGCTGGGATTCATCAAGAAAAAATGGGCCCATATACAAGAAGTCGATGCAGCAGATCAAAATTTTTAACATGTATGTCCAGTCATCTCCTGATATCTGCTTCTATTATCACATTATCTGCAGTCCAAAAATTAGTAGATATGAATAAAAGCTTTTTTGCCAAGTATCAGCCAAACTGGAAGGTAGCAGAGAGCTTTAGGTAGTGATTTACAAATTGAATTTCAGGTTTATTTTACAGATATAGCTCACTACAGTAAGATATTAAGAATTCTTCTTGCAGGTCACCTTTGTTGCTGGCAGCTATACATATTATGCATGTATAAATCCTGCTTGAACACAACTGAATAAAATACTATAATGAGACTGGAGCAGAAGAAGGACTTGTAAAAGCACTGAGATAAGATTTAACTGTTTCTCATGTCAAATGTGCTGTCACTGTGTTGCTACTCACCTTTACATGAGCAAACACTTCTTCCATTCTCTGTCCTGCCCACTTATGCCATCTGAACACATCCCCTAATGCAATATCACCTCTTTGCACATGAGATTCTGGGCACAACTATTATTAATATCTTATGGGTAATAAGCAGAAGATTACATAATATAGCTAACTATGGTTCTCTTCATATTTTACTAATTTCCAGTTGTGGGTGATCATCTTAGAGAAATTTTGCACTCTAATAATATATTTCTAATAAGCCATATAAGCCATAGGACTTAGTATTGACAACTGAACAGATCTGTGCCATTTCCAGGGTATAAAATAATCCGTGTTACAGAGGCACAGTCACTGATAGCGATGCTCCCATAGTGGGTTGCCTGCAACCACAGCACAGACCAGTTAAAGCAGTTAATTTTGTAAGGGCAGTGATTGATGGGGAAAGAAAATGCAGTGTGCGCAGGCAGGCAGTTAAAGAAAAATCTTTGGGAAGGAAAATTAAAATTGTATGTTCAAAAATGCCATTGCCTAGCAGGAGGCTGGAGGGTTAGTAAAATTCTAAGAACTATCAGTTTCTTTGCCCCTCTTCCTCATACCTGCTTCATCCTGGGCTCTCAGACAGCAAACAGAGCAGTGAACAAGGAACCCGAATAGCTTGGAACAGCAAATGGAGGAACAAGCAGGCAGAGCCAGTTCACACATATCAGTCAAACCCTGGTTGCCTAAGGCAGCAAAATGTTTAGTGGCTGTTTGTTGTGCAAGTGACTGCGGGCTGTGAGGAGCATTCGTTTCACAGATTGCCCATAAGGCAGCAAAGACTCAGCAACTGTGACAGTGCAAGTAATGGCGAAATGTGTTGGATCTTCATTTACCAAAGAAGCAGATCACGGCGTGGGTTTTCTATATGACAACTGTATGTTGTTCCACAAAGGAGCTCAGGGAGAGCTCCAATGCTGCAGTTATCCTTATCCTGGCAGCTGCTGTGGATACAGAGTTCCCAGTGGCACAAAGTCAGAAGGGAGCAAAGCTGCAAATGTAAATGCCGCTGCTCTCTCTCCTCTCTCAGCAGCCAACAAAGGCCCAACCAGCTTCCACTGTGAAATCTGAAGTAGCCCTCCCGGAGGCAGTCATGAGGAAAAGCTTGTTCTGTGTCAGCCCAGTATCTAAGAAAGGCAGAGCAAGGCGAGACTAGGCCAAACATCTAACCCTGTTGGCACATGTTCTTATTTGTGCTTTACCTGGATTGCCATAGAGGAAACACTGTAAGCAGAAATCGCACCTGCTGGAAGGATGCTTTGGTGCGCTGGCTCCAGATGGTTGTCAAGTGAACAGCCAGGGAGCTCAGCAGTACCAAGGAATGGGAGGTCATTGCCTTTCTTATTCCCACAGAATTTCATTGTGGTGCAATATGCCAAAGTTCATCCTGGTTAAGGACAATTTTTTTCTCCCTGAACCTTGACATTCTACATAGTAGTGAAATTCATTTCGCAGTCAGCTCTAAATGAGAACTTTAGTGATTTAATCAAGTTCTCACAGAAAATATGTAGCAAGTCTGGGAATCAAACCTGTATTTCTCCATCCCAATTCATATTGTTTCCTAGTTCTTAGATATCCCTCAGCTGCACAGTGAAGAAAGGAAACACTAGGTAAACACACTCACCCATTTCTAGTTGAAGATTTCTCCCTGTACTCAAAGTTTTTCCATTCTGTAACGAATTGATTCACCTGACACTGTTTCCACTGACTTCCCCAGAAGACTATTTCTACTGTAATAAAGCTCACTATTAGGAAAAGTTTCCAGGTTTTCAACCTAAATTTTCTTTTGCTTAGTTTCATCTCATTATTTTATTACAGCTAATAACTTATGCTAAATTGCCTTTACTCCTCACTATTCACATACCATCTGATTGTTCCTGTTTAGGCTAATATTTTTTGTTATTTTTGTTATTCCCTCTTACTTCTGCCTCTCACAAGCATTTCTACTTTACAGGGATTGAAACTCCCCTGGATTTCAGGAGGCAGCAATTTGAAAAACTGCAGACCAACGAGTACATCTGCATATAGTGGGGTGGAAACCATGAGTACATATGACACTATATGCAAATGGTGAATCATAACAATGAATAATACCATAAACACTTAGAAAAACTCCATGTACTTTTGATTGTGAAACCAGTTCAATGAATTTACAAAAAAGCCTAAGAGGGAAACTTTGGCTTTAAAGTAGAATAAAATTACGTACTCACGAATATGTCTGGGGTAATCTACAGTAGCACTGAGACTATTACAGTGACCTAATCCTCTTATTTTGCCTCTAGGAGAAATGCTTGGACCTCAGTCATGCTTACTTGAGCTGTTTCATTACATCCAATCTACACTAGTTATGCCCAAACCAGCAAGGCACAGTACAATTTATTTTGCTAGATCTTTCCCATGCTCTCACACTGTGGGTGCTAAATTCTTGCCCCTGCTACATCTATGTTGAAATCCTCTGTTGTGTTTACCAGTCTTAAAAGCTGTGTTAAGAAGCTGTTGACTGATCTTCCTGCACTTCATTGGTTTCAGTTCACTGATACATTATTAATAATTTCTTTAGGTGTTAGCACCAAGATAACCTTAGGAGTGTATTAAAATTATTTCTATTTTAAAAAT
Source organism: Phalacrocorax carbo (assembly GCF_963921805.1). Lineage (NCBI taxonomy): Eukaryota > Metazoa > Chordata > Aves > Suliformes > Phalacrocoracidae > Phalacrocorax > Phalacrocorax carbo. The sequence goes on from NC_087515.1 coordinate 114,165,598, forward strand.
GAAGACAAGATAGAGAGAAAGTAAGGACCGGACTCACGAAGGTGGTTAGGCACCTATCAAAATCAAACAGCCGAATCCAGCTCAACCCCATCGCATTTCAAGGGTAGATACAGATAATGGGTAGGCTCACTGGAGGTGCCTATTTTTCTCCATTGATAACAGAGAGAGCCTAGAAAATTAGATGCTTCAATTAAGTAAGTAAAAGGGAAGTAGGATGAGACTTAGATGTTCAAAGTCATGCAGGAAACATATGGACAGAGAAGGAAACTCTGCCCGAATAACCTAACCATGGGATCAGCCTTCTACTGAGTTTACTGGAATTCTGATTATTTATACTTAGCAATTGCATATTTGTTAATGGATATGCTGTCATTCCTTATTTACATGCAGAAATTTAACAAGATTTCTGTCCCCAAGGGTTTAGAATGATATGTAAAAGAAAACCCAAATCCCCAAACAAACTGCAGTATAACAGAAGAGCATGGTGTAGAAGACAAAGTCTGGGAGTATGATTTGCAAAAAATGAAAATGCCTTCTGAAATAATTTCCAGATTGTTCTTGCTACTGCTTATAAACAGGAAAGGTATACAATGTTAAAATAATGACTCACTTGAATTGTTTATTAGACCCTGGAAACAAATCAGCTCCTTTTAAAGTAGGCAAGTCCATGTGGAATGATTCACTGTGATTGTTCTTTGATGTAAACTACATTCCATTGGGTGGCCAATGGGATCTATATATGTGTTGTGGTTTAACCTGGCAGGCAGCTAAACACCACACAGCTCACTCCCCCTCACAGTGGGATGGGGGAGAGCACTGGGAAAACAAAACAAAACAAAAAATCATGGGTTGAGATAAAGACAGTTTAATAGGACAGAGAAGGAAGAGATAATAATAATAATAATAGAATATACAGAACAAGTGACACACAATGCAATTGCTCACCACCCACCAACCAATGCCCAGACAGTCCCTATGCAGTGGTCCACCCCCTGGCCAACTCCTCCCAGTTTATATGCTGAGCATGACATCATATGGTATGGAATATCGCTTTGGCCAGTTTGGATCAGCTGTCCTGGCTGTGCCCTCTCCCAGCTTCTTGCTGGCAGGGCATGAGAAGCTGAAAAGTCCTTGACTAGTGTAAGCACTGCTTAGCAACAACTAAAACATCAGTGTGCTATCAACATTATTCTCATCCTAAATCTAAAACACAGCACTGTACCAGCTACTAGGAAAAAAATTTAACTCTATCCCAGCTAAAACCAGGACAATATGCTTTATGGCATTCACAATGCTCCTTACTACCTGCAAATCTCATTTTACCCAGATACTAAAAAATATTTGAAAACGATTATTATCTTGAAACAGAAGGACAAAATAGTCAAAGGATTTACCCATGATCCCACAGATAGCCCCCAGAAAAGAGTATTCACCTGTACCAGACCAATATCAAGTCTTTTGGATGGTGTTGCCCCCTTTGCAGCATAGCTATTGTGAATTACAATTTGAATGTTAAATTTAAAATACATTACTTTGGCACAGTTGAATCTCATTAGACATAGTGAATACAAACAAGAAATTGGGTAGGGAAAATATTCTTCCCTACGTCTCAGTAATCAGTCTGTGAAAAATATTCGGAGATACATAGAGGAAGCTGACAATAATGTCTTTGCTACAGATCCAGCTGTCCTTCTACGTTTATTACTCTGGCACTGAAGTCAATGGGAAAACTGCCAGAATAAGAAAGGAGCTAGGACTGCAGTATCTGGTCCTTATGTGTAAGTTTAATCATTTTCTTCCATCTGCTACTGATCAGAAATGTGGACTCTCTGAGTAAAGGCTGAAGGGGAGGGGGGAACTTTCAGAGGTAATAGACAACAGACATGTTTTTGATGGCAAGGGAAAGCGCTGTGCCCTTCATTTAAATTACCTGCATGTGATTATGAAGTTATAATATTCTACCCATACAACATCCTTTAACGGTTCTTTGGGGAAATTCATGAGAATGGCAGAAGTGAATCACAAAACTCTTGCAATGGTCAACAGACTTCAGGAGACAGCTGAAGTCCTGAGACTGTTCTGCAAGGATTTATGCCGCAAAGTACTACCAGGAAGCGTTCCAAGGCTAGTGGGCATTTTAGTGCATTGGGTTTTTGCAGCATCAAGCAGGCAATGGGAAATCTAAAAGGCATTTGTAAAGGATAGGGGAGGCTGGAAGCCACAATTAAAAAAAAAGAATAAAAATCACACCCTGATTGGTATGAAAGTATGTAGAATCCATTCAGAAGAAAGCTGATGTAGAAACATTAATACAGGCTGCAGAATTACAAGCTGAGATGAATCAGAGCATTTCTGGCCTGCAGTCAGTGCTGTTATTAAGAATTATTGCTCAGTGTAAAGAGCCAAAATATGTGCTCAACTCTGTATGAGTTGCAAATAAAGACAATCCCTGCTGGAAGATTTTCAGTCTAGGATGCTGGTCCTAAATACCCCTGCTGTGTCTATGCAAAGGCTGGTTAACTCTCATAGGGCACAGAAGTCCATCCACAGCAAGACTGTCAACACAAGAACATTGGTGACAGACATGGTAAAACCATAGGTCCTGGTGGGACACTTGATGGCCCATGGAATCTGTGTTAAAGACTGAGTGAAAGGCACTGCTGGACAGTCACTCTGGTCTTAAATTGGCTGAATTACTTTCCGGAAGGTCCCCACGCTTCCTACTGACTACAGAGGTGCCTGAGCATGAGCACAGGCTTAACATCATTGCTGCTGTACCTGATAGTAGGAGAGATGGATTTTCCTTCCGAGGACTTATGGTAAGGTTAATACAGTGTTTTTGACTGAAATCTTGGATAAGCATGACAGATACCCTGGAAAGATGCTATGACAAAAAGGATCATCCAGTGACAAATGTGAGAGCACAGTCATTGAAAACATTTTGGGACCTCCTCGATCTGCACACGGTTCCCAGGCAGAGCAGAGGCACTTCAGCCTTCAGGGAAAACTTGGAAGAATAACACAGCAATAATAAAATGCAGGGCTTTGTTTTTAGTTTGCATGGGGCCCCAGTAGGAAAGTTGAAAACCTGCTGAAAGAGCATCTCATGAAGCATTATTAATAAGTTATGCACTGAGTCACTGATTACAGCAGCTCCTGAGAAGAATTCCTAAAATAAAAATGCATTCATTATTATGTTCTTCCACATGCTTCATGCATTCTGGTCCTTAGATTTTTTGGTTTTAACATGTTTTATTTAGATTACTTAAATGCAGGCAGAAATTGGTTTGGGTTTTTTTTATAAATGGATTAAAAGATTGCACACATATATATGCATATATGAAGGTGACTTGAGAGATAATTCATTGACACAGAAAGAATTTGTTTTCTGTACCTTCTACAGTCAACTTATTTATAACTAGTATTTGTGTACCCAGGTTATGTGAACATGGTGCTTTGCCAAAAAATTAGTATTCATCCTTTTCAGTCCCTCATATATAAGCTGCTCTTGAGAGTGAAAACTCCCAGTTTTAGCAAAAAAATTGCATAAATCCAGTGGCTTGCATTACCATCTGCTCAATCATCTTTTCTGGATTGTAAAGTGGAAAATGTCGGATTTATAGAAACCACATGCAAAGATTCATATTTAATTCTGCCAAGATTTGCTGTCACAGCAGCCTTAAAGCAGATATGCAAGCCACACAAAACTCAGTCACTCTCCTGTTATTTCTGACAAGGATGTATAATCAAGAAAGTGCATCTTTTATTATAAAGTCTCCTGATAACTTAAAGTGATTAAAGTGATCTTTTATTTCCCAGTGAGTCAGTCCTGTTGAGATGGATTGTCTCACCTTCATAGAGATCTGGCATAAGAACAGTTTGAAATACAAGCGACACAGGCAAGTTTAGAATACACAGGTCAAATTACTGCAGTAATTTGGTCCAAAGACTGCTCCAGATGTTCCTGTTCACTATTCTGTTTACTATTTCTGTACCAAGTAATTGAAACAATGAATATTTATCTTGGATCACTGCAAATATCATGTTGGTTTTGTATTGCAATGAGATCAGGATACAGTATAAGAATCCACAGTGAAGAACAAAGGAAAAACATTGTAAAGAACCAAAACAATAAAACACATCAAGGCGTGTTGATATACATAAAGCAGAATTGTCTCCTTTTATTATATTTTAGCAGTGTTTCAACTTAGAAAAGAGCCATCCCATAGTACAGTATTAAGACAATTCCTGTTCAGAAGAGCTCAAAATATGCATAAAGAAAATCGCAATCACTCAACAAGTGGCAGACGCAAGATCCCAACTGGTTTTTTCTGAGGTCCAGTACCTATCTGCTACTGGCAACACCTTTTCAAGCACAGGAGGAGGAAATCTTAAGTATCACTTGGTTATTAAATGAGCTGGAGCCCAGCTTAGCTGATGGTAGTCAGCGCTTGTGAATATTCGTTGTCATTAGGAATACTTTTGCACAAGGACAGGAGGGGGACACTTCTTACAGGATGTCCTCTGCTGCACTTGATTTCAAAAAGAGGCTTCAAGTCCAGCTCTGAAATGATTGTTATTCTACTCTGATGTTGTCAGAAATCACACAACACTTCCCCATTAGCTATGTTGGCAGGAGCAGACATGGTGATTTGTACTTGAATTTAAAGCTACATATACTTTAAAAACAAAGAGGAAAATCAGATCATTGAACATGTTTGATTTCCAGTGTTTGGCACTGAGATTTTTCTTCCTCATTTTCTGCTATAACAATGCAATTTTTAAGCCTCTGAACCACACTTTTGCTTTGCATTCACATGATCCATTGAAGTCACAGAAATATTTGTTGTGAATCAGATCAATAGTCATTGTTATTCACTGTTGTGAATCCATGCTAGGTGTTCCAGAGGAAGGTGTCAGCTTTTCCGAACATGGGATTAGTTTTGCATGTTTTATGTCATGAAACTTGAGGCTCAAAGTATTTTATAAATATTTATCCTAGTTTGTGTAAATCAGAGATACGTTATTCTTTCCTATAGTTGTGCAGTGTGAGCAAGAACTCTCCTCAGAGAGCCAAATTATAACCTTGCTGTTGTGACTGTGATTTTGTTTATGTCTGATTTTTTTTGTGTGTGTCATGGCACGGTGACCGGTTGCCTTGACTTCAGCAGACATCCAAATTCTGCTGTCATTTAAGCACGATAATCCATATTCTCATTTCCAGTATCCGCCCTACCTTTGTACTTCTATTACTTATCATCGGTCTGACTGAGACCTGAAACAAAGATTTAGGCTTTGGTCTACTTTTAGTGTCTCTCCATTCTCACTTTTACTTATACACTGTGATGGGACTAAACTAAGAAGATCGTGCTGGAGGACCTGATGAAGGATGGGTATCCATGTAAAATGTTCTTTCTGCTAACTGCACAGTTGTGCCAGTTACAAAACCTGAGAAGAGTGTTTGATATGCAACTTGTAGAATGACTAAAGCAAAAAAAGCAAGGGGCTATAGCAGTGATTTGACCACTTCATGGTTATGTAATTCTTTCCTCTCTGGGGTCATAAGATTTTTGTATAGTAAGACTTTCTGTTATTATTACCCACAGGATGTATTAATCTGATGTGAAATATTTTAACAAAACAGGTAGTTTCTACATTTTCCAGCTATTAAGTGTTAATTTACCTTTATCTCTCTCACAGTTATGTTTTAGTCATAGTACTGTGGAACTTTTTGCCTTTCCAGAGGAAGTTTTTACACATATGATCTAAGGGTTTTAGATAAAAGTGCTAAGAGAACTGGCAGGACTTCAAAGCGGTAGGTCAGGAATGGTAGGATGTTCACTTCTAACAGATGGATCCTGTCCCATAGTGACATAGGGAGGTCTTACCACTCATCAAGACTAAATTCAGATTTTTAAATAAGGGAACAAAATTGATCATGGGCTCAACAGGGCTTTTTTACTTAGTTTTGGTAGCACCCCCTGAAAGGCACCTGGATATTGCCTGATATTTTTAAGAATATTTGGAACAGCAGAAGAGCATATCACACTGCATGCCCTAATGCTGGAAAGCTTACCTTTTTTTTTTTATGTTTGAAAGAAGATGTCAGAAGCTCCAAGAAGGTTACTTGCTGGAATCACAGAAACGGAATTCTACGTTTTTAACAAAGTAAAACAAAGTGTAAATAAAAATGAAAGGAGGGATTCTTATACCGCCAGAGTGTCTAGATCTGCTGTTTCTGGTATCAGTCCATTATTATTATTAAATATAAATAAGGTTAAAATAAACATGAAGTCCTCAAGGATTTACAAGCTAAATTAGATTTGCATGGAGATAGGAAAACAAATACAGACAAAGAAAAAGCAGACCTCTAAAATTACTCCTAAAGATTAAAAGTAGAGGAATAAATACTTCTGGTAGGAAACATTAGAATGAGTACAGCTCATGTTGCACTGAAAATGAGGAAGAGAAATGTGTACTGGAGGCTAAGCCTTAGTATAACAAGGCAGCATACAAAAATAATAGTGCCATAAAACTAAAGTTATTAAATTCTTGAAAGACAGCTTCCTAGCATTTAGAATTTTAGAAAGATGAAACTGAAGAACATTATCATTCTGACTCCGAGACTACTGATACAATTGAAGTAAGAACATGAAATGTGGTCTCACTTCTGTGAATCAAAAATGTTTTCATGGCACAGTGGCTGGAGAACAGTTTATGGCAGGCAACTTGAGGTCCAGTCTCTTTTGTAACATCTGCAACCTTTTGCAAAGCTCAGTCCCTCAGTATCCCCGTGTATGAAAGAAGAATACTTTTTAACATATATTTTCACTTTTTAAGGGCTATATATGCAAAATGGGCCTCCTATTTTTTTTGACACTTAAATGCGCCGCAAAACTTCTGACCACACTGCTGCAAACAGAACTTCTATAGACCAACTTTATATAACTGTATTTTCTTGGGTATTGATGTGCAATGCTGTTGAACCTCTTCAGAAAATATCACTTCTGTGGTGCAATTGGAGATGGTGCTAGAGCATTAATCAGTCAGCAACATGTCACTTAACAGTATCAATTCTGGTAAGGAATTTGCTGTTGTGTCAAAGGCTGAGAGCTGGGACTCAGCATTGTCATTCAAGTCTGTGCATTCAGAGTGATACTATTTTTTTCTGCCTAAGCAAGTCTGAACTTGCCAGGGATTTAGTCTGTTGATAGGATACTATGAAGAACTGAAACTTATTCAACTTAAGTTGACCAACTCTTTCCAAAACAGGGTTCCATGTGTTGGTTTCTGAAATTTAATAGGAGGCAATAATTACCCTTTTGCTTAGATTGTCTATTTAAAATTGCCTACTCTTTCTTAACAGAGCTCTTTATTACTGGTATCACATTATAGGATTGAACTGTTCTTTCATCCCCAGGATTTTCAGAATATGTAAAACATTTTGGATCTGATCCAAAATGACCAGATACTTGTTGAGTTCCAAATCTTGACTTGATATGTAAGGCTGAAACAGATAAAACTGCAGAGCTTTCTTCTGCTGCAAATAATTCAACATCCCTTTTTCAACTAGTTCTATATTATTAAGATCTCTGTGTAGAATGTGATTACTCTGTTTGTGATAGGGTATACAAAATTTGTACCAATTCTTACTGTAATTAGGTAATTCCTATTAGATTGAACTAATTCAATCATTTGCCATAATTGCACACAAAAACCCATGTGCCCTTGAATAACCTCAAAACACATCAACCAACCTAATCACATTGCTGTACGTGGGAGATGCGAAGCTGCCACACAGAGCTTTGCAAAAAGCCAGGATAAAGACATTAAAAAAAATTATCTTTACTGTTCACCCCAAGCCTAGAACCAGACTTCAAACAGGGCTATCTCCACTACAAGAATATCCAAGATATATTGTGTGTCTCTCTTTTGAATTGGGTTAAGAACGAGGGAGAGCATACAGGGCTTAACTCTCACAATTGTTGGCTCCTAAGTACTTAAGAGAGCGAGGGAGAGATCATGTACTTGCCAAATCTATCAAATGTAAGGTAGGTTTAAATCCATAAAAGCCTATAAAGCTGCTTTCTAGTGGGTCTGAAAATCAGGTCCTAGTAATTTGAGCAAGGCTTTCAGCTAAAATTAATTCTGAGAAAATGAAATCTTTAACTACGGGATGGTAATAACCAACCATACTGTGCACATCTTTGGGCAAAGTCTGCCAAGTGAACTGAAATAGTCCAATGGGTGATATACTATTTTGTTCACCCCACGTACCATTGCAGATGTGTTTTGTGTGCTTGGAGTTCTGAAAAATCTTGCTGTTTCACCCTTTATCTAAAGCCCATCTAAATTAGTGGGAGTGGCTTGAATTAGATCTGATCTCTCTTGATTCACACATTGGTGCATAAGTAACTTAAAATCCTCTTTTTGAACATGCTGACCTCATTGACATTCTGAAAAAAATCTGGAAAAATTCTTACAGAACAGGCTTATACCAGAAATGCTGGACTGGGTATTTAAGATAATACAAAATATTAAAACCTATATGACATATTTGTTTCATCTGATTCTGGATTCCGAAAGTGTAAGGAATAGAAGCAAATTCAATGTAGGCACAACTCTTTTTAAAAGCAAGTAACAAACATAAGTTAGAAATAATGGTAGGAAAAGGCAGTAGTGCAGCATATCACAGCAAGATCTCCAGCTAAAGCAGAAATCATCTTCACAGATAATCACCTCAGCATGGGCTCTCAAGTGCTGTGTGGAAGCTAGGAAGCCTAATGCAATTTTTGGATGCATAAATAGCGATATCTAGAAATTAGGGAAATGACCTTCCCTCTGCACACGGAGCTGGGAAGACTTTTACCAGAATATTGTACCCAGTACTAGTGTCTGAAAAAGTCTGGGAATCTTCAGGAAGTTTTGAAAGAGTCACAAAATTTTTTTCAGAGGCTTGTGAGGAGCTCAGTCAACTCAGCTATTCAAAGAAAAGGCTGAGTGAAGGAAAAACTTGTTCATTTGTATGTAGGGTACTTTGATGTGGCAGAATGAACTGAAAGCAAAGAATTATTCTGCAGACAAATTAATAACAGGAACTTTAGAGATGGAAGTTGAGGTTAGACAGAGTCGTCTTTGCAGTCCCTCAGTTCACAGGGGTGAGAATAGCCCTGGAGCCACCTGCCAGAAGAAGTGGTGGCTCCACAGAGGGGTGAGAAGGTTTGTGTGTAAATACATCCCAGAAGCTGCTTCCTACAGCTAGGGTAGGATGTGAGTTTGGGCCTCCAACCTGATTTAGGTTTTAATTCTGATTTTCTGCTTCCTGTAAGGCAGGGTCTAACCCCTAGCTTAGTGAGTGTCATGGGATCAGTCTCTCCTCCCCTTCAGCAATGAAGCTTAGTTGTCCAGCTTAGGAGGACATTCAGATATCATTCATAACCCTGAGCAGAAGGATCCTACTTTATTTGGTCCTATCAGACAAATATATCTTATCTTTGCCTCCTGGCTAGCTTAGTCAGATTCTGAGGATGTGTTTCAGGGGTGTTTAACTTTCACGAGTGCTTTGGGGATGGCTCCAGTAGGTGAAAGTGCTAAAGTTAGAAATTACAGTGAACTCTACAGCTGTGAAGATCTAGCCCGCGTTCCCTAGTTACCATCCAAATATACAGGTAAGACTACTTTAGACAAAGAACAAGGAGAGAAAATATTCCTTATGTCCCTATACTACCAGTACTTCATAGCAACAGTTCTATTTTACCTCCTAAAAGTGTGCAGCACCTAACACAGTAAAGCAATAGTCTCAGCTGGAAACAATCCAACAACATTTTATATATATATATATATCTTTATGATGACAAGCAAATGCATTTTGAAAATATGATTTCTTCAATGGAATATGAAAAATGTGGGTACTTAAAGCTATACTGCAATATTTAGCATGCATATTGATTTTGACAATCATAATACATAGTAACACTGGTTCACTGTAGATATGACAAAGTGATTTTCATATTACCTTTGTTAAATGTGATGCACACACACACTAAATTTTATTTGAATGTGAAATTACATGGATTTCCTGAATAAGATGGATGTAGTCTTTGTAATCACAAATGGCCACGGGAAGTTTACTTTTATATTTCTTCACTTCTAGGAAAGCTTATTTTCATATACACATTAATCACATTAGGTATGTGATAATTCATTCTGCAATGCTGGAATGAATTTCTGGGTAACTGGTGAGCACAAGTATTCCAAAGTGAATTTAAACCAAAGAGTAGCCTTAAGGAGAAGAAAAAAAAAACCTCAACAAAAAGAAAACCAATCCACGCCTCATGTTCTTGACGGGACAGCACTACAGTGAGATTTATCTCAGTGGCTATTCAGAGCTGACCTGTTACTGGCTACTAGCTGATCTAACACCAATCCCATTTACTCTGCAGGACACATCTGGGAGCACTGTTGTGCCCTATGGCAAATTCTGCACTGTGTTATCTATAAGAACTTCTGGTGGAGCATGGGGCAAAGGTGTCTCCCCATGGCCCTTTCATCACCTCCTTCTATAATGCAATTTGATGTGGTATGTTACCAAAACATAAGGGTTGAACCACATGATCACATAGCGCTGCTGCCCATTCCCTCCTGAAAGTCACTGTCCAACCCAAGCCCCAAGCTTACACTTACATTTTACTAGTCTAATTATATCTCTTAGTTGTGTGAGGTCTCCTGCCACCTTCCCTAGGCAGTTTGAATTAATAAGTGGGTATAACCTATAGCATAGAGAAATGAAAGGAATAAACATATTACAGTAGCTAATCTGAGTCCATGCTAGTAACATTGCAGCTCTATGTATATGCTGGCAAGATTACCAGTATACAATCTGAGGATATAGAAACAGTGTTTACAGGTATGCTCAGGCAAGTCGAATTCAGAAGACCAGCTAGTCTTTCTGTTGCTTTTTTTTCTTACATATTCTCCTTCTTTCCCCCAGTTAAATTATTGTCTTCCTTTCATGCTTTCTTTTGGATATAGCTAAGCAGAGTTAAAAGGAAACCACAGTCACATGTGCGTAGTCATACAGGGGAAAATCATATCACCAAATAATTCAACCACAGTTCTCATGAGTGAAAGATAAACTAGTTAGATAATGATAAATCAGTCTTATAAAGATAAGAATATACCACTTGAATTCTCTAATTTCCTGCTAAGACATTAGGATCTATTATATCAATACTTTTTGCCACTGTAAGGAAGTGTAAGGTAAAATGCTGTTGCAAAAGTGTGTGATACACACTGTACAGTAATTAAGACGACACATGGCAGACAAGGAAAGCTTAAAAGACACAGTTTAGTTACAGGTGATCTGACGTCCTGCAGGAGGCTAAAATAGGCTTTTTACCTACTGCTAGTTCTTTTGTACTAGTGAATGCAGGTTTCCATCAATATTCACTGATGCATTTGGCATTAGCTTGGGAAGTTAATCCCAACTCTCACAGCAACAGCGTTCATATAAAGCACAATAGCTCAGTCTGGAAGATTTGATAGTGAGAAACAGGAATATGTGTCAGCCATTTACTGATCTGAAAGGGCAGAAACAGAATTAACAGTGAGATAAGGCAAAAAAAGGTTTCCTGCAATGGGCCAGTATCATATGTTCAACAGTTATAAACAGAGCACAAAAATGCTTCTGAATACATTCACAATATTGTTTTCCTGTTAATTCTTCCAAGACCTTCCAATTACTCTCCTGTATCTAGGTCCGTCTAGCATTTATGGGTAAGGCTTTATAAATTCATTCCTTCCCCGTATAAGCATTTAGTTAGTAACATAAAATAGAAGCCTAATCATCCCAGATTTCTGCACTGTCAAAGAAGATGGTCATTTTCAGACCCTGATTCAGACTGTAAATGGGATCATTGCTCTTTGGAAGTAATTATTCCTCTCCATTGATTACAGGACTGAACAGGCAAATTAAAATTAAGCAACGTGATTCCAGTCCTGAGCTCTGTAAGTCATGGCTCGTCAGCTTCTTCTGTGTCATTGCAGTGGTAGCAAATGGAGACCCCAGTCCGGGAAAAACCCTTTAGGTGAAATCATTTTACTGCTAATATCTGATATTGAAAGATATTAATATCTGATGCTACTGAGGAATGCTATTAGCCTGAGGAATTGGGAAAAGAGTGAGACAAGGAGCAAGATAACGATGAAACACTGTGACTGCCTTTTTACAGCAACTAAATAATATTAATACACAGTGCCCCTGGCACACCTTATTTTAAAGAAGTTTGAAGTACTTTATAGATGTCAGATAATTTTTCAGCTAACCCCTATAAATTAAGCCGGTTTTACCATTAAAAGCTATGCTAAAACTGTACAGAAAGACAGGGACTTTCCATCATTTTTGCTGATTTCCATTCATTCAACAGTTATCTTCAGAGCACATGAGAGTTTCCTTTTTTGGTATTGATCTATTAAGTCCTCTAGGACAGAGTGGGCAGTGGTTGCTGAAGTTACTATAGCATCCGCCTGTCTGCATTGCTGTAAGATGAGGCAATATGACTAGATAAGATGAGTCCCTTCTTACCTTAACTGTCACATCACACAATCTACTAACAAAGTGTGTCAATTCTCATTTTAAGAGACACTAGAAAGCTACAGAATACCATGTTTAGAAGTGTTTTTGAGGAATATTTTACTTTAATTAAAAATGACCATGGAAGCAATGAAAGCAAAAATATATAATTTGATAAGGAATGACCATTCCCTCTCAATCAGCCAGACTGACCGATTTATGCCATAATGACAGAATTAATGAATAGCTGCTTATGTAGCTTCTGTTGTCTTGCCTCTTTCCCCACTGACCTATCACAAAGCATTGTGTAAGCAATCTAAAACATTGGGGAACCAACCTTAAGAAATTGATGTAGCAGAATTAAGGGGCAAGTTGGAAGATTGTAAAAAATATTTTTTCTTTATAATGCATACTCCACCCCTGAGAAGTGATTTAATCATCAGAGCTGTGGGCCAAATTTGTTCTCTCCTTCCCCACCTGGTAAATGTACCAAGGGCTGTGTTTCTTTCCAAAAGTGCAGAGATACCCTTCTAGGCCACGACACAGAGGTGAACTTATCTAGCTGTTTCCCTTCCAGCCTCACAGGTGTAGTAGGTCTTGCAGTCCGGATGCAAAAGTAAAGTAAACACTGAAACTTCAAGCACTATATTAGCTAATTTTTAGGCAGCTGTCTGGTGGGATCTATTATTCCAGCTTAGGGACCTGTGCTCCTGCACAATATTTGGGGGAAATTAAATATTCCAAAATGCAACCCATCAAAACCTAAAGCCTAGTTGTGGATATGAACCTCCAAGTCCAACCGTCTGTTTGATAGAGAGGACAATGTTAAGTCCTGAGTTTACAGTTCATCCAAACTCTTGTCTTTACAACATTGGTTGCCTTATGCTGGCTCAGCTGCATGTATAATAGTACTTTAAAAAATCCCTATCTCATTCCATGTTATCTCCCAGTGCCACATAAAAGCTATGTTCGTTTCACACTGTGCAGAATCTCCTGATGGACCCTCAGCTAGAAAAAAATTATCTTGGTAGGCTCCAACCTTTCCTTCTCCTAAAGGAAATAACCTGTCATGGCATTTTCAGTTGTTCAAGTTGTGTACAAATTGTTTTAAATAGCTAAATATCAGTACAGCCTGAGATGCCGAAGAGCTGTTAACACATTTAAATTGTGGTTGTTTCTAGCCACACTGGAAAGCATGGCCTTATTTTTACCATATCAATCATTGTATGTACACTGGCAAGGTAGAAATGAGTCAGGGACTGCCCTGTTGTAACAAGCAGACCACAAAGATACCATAACATGTGAACTAAAACAATTCTATCACTTGTGGAAATCAAGGCCTCCACTTACATGCAGCTCAACGTGCCTAATTAAACCAAGCTCCCACGTCCTGTGTACCCTGTGCAGAGGAAACAGGCAGTTAACTGAAGGTCAGCACTCTCATATAACTGTCTCAGTAAAAAAGAAGATAAAATCACAATCAAGCTGCTAGTTATTTAAGATAGGAAACTATGAGGACTATTGTAGGCCATGTTTAGGTCATCAGAGGAAGTATTCAAGGAGCACATTCAGTACCTGAAAGGCAAAGTATTAACCCTGTGCTTTACTGACTCAAATCACAGAAAAGGAGCCCCTTCCCATTCCTTTTTTTGCTTACAGTTTCTGCTTCCTTTTTAGACAGAAGATGCTCTTCATCCTGAAAGACAGTCTGATGCTGTACTTTACCATTTTGCTGTGGGTACAGTTGAGTGTTTAAGCAACAGCAATACAATGTTTTCTTTAGTATGTCCATTTTAATGTAAAGCAACATTATTAGCACAGATAGGTAAATAGGGTGCTACTCATTAATTTATAGACTAAGGGGTTGTACAGATTTAGGGAATGCTGTAAGACAGAAAAAAAACCCTGAGTGTTTGCTGACTTGGGACTGTTACCCAGCCCCAGTAAAAGCTATGAGGGTGGGAAGAAAGAAGCTATGGATGACAAGGAAGTTCCCTGAAGACGAGACAGACTCTGGGGTCTGTCCTGCTGCGCTCTTCTGGGATGGGAGAGGGATGAATCACATATGCCTTCCCTGCATGTCTACTCCTTTCTCTGACTACTAGGGGTAGCTTTGTAGAACAGGAGGGAATAAATCTTAAACTGTCACCACAAAGTTGATCTCTCTGCCTAAGGCTACAACCTCTTTCCTCTCTGTAAATAGTCTCTCAGAAAAAGCCAGATTGGCTACAAGTTTATTATCACTATATGTGATTTCTCAGCACAGAGTATATAAAACCCTGCTGGATCATGTAATCTTTCCCACAGGAGAAGGGAAGAAATGCCCAACACAGCTGACTAACTCTGCACAGGCAGGAGCATGGACCCGCAATCAGTTCCTGCATGGCAACAGGGAGATAGGAATGACATCAATAGCACAATAGCGAACAAAAAGAAGCATTAGTTTTAATTTGATGTCCGTAGCATTCAAAAGGTAGGACAGGAATGGGAACAGCCCCAGGTGATAAAACGGAAACTCAGTACCTAGAGCAGCAATAAAAATACACAGATGTGGGAAGAAAGGGGTCTCACCCAAATCCTCCACCTAGGCTGCTGCTCTGGACTGGGGGTCTCAGCTACAGCCTAGCCCCAGCTTTGACTTCTTTTGAGTCTGGCATTGCTTTGCTGCTCAGAGACACCTTTCCACACTCTGATTTCAGATGATGGATGGAGAACTGCTTTCTTATCCCAAGCACTTATAAAATGTGGTTTTGGGTTTTACTGTGTGTGCTGGAGGGAGGAGTTCTGGGCAGTGGTTTCAGCCAGTGTAAGTCAAGTTTTAAATAGCTACCCCATGAAAACGGAACTTTCCACTTTTTATTGCTGAGCATCCAGTGGTAGCGTCCTTTAGAATAACTGCAAAATACCAAACCATAAATCACCTCACAGAGTCGGTCTCAGTTTCTCTCCTTCTCTGAAACAACTGATATTGTGCCGAAAGTTTTTGTGCAAATTCTGTATCTTCAGCCACTCCTTCCTGGGAAAATTTTTTCACTATGAGAGCAATCAAATGCTGGAACAGGTTACTTGGGGAGGTTTTAGCTTCTCCATCCAGAGTGATATTCCAAACCTGACTGCATATGACCCTAAGCAATATTCGAACCTAACTTAAAAGTTGGCCCTGTTTTAAGCAGGGACTAGATCAGCTGATCTCCAAAGGTCTTTTTTAGCCTAAATTATTTTATGAGTCTATGTGACTGAGTGAGATTGGTTATGTGGAGACCAGGAAAACTAAAAGAATTGTAGCATTTCCTGAGTCTGGCATCACTGTATTTATAAAAAAACTTCACAGCGAATAACTCACCTGGAGAAATATTTGCTACATTGGATATGAACAACTGTGTATTAATTTAGAAAATTCAGGAGCACACCCTGTGTTTGCCATTTCATTCTGAAATTTCATGGGATTCTGACTTTTAGTAGGAAAGTTAAAAAATATGAAGGATTTTTTTTGCTGAAACTGAGAAAGCAATATGCCATACATCACACTGAAATAGAAGAGATGAGTCATAAGTAGTTTTCTATAACTTTTTCCTCTAAACAATAGAAGAATCTCCTTAGGAAATTGTGCAATGAGAATACAGTTCATGGTTTCAAAATAATAGTGGGCTAATTAGTACCAAAAAAGTATTCCTACTTCCAATTAACATGGTTCTAAGCCCCTTCCATGCTAGAAGTAGCACAAAAAGCATACAGCCTCAAAGATTTACCTCAGTGCAATTACATCAGACATAATAAGTTTACCTAGATTAAATGACTGATAAATGTCAGGATGATGTATGGTATTATTGATGTAATAAAAAGGATTCTAGCCACTATAAATAAGACATTTTGCACAAAGCCTTTATTGACTGTTTGTGCTTGGGATTATCAAAGGAAGAACCTTTATTGTAGCATGAAAACCATACCAAAAGATTTTTTTATAACTTTTATATTCCCTATGAATCTTACTGTTGTTATTTAGAACTGGTATTTTGTTAAAAAGGGTAACAAGAGCCTTTTTAGGTTTGGATTGTGATGATTCACATTTGATAGAGTTATAATTAAATTACCATACTCAGCTTAACTGCTGATGCAGCAAATGCTGCTCTAAAGGGGAAAGTTAGAACATTATGACAAAGTTTGTAAGCCATCAATGATCTCAGAGGAAGGGCGTTTCTTCCAGTTGTTAACTTAAACAAAAACAACTGAAGACTATACGCTGGTCCTGGAGGAGAAGAAAGCAGACTGAGTTTGTGAGTGCACAAAGCCCACTCTAAATATATTAGCCTAGAATGTATTCTTTGGGAACCTGCTAACCCCATTTTCAGTGTTGGTCTACTGTAGAGAAGTAGGCTTACCCCCACAAAAAGATCTGAAGTTATAACAGATCTGAGACTTTATCAAATGCAAAGCTGATTCAGGCACATTGCCTCTGAACTGACTGTCTATCGCTTTACAGCTCTGTACCACCAGTTGATCCCTCTCCCTTGCCCCCAAGGAGCCCCACAGAAAAAGAGGAAAAAAGGCAAAGCCAATGGTTGAACTAGAAACCAGAAGGCACAAGTTCAAATTATGTTTTGCCACAGGCTTCCTATGTGATTACAGACTAGTCAGTCTCACAAGGCTATAGCAAGGATAAATACAGCTTCTTCACAACCTTTAATATATTCTACAGAAAAGGAAACCAAATTAGTATCTGAGACTTTTTTCCTGACATGTTTCATGATGGTGGAGGGACATGAGAAAGACATGATCTTCCCTTCCCTAAAGTATATCTAGCTCATTTCTCTCTCCACCCTTCTCTCTCCTCTATACCCTGCATGGAACTCTGGACACCCACTGCAGGTTTCTGACAATTCTAGGAGGAGAAGTGCAAGATGCTGTACTAACAAATAATATAGATAGCTTCAAGTTTCCATCCCCTTATTGCTCCTTTTAGAAAGAGGTTTATGCTGAACATTTTCTTCATATGCAGATTTAGGCATATGACAATCTGGGCCAATGGCTCTTGCTTAAAGAAATTATGAAGGACAAAAATTATGTTCAGCTAGGCAGGTCATGTTTCTTTCATAAGAATATCTTCCAGGATTTCTACTGTCCTGGAAAAGGACAGGTTTTTTAAGTGATTAAAGAGAATAGAAAATGTATCACATTCTGCCCAAAAACTGTAGTACAACTCCTGAAGTCTATTAACTAGCACTTTGATTTTTCTGGTTTTGTGATCCACCAACCAGGAAGGGACAACTGTCAAAAAAAAAAATACTCTATTTTTATATGAGGTCCTTGCTTCAAGCATCCATTGAGAAAGATAATTACTGATTGCTAGTATGAATGTCCAGTTCAAAAAAAAGCCTTGTTCACATGGGATATGTTTTTTGTAGATCAAATCTCTTCAAGGAATCTTGAAAAGATCACCCACCTTTGAAGCAAGCACACAGGATAGCATCCAAAAATCCACTCTTGTCCTCTGGAGCCACTGAGGTCTACATGTTCATCAGCTGTACACCAGTGTTCCCATGAATAAAAACATTCAGTGGGGTTTTCCTGCCTCCTGCAAAGACTTCTGTCTCTGCAAAGACTGGCAGAACAGAGGGTCTGCAGCGCAACAGAGTGCCAAAGACATGACCAGATTACATGCTAAGAGCATAGCCAGACGACAAAAAATAGCAGTGCTAGTATTTCTGAGCATGGTCTGAAATGTTTACTTTACTTGGACCTTGGAAATAGATGTGCCCTTTGAAAACATTAAAAGATCAAGAATGCAGCAGCATGAGGATACAGGTAACACTGCAGCTGAACATGGACTCTGTGTGTGTAAACGTGAGAGAGCCAGAATACTTTCCACAGTGGCTGATATTTCCAAAGATGCCTGTACAAATAAAAGAATAAGCTGGATTGTTCTAGAAAAAGATAAATAGCAAGCTACAGCAGAGCAATTTATTCTGAATATTTTATCCCTTGATTTCTTTAATCAGATGTTAGAATCTAATGCATCCCTACATTATTACATGCCAAACAAGAGAAATTTAAAGCAGAAAATGTTATTTTCCTTTGATGTAGTTGAATAAATTAAGGTTTTGAAAAGTGCTCTAGAGTTGCTATTAACACAGATTTTTAAATGTAGCTTGTAATAAAACAGCAATAAGTATTTCTCTATTAGAATAATCTGACTGAAGTATTTACATTGGTCACTGGCCTTTTTACTTTGTGATTTAGAGTACTAAAGAGATTAAGTTTTAATTCCTGTTAAAAGAACATTTCCTGTGGTAGCACTTTCTATCAAGAGAACACATAGCTCAGAGTTTTAAAGACTATAATCAGTTTTGAGCCTTGGAAATTTTTTTTTTTCTTCCAGTATTTGTTAGTGATCTAATGTGACCAGCTCTGAGCAGGAGGTTGGACTTGATGGCCTCAAAGGAACTCAAAGCAGAAGATTATTATGGGACCAATCACAGTGACCTTACACAAAGATTCTAGTGCATATGTAAACATAAACTGCTGATGAAAAAGAATTATGTCTGCTTTCTTTCATTTACAGCTTAATTTAGGTGCTAGAAGTGGATATTAATAATTAAAGTGTTCTCTGTGCTGTGTGCCTTTGACTGTAAAATGTACATTAAACTGTACATATACATACACACACATGCAATTGTGCTCAATGTGTGTGCGTGTCTATATAGATAGATACAAACACTATATATTTAAAGCTAAAAACTATATTGGTCCCAAAGAAGACATTTAAGTTGCAAAGTGATACACTCTGGGTTGAGTTAAAACTTAGACCTGTACAGATGTAAAAGTAAAGAGATCACTTTTGACATGAGAAAAAGGCATCACCTGTTGCCTTGAAGTCTGCATCCTTTAAATCAGAACTGGACACAGTAAGCCAACAGAATTAGTAAAGTATTTCTTCTATGTGTACATAACCATTTCCAATGATGGTTATAAAATCTTACAAAGAGCTTATGATGAATTGTTTTGGGTTTTTTTTTAAAAAATTGAACCAAACAACATCTCAGTCAGACTAAAGTCCTCAGCTAACCCACACAGGCTCCTCCCACCCCCAAAAGTTAAAAAGGCTGACTTTTATCTTGGTGCAAAGTCATAAACCCTTACGTTCCATGTTCACTATGGCTAGATGTTGTCCAAGCTAGATGCTCTTGCCCAGGAAGCTTATTTCCTGTTTCTTTGCCTTCTTTCAAGCCAACAGTAGATTTGCAAATCAAAACCAAAAGAGGCATCTGCTGAGTAATGATTTTTTTCTGACTGATAAACCAGTTCAGCTGAATTGACAGCAAATTCAGCACATTAGAGGCAAAGATGCAGCACTGAATGAAGGGAAATAAGTATCTCTGTGCATCAGATGAAAGGGAGAGCTATTGTCCTGATCACAAGCTTTGTTAAAGTATTTCTACCTCAGTTTAATTGCTGCTTATTGCTAGTGGCGTGTAATACTCTACCCAGCCTACCCCGTGAACACTCAGAAGCAGTGTGCACTTATGACTGCATATAGCTAGTTAAGAAGAACCACATGGCACATCTGCTATGCTTGATATCAAATCACAGAAAGCTTGATGAGTGTAATGAGTAACAAGAAAAAAGAATTAGGAGATCTTCAAATTGTCCTAGACACATATCCCAAACATTGAAATGCATTGCCATGCAGTGTAAAAAAAACAACTTGTACAATTTATATCTGAAAGAAAGAGCTTTGTAGCCTTTTCATTCTTTTAATGGTGGTTTGTATGTTTATGTGAAGAGAAGAAAGATGAGGGAATCTGGGGAAGAGGAGCAGAATGCCAGATACACCACCAGATTAAGGGCTGGGAGCATAGCCATAAGAAAAAAACAGGAGAGTGGTATGGATATGCTTTTCTCTGGTTCTGTTAAAGGGACTTGACGCTGTGAGCAAATAAACTGTCTGCTGTTGGATTCTTGATATAAGGGAAATGGAATTTTGTATGTCTTCTACAAATAAACTGAAGGGCATCTATCACCAGTTTCTCATCCTAGCTACAACTGGCCCTGTCCCAAATTTTGAATATTCACTTGGGTCAGCAACAATTCACATCAAAAAGTTAAAACATAAAAGCCTAATGCTGTGCCCTTTCAGAAGGGTTGGAGCATTGTTTATATAGGTTTCTACCCTGTTTCTGGCCTTCCATGTACAATTTTGGTAATTTTTAAAAAAATATTGGGGTTTTGCATTCATTAAATTATACCCCAAAATATGAAGAACATATCTAACAACTGGCTGAGACAGAAGAACTTCAATGAAGTTTTATGGAATTACTATAATGATTTCAATCAGCCACTGTTATTAACTATGGTACTGAGAGTGTTTCCCCTTCCAATACTGACTATAAAAAGATGCAAATATCCACAACAGCTTAGAATGAATAGGAGATATTTGCTGCAACCATTAAACCATTTTTTTTCCCACTAAAACTGTATGTTATTAAGTTACCTTAACATTCTTGTGAGTAAGCCTTTTCATTTCACCTGCTACAAGTTCCTGCTAAGTGACCATGTCAGCAACAATCAGATCCAAGGTCAGCCATGCAAAGGGGGAAAGAGAGGGTGCTGGCGTTCACATCAAAACCAGCTGTACATGATTCGATCTTGGCAGAATTTGCTTTTACCAGTAGAACTCCTGCCATATGAAATATGAGTTCAGCTTAAGTAGTTAACAAGGGCACTAGTCTTCTAAAGTGCGTTGAAATACATGCAATGGGAACCACTGTGCAAGCTGATGGTACTCGAAAAAAAAGGAGAAAGACCACACAGAACAACTTCCAACAGACAACTTCAATTCCTGAAGAAATAGATGAATCAAGTATATGTTGAGCTAATTGGTAAAGGAGCC
Organism: Phalacrocorax carbo; assembly: GCF_963921805.1. Classification (NCBI taxonomy): domain Eukaryota; kingdom Metazoa; phylum Chordata; class Aves; order Suliformes; family Phalacrocoracidae; genus Phalacrocorax; species Phalacrocorax carbo. The sequence continues at coordinate 114,187,056 of NC_087515.1, forward strand.
TGCACCACAGTAGTAGCACTGACAAGAATTACTGACAAAGAGGCACAGAATAATTTTTCAAGTGTACATTTCAGCTGCAGTCTTCCTAGAATCCTTTGGACCTATGGGGGACATTTCTGCTTTTGGTGGGTGAGTTTCCTTAACTTCTCTGGATCTGGAGTGCCAACAAGACATCAGAGATCTCCAAGAGTGATTAAAGGATGTGGTGTCCACCCTGAACAAGCTTTTTGGAGTCAAGACTCCATTACCTAACACATACATTTGCTTCCTATGGGTGAGACCTCATAGTCAGTCAAAAAGTTGCATACTCCATTCTGATGTTGTTGTTTGTTGCATATTCCATACTGATTTTCCTTTCCTGAGCAAGCAGTAGTTGAGGACATCACATATAATGAAACGTCCTATAGCTTTTCTCAAGAGATAAGGACACCAAAAGAACTTACTGGAATGTCTTTATGAAATTACAATTGAAAAACCAAAAATACCGCAAGCTATTATTTGTTCAGAAAGCATTATTTATTTTTAACAAAATATTTCATAAAAAAAAATTTTTTTTTTCATTACAAAAATAACCCAAATGCAATTTCTTTTTAGTTTTTAGATTTTGGGATTCTGTCTTTTTCTTTCTTTTCCTTTTTTTTTTTTTTAAACCATTGACTCTATGGACAGCAAGGAATTAAGAATTATTTCTTCCTTTCTCAAATTTTTCCATCTTTGAACTTTCAAAATTTCTCCTATGTGGGATAATGGATGGGAAAATGTACAGACTGCACTCTGTTCCTTAATTTTCAAAATCTTCATGAAAGCAAAACTTCATCTTTTTGAGGCCAGGCAGTTTCTTTTACTTTACTAATTTTCAGCAAATCATTCCTGACAAAAAGATCTTTATATAATTTATGAGTGTTGAATTTGCACTACTGGATTTAATGAGAAACAAATGAAATAAGATATCTCTGAAAGAGTTGCGCATTGAACATTCATTTATATTAAATTTTGGGATTGGATTTGGGACAGTGGTAAAATGAAGTCATATGTGAATTCTATTCCTATGTATATATATGGATTTATGGAAACGGAAATCCATAATTGAGTCATTTAGAGAAAATGCATGGCAAACAGCAGAGGTCTTCTTGTTTCATTTATACAGAAAGTGAGATGACACCAGTGAAGATTCTTTTACTAAAGGAGTGTTAAGCTGCTGATCACCAAATATTCACTGGACTCACTTCTCAGTTGCTCTCGATGAGAGCAACTTCTGAGTACAGCAACATCAAACAAATGGTTGGTCTGTCAGCAGATGGTTATAATAAATGTTTTTACACATGTCGAAATTTATTTCAACCTATAATGAAAAAATTTTGATTTTGCCTCATATTGGCTGGATGATTTGATTTGTTCCTTGAAATTCTGAGAAAAAAAAAAAAGGTAAATTTCATATGGAAATATCTAAGCATTGACATTTTTGAGATTTGGATCTTTTTTAGTGATTTCACCTTTCAGCAGAACATTTCAGGGCTACCCAATTTTTTTTATGAGGCAGGGTGGAGATTTGGGGTTTTTTTAACAATAAAACACGTTCTTAACTAATCTGACTGTATGAAAATACGCAGACAGTAACAAAAAGCTATAGTTACCTTAGGAAACTTCCCTAATACATTGTGAGTGGTCACTGACTTTCCCAAATTATGAATAGACATTTGAACTGCCTACCCATAAGTTTACAACATGGTAATCAGAAATGAGGTGTTATTCCCAACTGCAGGACCATAAGCTCTTCCCATCTAGTACTACATACGCTGCTGGTTTGCTTTACTATTGTTACATGAAATCACTAACCAATTTTGCTTAGTTTGCAGTAGCATTCTTGTTGCAAGAGATTGGGGTTCCCTACCATCCTTTAAGGAGAATTCTGGACTACAGTAATGAGACTTTGTCTTAGCTGATTGCACAGAATATCTTTGTGAAATGCAAATTAAAATTAGCTAGAACCTGGAAGACAGCAGGAGGGAGATAGCAGCAGGACTTCCCAAGAAGAAAACCTTATGTATGGGACAAAATATGTGCAAAAGAAGAACGCTTTCAGCATATTTGGGAGGACTTTATTTCTAAAAAAAATTTTCCCCATGTCAAGTACCCAGTAAAACGGATATTCTAAAATAGACCCTCTTAGTGTGATTTAAAACACTTCTTAATCAGGAGGAACAGACAGACAGAATTCTTAGTGATTAATTTGTTTTAGCACTTCATCCATTTGGGCCAGATAAATTTGTTTTAACCCATTTAAAGATAGCTACCTAAAATGGCTGTGGTTCTTCTGCCAAGAAGGGAAAAAGAAATGATAGTGGGAAACGCAACAGGAGAAAGATTCTCAGGAATCAAGAGGATGTCCAAGCCACAAATACATTCCAGTAGATCACTAATGAGTGAACATGTCTCATGTCTTACCGCCTGCTATAATCGCTCATTTGATTTAAACAACATTTGGTTCCAATGTGTGTTTCATTTCCAGAAGGCGGGTAAAAAGCTAGCTGAAAACCATATTCAGTGTTGTCTTTGCTGTTTTGATTAATTTCTAGGCAGGATGACTGTGGTTTTGGTTGCTTTGAGCACTGGCATGAAGAGTTTCCACAGTTTGGCTCAAAGTTTACTATGACCAAGTTTTGTGGCAGCTAGATTCTTTGTTGAGACCTGGTTGAAACTCAAAATTTGATTTCCACAGGAAATACTGATATTTGGGGAGGGGGGAAAAAGGGCAAGCTCCAATTAAAACAGAAAAAATAATAGTTTTCTGAACTCTGTGTAGAGGGATATTCCAGGGGGGTAAAAATTGCTTCAGGAAGAATGAACTGTTGGAGCCTGATTCTGAGCAGCAACCTGGGTGGCCCCTGGAAATTGGGAACCATGAGATCATCTAATTTCAGAAAATCAAAGATAGCCTGAAACATTCAATGTGTTAAGAAGAAAGCCCAGAATCCCTTGACACCAACAGGACCCTGTAGCGTTTCCAGCTGCATGGTAGGAGGACTGGGAAAGTTAAAATTGAAAGTCTCAGATCATTTAAGAAGATTCAAATTTAGTAGTGCAAGGACAGCCCAAAGTTTCCTGACTCATAGTACAGGAGGGCCTTGAACTACAGATCCTGGACTTTGAGATTGCTAAATATTCTGCTGGACAGAAATAAGAATGCAATCCACTTCGGTCACCGTGGAAGTTCAGTGTGGGCAGATAATGTGTTGCAAACAAAATACTTGTGAAGACCTTATTTTCAACTCCAAAATATCAGCCAAAACAGGCTCACTCCATTGTTGATGTAAATTGGCTGCTTTCAAGCATATTAAGGACCCTATTCAGTAGGATTTGCATTACTCTGCATGAGGTGTCATTTGAAACTCTTTTGTATTGTAGGAATCAGTCCAGGGAACACACAACAGAAATGTGCAATCATCTTGCCCACGGCTGTAGAAAGAATGAAATTTTCAGAAATAAAGTTTATCTAGAAATCAAGTTCCTTCAGTCCCACAGAAGAAAAACACCGCTCCCTTCACCCTCCCAGAAGCATTCCCCCCTCCATTTTTCAAACTTTAATTGAAAAATGCTATTAAATTCTAATTTGGTTGTTAATCTCATTTCCAGAGAAGTGACCAAGAAAGACTTTTCAGTAAGTAAGAAAGGAGAGTAAAGGAAAATCTCTTATCCCTTGGCTCCTTTCAGTGAAACAACTGAGTCAACTAGTCTAAAACTGAATTTGTTTACTTGCCAGCCTTTGAACAGCAGTTGAAATACATAGAAGTCAGACAGAATAAGTTCTAATCCCAAGGTAGCATGCAGTGGATAGCAATTTCTTTGATTTTAAGATAGGTCAATATGGAAGTAGATCCATTGAAGAGGAAAAGGTCAGTTCTTGACAAACAGCAATTCTACTAGCTCTACACCTATAGCAGTAAATTGTCTCCACTTGCATTCAATTTTCTTTGGTACTTATTTCTCTTTCAGCTATGAAATAGTTCCTTGTTCAGAAAGTTATGGATTGTTTTAGCTTTCAAAGCTACTGTTTTTCACATCTGGTGGTGATGCAGTGAGCACTAATGAACTTCCTCACCATAGACTGACCTGCAATATTTTTGCAACAACCAACATTATTTGGGGATATTGTTTATGCTAGTCCTGTTAGTAGAGCCGTTCTCAGCCTTGGTACCAAGGTACCCGTGTGCTGTGAATGTGCACCTCTATCTCCAGCTGTGTCTTCTCTTGCAGAGAAGAAACAAGGCAATCACTCAGTTATTCTGTTCATATAACTCAGAAAACTGTCTTCCTGTTTAGAACAATGGCCTCGTTCTTCTCTTCATTATACAGTCCTTTGCTGGGCTGACGCCACTGAAAGACTGTTACACCACCGCAAAACTAGTCCTATACATAGAAACAGTCCTGGAAAATCCTGGAAATAATACTGGGAGGAGGATTATTTGCAAAAAAAAAAAATCCATTTAATTCTTTTTAGGATTCTGTTCTTATCATATTTCATCTTGTCTGAACTGCAGAGACATGGAAAAATAGTTACAGGTCTGGACGTTTTTTCCCTAGGATAAATTCAGCAAAGTGGATTCATGTTTCATGTTTTGAAGCCACATCCAGTCTTGAAACACCCATTCCCTTACACTTTCACAATACTGCTGTATCCAATCCACCTCTAAATACAATAATGATATGTCCTTGATTATCTCCTCGTTTAACAGAAAAAGTTTTAATTCTACCCATACTGCATAGTTTAGATTAAGTATCTAACTTCAGTATGTTCAAGAAGAGAAATAGAAACTACAATACTTCTGAAACTTTGAAATGTTGAATTTTGTGAGGAACAACCTCTAAACAACTGAAAAATATATGCGTATCTATAGACATGTATGCACGCACACACAAATATGCATAGATATATATATGTGCAGGATTTATAATGTGTTCCAACATGGAATGAGAAGATCCCAGTGTTTGGCTTAAAAATCCTTCTAACACATGGATCTTATTAAACTGTACCTCAGTCTAACTGTGGCTGAGCAAACAAAAGTGGTTCCACATGGCTGATAAAAAGCCTGATCAAGAATAGGAAAGAAAAATGTTTCTACTTGCCTTGCTGCCTCCGGAAATCTGCAGATCGAAGCCTGAATTATTTTGCCTCTACTGCAGTATATGCAGTCACTGAAGTCTGACCATATCTCCAGTCAAAGGAGAGGGAAAATGTCAGATGTATTCAGCCAAACAAAGCCCAGTGATTTCACACTGAAACCTAATGAGACCAATAGCCATACATGCAAGCACGAAAGCTTTCCTCCCTTTATATCTTGCAATCTATATTCTTCCCATAACACTGTGAGAGTAAAGAATTTGGAAGATAAGTTGACAAATATGCTGAGATATCTTTGTTTAGAGGAATGAGCTTTAAATATTACATTTGCTTGTTATCTTATGCTAATTATAATAAATAAATATAATAAATGTTTTATATGATCCTTCTTAAGCTTGCATAGTATTTCTTATAAGGAGGAGAACTTGTAAAATAATTGACAAGTTCTGCTGGAATGTGAAGGGACACCTGCTTGCCAGCAGAAAGGGCACTATACAACAGTCTAAACCAGCACTCTTATCTCTTCATTGGAGGCAGTTATGGTTGCACACCCAATATATCTCCTCTACATCCTGACAAAGTACTGCAGCACTGCAGCTTACTGTGCCATGTATGAGAGAAAATAGCTGATGCCTAATCTGCTGATACAGAAATACAAACAGCTTCTCACATTATACAACTGCTAATATGTGATCAAATATTTCTAAACTTAGATCGTTATAAATAGGGAGTCACAAGGAGAGTCTAATAGAACTATGTAGTACAAGCAAGCTTGTAAGAGACAGAGCAGGCAGTCTCATGAAATGAGCCCCATGAAATAATGTAAGAAAGGTAGAAGATAGTAATATAATTACTAATCTCAAATGACACTTTATCTCCTGGAAAATGCCACTGGTATCAATGGACATATTTCTGAAATTAGACACTCTGCAACAAGATTAAAGTTACAGGTATCTAGTAATTCAAAAATAATAGAATCATGGTTAACAATCAGGGCAGCCTTTCAAATCAAGCAACTGTTTTTGGTTTTGTCTTTTAGCTACTGAAAAAGAGGTAGGGGTGAAGAAAGCAAACAAGTGGATGGGCAAATTGGCTAGGTTGTGCAATAGATCCCTCTAAAGTGTTCTTGGTTTTCTCCCATCTCCAACTTGTCTTACACTTCTGTTCCTTAGCACCTCTTTCCCCTCTCCATCACCAGTGAGTGCCTGTTCATCTCTGCCTTCCTGTCTATGTGGCATTGCTTTATTCCTCCTCAGGATTTTCTCTTTCCTGATATTCAGTATGCTTATCCTTGATCTAGCATTTACCTCATCATGATTCAAAAAAGTCTACAGAGTTATATTCCCTATACTCCATGCTGTAGGAAGAGTGTATATTATCCTCAGGATGCTGTGTAGTTCTAACTAAATGAAATGGAAAACCTCTCATCAACGTCTTGTTTACATAAGATCTGGTGATATCTGTGGGATCACAATATTTATTTTACATCAATTATAAATACTGCATTTCCACTAAAGCATATTCCATACTAATATTTATATATAAATATATGTTATTTCATTACAATAATCTTGCAGTTGAGTCTTTTAATTAAATTTCAAACTTAAAAATATGCAGCTCTAGTGACCATCATCTATCAAGTTTGATAAAGATAGAAATCTTAAAAAAACCCACAGTATTTCTTGCTGAGACTATGAGCTGCATAATGAAGCAGATTCCTTGAAGCAGAAATAAATACCTTTGAAGAAAAGTGTAAATTTGTAATTGTTTTTCAGCATGGCCAGAAAGAGTTATCAGAACTTCCTGTCATACTAGCAAATGTTAGTCTGATCTTCTGCCACAGCAGGAGGAATTTTCTCTGCTGGTTGTGCCGAAGAAAATGGGCAGATTATCATGCTTTTATTCCACATTCAGGCTTCAAGGCAGGAGGAAATTCAGAGGATGCTGTGTTTTCTCCAAAAGGACCCCATCTTCTAACATCTTCATCAGTGTTAACATATACTATTTTGAGGGCAAAAAAGAGAGAGAACATGAGCACACAGTAGTCCTCTCTTCGAGCAAGTACGGGATCAAAGAAATGCAGGCACAGCAAAAAATAACATGACTTTGATTCTTTGCTACCAGGTCCTTGAAGTTTGTTCATCCATCGAGTCCTTCTTACACTCAACCCTAACAGTTACACAGTTGATGCTTTATTTCAGCAGTCAGAAAGAATGGGAATTATTAAAGTCTAAAATGTTCTATGATCTTTTGTTTGACAAATCCTTTCTGGTCACTGGAAAAACAGACTAGCAATACAATCGTGCTGTAACCTGTAAGAACCAATGATGCACTCAAAGACAACTTTAATTTTTGAAGACAAGGAGAGGAATAAAACTTATAATGTCTGTTTAGAACATGAAATGTACTCTAAGTAGGCAATGTACAAAGTATCATATAACAAATACGACAAATGCTCTGCAGCCCATTTCCACCACAGAAATAAAAGGAATGCCAACATCAGTAATGAAAAACACTTATAGAACAGTAAGTTGCCTGGAAACAGATAAATGCTTTTAAACTTTCATACTTTCTTGATGAATCTGCAGAGAATAGGAGAAAAGAAATGTAATTTTCTTACACGTTTATGTATTGTATTTATGTGGCAAGGTTTTGGCAGAGGGGGGGCCACAGAGGTGGTTTTGCAAGAAGAGACCAGGAGACCCTCTGTCAGACAGAGCCAGTTCCAGACAGCTCCAGAATGGACCCATCACTGGGCAAAGCTGAGCCCATCAGTGATGTTGGTAGCACCTCTGTGATAACATACTGAAGAAAGGGTTAAAATTCTGTGAGAGAGGAGGCACTGGAGCAGAGATTCTCCTGCAGCCCATAGAGGTTAATGGTGGAGCAGATATCCACCTGCAGCCCGTGGAGGACTACACAGCACAGCAGTGGCTATGTCCTGAAGCTGCAGCTCATGGAGATTCCGTGCTGGAGTATGCTCCTGGCAGGAGCTGCAGCCCATGGAGAGGAGCAGGTCTTTTGGCAGGACCTGTGAGACCCTACAGGGCACCTACGCTGGAGCAGATTGTTCCTGAAGGATGGTATGCCATGGGGCAGACCCATGCTGGAGCAGTTCTTGAAGAACTGCAGCCTGTGGGAAGGACCCACATCAGAGCAATTCACGAAAGACTTTCTCCCATGGGAGAGACACCATGCTGGAGCTGTGGAACAGCATGAGAAGGAAGGAGTGTCAGAGACCAATTGTTATGAACTGACCACAATCTGCCATCCTCATCCCCTTGTAGTAGAAGACCTAGGAACAAAGGAATGAAAGTGGGCCTGAAAAGAAAGAGGGATGTGGAGGAAGGTGGTTTTAGTTTTGTTTTTGTTAATCACCATGTTAGTCTATTTCTAATTGGAAATAAATTAAATTAGTCTTCTCCAAGTCAAGTCTGTTTTCCCATAACGGTAATTGGTGAATGATTGTCTTGCCCTTATCTCAACCCATGAGCTTTTTTCACCTTATTTTCAACCTGTCCTGCTGAGGAGGGGGAGTGGAAGAGAAACCAGGCAAAGTTAACCCACCACAGTTAATTTTTGGGGGCATAAAAAGCAATTAGAATGATAAAACAAAAATAAATAGTTGGTTATATTTACAGAAGAAATATTTTGCACTTTCCATCTGATTTCAAAATTTGTTTATAATGATGATATCAAATCACATCAAATGTTGACATTATAGCTCTTTCATAAGAATCACAAACCAATCATTTAAATTACATAGGTACAGTACTTCTATTTAAAGCATTCATTCCACATCTGAATAGCAACCTAACTGAAAATCCTGTAAATCACAGGATTCACTGGTGACTATTATAGTTGTGTAATAATTTATAGATCAAATTATACAGGACAACTACAAAACATTTCAACCAATACTGATACTACTTACAGAATCCCTATTACTTAATTTACATAGGAAGAAACAACTGCCATGCCTCTGATCTGAACCTTACAGCTTTTCTGCTGCGTTAAAAAACTTACCAGTCAAAAGTGAACTTCATATTTTACACCCAGCATATTTGATCACCTTTAACAAATGTGTTCATCTTTCTTTCATAAAAAGAGGTTATATAAATCAGTTTGATCCTTTGAGCATTCATTGGATACTCTAGGCTTCAATGGAACCCAGAGAAACCGGACTAGAAGGGACTTCAGCACTTCACCTAGTCCATTGGCAAGATCATCTTCTCCTTCATGATCCCTCAGAGATGCTTCTTTATTGTCATTGAGGTAGATGTCCCAGCCAACCAGGCATTCTATTCCGGATACTTAGAGTGGGGAGAAAGGGGAGGAAAAGACACAAAGAGCCCAGGGATGGAAGTGAAAGGGTAGCAGAGGTTTGCCTGTGGTTGGGGAACACAAAAAGTGTTGTGTACGGGTAAGAGGGAATTGGAGATGGGAGGCACATACCATTAGAAAGAGGAATTAAGTTGCCAGAGCAAGGCCTAAGTACTAACAGTTTAGCATCTTGTACCAGCTCTGTTTACATATTAATGATGCTTCCTTGCAGTTACAACAATGGCAAAACCAGCATGGAAATGAAAGGGTAAATACAGAACAATTTCTGCGGATTACAGAAATTAATGTCATGCTATTGTTTTTTAGAATCTTCACTCAGATGAGTATTTCAAAGGGAAAGACAAACACAAGACCTAATGTTTATAGTTCAGTTCAATTTTTGCTAATGTTCATGGACAATTTCTATGGACTTCAAATAAGAAACATACAGATCCTTCAGGACAATGTTTGAGAGTGATCTGGGTTTTTACACAGATATTTGAAGCTGGAATGCACACTCAAAACTCAGAAGTTCTAACCTGGAGGGAAAAGTGAAGCTACTCTGTCCCTCTCCTGTAAATCTGTATGTGCACCCTACTCCTTTATACAGCTTTTGGACACCTTCTGACCTTTCTATGGGATCTATATATGCAAGAAGAGTACAACACTGAAGTGAATTTCATTATGCAGATAAGAAGGGTAGAAAATTGCTCTTAGTAATTTTCTAAGGATATATTTAAGTTCTGAGAAATTAAGTTTCATTCATAATTCAAGAGTACAAATATGTCAGACCACCTGATGGTAAATCAACTATGCAGATTTAATAGCAGTTCTGCACTTCAAGAGAACCTGCTATAGGAATGAGGGATACAAGATTAGTACCTATTTATAGACCCTATTTTGGCTGGCAGGATATAGAACCAAAGGCCATGTGATCAGGTGCTGTATTATTCCAACATAAATGGAAGGGGATTAGATAGCAGCACACACTCCTCCATGTATATGGATAAAAGATCATGCAGGTGATGCTCAGGCAAGTGTAAGAAGGCGTACTGCTCCTGGCATTCCCTTGAGCCAGTCATGAAAAAACATCAGCAGTTATTTGAGAAGAGCTCCAAACCTGAGCTGACAATGCTGAAATGTCATCTGACATAATGCAGACAATGACGAAACTGTGTTCTCCTTCCCCATTTCTCCACAAGTTTTATTATATACTTATCCAAGGCTGTGAATTTTCAGGAATAGTTTAACATTACAAGGCATGTGTGTGTATAAGACCAAGAATCTTAACACACAAAAGTATATTAAATTCCAGGATTTGCTGATCCACCGATTTGGTAGGGTGCTACTGAAATCAAAGGTCAATTTATGCTTACTGGAGGTCAGTAAATTGTTAGGAGCATACTTACCTTGGGGCAATAAAGGGACCTGGCAAACCAAACAAAGGAAAATAGGGAAACTTTGAAAACCCTGATGAGATTTTAGCATTTCAGTGATCCTCAGAGCTAACAGGTATTTCCCTCTAGGGTTTCAATTTGTCCCCAGGATATTTAGGCATGGATTGCAAGTTCAGGGATTAGTAAATGTATTTCCTTTTCTGAGAGTGGGAGCCATTTGTACAGCTGCTGCTTTGGGAAACATTCAATAATCTTTCATTCTGAAAAGTCATAAGCAGTCATGGAAGCCAAGAAGTCCTTTTTGGACATGTACTGCCTCTTTGCTTTGGCTTCCGCACATTTGATATGCACACGCAAGGCACAGAAAAAGCTTTGCAGTGAGTTTGTCATGTTCTGAGAGTGAGAAATCATGGAAATAACTAGCTGCAAGTTTAATTCCTCTTAATTCCTAAGGCACAGCACTAACAGGACAGATGCATTTGAAAGAATGAAAGTGGACAAACCTGGAACTGAAGCAGGGCCTAACATACGGGAACAGATAAACCTGTCTATAGAAAAGAAGAATGCATGGAATTTTGCCAGTAGTCAGCTGAAACTGGCTCTGTTCACAGTCTTGAAATGTATATACTGTCTCCTCTCCAAGCCTTTCTTTCTGTTTGATTGCCTCTGCTTCTAGTCCAGAAGAGCAATCAAATTCCAAAAGACTATTCTTCTGGGTTGTTGGGGTTTTTTGCCCACCTAGTAACAGGATGATCTGGAAACCTTATGAGAAATGTACTTTAGCTTGGCAGACAATCATAGCCCAGAGCCCAGAGCCCAGTCTAAAACCCTGAAATCAGGAGAAAAGCTCCCTGTGCTTGAAGCCCAGGCCTGAAATGCATTTAGAAGTCCCGTGCCTGCATATGGCTCCAATGGTATACTTGATCAGGAAACATAATGTGACTTCAGTCAGACTCCAGCTCGGGTGAAGCACGCTGCAGGGATCAGGGATAAATGAAAAGCCAAATTTCTGAGTGTTTTTCCAAGGCAAACAAAGCCGCTGAACTTTCTGGGGTTTTCTTGGCACTTCTAGTGCTACTGGGAATTTGAATGGTGCCTGTCCGAGGATAATTGACTCCCTCTGTACACTATTGTGATTCTCAAAAAAAAGCAGCATTTTTCTCGATCTTTCCAGGCCTAGTCATGTTCTTAATAGAGACTGGACAAAGCAGGAAATGGAATGGGATGTTCTACAAGATCTAGATTAATGTCCATGAAAAGAAACCCCCACCCCTGGATCACCTCAACAGGTGATGACCCAGTAACATTAATAATTCATTGTAGGATTCTATTCTTATTTACACATGGTACTCCCATTTCCATTTGTCTGAGTGGTTTCACCACAGCAGGAAAGGGGAGATTTAAATCTCTGGTTTCTGCTATGCATGTTTTAAGAAAGAAATTAACTGTACTGTACAAAGGCAAAGGAACTCCAAGCTAGAGAAGCTGAATGCACTCAGAATAAAAGCAGAAGTGGCATCATAGCAGGGAGTTGTCACAAACACAAGTCACTCTTTATTTTTAAACTTCATGCTTTATTAAGACAGGCCATGATTCAAGTTGTTGATGAAGTGGAAATTTTCACTTGGTTTAGTTTTGCCAGTCCAGTAGGTTTGCCACCATTGGTATACTTTTGAAAAAAAAAAAACAAACCCAGATCATCTCAAGGTATTTTTCCAACTACTATTGCAGTCAGTATATTTGATTATTCTGAGTTCGAACACTGTGCTGATACTCAAGTAAATTAACTGCTTTTTTTCTTTCTACCAAGCAGTTAATGAAAAATCTTATTAATTTTAAGAGTCTTAAACTAATGTTTTCTCCGCTGTGACCTGAATAGGCTGATCCATAGCAGCTAGTCTGATCATCTGTTGTCTGTCCAGATCATAATGTTTGGATCCTTTGGGAGTAGTGGATGAGGGGTGCAATTACTTTACCAGTAACTTATGCTAATTAAATTGTGTAAAGAATTCTTATTAAGAGTTTTACTTTTGCTTTTGAGGTACAAAAGTTCTAAATATTTTTCATTCTACAGAATTCCAAATAGAACTTCACCACAAGCACACACATTTATTATTACACTGCAAGAATGCCCAAAATGTGCTTGGCTTTTCTGGTTTTTCTTTTCATGCAAAAGAAAATTAAGTGAAAACAATAAAATTAAACCTCCAGTAAGTGCACAATGTAAGGAATTTCTTGTGTCCTTATGGGCATCCAGACCAAACACTATTATTATTACTATTACAGAATTGCAGCATATTGAGTGCTAACTAATTGCCCCTTCTTTAACTGATTTTTTTTTCCCTGCCTGGGAGCATGGGGGAGATGGAAGAGGCTGACTTAAAATTCATAACATCCCCATAATAAAAGAATCTCCAAAAGGCAACAGCTGCTTAAAGAAGTGAAAACAGCATCTTCAGAGGCCATTCAAGCAGGTTATGTTTTTTTCTCCCTGAGCTTGTCCCCTAGACTAACAGTGAGCCTAAAGACATCACGTGCAGTTGCTGACAAATGCCAAGAACACAAAAAAAGCTGTCGGAGTGTATGTGCACAGAGTATTACTAATCACTGCTATTGCAACCCTCAGTCCTATGAACATTGTAAAGGTTCATGTGTGTTATACTATTTGATAAAAATTATGAAAGTTATTTAGTCAATGAGAGGAAAAAACCAAACAAGAATTCAACATTTAAAAATGAGGGCTCTTATGAACAGCATCTGCATTTATATCTAAAAGGCAGGGAACAGGGTAGTGGACCTGAGACTCCTCCAAACTGCACGGATACTGGGTGAGTAGCAGGAAATCAGCTTTAAGAAAAAGGAAGGTAAATGACTGTACTAAAGGAAGAAGCTAGCCCAAGTCCTTACAAGGAGGCAGAAAGCTCAGTAGCAGCTGGTTAAAGGCAATGGCTAACATGAACAGCTGCTTTCTCGCCAGGCCAGCATCAGACCTAGCCCTGAGGAATTACCTCTGCAGGGTTGTTCAGGGAATGCTGAAGCCCAGCTTTTGCATCCATAACACAGCAGATAAATCCCAGCTGAGAAATACTGAAGCACAGAATTACACTTTAGGTTTTAACTATTCTTTACAAAGTCTCATTTCTTAATTAGTCTTAAGTCTTGTCAAAGCAAGTGTCCTTTTTTCCCCCTTCATCTTTTCTGGAAGTTTTTCTGGGCTAACTTATTTAGTGCACTGTCTCAGCCTAACTATGTCTCCAATAAGTAAAGCAGGGAGTATAGGCATCACAGGGCGTTTATGTCCCAAAATGTGGATTAGGGGCAAACCAGCCAGTGTAGGTGCTGGTGATGTCAGTTGCCACATTTAGGGAGGGTCTGTTCACGGCAGCCTGGTACTTTTAGGAAACAAGCAGAGGAATATGTCAAGGGTCTAGGGCAACACCCAAAATACTAATGTGCTAAAAGTTGAGTCTCAGATTTAGTGTTAGCATCATTTAACAATGTTGTCTCCAAAACATGGACTGCAATTCTATTCAAAAGAGATGCCCTCAATGCCTACCAAAGATCTCAGCATTCACATAAACTGAACTTTCATCCTGTTTAATCTTATACCAGTTGCCATCTTCACTGATGCACTAGAAAAGAGGGACATAGCTTATTTATCTTCTATGCCAAATCTCAGCTCAATAAAGCTGTGATGCACAGATTTTTGAGTAAGCAGGTAATGCTGCAAAAGCCATGCTAATGAGCACTTTTCTAGGGGGAGGTGTAAGCCACCCTGGGTTGTGAAGTCAGTGCAGGTACCAGGTACAGGATACTGGGAGACCACACCAGTGCCTGTAGCTCTGAATGTCATGTGCCTGCATCACCTGGACTTCAGCCTGCACAGAGCCAGAGCAGAGGTCTGGCTGAGAAAAAGAGAGTTGGTTTCATGCTGAGGAGAAGGTGGGAGGACAGATGCATGTCCACATGAGCGTGTCAGTGTCAGACAGCAGAGTTTCTGTAAGGGCTAGTAAAGTCATATTTTAAAAAAAAAACAGGTTGGAAGGGACTTCTGGAGGTCATGTAGTCCAACCTCTTGCTCAGAGCAGAACTACTTTCAAAGTTAGATCAGGTTGCTTAATACACCAACATCAGAGAGGGAGAGACTGACCAGCCTTTATACTACAAAATAATGGAAGTAGCAGGAGATGGCAATCAGAAGATCAACCACCTCAAGGGTGTGTATGGCTGTAGTGGATCCTGTGCACCCCTCCAGGGAAATCTGTGTGCTCAATTACATCTCTGAAAAGCCTGTACACCAACACACACAGCATGGGGAATAAACAGGAGGAACTAGAGATCTATATGCGGCTGCAGGGCCATGATATCACTGCAATTACAGAGACATGGTGGGATACCTCACATGACTGGAATGCTGTCATGGATGGCTACAGGCTTTTCAGGAAAGACAGGCCAGCAATGCAAGGTGGGGGAGTTGCTCTTTATGTGAGGAAGCAACTGGAATGCATCGAGCTCTTCCTAGGGGTGGAGGAGAAATTACTTGAGAGCTTGTAGGTAAAAATTAAGGGACATGCAAATATGGGTGACACTGTTTTGGGTGCTTGCTACAGGCCACCTGATCAGGAAGAGGAAGTTGATGAAGCCTCCAAAGACAGCTGGAAGTAGCCTAAGAATCGCAGGCCCTGGTTCTCGTGGGTGACTTCAAACACCCTGATATTTGCTGGAAAAGTAACATGCAATCCAGGAGGTTCCTGCAAAGCATAGAGGATAACTTTTTGACACAGGTGGAGGAGGAGCCAGCAGGCAAGATGTGCTGCTGGACCATATACTATCAAAGAAGGTCTGGCTGAGGATGTGAGGATTGAGGGTAGCCTTGGCTGAAGTGACCATGATTTGGTGGAGTTCAGGATCCTGCATGGTAGAAACAAAGCAGCAAGTAGGATTACAACCCTGGACTTCAGGAGAGCCAACTTTGGTCTCTTTAAAGACCTGCTTGGAGAAATTCCATGGGTTAGGGCTCTAGAAGGTACGAGCGTCCAAGAGAGCTGGTCAATATTCAAGTACTACTTCCTCCAAGCTCACTATCAGTGCATCCCTGTGAGGAAGAAGTCAGGCAGAAGAGCCAGGAGACCCACATGGATGATCAAAGAGGTTCTAGAAAAAATCAGATGGAAGAGGGACATTCACAATACATGGAAAAAGGGGTTGGTCCTTGGGAGGAATACAGAAATGTTGTCAGGGTATGTAAAGACGCAATGAGGAAGGCCAAGGCCCACTTTGAACTAAATTTGGCAAGAGATGTCAAAGATAACAAGAAGGGCTTCTTCAAACACATCAGTAGTAAAAGACAAAAGACTGGGAAAACTGTGGGCCTGCTGCTGAACAAGGTGGGTGCCCTGGTGTCGAAGGGTGCAGAGAAGGCAGAGTTCCTGAGTGCCTTCTTTGCTTCAGTCTTTACTGCTAAGGCTGGCCCTCAGGCATGCCAGCTCCCAGAGGAGAGAGAGAAAATCTGGAGAAAGGAAGACTTCCCCTTGGTTAAGGAGGATTGGGTCAGAGATCGTTTACACAAACTGGATCCTTGCAAATCCACGGGCCCCAACAGGATGCACCCACGAGTGCTGAGGGAGCTAGCATATGCTGTCACTAAGCCACTCTCCACTATCTTTGAAAGGTCACGGAGGACAGAAAAGGTGCATGAGGACTGGAGGGTAGTTAGTGTCACTCCAGTCTTCAAAAAGGGCAGGAAGGAGGACCTGTGAAACTATAGACCAGTAAGCCTCACCTCCATCCCCAGAAAGATGATGGAGCAGTACATCCTGGAGGTCATCTCCAGGCATGTAGAGGGCAAGAAGGTTATCAGAAGTAGTCAACATGGATTCACCAAGGGGACATCGTGCTTGACCAACCTGATGGTCTTCTATGATGGAATGACTGGCTGGGTTGATGAACGGAGAGCGGTGGATGTTGTTTACCTCGACTTCAGCAAGGCTTCTGACACTGTCTCCCATAACATCCTCATAGACAAGCTAAGGAAGTGTGGGTTGGATGAGTGGACAGTGAGGTGGATTGAGAACTGGCTCAACAACAGAACTCAGAAGGTTTTGATCAATGGGGCAGAGTCTGGATGGAGGCTTGTCACTAGTGGTGTTCCCCAGGGGTCTGTGCTGGGTCCAGTCCTGTTCAACATATTCATCAATGACCTGGATGATGGGATAGAGTGTAACCTCAGCAAGTCTGCTGATGATACCAAGCTGGGAGGAGTGGCTGATACACCAGAAGGCTGTGCTGCCATCCAACGAGACCTGGACAGGCTGGAGAGCTGGGCCGAGGGGAACCTCATGAAATTCAACAAGAGCAAGTGCAAGGTCCTGCACCTGGGAAGGAACAACCCCATGTACCAGTACAGGCTGGGGGCTGACCAGCTGGAAAGTGGCTCTGTTGAGAAGGACCTGGGAGTGCTGGTGGACAACAAGCTGACCATGAGCCAGCAATGTGCCCTTGTGGCCAAGAAGGCCAATGGTATCCTGGACTGCATTAAAAGGAGTGTGGCCAGCAGGATGAGGGAGGTTATCCTCCCCCTCTACTCTGCCCTAGTGAGAACACATCTGGAGTGCTGTGTCCAGTTTTGGGTCCCCCAGTTTAAGAAGCACAGGGAACTGCTTGAGCAAGTCCTGTGGAGAGCTACGAAGATGATCAGGGGACAGGAGCATCTCCCTTATGTGGAAAGGCTGAGAGACTTGGGTTTGTTCAGTCTGGAGAAGAGAAGACTGAGGGCGGATCTTATAAATAGCTAAAAATATGTAAAGGTATGTCAGGATGATGGGACTGGACTCTTTTCAGTGGTGCCCAACGACAGGACAAGGGTCAATGGGCACAAGTTGGAACACAGGGAGTTCCACCTAAACATGAGAAAAAACTTCTTTCCTGTGAGGGTGCCAGAGCAGTGGCACAGGCTGCCCAGGGAGGCTGTGGAGTCTCCTTCCCTGGAGACATTCAAAACCCACCTGGATGTGTTCCTGTGTGCCCTGCTGTAGGTGTATGTGCTCAAGCAGGGGGGTTGGACAAGATCATCTCCAGAGGTCCCTTCCAACCCCTATCATTCTGTGATTTTGTGATTGTGTAATAGTAACACATATTCAGCTAAAATCCATAACTGAACCTTAGGTTCTTATTTTTTTTTCTTTTTCATTTCAAAACTGGTTTGCAAAATGTGAGAGAAGTTCTTCCTGTGACCCACAGCATATCATCATCTATAGCTTCATCCTTTGTTTCTGCAACCTTTATTCTGGTAGCGCAGGTAATGAATGAAGCAAGAAGATTGGGAATGGGAGGCCTGAGCTCTGACCTGGTTTTACCACTGCTTACTGAATGGTCCTAGCAGTCCACTGCAACTAGAAACAAGCCCTAGCCGGAACACAAACCCTCAATTTGAAAAGCATCACAGTTCGAAGTTCCTCCTTCCCTGACCTCATATTTTAAACATTTTCCCTACCTATAATACAGTGATTTGTATTATAGCTTATTCTTCACACACACCACAGTAAGATATGCAATGTAACAGGGGACCACAGAAGTCTGGAATGTACAAAAAAGTAGAAGTTGTATTAACAGGAATTGTATCCTCTTCCTTGATTTTTCCCTCAGTAAAAGTGTTTAAACTTGTGTATGTGACAATTTGCTTCTGTCTTCTTGAATATCATGGCAAGGTATTGGTAACCAAAACTTGCATAATATAGTTCATTACTCAAAATGAGTAATGAACATTCAATGATATTGCTAATGAAAATTATAAGGGATTGGGTTGAAACTTCATGCCTCCAGCAAAGGTGGGGCATGAACAACACTACCCTGGGAGTGACTCTGTGACTCACATGTACAGTTCTTTCCTCAGTTCCTCCTTGCCCCTGGCATATAGTAGTTCACTCCTGAGCTACTCCAGTTGTAAAGTATGACCCACCCTGTAATGGCTCATCTGCTGTTTATACAACCCTTTGCTTTGTGTTTTCCAGATATGTTGCAAAGGCAGAGAACAGGAAAGTAAAACCAAGGACTCTGCTTACTTCCCCGTGCCTAGTAGTTACCTAGATAAAAGCTAGGCATGCTTTTTTTCACACAAGGCAAGAATTGAACTTAAATTAAGCAGAGGGAGGAGGAGAAGTAATCACATTTATATATATTTGACAAGGCAGACAGAAAGAAAGCCTAACAACTCTCAGCTTCAGAGCACAGTCATTTGAATACAGGAGAACCATGTAGTTGAAAAGTGAGGAAATATAAAGCTCTAGGAAAAATTATGGAATTACTGAGATAAAAAAGCCCAACAATATTGAGCATTTAAAGTGTTTTACAGGGAAAATATTAATAGTTTAATAACTTACAGAAGGGAAATTACACTTAAAAATTATCTCAGAAAACTGTGAAATTTTGAACCATGTTAGTAAAAAAGTCTATCTTAAATTACTTCATCTGATTTTCAAATTCATGATTCTATCTTTAAAAGGAGGAATAGGAATGTCTATAAAGGCCATTTTCTGTGCCACATTCAACTGAACCTTTTCCTCACCCCACATCCACTTCTCCCACTGCAAATTAGTTTGACATGTTCCTGGCAGGGCTTCAGCAACTTTGCGTTTCTCTGGAATTAGCAAAAATGCTAATTTGGGCAGTCTGCTGCTAGTGCAAGTTTTTTAGCCTGGCTGAAGCTCCAAGGCTATTTGGGATAATATCAAATCAAAGAACAACGGGGCACCTGTCATGAGCCCCACGCAAAGGAAACAGATAGCATTTGTGGAATTAAAATGAGATGTCTTTACACCAAATGTTGAACACTGTAAGCAGAGTGCTGTAGGAACAACTGGAGCGGCTAGCTCCAAATCAGAGCGGTGGGGAGGAGGAAAGAGGGAGGGAAATGTGGTGCTTTCAAACAACTGCTGCCAATGAAAGGGTGGGGATGGCCTTAGATAAGCTTCCTGATCCACTTCCACTGAGACACTCGAAACAATGGAGTAGCAGAGCCATTTGCAGGCAATGGGATGTGTACATCAGACTACACCCCTTCCTCTTGGATGAGGTTATGGCTGCGCTCATCCGGACAGCCCTCAGCATGAGACCGCCTGCTTTCAGGGTGCTGTGTACAGAGCTGATGGCAGCGAGGGCACAGCGTAACACCCTAACCCTTGAATCGCAGCAGTGCAGTCAGGCAAAAATCCTATCAGCAGTGTGACACAAACAGCCTTCCCCACCCTCTGCTGAGTCTTACAGATACGCAGTACCAGTTTGTGGTCCTACCTTTTCACATTAGACAGAACTAGAGACTGCTCTAGTCCTTCAAACAGGTTTTATAAGTAGGGCCAAATGATGCTTTTTTTTTTAAAAAAAAAAAAAGGTTTGGGTTTGGGTTTGGGGTTTTGTTTGTTCATTTTAATATTCGTGTCTCAGAACTTGGACCCCAGGCAAGACTACAAGGCGAAGTTGCTAGTACTGCGTTCTCTATACAAGCATCTAGGACATAATACAGGCAAAGCCACATTGCACTTGTAGTCACAACCTCAGCATAGCACCATAGTGTAGTGCACAGCCAGCACAGGATATTTCCAGCTTGAGTATTTGTGGCAACAACACAGATTACAAAGCAGAAAAAAAATCGCTGCTAGCTAAATAGGTGTTTATCCTACTTCAAGCTCTGCTTTCCAGGCAAAATTTTCTTGGTGGGACAGTTTTAACCCTTACTGGTAAGTAGTATGGATATTTTCAGATACACCTGTAATATTCAGGTACTCCAAAACTTACATGTAAAACTGCATAAATCTCAAAATAAAAAAGCAAGAACCACAAGAACCACATCACAAAAATCTCCTGCCTGAAAAGACTGATGTATACTCAGTATCTGATATTTCTTAAGGATGTTTATACCTGCTGATAAAGTTGTTGCACTTTCTGCCATCCCTTGAAACTAGAATATTTTGAAATAGAAATGGTGAGGAGAAAAAATGATTAAAATAATACCACCTTTTCTTCTATTACCTGCTGCAGTTCCTCCATAGTGCCATGAATAAAGTAGGCTGAATGCAAATCTAGAGCAAAATGTCACAGTAAGCCAAATTTAAGCTCTGACCATTTCTCCAAATGTATGATATACCAGGGGTTTTCATTAATATCCAACTACATCACAATTCTGTCAAATAAAAATAAAATAAAATATTTATTCTGATATTATGGTTTCACAGGCATCCAGCAGACAAAACAACTGTCATCTGAAAACTTACATACATACACACACAGAGTCCTGAAGTTTACTTCAAAATTTCATATTTTAGCTAACAATCTCAGGTGAAGGTTCACACATTGCCAGGCAAATGGAGGCCTTCTCCTTCCATGAAACACATAGTTATATTACGGAAATCTCTTGCCCCAGGATATTGTGTGATGTTTTACACAGTTTCAATACCCAGGCTCCACAAAGAGGAAAAAGTGAATTAGGGAAGTATCATTACATACTCGTCCTGTTCTTATATATCTCCCTGTCTGTCTCCTTGACCTGGTCAAGGTCAGGAGGACCCATGATCTGGGAGGACA
This sequence comes from Phalacrocorax carbo, assembly GCF_963921805.1. Lineage (NCBI taxonomy): Eukaryota > Metazoa > Chordata > Aves > Suliformes > Phalacrocoracidae > Phalacrocorax > Phalacrocorax carbo. The sequence continues at coordinate 114,208,470 of NC_087515.1, forward strand.
CATGGCTATTCTTTTGCCAGGTGACATCAACAGATCTAAGGACACCATAGCTGTCCTCACAGTATATTACAATCTTATTGTAGGTCCCACTCCTGTGTGTATTTTACTTTATAATCAGCATAAAACCTGTGATTCCCACTGTTCCAGAATCCTTTTGGATCAGCATGATTTTGTTCTTTGGTTTCAGTTTGTTCGTTTGTTTCATGTTCCTATGGCCTTACCCAAAACTAAATTCTTACATAGAGGATTACATATGCATATGATACAACACTTATAGCTATGGTGATTTTAGATAATGCCATGATTGTAAAAGACATAATCCTCATGCTTTGGGGCACATGCCAAGGAAATACTGACTGATGTTATAAAGAAACTTTCCTTTGGGCAAGTTACAATATAATTGTCCTTTTGCAGGGATTCTGGCGCTTCCTTCCAAAGCACCAGGAATTAATATCAGAAAGGAAATATTGCAAAATACTGCTTTTCCAAGGATTAAAAGATAAGCTTGCTAAATGTCTCAAGAGACTGAAATAGAATGAAAAATCCCACTATGTAAATGAGATGCAATTTTAAGACAGGCCATGCAAAGTCAATATCACTTTTGCCAGGCAATCAAAATCTTCAGACTTGCTTGGAAAGGAGCACTAACTCACCTCAGGCAGACAAGTCCAAGGAAACATTGTAGGAATGCTTGTCTGTTACTGAGGTTAACTGAATGTTAGTGCAGATATTACATCTATGAAGAAGGGAAAACAGATGCATTCTAAATGTCAAATCAGTCATGTATTTCACTTTGACAGGCTATGTGGAGGCCCTGTAGAAAGTCTTTAACATAACTTCAATTGTGAAACAGGTTGGAGATGCTGTGCAGAGAATGGTTTCTATTATATGGCAAATTATATGTTATTATGAAAGTATGAAGACGTTCAAGTTACAAATCATGTGGTCTTGGAGGGGTGAACCAAATTATAAACTGCTGCAGGAAAACAAAAGAACTTTTTAGGGCATTTGGTATACAAAACGACATTGAGAAAATTTAAGACTGTATTTGAATCTACTTCTAGAAAAAGGAGTTAACAGAAATGTGGAAGCAATACTTCATAGCACTTCTGGACAGACCCCTTCTTGAATAAACTTATAAGAATTCCAGCAGTAGTCATAGATGTCGAATGGCCAAAGTCACATCCATTGGAATAGAAGATTTCTTTGTTAGCAGGCAAACAAGAAATTTCAAAGCATGTCTAAAGAACCTCCATGGCAGACATAAAGCCCTCAGAGACTCTGTTTACCATCTAGGACTGTGCTGCTGAAGCAGAAGTATAACTTGGAGCCTCGAACCGAAGCAAAATTTATCTCTGAGTAGCCCTGTCCAGCTGGAGAGAACAACTGCCAGAACAACACAGACAACCTCAGCTTCAATCATGGTCAACACTCCTGAGACAGCTCCTGAACCAACAGTTTGGAATGGAGTTATAAGTCTATTGATTTTGCTCTGTAAACCTGTTTCCAAATTCTGTAACATGTTGTTTGACCTTTATCTTAGTAGAAGAAATCAAGATATCTCACCTTCAGTCTTAACTTGCAATAAGCATGAAGCAATACCCACAGACTACTCTGTCCTAGAGGGAGAGCAGAATAACAGAGCACCTAGATTTTTTTGAGTTTGCTCCATCTTCTATTTTTCAGGTTCTCAACACTGGGAATTTATCACCATACTACAAAGCTGCTTTGGGGACTGGTTGCACAAAATGACTTACTCTTGGAACTTAACCCTTTCTATCAAGTTGTAACTCTTCCAAGGGTTTGAGAGTAGCTTATGAAGTCTTCTCTTCCAACCTGAGCTTACATCTGTACTTCAAATAACAACAAGCAGGGATCTGTCATTAAGTTTTCCTGGCATCAGGGAAACACTATAACCACTATGCTACTGTGAGCTAGCCAGGTTTGAAAAGAAACCTCAAGAACTGTCCCCTTAATGCAAAGAAATAATCTCAACAAACATTTGTCAAAACAAATGGCAACAAAAAGTTTCAGTTTCAACTCATCAGCATTTTCAAATGAAAACATACTTTGTGGAAATATCCTACCCAGCTCTAGTTGCTTTTCAGATCATAGGTACAGACAAAAATGAGACAGAAAGCATTTCTGAGGAAAAGTCATCTACAGACAGATGGCTGAGCTGTGACCCAGATTCTCTCTACACCAGTGGAAACCTGAAATAACCCTATGGAGTACTGAAAGACAAAAATGACTCTGGTACTTCAACTGTGACAGGACTAGCAGTTCAAGAGTCACAGGGTTTTCTATACTCCTCTATTACTAATGCATGTTTCTTATGAACTCTGGAGGAAACATGGCTTCCCACACTACTTACTATCTCTATGGGGAAGGCAATGGAAGTAATTATGTCAGTGGCAGAATCCATGCTCATGCCTTGACAGCTAAGCAGTTCTGCCTCCGGATAGCATTTGTATAGAAAAGATCTATTAAAAATAAAGTCTTTATTTTCCTACTGAAGATTCATTGATAAGTTGAATATAAACATCCAGCTATTAACTTTATAGGTATGTTAGCTTAATTTAAGAACACCAGTGATGGCAAATTTCTATTAACAGAACCTCATGGTATGATCAGAAAAATGTATTCCAACATGTGTCTGGCAGAACAGAGTGGCATTACCATTGACCTTAAGCCAGCATGCTGTGAATAAAGCACTGGAAAGATGGAATTAACTTCACAATAAAAGGAAATTTTGCATGTTTCTCATGTGTATCAACTCTGCTTCTGCTCAGTGCACTGTAAAAAGCATTATCTAAATTGATAATAGATTCTTTCATTCTTAATGTTGACAACATTAAACTTTCTTTGACTAACAGAGAAATCAGACCTCTCTTACCAAAAAAAAAACCCAAACACCAAACAAACCAAAAAACCCCACAAGACCTCCAGTGTACTAGCTACAAAATTTAAACTAAAAAAGCCCATAAAACCAACAACAAACTAGCCCTTCTTCACTCCTCCAAACTTCCTACTAATCTGCCCAAATGATGACTTTTGCAGTTGAAAAAATTAAGGGTAGGAAATGCATTTTTGCTGTTGCATCCAACATACCGGAAAATCTGTTTCTGTGGCTGGGATTGCTCAAGTCCTTAGCAGCCAGTATAGCACCTATTCTCAACACATTGCTCCTGCTAGGTCTAGCCCAACAGGCAAGTTTAGGTAGTGCCAACTAGATCAGACTCCACATAGGACATTTCCCAGAGGAAAGATGGCACCCTTTTTATCTCTATTATGCGAGGGGTCTAGGTTAAGGTTCTTTCTGCCTTAGAGGCAATTATCTAACCCCCATCATGGAAGACTGCATTTTTGTTCAAGAACAATAGGAAAGCTAGGTGAGGGGAACACTTCTCTCAGTAGGTCCTTCTGAAGTTCTTTCACCTCAGGTTGGATAGCCAAATATTCACTGCAGCAAAAGAGACTAGATAGTAACAAAGAGGACTCAAAAATTACCTTGTTAGGACATCCATAGTAGGACAAAGGCTGACACTCAGCTCTTCTTTAGACCGTACAAAACATACAAATGCTGGGAGGGTAATTCAGTTCCAAATTCTGGTGGCCCAGATGTCTACACATGTACAGGTTTCTAAGCTTCCTATATAATCAATAGTGTCTAGAGAGACACGTCAGTCACCGTGAAGCACCAGCCATCCTGGTCAGCTAAAGAGCCCTTTAGACTTTGCTGTATATAATACAATCTGAGATTTCAGGATCACCTGTAGAAAGCCACTACATCCTATTCTGTATGTCCAGTATCTCAGATGACTGCCCTAATTTTTTCTCACCTTGCAGTTAAAGAGGAGCTAACACCACTTCCTCTTCCTTGTGTATTTGTAGAGCTTGGTATGTATGATCAGAGAACACCTACCCAACTAGGTCAGGAAGCAAAATAAGCTACAAGCACCCTACTTCGTGGATCTCCAGGAGGCTTCAACTGCAGTTAGCCTCAAAGCTGTTAGAATTTTGGGGGAAGTGAGAAACAGGTTAAAATTGAGAAGACTTTTCTGCAGTTTGAATTGCTAGTGAGAAGAGAGAAGAGGAATGGAAAAGTCAGCTGACCAGATCATGTAACACAATCTGTTATGCAACTACGAACTTCTCAAGTGCAATGCTCTGAAGTCAAAAAACAGCAGTATTAGATTTGCCTGTACATTTGTGTCCTGATGAGCTTTTTATTATTTGGTCACATTTGCTGAAGTATGAACTGCGCTTTACCATTCCTCCTAAAACCTTTAATTTTTGTATGTGGTATTTTAAATTATAAATACTACAAGAAATTTATTCCATTTCATTAAATAATCCTAATAAAGTTTTAATTATTTTACACAAGCATTCTTGAAATATCTTTCAACAATACATGCCATCCCAAAAATACATAAGAATTTAATTTTAAACATCTATCATTATCTATTTATGATTTGCTTATCCTCCCTTATCGCTTGAAGTTTTATAACTATTTTCAGCAATCCCCCAAAATAAGGCTACGTTCCCCATTGTGTCTCCTATTGTCACATACTCTTTCTTTAATCTATATTGCCAGGTAAATACCATGTCTTTATTGGTGGATGTACATCTGTTCTCATAAAGTTTTACTACCCAGGGAAGGTCTGCACAAGGTAAATGATGTTAACTTGTTCTTTTGTAAGACCTTTAATTTTTTCTCGTGTGTTGAGACACATGTTCCATACTGTACCCTGTGGACCAGTAATCAGTGCATGGTAAATGTGTATCCTCTTATAGATATGTGGAACAATAAAGGACAACAATGAGAAATAAAATATCTGTCCTCATGAAGTTTCCTAAAAATCCAAGTCAGATGGCTATTTTCTGCTCAGTTCCACCTTCACATTTGCTGGACCTTCAATAGAAAGTACTAAACCTGGACTAATGCCTTTGAACTCCTTTAATTCTCTCTTTAGAGGTAAAGAGGGTAGAAATCACTGCCGTATTAAAACTATTGGGGAAGCTCCAACTGACATAATTTGGTGACAGTATCTTAAATAAGGGCCTTTGGCAATATTAAAAAAAATATTAAGCCTGGTAACAGTATTGATTTTATCCACACAAGCTTAACTGAGGAGCAGTATAGTCCAGACCAATTAAAACAGAGTCTACTGCAAAATTACTCACTCTGAACATTGGTCAGGGACACATCAAAATGGTTTTAGAGAGTTACCCAGAACACCTGCAATCTGTGGGAACACCTGCTCCACTGTGATTACTGAGAAAGGAAGTCAGCATTTTTCGGTGTAAAACAACTCTTTCTTCAGATCAAAAGTAAAACAGAAAGACAGTAAGTTATTTCTGTAGAACTAGCATCAGCACAGAAAGAGAAGCAGCATGCTTGGAAGCATTTGCTCTGAAAAAAACCCAAACCCAACCCACTTGAAAATAACCGTGAAATGGAGGCTTCTATAATGATTACAATAGACTCTTTGTAGTATTACGAAGAAAGAAGTAGACTTCAAGTATAAAATTGGGTTTAACACACACAAAGTAATTTACTCCTTATTTTTACTCTCAGTTCTTTGAAACCCCCTATCTTTTTTTTTTTTTTTAATAATTCATACAGCAAAAGAAGTTTAGTGCTATTGATACAGAATCAAAATTACACATATTTGATCCAAATAGGATGGGTCCTTTTCCAAGGATCTTACATTATGGAGTCACTCTTTCCACTTCTAAAATCAAGTTGCTTCTGATGAGAAACACTGCAAGTCAGGTTAAATAGCATATGAAGTCCTGTAGAAATGTTTATTAAGAGCAGCTTATTCAAATCCTCATGGTATGGCATGACGTATAAGCTCTCTTCATAGACATTTTCCCTGGAAAGAAAGCAACAAAGAAGCTAAGAATGGCTGGAGTCCTTATAAAGCAGTATAAATTTTCAGGGACATAACTTTTCTCCTCCTCAAACCAACATGTCCCCATCCCAAGCATTTGCCACATGTTGATCTTTCAATGAAGATAATTCACATAAGACTAAACTACAGTTCCCCACCTACAAACTTGACAATTTTTCAGAGATTACTATTCTTTGTGTCTGGGTGGAAGGTGATTTCTTGTTCAAAGAAATAATAAGGTTAAGGAATGTTCTACAAGAGGAGACAAGAAAGATGCCAGTAAAATCTTGCACTCTTTTTTATTTTTGCTTTTTTTTTTTTTTTTTTAACCTCGTTATACACTGGAATCTTCTGTACTTGAAGAGAGAGAGAAGGAGTTTATGACCATGAATATATTTAATTGTCTTCATAGATGGAACTAACTTTTATAGATACAACATTATAAACTTCCACAATTTCCAGCATAGTTGACAGAACAAGACAGGAGAAGAATCTATAGATCTTTAAGGGGAAGAGTATAGGTATTTTTACAAGAACTTAAAATGATACTTTCAAATAGAACTGGTACAGAAAAAGAGGAAACTTTTGCATAATGCATTTATCATGTGAGAGCCAAAGTATCTGAAACTGAGAAAAGTATTCAGAGTAAGTAGTTTAACAGATAACCCTTTAATTAAAAAGTGGTGATTGCAGTTACCTGTGAAAAAGAAGTACTGGCTTTATACTCAGCTTTAACATATGTTATGCAACATGTCAACTAGTACAGATGAACCGTGCTCTTGCTTCATCAGTTTTACAGTCAGGATATTTTTAAACTGTCCTTAGTACCTGAATGGCTAATGTTTAACTAACTGTTTCACTCTGGGAGGTCCCAGCTACTTCCAACAAAAGCTAATAAAGGCAAGCTGTATTTCAGCTTTGCCTCTCCTACTTAACATCTAGAATCTCATTTGCAATTTTTTCCAGTAAAGGTCTATGTAGTTTATGTACATAAAAATTATATATATACACAAGTAGATCTGAATCATTGTGTTACTAGCATGGTTAAAGAAAACAAGACAAAACAAAACAGAAAAAAAAACCACACACACACACACACACACACACACACACAAAAAAAAAAACCAGCTGCTAGTTCTGTGCCTTCAAGGAAGCATTGCTGGAACTGATCATCCCTAAAAGCTATGCTGTTCTGGATTGCTCATGCTTGCAAAAATTCTGCAATTTTTAGCTTTCTTTTTGGATATCCAAACTTTTGTGCAGATTAGGTGTGACAGGGTAGAGGATATTTTTATAGTAGGATATTTTTATATTACTATATTTCAAATTTTTTCAATATTATAAAGAAATCACTAATGTTGCTACTAACTATAGTGTCAATTTACTATTTTCCCACAAGTTTTAGATGTCTTCAGTAAATTTAGACTTGGGCACCCCTATTTCTTGAGTCTAGTACAGCAATGTCTGTGCCCAACAGCATGCAAAGGGGTATTATATAGACCTCATGTCCAACTGCCTTCACTTTGTCGCCTTGTGTGCAGGTTCCCCCTCTGTGGCTGGGTTAGCTTTTTAGCACATTAATAAGTTACAAACATACTTCTGCAGCCCAAAGCAATGACTTTACTCAAGGTATATATTTAAGTAGTGAAAATAACCCTCTGGGTCCTGCAAAGTTACATGTTGTGATCTCCTTAACAGCACCAGGGAGAACATAGTTTATTTTGTGGAGGGTCATTGAAAGCAGCTGCCTGTGCAGTGCACCCTGTGCCTTTGGCAGTTCACATGACGCTCTTGCCGGGCTGAGCAGGCTACAAAAAGAGAAACACTTACACTGGCTCAGACCAAAGTGTGCTCTATCGCAGTGCCTGGCCCCAGGACGTGGAGGTTCCTGGTTGACCCGCCCCTGGCTGCGTCCAAGCTGGTTGGGGAAGTACCAGGAGGAGGAATCTTTCCAGGAGGAATCCCAGCTGCTGCATGGCTCATTTCTGTTGCCATGCCCTGTACAGCCTGGGTTGAGTGCTGCTGGGTAATATTGACTGGCTCCTGGGATGCTTTCAGGGGAACGCTCTGAAGGGTGTGCGGATCAGTGTTGCCTTCTGTTTTATGTCATTCCACATTTGGTTCCTGTAGTTCAATAATTTTTTCCTCCCTTCTCTCTGTATTTCTTCCACAAATCTAGTAACAATAAGTAACAATATAATAATAAGGCTGCTGCTTAGCCATGCTCTTCACACACAGACCTACAACCCAGAGGAATCCACAGATGGGCACTTTACTCATGTCCAGGGAGATGATCCTGGCATACACCAAGTCTACCATCTCCTCTGATGTATCTTTTCAAAGCTCGGATCCCTGCACATGAATCACAAACAGAGGAGACATAAAAGCTTTAAGCAAATTACCTTATTAGTTCCATGCTTCCTTTTTCTAAGCATTCAAGTTATCTGCCCAAATGACTGCTCACTGAGTCACATTCCTCCCTCACCGCTGTGTTTATCAACTATTTAGGTTACAATGGAAAATCCTTTAAGCATGACCTTGTCTCCTGAGGCCCTAATTCAGCAACACATTTAAGTATGCATCAGCATGCAGCCTTGTTCAGTGAAATACCATCAATTTCTTTGATAACTAACACATACCTAGTACAAGCAGCTTGCTGAAATGGGACCATAGTACCTTTTGTGTACACAAGTAATATTTTCAAGCCAAGTGAAAACAGAACCATATAAGAGAATATATGGTCAAGAAAGATGCAATTTGTTATTGTGGGAAAGCACATAGTTAAGAAGCCACATATTTATGAATGCCTGTAATTAAAAGTCATTCCCCTATTATAGACTTGGGTGGAGATGATTGAGTATCACTTCCAGTTATTGCTGTAAGAGCATGGAAAACCAGAAGACTGCTATGAAAAAACAAACCCAAACAATCTAATCTGAGTATTCCAGGAGACCCACTATTTCCAGAAGCTTTGATTCAAGGAAGAAGAGAGAGAAGGATAATGCAAAACACTAACATATCATGGACTTAATTATAATTTATTGATCTAAATTCATCTGCAAACTGTCCAAGAAACATAAGATTCAGAACAGAACTACTCTGGTGAACACATAAGGAACAAATAACTTTGCATCCTTGGACATAATTTTCTTCATTTCTTGCCATCAGCAGATTGAGACACAAAGGGTAGACCTGGCAAAAGACTGAAGTGCAGAACACTGGTAAATAATCTAGAAAATCTAAAATATAAAAAATAAATTACAAAAATGGCAGATTAGGGTACCTAAAGAAGCAATGATGAAGATGAGAGATGTAGCACTTTTACCACTGCAGAATTCAGATTTCTGCTTCACAAGGGCAATATTAGGATCAGTGTGTTAAAACACCCTGACAAAGATTGATGATTATGTTTTAGTCCTGTTAACAAGAAGAACGTGACGTGGCACTTCAGGCATGGTTTAGGAGACATGGTAGCGTTGGGTTGATGGTGGGACTTGATAATCCTAGAGGTCTTTTCCAACCTTAATGATTCTATAATAAGAAAGAAAATGTTTGCTGTGCATTTTATTTTTAAATGCATTTTGTCCTTTACATAGGTTTTAGTCCATATGTAAGCAGGCAATTCAGGCTGTCTAAAGACAATAGCTTTCTCAGAGTGTGATGTTTTTAAGCAGAAGCAGACTTCTGGTAGCCTACCAAGGTACCACGCTTTGGTATACAGCAAAAAACCATACAATTAAGTGATCTACTACTTCTTTCATAAGAAATGCAATTTTCTAAAACAAGAAAATTAACAGCTGTAATGAGTAGACATTCCTTGACTCTATGTCTTTAAGATGAACTGTATAGGCTGGTCCTCTGTCACATACTATTTAACGTTTTTATCAAGTATCTGGTGGCTGGTAAAAACAGTTGCTTCAAGAAAAGTGTATTGATGGCACAAGATCAGGTGTAGAACAGGAAAAAGGACAGAGTGAAACTGTAGGAACCTGCACAGCAGGATAACTTTGGTCCTTTCTAATAAAATACCCCTTATGGAGGCGCTACCTGCAGCTTAGGATAAACAAAGTGAAGCCTGGTGAGGCACTGTATAAAAATTCAATACAAACTCTTAGTACAAGACAGTGACAAGTATAATTAAAAGGACTGTGTAATGTATGAAAGAAGGAGGAAGAACTAGGATTAGAAGGATAAGTACAGGAACGTACAACACAATTCTTGTGTCCTTGTTTCTTATTTGTATGAGATTGTGGAAACTTCCTCTGTTCAAGTTGAAAAAATAAATTAAAAAAAGAAAAGGAAACCAAAACAATGATTACACAACCAACCAACCACTGGCACATTTGTACAGGTGTAACTGATCCTGGTTTTGAGTATGAAGTAAGCCTATAATTCACTTCCTTATGGCTTATCACATTCATGTGATTCTAAGCCTTTGAAGGACCAGTTTGAATCTGATGTTCCCATAAGGAGGTAGAAATATTTCATATGCAACTGGAGCAGATCTTCCACATTAATTTCTCCATGAGCAATCTGGTTTGTGCACACCACTACTACTCTGTGAACCTACAAAGCAAGCAGGGCCAATCAGGGGGCTGTTTTCAAAATGGCATATTACTCCACGTCATCCTAACCTGCACAGCCAGTGCATTTCAAGTGCTGAACAACTTGCATTATGCTGATATTTAAAGATGTCCACTTAGTTTCTCAATATGAAGACTTGAAGAAGGCTGGACATATTGTAAAACTGATATTTTGCTCCTCATAAAGCTAAGAACTGAAATATTCTTGAATCTGTTCAGCAAAAGGCTTGATAATAGCCAGAAATTCTTAGTCTAATCCTGATGAATTAAAATTAAATGCAGTCTTCTTTAACGATCATAACTGTTGAAACAAACAATTTAATTCCTTGGTATTTAGCTCAAGCGGCATTAGCCATTTGATACAGAGATCACTTGTGGTAGTCTAGAAAACTTTGTCAAGTTGAGAGGTACATGAGTTGAAGTACTCTCTGCAGCTTCTGCGTTTGACTGCAGCTTTGACTGGACTCCATTCTGGTGACTAGAGCAAGACAAGGTGAATTTTCATGTGGCAGTTTTAGAACCAAACTAAATGTATTCTGGAGGATGTAATTATGAAAGCCTTGCTTTAGGGGACCCTGTAGTGTCCTAATGGCTTGAAGTAGCCTGTTACAGTCAAGAAGTCAGACTAGAAGATCTTGACCAGCTCTGTGAATAGACAGAAGACATGGCACTGGCTCTATTTAGAAATGACCCACATGAAAGCCTGTGCATGTGATTGCAGGGATAGCAGAAAGAAGGAAGGGTAACAAGTTTTCTGGAAGAACAGAAAACGCGGACCAATGACTCCTGCTGATCTAGACAAAGACATCAGCACAATTAGCTGCTCTTCATTCTTGTTAGCAGCATCTAAATCTCTTTGAGAGTCTTAACCTGTTCCTACATTTTATTTGCCTTAGTTCGAAGAGGCTTCAAACCTCCTCTCTTCCATTCAGTCCAACACAAGATTTAAGTACTGAAAAGGTGTGTTGGGTTTTTTGTTCCTTATAAGAAAAAAAAAAAAAAAAGGAACAGTTTCAGGTGAAGTTGAAGCTTTCACAGATACTCACATATCTTTAATGCAGGGCGTAACAAGGCCTTCAGTACCAACTCTCCAAGTACACTCCCTACTGTGGCATTCTCACTGCCTCAAAATAACTCAGTGTGCAGTGCAGAGATACTAGTCTTTAATTAGAGACCAGAACAGTTTCAACATATGGGTCCAGATTCTATTCAAAGCAACTGTACTACAAGCGCACAATCCACCTTTTGTTGAGTTCAGCAGAAACATAACCTCCTGCCTTCAGTCTGGATATAATACAACCCTCCCTGAAATCAGCTTAAGTCACAATGGGGTGAATAATCAAGACTCAGGCTATTAACTAAAGTAACTGTTTACTGAAGTTTGTAAAAACCCTTTCCTTCACCCCTTAATAACGAGGCTGCCAAAGACTGGAGCCAGGCCCAGTGGTTCCCATTCGGTTCCTACAGCGTTTTCTTAACAGCAGCGTGGGCAGTTAAAAAAAAACTGCAACAATACTGAGGTTTTTGTGTGTGTGCAATCACTATAAATAAAGTTCATTTACAATTAAAAAAAGTCTGCATAACATTAGAGTAAGTAGTGTGGTGTGAGCTTGTAACATTGTAGGACTTCGGCTGTAGCAAGATCAAGGGTGGATCTGCTGAGCAGAGAGCGCTCTCCCCGCTGCAGGATGCACGTAAAGTCCAGGCACCAGGTTTGGGCATGTAGGTCCCCACTTCCTCCTTCCATCCCTGCCCCCTCTCCCCAGCCTCCCACCCCAAATTAAAGTCTTTGAGGAAAAGAAAACCAAATTGTCTTTGCTTTTGTTTTCTGTCTGAAAGCCAAGTTGCAGTGCAGTTGTTTTTTTTTTAGGTCTGGCAGTCCCATCAGTTGCCCTAGCCAGCTTGGTCAAGGCACAGTGAACTGACACGCAGTCTGATGCTCTGAAAAGGCTGAAGGGCAAATGACCTCTGTCCAAAAGTTACCATTAAGGCAATTAGAAATATAGCACATACCAGGGTTTTATATGAAAAAGAAAGAGCCGGTAAAGTCACTAAAAAAGGATTTGTGTGTTTTCATTTTGACAGGTAAAGGTAAAGCAGCTTAAGGCTTTGCAAATTCATGGCAGTGCTCATAGGGCAACTGTGAAGACATTAAAAGCTCCTTTAAACTGGGATGATAGCAGTAAATGAAGCTCTTTTCTTTGCTAGCACTGGCTGTTTTAAGAGAGTTAACTGGAAAAGAGCTGGTTCCCTGAGAATGATAAGTATCCATTCAGATTAACAAGGTATTTTAGGGTGTCGTTATTACACGGCTAGAAATAGACTGTTCTGCAGACTGCACGAAGAGAAAAGCTTTTCTCCTGAACAGCAAATGCAGTACCCAAATCTATCAGAAATGCTACAACTAGTGGTCAAAATATTTCACACAGGATAGGATTTAATAGGCTTCATTGTTCATATTTCTGTTAACAAATATTGGCTTTGCCTTCCAGACATCCTACTAAAATTTGGAAAGCTGTATACAGCCATAGTGTATGAATTGTTTAATGAAAACCTTCTTAAACAAATCAGTGCATATAAAAGAAGGTTTCTGTGATGAAACACAGCCTTCACACATTGTCCTAAATGCAGTCTAGCCTTTGGATTGTCAAAGTGTGTCCCTTTAATCTCTTTTTTAATTCCAATAGCTGCAGTCTTCCTTCCTTGAAGATACTGAAAAGTATCATTTTCCTTAAACATTAAGAGAACATTTCCCCCCCCCAAAAAAAGAAAGGCAAAGAAAGGCAAAGCAAAGCAAAGAACACCCGAACAATGACCTACATTACAGAAATTCAGTTCTACCCTAATAAAAATTTATCTATGCGACAAATGAAGCTGTGATGCTCGTTGTGCTTTCACAAGACAAAATCCTTCACCTGGAGAGGAGAAAGAGCTTTATTTTTCTATAGGAGCTCTATTGAAAAGCTAAGATTAGAAAACACCTACTACATGAGAGAATTAACTGGGAAGAGCAGCCTACTGTAAAAGCAAGACAAAAACACAAACAGGAACAGTAACTTTCCAAGGGGAATTTTGTTAATAACTCAAGAGATGATAGCTTCAACATTAGCTTGAAATGATTCACTGTATCTATAACAATTTTTCGTATGATAAGAACTTCCATGCAATTAAAACAAGTTTATGCTTCCGAAAAGCCTTGTAAGGTTGAAAAAGCAGATGATTTTCCTTGCTCGTGATGATTACCCAGTGAATACACTCAAAGCATCTGAAATGAGAGCCTGCATTTTTCAGCTGTGTTTGTATCTGTTCAGATATTCATCTGTTCCCTTGTGGTGAAAACACAAAATGTACAGTAATATGTAATGTCATCCTTTAGCCACAACAGTGATGGCTCATGCCCAACTAAAGTGTTTCCTTTTGTAAAAGAGACAGTATTCATTTTCTATACCCCAGTTTGCTATTGGAATTGAACAGCCATCAGGTTTAAGAATCAATTTATCAACCCTCCCTATTGAAAACGCACTGCAGGCAATGCAGTGCAGCCATCCACACTGTGATCCATCAGTACTGCTTCCCTTAGCCTGGGACATTACCATCACTTCTATACTCAGGGTACCAAGCCTCCTTTTGTCACTTGGAGCACATGTGACTAAGCAGTAGTTTGACTAGGAAAAGGGCTTGAGAAGATCAGAAGGAGACTTAGTTTGAAAAATTCACCCTTGTTCTGAAAGGTGACTTCCCGTGGATTATCCTGAAGGGAGTTTCTGTTTAGTTCTAAAAATATCCAATCCTTAACCTCGAGTAAGCTCAGTGTGGGTCACTTTGACAAGCTAAAAGCAACTCTGACATTAGATACTCCTAACATGTTTGCTCAGAAAGGGAAAACTCCTACTAGTTTTTTATAGGGCACATGGAAATATTAAACACCACTCAGAAGGACAGAGAAGTGCCTGTGATAGTGGCAGAGCCACTGCAGTTGATGCCTTCATTAGTCAAGGCACCAATGGACAAGAACCTATCTTAAAGATGGTCACTTCAGGTGACAAAGGAAGCTTTTTGGGTGCCCTGTGGCCAAAACCACTTTATCTACTTGGTTTGATGAGTGCTTTGGAGTGCAGTGAGGTGACATTTATGCCTTGCACCACTATTACGTGTTACAGCCTTGCACCACTGTTACCTGTTACAGTCTACCTGACAATTAATCCTGTGGAGCACATAGCAAGAAGGCAACAAAATCTAGCACAGCCTAGTGGGTCCCAGATTTATGCTATTATAACAAGTTAAGGGATTTGCTCTAGAAGCCCATAGGTTTCCAGTTGTTGGAAGTTTTCTGTACTAAAGTTCAAATTTTAATGAATATAGGCAATGAAGCAATTTAACAGGAACAGGATGTATTTGGTTTGATAGTGTGAGATATCCTCTTCTAGATCTTTAACTTAATACAAGAATTTTTTTCCATTATAGTGAAATAATGGAAATCTTAGGAGCATATAATCTGCTTTCAAAGAACGCTTCAATTCTTTATAAGTTTCTCTCAGCTGAACCTTTCATGGTTCACTCATCATCGGTTTGTTCCTGCTGTGAGTGTTTACCATTGCTGTAACCGAACTGCCATACCTGCCTGCATACATCTCTCTATATGCACATACACCCACCTGCCTCCTCAGATTTTATTAATGCAGCTGTGTGTGAGCACACAAAAAGCTATGTCATGCACAGAATTTAGGAGCACTCTCAAATGTATTGGCTAATAAAGAGCGCAACATATGGTACGTTAATTGTCTCACACTGGAGCTGAGATGAACAAGCAATGAGGAAACAGATTCAAGCTGACAGTACTATATCTGTTCTGGTATCCCAAAGTATATGGCTTCTTAGCTGGGAATCATGGGTAACCTGGAAATGGAAAACATGCTGCAGCAGTCCTTATCTGGAGGCAGCGCAGGCATGCAACACTTCAGTGTAATCACACATGTATCTTATCTCTTATTTAATTTTTAATTGACCAAGACATTTCTGGTCACTTTCTAGAAGAGCAAAGGTAGATGTGCATAGATTAAAAATACCATCAGTAGCTAGGAAAATAGCTGGGAGATAGGGTTTAGCTTCTCTCGCTACCTAACAGATTAATCTATGTTCTTCTTCAAACTGAGTGTTTTCCTCTTTACCTCCGTTACTAATCTTCTCATCAAGCCCAGAGATGAGCGTATCAGTACTAATGACACTATAACCTCTACAATCTCCCCAATTATCTTTCAGTTCCTATTGGATTCACATAGAGAGAATAGCACTATATAGCTAAATCCTCTGTGACAGTCACAGAGAGGTTCTTCAGCATCCAAAGGAAAAGGTAGATCTAACAGCATCTAATTCAAAAGCTTTCTACTTCTAATTCAGGTATACTCAGAGTGGGGGCGAATCAATGGTGAAAACAATTTGGAAGTAATTGTCCAGCATGTTGGGACACTTTACCTGCGTATGTCACTTGCTGTAACTAAAGAGTTTAGCAGCTGTCGCTCCCAGGACTAAAACACTATGACCAATTATTAAAACAAGTGTTTTGCGTTGGCATTTCAAATAGCGGATGTGCTTTTTGTAATTGCTTTGCCTAGTCAGTGGAATGCTGTCATCACTTATGCCCGCTGGTGCATAAATTTACAAACATCATGCAAATGCACTATTTGTAATAAAACTGACTAATGAACTTTAAAGGCCAATTATTTGTACATGTCTGCTGGCTCAGAGTAATCATGCATCATTCAGATTTACACTTACATACTTGCTGTAGTGCAATTTTAATCACTTGTTAATCTATGGTTCATGATAAGCATCATGAGTAAAGCTTGATGGAAAATAGGTTTCGCAGACGTGGAGGTCTGATACTTCCAAGGTTATACAGTTGGAGCAGAAAGCAAAACAGAACTTAGAAGTTCAAAGAAGTCTTTGAAAGAAGCCATACCACAATTCAAACGACAGGCAGCTCCCGAACTCCAAGTGCCAAGGGGTAACTGTGATACTATTTCCTGCGGGACTCCAGTGGGTGCCTGTACCCCAGTCCTGTGGGCAAGCTGCGACGCTGCTTGAGAGCATGCAGGCTCGTTTGTTGATTTTGCTAACGGACTGACAACAGACTGTTGTGAGAAGATTTCTGACAAACTCATGGGGCACTTAGTTTCTACAAACAGTTTTTCCAAGTATCTGAGTCTGATATCTTTTCATTTAAACTATTGTTATCCTGATGTGGTTCCTAGAAAGAGGTTTCAGACAGGTAGATAGACACCCTATTGGCCCACTTCCACTTCTGGGTATTCTTTCTCTGCATTAACTTTTCTTGCTTGTCTTTGTCTTTCCTCAACAAAATTGGCCCTATCCTACTTGTTTTGATAACAAAGGGCTATGATAACATAATTAAATACATAAAGCAATTATAATCAGGAGCTAAAGGCTATCTGCTGGCCAGACAAAGATGGCTCAGATTCAAAGCAAGTTCCCTGCTCTCACTGGTCTCAGACTGGGGAAAATCTGCTGGCCAGACTGGAATTACTGTCAGTGATTTACCACCAGCAGAGGAGCAGACTGAACCCCCTAGGGCCTACTTGTGACTCTGTCACTGACCTTGGATTAGTCCCTTGACTTCTCTACACTTCATCTTACATATTGCAGTGCTTAACTGTCTAGAGTGCAGATTTAGAAGTTTAATTAAGCATTGCAAAAATGTCTAAATCCCTCAATATGAGGCTGTTCTTTCTTTGCTTTCTTTTCTAATGTCCCCTGCACCAGAAATAACAAGTAAAAGATGTAAACTTTTAGGAACAAACACCTTGAAGAAAGCTGCTGTGCTCCTCACTTCACTCAGCATTACCAGCGCTCTGCCAAAAATGGGAGTGCAGACCTGCTCCTCCTGCAGATGCCGTCTCTGCAGTGACTGGGGTGGCGGTGAGAGCTTGTCACCTAGCTGATGCTGCATGTAGTGACACTGAAGCCCCCAGGAAATTCTTCAACAGAACAGTTTGTTAATGTCACCACTAAAAACTCTCATTAGAAAAATCATTGCTAAGAGTAAATGCCTTCCATCTTTATACCCCTCTTTCTGTCTCCTCAGAGCCTGGTATTTCCACTGGGAGCCAGGGAAGTGCAAGAATCTGTCATTTTGTCATAACAGAAAGAATTAAAAGAACCTGCTAGCTCTAGGAAGCATTAAGTCTTTCTGTATTTTTTTCCTCTTTTACCTAGAAAAGAAAATGATAAAATTTCACCTCAGGAAAGAGAAGAAGTTAGGAATGGGAGGGTGGAAAGATATGGGAATAAATGTCACAGGTTCATTAGGAACCAATACTAGGAGAATAAGCTAGAAAGGAACTCAGGTGAAAAAGCAATTGAGCCTTTTCAGAAAGCCTCAGGCAAGTGGAAAAACCCCTGCCTCAGTAATACACATAAGATAAGGGACACGTCACTAAATCAGTTTTATGTATTTCATTGGGAATCAAACTGTGCCAGTCCCTGCATAGACAATTGCTTTGGTGCAAGAAGGAGAGTTTTAGGGAGGTGAGGGTGGGGGGACATTGCCCATAGACAGATCTGCTCTGGATAACGAGGTCAGGCTGGGTCCCCTAAATCCAGTGCCTCCTTCTGAGATCTCCCCTCTTCTGGCCCACTGAATGATTCCTCTCTGTTCTCAAAACTCATTCCTCTCCTATTTTATTCAATATCAATGCAAAGCAACTCAAGGAGACTGAGTGACACTTCAAATTAAAATACCACCAGTGCCTTGACAACCGACAGCCCTGTATTTCCTTACATCTAATCACAGCAGAACTGTCTTACAGTATGCTGCTTATAGCTTCACTGTCCCAAGAAAATGCTAATGGAGTTGGCCTCGGGCAAGAGGGAAGTTCGAGCAAGTAAGAAACGGAAACTTTTGAGAACTTTATTCAGCTGTGACCTTATTTTCTATTGATCCCACTAGGTCACTGTTTTCAGTTCTTTCTGGACATAAATTCAGTTTCTGAAGGGTAACACAGTTCCTGCTGCTGCAGGAACGGTCTGCAGATTGCTGCCTTTTCTAAACCTCCCTGGAAAGGTTAAACATTGCTGCTCAAATTCTTTCAAGGTCTTTCATCCAAATACTACATAACAGTTGAATCAACAAAGTCCAAAATAAAACACAATACATAAACCAACTGCTATGTCTCCCAAAGGCCAGGTGATTTCCTTCCTCACCAGATCTTCCTGTTTCTAGTAGTTACTTCCCACTTTTTCTGGCACATTTTTATTAAGTAAGAGAAATATCAGCTCACATCTAAGAGCTCCCTTCCCTCAGTTCTTTTCCCTATGAGCTTTCTCCAGATGAACAGCAGATTCTTACAAGCATCTGACCTGGTGGTTGCGTGTTAATCTACTCAGACATGGTCTACACCTACGTTTAAAGGGACTTCAGAGAAGGCTTGTTGATGCTAAAAAAATCCAAAAGTGTACTCCTTCATTACAGGTCCTACATCTGGCTAACAGATGATATCTTGCTCTAGTGACCTGACCTGATGTAAGTGGTCCCTGTGTTAGTGATGCTGTGGTAGGTACTCTGGCTGACTTGCCAGAAGGTTTGCCATCAAGAAAACACCTACAAGGACCCCCAATTACTGTTGACGTGTTTTATGAGACCACAAACAACCCTTGAAACATAGAAAATTCATCTGTGTGAAGGAAAAGAAATTACAAGACTCAAAAGTAAGTGTCCTCTCTCCCTACCTTGGAGGAGAGCTCCTTCTCTCCAGTTTTTACTCCATCCAACAATTTTTGGTAGTTTCCAAAAGTTGCAATAAACTATCCATTCCTTTCCTGGTCCACAGAAATGGAATCTCTTTGTCACCTGTGCAATGTAGATGTTGCTCCTTGCTTTTCTCAGGAATCTCCCCTTGCACTGCAGGCAGGTACAAGGACAGGTACATTCCCCATTGCTGAAGGCTTCTTCCTGCTGAGCATAGAATCATAGAATAGTTTGTGTTGGCAGTAATCTTTAGGTCGTCTAACCCACACGTCCTGCAATGAGCAGGGACATCTTCAACTAGAGCAGGTTGCTTAGAGCCCCGTCCAGCCTGACCTTGAATGTTTCCAGGGATGGGGCCTCCACAACCTCTCTGGGAAACCTGTTCCAGTGTTCCAGAGTGTGGCCCTCCTCTGGATCTGCTCCAACAGGTCCATGTCCTTCCAGTGCTGAGGGCTCCAGAGCTGGATGCAGGACTCCAGGTGGGTGTCACCAGAGCGGAGCAGAGGGGCTGAATCACCTCCCTCAAGCTGCTGACCACACTGCTTTTGATGCAGCCCAGGATACAGTTGGCTTTCTGGGCTGCAAGCACACATTGTTGGCTCATGTCCAGCTTTTCATCCACCAGTACCCCCAAGTCCTTCTCTGAAGGGCTGCTCTCAATCCCTTCATCCCCCAGCCTGTATTGATATCGAGGGTTGCCCTGACCCAGGTGCAGGACCTTCTGCTTGGCCTTGTTGAACCTCATGAGGTTCACATGGGCCCACCTCTCCAACTTTTTCAGGTCCCTCTGGATGACATCCCATCCTTCAGGTGTGTAGAGCACTCCACTCAGCTTGGTGTCATCTGCAAAGTTGCTGAGGGTGCACTTGATCCCACTGTCTCTGTCACTGATGAAGATACTAAACGATACTGGTCCCAGTACAGAGCCCTGAGGGACAAATGCCTGTTCAGATGCATTTGGTTACACAGCCCCTATTGCAGAAGTCTCATCTGGCCCAGAATAAGCATCTAGGCCACAGCAGGAAGGCAGCTTTCCTGCCTGCTGCCCAGCTGTAGCCTTGTAGCTGAACCAACAGATAGCGACAAGCATAAGCAGGCAAATACAAGTGATGCTATCCATCTGTAAATTGCAATTACAATTTAATTTACTGAGAAAATAAGCTGGGGAAAAGCAGTTCCTGATGGTTTGGAAGTGAGCAGCCCTCGTGCAGTGGTGGAGGCCAGTGGTTGCACACAATCACCACTCCGTGGCCGCTCCCTGGAGAACACGATGGCACAGCAATGTTCCCAGCTCCAGAGCTCCTTTGCAAAATGGCACTTTTATTTCTCCCTTTCTTTTTGCTGCCTTACACAAGGCAAACAAGTAAATCATTTGTATACTCACTGTATAAGATGCTCTAATAAGAACACAATTTTATTACTGTTATTATTGAGCTCAGCTTTATACAAACTGAATAATCTTTTTTTTTTTTCTTTTAGATTCTTGCTCTTCTGATGTTTGCACTGGTTATACTCTGTTTATGACCTAAGCTCTCTCTGTTACATATTTGGAGCCAGATTCCCATTCCTTACACAACATCCAACTTTCCACCAGGGATCCATTATGGTTTGGGGTAATCTGTCTCCCAACACACAGCTATACCACAGCCTCCCAGTGGTCATAACAAGCCAAGACAGTGCTCACACTGCTTCCACTAACCACTGTCTGTGCAAGTCATAAACAACAGTAGCACTACCATTTCCTCCCTTACTATTTGAAAATACATCCTTTTCCTCAGTGCTATCAACAGAACTCCACATAAATTTAAGTAAGTGCCAACAGCATCCCAGCAGCTGCTGCATCTTGAAGAAATGAGAATGAGGCTTCTGACATTATTTTTTTTACTTCAGGAAACAGTTTTTAAGTAATTTTTGACATTCAGAAACAGTACACAGACATGAATGAACATAATAAGTGGTTTATGTTTGCTTCTTATTAAAGTAGCCATTTTTCCATTGCCCAGGGAGGAAAGTTAGTTTGCTATTCTGCTTTTAAAGGTTCAGTCATTTCAGTTTCTGAATAGAAGTATTTAAAAAAAACCAAACCCACACATTTGTTATTGTTCTTACGAAGGTACCATAATGCACATCAGCTTCCTGAAGGTGCAAACAGCTTGTGTGTTTTGTGGCTGTTAACACCTTGGACTTATACTTGGCCATTAACTCATGGAAGCAGCTAAAAATATGTGTAAAATTTTATTTTACCTTTCCTTTTAAAAAAGTAACACACAGAGCAACAGTAACATATATTCCAACAGAAACCTTTATAAGGCAGTCATTTTCCTCTTAAATAACAGCTTTCCAGTTTCTTTCTTGCATAAGTGTTTATCCAGTCAAAAGGGTTTATATCAGCCTTTCAATGAAAAACAAAGCACTTGGGTACTATACAAGCTACACAGTGATTCAAGAGGTACTCTGCCAGCCTTGCGTAAAGGTTGGAGCATATCAGGAAGGTACTCACTGGACTGAGCCATAATGCTCTGCCCAGATTTACTGCTTTAGTCTTTAACGACTTCTATGTGGAGGAGCAGAATAAGGAAACAGACCTTGTGCCTTTTATAAAATATAAAATGTCTCAGAAATTGCTCCTGTTTCATTGGTAAGACTGGCAGAAGGATGCTTTTCACCTGCAGCCTCCACAGGATGCACTGGGAACATATCAGTAATATCTACATACGGTGGAACTGAGTAGAAAAACGACTCCCTACCCTTCCCAAGCTTTTGAATATATCTTTTTTTTAAATGCCCTGGTTTAGACTGTACAAAAAAACCAGTTCTGCACAATTTTTCCCCAAAGGAGGAGTTCCCAGACTGGCAACTATTCCAATAAGTATTTTCTGGGACACAGGAGCCCAAGTTCAGACTTCCCTTTGGATTTAGCGATCTTGTTCTTATATATCTCAGGAAATGCTCTTTAGAGTGGTTAATCATATTCAGGATCCTCACTTCCTAAATTTTCATCCAGAAATACTACCCCAGACCTGTCACACATCTCCTGATAACTTGCATCACTATTGCTACATTCTTGAAAAGAGTTTCAATGTCAATGGATTATTTATTTTAAAAATCAATTTAAAAAACATTGCTGGCAAATCTACCAGTCTGGTCCGTACACACTCAGGCATGAATGAATAACCCTGTTCAAGATCTTCCAAGTTCAGGAAAACCTCTTTTTCCACCCTGGGACATGCCAATGCAGTGCAGTCCCTCTCCCAGCTGGCTCTTAAGATGATTCTAGATCTTCTCAGCTGACCAGACTACTCCTGGGCTCTGCAGTTTCCTGCCCAAGACCTAAGCCTCTGCTCCTTATCCCCCATTTCACCATCTCTTGTCAGAAGAGCACATTTTCCTTTACCTAGTTAGGCCAGTTGTGATCTGTTCCTTGACAAGCCCTCCAGACTTTGTAAGGATTGCATCTCCACATTATGTTTTTTGGATAGGCTACCAGTATTGTAATACAGAGGAGCTCCAAAAGTTGGAGTTGAATTTCTTGGTTATCTTGGATTTCTTCTTATATAAAAAATTTTGAAAGAAGAGATCAGAAAATGAAGGCATTAGGAAATTTTATTCAGCATTACATTAAAATCCATGAATAAAGCAAGGCTGTGCAGCAGTCAGGAAATTCCACCTCACAGATCATGTTTCCCTTGGTCAGAGTTACTGCGTGGAGCCAGCGAGGGAGCCCCGGCTACATCTGCCCAGGTTTCAGGTAAGCAAAGAGCGAGCAAGTGGATGCACTGAGAGAGCAGAAAGGAGCCTGTGATCTCAGGAATCCTGCACTGACTGCAGCTGTGCAGCCCAGAGCGGCTCCTCCAGCAGGGCAGGCAGCAGCCCACTGCCCTGTGGGGTGGGCTCTGGCCATGGACCCCATCACATCACATAGGTGTTCGCTCTCCCTGCAACAGTTTCTGGTTGAAAGCAATTGCAGAAAATTACAGCTGGACTTTTTACAGTGTTAAGAAAAAAAAGGAAGAAAGAAGTCAGCCTATTGATTTTCACATGAACCCGAATATTTAGGAGGAATGGTAGGAGGTTTATTCCTCTCCCTTCCCTTTAAAGTTCAGTCTTTAAATTACTGTTCTAGTAAGTTTGTTTTGGTTCTCTCCTCAAGGTGAGACACCGCAGTAAATTTCCACTCTAAAAGGCTTACAGTACATGAAGTTCAGTAGTGTACTGGGCAGCCCTTTGATGACTATAGCCAACTCACAGCAATAAACTCTTTTGGCAAATTCTGCATCTTTGTAGGAGGAAAATTTTCAGGACCTAGTAAAAGGCACTGGATTTGAAAAAGAGTGTGAGAGAGAGAGATATGAATGCTAGCAAAATACATGAAACCTGAAGTGTTCAACAGTCAGTTAATATAAATATTCATTTTCTGTATGTAGACAGTCATATAAAGGCAGCCTTTAAGATCAATACTGAGTGAGATGAGACACTAGCTATGGTGCTCAGGCATTTTACTTTGGTTTGTCCCCACTCCAGTCACAAAACAGACTGGCAATGCCTGAGCTGGCTTAGTCTTAGCTTTTGTGTTTAGTCATGATTCTATGATCTAGCTGGAGCAGTGTAGGCCTCTCTGTTAACTGATGTCACATCCTTCTCTGGAAGGCTTTGCAGTAGTAGTGGCTGTGACAGGCAGCGAAGCTCCAAGTTTGCAGCTAGTCTCATGTACTTGGTATATCCCACCTAATCTTGTCAAACAGTTAACTAGCAAGCACAGGTATGCCAGCAGCAGATCCTGATTCCTACCAGTGTAGTATCATCGCAAAGTCATGAGGGATGCAGGGCTAAAAGACAAATAGAAACCCAGGGAGAAAATCAGCAGATTTAAATAGATTCAGTAGAGAGAAGCAAGTGGTTACTCAAGTCATACAGCTCCCATAGGGCAAAGGAAGCTGCATGGTACAAACTGATTGTTCACTTTCAGAGGAAGGAAGACAAGAAATGCAAGGAAGGAAGGAAGGAAAGGAAGGAAGGAAAGGAAGGAAGGAAGGAAGGAAGGAAGGAAGGAAGGAAGGAAGGAAGGAAGGAAGGAAGGAAGGAAGGAAGGAAGGAAGGAAGGAAGGAAGGAAGGAAGGAAGGAAGGAAGGAAGGAAGGAAGGAAGGAAGGAAGGAAGGAAGGAAGGAAGGAAGGAAGGAAGGAAGGAAGGAAGGAAGGGAGGGAGGGAGGGAGGGAGGGAGGGAGGGAGGAAGGGAGGAAGGAAGGAAGGAAGGGAGGGAGGAAGGGAGGAAGGAAGGAAGGAAGGAAGGAAGGAAGGAAGGAAGGAAGGAAGGGAGGGGAAGAAATCAAACATATACATTTGAAATGGCCAGATATCTGGTGAGTATACAAATGAAAAAGTATTTCTGAGACTGTCCATTTTAGTGTGTTCCTATTTTTTTATTTTCTGAAGTTGATTTTTAGCTTTCTGTTTTTCTTCAAGCTCAAATGCTGCACAAACAATAAAATCTTAGGCAACTACTGAAATGGCTAACAAAAACATAACAATAACCCAGACGAACAATGGCTATAAAAATTAAGTCAGACTCAACTGGCCAAATTCAGTTTGGTTATGCCAGTGTAATATTTTGCATTTAAGCTAACATAGATAAGCAATAGTTTTGGCTCAGTACTTCTGAAAGTCCTTTGGGATACACTCTTAAAAATGAAAATTAATTGTATATGAGGGCTCAGGTAGAGGCTTAACTTATTAGAAAAGAAAAACACAAAGGCCCTGAACCTGCTGTCTTACAGGCCAGGACATCCACCTGCACAAGCATCAATTAAAGTTATTGCATCAACATGCAAATACAGGAATCAGTTTGGGCCAGTCAGATGCTGGAGGGACAAAATCCTTAAGCACTGCGTATAGGTTATTACCATTTGTTATCTGAAAGCTGAGTGACACCCTTCTATCTTCATGGACAAAAATGAAACTGTTTTGCCTTCAGTTCACCATTTTCTGCAAAACATTTTGTTTCACATGTTCAAACTGACAAACAAACAGCCGGACATGTTTGCAGAAAACTAGAACCTTTCCTATGTGGACCAGTTCCTTCTGTTAATCATTTAGCTGAGGGGAAAAGGAGATCTCATACACAATGTATAGATGAGATTGTGTTTCGTCATCTCTGTAGCACTTGTAATCAACTTCCAGTCCTTCCTGTTTTGAAGACAGTGATTTGATGCAGCTGTGCTATTGGCACAACATAGTGATGTAAACCTCAGCTTGCCTGGTTGTTTTGGCACTTAGCTGTAACTGAACTGCACTTTGCATTTCCAGACCAATGTTGGCTTTTATGTAAGCACTTCTGATGAAGGCTCGATTACTAGGCTTTTCAGCGATTACTAGGCTATTCAGAAGAAAAAACTCCCAAAATTTCCTGTTGCTGTCCCCCCTTCCTGACCCAGCAGGATCCTGCTTCTCTGAAACCAAGATTAATAGGGTAAGTTTGGTGTGGATGCCAAAATTAAAATACTATTGTCAAATACTTACTGTGCAAAAGGTATGTAGCAGACTGCATGTGGCCTATAGCATTAGCCTGAATTCTTATTACAAATTCATTGAAGGAAACAAATCATATTATAGGTGTAAGAACTCTATTTACATGTCAGTCTGGACATGTTGCGGACTTAACAAGATATTAGTGGCCATAGCCAGAGCTGACAAGAGGTGGGGGAAATAACATACTCCTTTAGAGTGCAGTATTTGTAAGAGGAGATCCAGACAACCCCTTCATTCCTCCTTCCCTGTGCCAGGACTCATAGGTGCAAAGAACTGAAGGCGGCAATGGCTAAGCAACAGAGAAAAGGGGTAACTTTAAATGGGACTGCTAGGAGAAGCCCAAGAACTGTGTTTTCTGGCTCCTGAAACTTAAATTTCCTGCCTGCAGCACTGCTTCTGACTTGATATCTTATCCAAAGGAAAATCCCTCTCTGAAGGTGGGCATACAGTTTTAAAATCCATCCTAGGTATACTCACATTATTTAAGTCTCTAGGTATGATGTCAATGCTAGGAGTTTCTTTAAAGCTTTTAGGCCAACTTTCAGATTGATAGTGTTAAAACACAGCTGTCCCTGTTAGGTTTTTTCAGAGCTCTCTCTAGTACCTGGGGTTAAATCATAAACTTCACAAAAATGCTGTGCTCAGCAATTAAATAAACTTGTAATTGTTTGTCTGTTCCCGGTGCTGAAACTCCTCACTTCATCCAGTCGAGCCCGTGACACTCACTGCTGTTGGTATGGGTTATGTTCTTCAGGAGCGTGCATTGCTCAGGCAGAATGAGGACCCATAGCGCAACACTTTGATTTTCCCATCATGTTTCAGCACTTGAGCTTCTTGGCATTTGAGGCTGAGAACCTGAGAAAACCACACCTTGCGCAGATTTCCAAGGGGCAGGCTCCACTCAGAGATCTGGCCCAAATGTTTTAAGAGGACAGTTCTCTATCAGTGCCCAGTGAAATGGTTCCCGACTGGCATGACATGGTCTACAGTTGCTTTTCTTGCAAATGAGCAGGGTCTCCAGCTTTTGAATGGTCGCATGCCCTTTTGGCTGGAGTGGTAGTGGAAATTCACCTTCCTTTTGCTTGCTTTAATTTTCTGTGGTTTCAATTTATTTATTTTTATGTGAGAGATATTGTGTAATGTTGGGCAATACCTTCCTAGCTATGTCACTGTTCTTGCCAGTTAACATTATTAAGGCTGCTGCTAATTTCTTCCCTCTGTCATGCATTCCTGCCGCCTTCTGAGGTGAGGTGGGGGAGAAGGCTTTCCCCAAGGAACAGGCGCTGCTGTTGTGCAGAGCCACAGGAGCCACCCTAGCACTGCACTGGAGTATTTCAGTGGGGACTATTCACATCAAGCAGCTGCTGCATTAGCCAGCCACATGCCTCTCAAACATCTCCAGCAGAGCCAAAAATATACTTCTGGATCGATTCAGCTCCCACTGAGTTTGATGGAATGTTTTCCACTGATTTTTAATGAGATTTGGATGACAAACATTTCTGCACATAAGGCTTGTCCCTAGCTTACAGGAGGAGAAACTAGCGTGCGGTTTCTCCTTTTCACATAGCGTTTCTCCCAAATCCTGCAAATAAGTGAGTATGTGGCCCGTGTAGCAGAGGAGACCCTCCAGCCCATAGACTTTAACATTGGCAGTGTCAGCTCCCCAGCCACATGAGTGTAGCTATTCAGTGTTATAACATTCAAAATAATTATACCTTTGAAATACTTCATTTGAAGTTGCAATGACTTACTTTCATGAACTGTTTCTAATTATTGTACTTCGAGTGACAAATTAAATGTCATTTGAAGCAATTATACCAAATACTCAAAAAAAATTATACATAGGTATGTCAATTAATATAATTAAGTCAAAAGTTACATTTCACAGCTGATTCAGCTTTTCCATTACAGCCTTGAAATTTCTTACGAGTTGAAAGCAACATTTGAACAAATCTGTAGCAGATCTGAACACCAAAGGACTTATTTATTTTTATGCATTTATTAGACAAGTTGGGAAAAGCATGAGTGATCCTACATGAATAAGAAGGAATAATATAGTATTCTTTTTCAGACACTATTTTTTTCCCCATTTAACTTCACTAATTTTGTTTGTCAAAGCTTTATAAAGGAACTCATCGTTCCCGAGCCTTCACTCTTGCTTCATGAAAAAAGCAAACAAACATATTCTAAAGGGATTTATATGTTAGTTTTGGTTTCACAATGGATATAATGTAGAGGTTGCAGTGAGGCAACAGCATGCTAACTTGCTTCTTTCTATATAGCCCCTAAAATGCTGCTACCCTTCCTTGAACCACTTGATTAGCAAGAATCTGGGATCAGAAGTGTTACCTTTCTTAGGAAGAAAAACAGGTCAGGAAGCCTGATATCTTTGATGTGCAAAGCTCTCCACCTCTGAACACAGGCAGACCGAGAGAGTACACTTTCTTTGCTTATTGCTGGTAGAGTCCTTCACTCACCGCTCTCTCACCCAGCTCTTTCCTTGGGGCTGTACCATCAGTGTGCTTCCCTAGCTTGTATTTACACTTCTCAGACTTGCTTTCTTGACTGTCACAGAAACCACCTGGTCCACCTGGTTAAGCATTTGCTCAACCTTGCTATGAT
This sequence comes from Phalacrocorax carbo, assembly GCF_963921805.1. Taxonomy (NCBI): domain Eukaryota; kingdom Metazoa; phylum Chordata; class Aves; order Suliformes; family Phalacrocoracidae; genus Phalacrocorax; species Phalacrocorax carbo. The sequence continues at coordinate 114,236,863 of NC_087515.1, forward strand.
CTGGTGTTTTGGCTGACATCACCCAGAAGAGTTACATGATCTTTATTGAATGCAACAGGGCTGATCAGTCCAGCCTTTAGCACGTAACAGTCCCCAAACCATTTTTGCACAGCTGTGTTGAATGTTAGAGAGCAGTCAATTCTACTCAGGGGACACGTGTTCCTAACAAGTGGTGCAAAGGTGCAAGAGAAAAGCTATGATACTGCACAGAGGTTGCATAAGTTGCCAGCAGGGAAATGCAAGGCAGCAGATAGCGCCCCTCAGTCACGTGGGGAGCAATACTGCAATCACTGAGTATGGCACAGGTCCCCAAAAACAACACTAAAGGACTTTGCTTGCACAAGTAATTTTCTTCCAGCAGGTTTTGTTTTTTTTTTTACAGCATTTTCAATTAAAAAGATCAAACCTACGATACTGACACCAAATATAATCCTGTGACCTTTCCAAACCTCCTATGATTTCTAAGGTTTTCTTACACTATAATAATGTACCCATGGTACAAAAAGCCTATCTACCGCTCTGAGAAAAATTACTGTAGGTTAACAAAATTAAGGGGAGGGAACATGAACCATAGATAGAATCTACAGTTCTTAAAAGGTGCTGAAATTACAGCACAAGAGACAGGTGTTACTCGTTTATTCACAGATCAAATTCCATGTGTTTTGTCTTCTCTCCTTGCTGGTTAGTTTCCGTAATCAAAAATAAGAATAATCTAAAAGGAATGTATATTTTGCTCTTGCTTTCAAATGAAAACATTACTCCCTCATGCTCTTTTAAAGAATGAGCTACAACGTTTGACCTACAGCTTGTAGCCCAATGTGGGATGCAGGTGCTGAGATACCATAATAATGATGGCCATGGTGTAAATACCCCGATAGATAAATACTCACAATGGGGAACCCAGAGACAAAATGAATGTTTCAGAAAACCAGCAGTGCAAGAAGCTGTGAAGGACCAGGGATTAATTACCGTGACATATACAACATTGATATCCAGAGTTTCATGTTGCCACAGTGGTGAAGAGTTTAAAAAATAAATGTAAGCACATTTTTTTAGATGTGCATGTCAAAAAAGATTCATCTAGATGTAAAATGAGAGATCTATGCCCATTTACATGATAATGAAGAAACGTGCATGCATTTGGCTTCTCTGGGAAGCTGGCTGTACTTGCAGTTGATTTCGAATTGTGCAAAGGAGGGAGGTCAGAAGACCCTTCTTCAAACAATCCATGAATAATGATAAGACTTAGTGACTCCAATATATGCTGAAAAATACCTGGCCAGCTGAGGGACTCATACTGAAAGAAGTGGAATATGACAGTTATGTTTATTTTACTAAAATATTAAAAGTAACTAAATGTGAAAAGGAGAAAACAAAGCAACGTTATAATCTGGAAAAAAATAAAGCCTTAGAAAAATATCTCTGAAAACACAAAGGTATGATATGCAAATTAGCATACTTTCATTAACAGGCAACTAGGATAAAGATTTTATAATTAGTCTCTTGAGACTAATAGCATGTTCAGCTATCTCTTGGACCATATTTTGCCTTATGATTTGTCACTGCTACTTAGAACAAAAAAAAACCCCAAACAAAAAGACCTCAGAAAGCAACATTCCTAAATAGAAGTGTCAAAAAATTAGTTTGAAAGTTAAAATTAGGAAGCAATAAAGGACAGATTTTTAAAAGGTATTTTGACTTGCAGTTGCTCTTAAACACCTCGCACCAGTCCTGTAAAAGGTTGCTTTACTTCAGCAAGACAGTAAGAAAATATTTTGAAGGGGCTTTTGGGATTCTGTGAATTTAGGGCCTGATCTTCACTTGGGCTGATAATACCCAAGTGAAGACAAGTAATGAAATCAGCAGCAGAAAAGCGTTGGCATTCATAATACTGCACTCATCACTTGACAGTCTAGGGACACTTCAAATGCTTCTCTGTTTATAATGAAATGTCTTTTTATTATCATGCCATCGTTTCAGTTCCAACTGAATGGCAAATGGTGTGCCTAGAATTTTTTTCTGTGTGCGTGCATTTTTTAATTGACAGTACACTGGTTTGGTTGATAGAAACCTGAGAAAATAGCTCATCTCTGATAAAACACAGCCAGAAAGCTGGGGCATGGCTTTGCTAAGTTATACAGCCAATTGCTCTAATGGCATACACAATAAAAACAAATTTTAAAAGGTAAATAGATACATCAGCCTAACCCCACCCCGATATTTTTGCATAATTTAAGAGTGCTAGAACATGTTTTAGCATTAGGCTTTTCCATCCGTCAGCCATTAGAAAAGGCTTTCATTAGCCTGAGCCCCTAATACTCAAAGTAGGCAAGGCATTCTGGGCAACATGTTCACATAATGGGAAGTTCTTCACAGATGTAATATCAGAAAGGTCTAGCAAGCCAATCTGAAGGCAGCTGGAGCAAACAACCTAACTTTCTTCCATCGTCTTCTTGCTAGGCAAAGCACTCATTTAAGTAGCGCTCAGCTGATTTTTATTCACCAGTGTCCTACTACTACACCAAGCTCTCTCTACTTTGCTCTGCTAGGGCAAAAGCAGCCTTGTAGTTGGTGAAACTTGGCAGAACAGGAAAAAAAACACTGTACTTGTCCTTGATCTTCCCCCGCTATTTTTGCTTCCTAACCAAGGTAGGTGTTGTGTACACAAGAATAACTAAATCAATTATGTGTAAATTAAATTATAATGATGACTGGAATTAGCTAGAACATCTGACAATGTTTGTCCATCTACAAACAGATCCTCTTTCTCGTAATATTTATCAAGGCATTTTATCAAGTCAGAACATTTTTCCTCCTTGTTGAAAACCCAGTGGACTGAGTTTCATTCCCCCATCTTGTGTCTGGCTTTAATGATACCTGTTAATTATAGGTTACTTTATAAACATTTAATTAAGCCCAGGAATAGTGTTACATGACAGGACATATTTCCTTGTCCCCATCTGGGAGATAGGTATCCAAAATGTAGATAGCACAAGCAACTTGTCTATGAAATCAGGGCACACAATTGTGATTGTCAAGCACACCTTTCATGCCAAATGTGATTCTCAGTCATGCCTACATGCAATGGGTAAAATACTGAAAAATAAATTTCAGGAAAATATTTCACAAATAATACTTTCAGTTTTGTAAAACTTTTTGTTGGGTAAGTTGAGGGGCCCGTGCAAAATATTATACCATTACCTGAATAAATTCCTTATTAAAGAAGCTTGACTAGCATATTTCATGACTATGCTCTACACATTGATTAGCCATGAAAGGAAAGTTTAGCCATCTCTCCCTCAGAAATTCAGAAATCTTATTTATAAAACATGTCAGACATATACCACACATACGGACACCAGTACAAAGTTAAGGTTGCTTAATTGGAGCTTTCTGGCTGCTACATGCTTGAGGTTAAATGTAAACATGCTACTAAAAGTCTTCCTCCTGGTGCTGCTAGTGAGGTGCACACATATTTCTTCTTAAAAAAATTACTCAGGGTATGTTTACCAAATCTCTGTCTACCTGGTTGTCCTGGTTTCAGCTAGGATAGAGTTAATTTTCTTCACAGCAGCTAGTATGGGGCTGTGTTTTTGATTTGTGCTGGAAACAGTGGTGATATAATGTGGAGATGTTTCAGTTGTTGCTAAGTAGCTCTTACATTAGTCAAGGACTGTTTCAGCTCCCCGTGCTCTGCCGGGTGCACAAGGAGCTGGGAGGGGGCACAGCTGGGACAGCTGACCCCAACTGACCAAAGGGATATTCCATGCTATATGACATCATGCTCAGTATACAAAACTGGGGGAAGAAGAAGGAAGGGGGGAGGCAATGTTTGGAGTGATGTTGTTTGTCTTCCCAAGTAACCATTACGCGTGATGGAGCCCTGCTTCCCTCGAGATGGCTGAACCCCTGCCTGCCCATGGGAAGCAGTGATTGAACTCCTTGTTTTGCTTTGGTTGCACATGCAGCTTTTGCTTTACCTGTTAAACTGTCTTTATCTCAACCCATGAGTTTCCTCACTTTTCTGAGTTTCTCCCCCGTCCCACTGGGTGGGAGTGAGCGAGTGGCTGTGTAGTGCTTTGTTGCTGACTGGGACTAAACCATGACACTGGTACATCTGTCAAAGTACAAGAAGATTTTTTCCAGTGTCCTCACTGCTCTTCTCCAGGCTGACTGTGAGTAAATGAGTGATATTCTGCCTAGGCCCATAATTGCCTGGCCAATACTGTTTTGTAGGAATTTCAATGACTGAGGTATAAAGAGTGGAGTATAATGAAATTCTAATGGACCATTACCTATGGCAATAGTAATGGTTACTTGGACAAAGCACAAGCATCAGTAATAGTAATCTTTCCTTGCACCTGTTTTAAATGTTAAGTGCCTTTTCATTCTCATAGTAAATGAAACCGATGCAATATGAGCAAATTTCATAATAGAAGAACCAAACAGTTATATAACTGTGAAAGTCTTATCTCCTGTCAGCCTTAAACAATAATCTATTATCTGAGTTGCTCTGAAATTCTGATTTATTCTAGTTCTCTGCATCCCAATGGATTTTTCAGATATTGATTTGAATATGACTGCACACAATTAAAACAAATTATTTCCCAAGAGTCTATGAAGCTATTTACCATTTTACCTCAATAGCTAGCTGCCACAATTTACCAGTCCAGAGCCTTGCAATTTTTTCATTTGTTAAATGCATTGAAACAATTATTTTCATTTCAGTTGTCAGCTGTGAAGCTGATATATATTTCTTTCTTCCTTGATATTGTGCATTTGTTCTGTTCTGTGTTAAATGGCAACTGCCACTCTATATTAAAATCCTTTTCTTGTTTGGCCTTTAAAGTCTACTTTCCCACACAGACTCAACAACAAGTTTCCAAACAGTCTTCCTTAATTATAAAGACAATCAAATAAACACTGAGAGTGATTTGAACTGAATATGGGCATAAAGAAAGTAATAAATCAGGTATGAGTTCAACACAGAACAACAGTCCCTGGACACTTAAACCAAAGCAATTAAACTTTTGCTTCTTAAGAACTTTTAAGTATGTATCAGCCTTATGAAAGATGAGGTTGGACTCAGACCTTCCATATGATCACCTAGACTGATCTTAAATATTAGTCCACTCAGAACTAATCTGTCTAAGCTTTCTGCTTATTAGTAGAGGTGAACGCCTTTGAAAGTCTTCAAAGGGAAAGTATCTTTTGTAAAAGCAGTAGAGTTGTTTGTGTTTGAAGGTCTCAAAGTCAAGAAGCCTTGGCATCTCCATAAGTCTGTTCAAAGCTCCTATACCAGAAGCAGTGGTAAGCTCAGGATTTCCCAGCATGAACCTCTGCCTGCTGAGGATTCATACTGCTGAGTTCTCTAGTCAGTAAGCATATATCTTATGATACTGTAGCTTAAGCTGTAAGTTCAAAGGTTCAGAAGAAGAAAGGGGAGAGGTGAGTCCACCCAGCATGGATGGATGATAGGATATTTAGACAACAATTCTAATCAAATAGAAGGAAGCTCTAAATTCAACTTGGAGAGGACTAGGGATAAATATCAATTGAGAACCAAAAGGTAGATTCCTACACACAGGCATGGAGTGGGAAAGGCAGGAAGTGGGAAACTACAGTAGCCATAATTGAGACAAGAGGAAGAATAATAGGGAAAACAAATAACTTTATGCACAAATGTCAGCAGAATGAAAACTAACAGAAAGAACTACAAGCTTTAGAGCATCTATAAAGCTTCGATATTCATGACACCAAGACTTGGTAATACAGAACACCAGAACTGTTACAGGAAAGCATGGCTTGCTTAATAAATACAGATAGGAGAAATGGGAAGAAACTGTGCCATCTAATTAAGATTATATATAGTAATTATGAAGTTCGAGAAGATACAAGAAACAGACTTGGTGAAAAACTCTCCATAAAGACAAACGGTTAAAAAAGGAGAGTTATCAAGGTAAATGTGCACCATGGATCACCTAATCAAAAACAAATTGTCTTTTTTAAGCAGCTATGGAAAGCATATTAAGGATAGTAGCTGGAAGTAATGGGAAGCTGTGTCAACACTGGTCTATAGGAAAGGCAGTATAGAATGAGATAAAACATCCTTCAAACTCCTAGGAAAAAAAAACCACAGTAACACCCTGAAAAATGGGTAGGAATGTTTTGATACTCTCCACATTATGCAGAAAAAAATGGAGGTACTGGCCAGCAGGGCAAGCAGGACTTGCAACAGTGCAGTTCATGTTAATCTGCATTATTCACATTTAATATGTGTCTCGAGCTAAGAATAAGCTACTATTCTTGCTTATGTGTGCATACAATGCAGGGTCCTCAAATTATTTTCAAAAGAAAATATACTGAGCTTCAACATCTGTCTCTGTATAGGTTGCATCTCAAAAGCACCTGTAGATATCTGTCGTGGCTCAGCCCCAGTTGGCAACTAAACACCATGTAGCCGCTCACTCACTGCCCCCACCCCTGTGCCCCCTCCCCTCCCGGCTTCTTGTGCTCCCGGCAGAGCATGGGAAGCTGGAAAACTCCTTGGCTAGTACAAGCACTGCCCGGCAACAACTAAAACATTGGTGTGTTATCAACATTATTTTCATACTAAGCCCAAAGCACAGCACTATACCAACTACAGTGAAGAAAATTACCTCCATCCCAGCTAAAACTATGACAATATCAAAGGTAAATAATGCAACAGATAGCAGTCAATCAATAGCCTCATTAAAGTAATTGCTGTGTTTAAACAGGAAATCTTTTGTGGTATTTTTATACTCTGTGTGGTCCCCACTGAGAAAGGAAGTATATGTGTGTGTATGTATAACTTCAGTTCAAGAATTTTGTTCAGGGAAAAGGATGGCCAGAGAAGGTGACTATTTTAAATTATGGGGTCCTAACTCTGAAACTATCCTGCCACCTGTATGGTTCACCTCTCACGGGCACTTATGAGTCTGTAGAGTTCTCCACTTAGCTGCAAAAACCTAGATACAGGCTTGTGATGAGATGATTGGTCAGAAATAGAAAGTGAGGAAAAATAATTTTGCTGAAAAATGAGAAATAAAATCATTATTCTCAGAAAAATTCAGTGCTGGAAGAACAGAAAATTAATGATATATTAAAAAAAAACAAAACAAAACAAAAAAAACCCCAAAAACCAAAAACCAAACTTCAGGACTTTTAGGTAGGGCTTCTTAATAATGTAATGTGAAAACTAGTGCACCATGTGAGATCAGACTATTGCTATACAATGGTGAACTGCTCCAAAATAAACAAATAAGAGAGACTAATCATACAGGCAGACTTATGTTGCTGCATTAGTTACTCTTTTGTGATCGGAATGTTTTTTAAGGCATCATCTAAAAAGTAGAAACAAGCCCGATGAAGGACAGGTGTAAAATGGGGAAACCTTGTCAAGTTAGAAAACAGAAGAAAAGAAGAAAGCACATTTTTTTAAGAGTAAGAGTAAAACTGTACCAGAAATAAGAGGAAAATGGAAAGGAAATAACTATCTAGTCCTACATGGAAAATTAATATATTGGGTGATGCAGAGAAAGTTACAGCATTGCACTCCTTATTTGCATAATTTAAAAAAAACAAAACAGAAACTAAAAATCAGGCTAAGTCTTAATCAGGTAAGTAACAAACTTACTGTAAGTTCAGAAGAGAGGAGTGCAGTCAAGAGTTCAAAAAGAAAAGGTGAAATGACTGCTTTCCATTCCATGGCTTGTGGTAAAATTGTTGACGACAAGATATTCCATCCATGGCAATTTTGAACATAGATAAAACTGAGGACAATGAGAATGAATGATTGTGTTGCCACAGTATATGACTTCCTTGAGATTGATACCATGGGCTAGAGGCAACCAAAATTATGAGATTTTTAGATAAGATAGTTGTGTTAAACTCATCAGGCCCTAACGGGTCACTGGAGAGCAGTTCAGCAAGGCCTTGAAGCAGTATTTGAGAGGTTGACCATTATCTTTCAAGGGGAGTATAAGGTAGGGGAAGTCCAAGAAGACTGGAGAAAGGGAAACAATGTACCTGTCTTTAAAAAAGTGATCACGGTAGGCCTCAGGAATTATAGACTGGTGTAATTTAAAACCCTTGAGAATTTTGGAACAAATTGTTGGAAACTATTGGAAAGTGACCTAGAAAGTAGCAAAGTGATTTAAGCAGCCAATGTAGATTTAGCAAGAACAGATCATACAAGAAGATCTTTTTTTTTTTTTAATAGGTTAACTGGCCTAACTGGTATGATGGAAGGCACAGATGGGATATATCTCAATTTAAGAAGGTTTTTGACATTGTCTTATGCACCTTCCCTGTATGCAAGTTAAAGAATTATGTACTACACTTAATGCCTATCAAATGCATTTACAATTGGCCATAAAATAGCTTGGGATGGTGTGTGGGGACACACACATCATCACTGGATAATCTATTGAATGCTAATTCTAGTCCATGCTGTCAGCTAGATTTGGGGAAAAAGGATTCCCATTTAAAATTTAAGTATGACACCCCTTCCAAAGAAAGGATCAGGTGAAAGGACAAAAGTGTTCAGAAGTCAAAAAAATGAAATTACCTCAAATAGCAATTTGAAATTCAGTTAAGACAAGTACAAAGAATTTGCACTTGCAAGTTTGCACTGTTAACAGTGTAGCAGAAGGATCTGAGACCTGTACAGCTCACAAACTAAACATAAGTCAACACAATGTCATGGTAAAAAATGGTGAAACTCCTTCTTTAATGCTTTAAGAGAAATGCTGAATGTCTGATATGAGAGAGTTGTTCCATTTGATGCAGCCAGTGATGCCAGCAATGCAGCCACTGAAACAGCACATCCAGCATGGACTTTCATAAATGCATGTAAGTGCAGCCTGGAGACCTCTGAAAGAACTGCAGCAAACAAAAGCTTAGAAAACATATCAGGCAAAGAAAGGCTGGTGGGAGAGGGAGCTGAGTCTCAAGAGAAGCCTGATGCCTGACATTGCAGGAAAGACTTCAGCCATAAAGAGCACTGGCAAGGGGATAGCAATCCCTTATTTTGCAGGGCCCTTGCAGGAGGGTTGAGGTGATACGTTCAGCAGAGAATATGAAGGAAGTACACTGAGGGAAAAGAATCCTCTTCTAGGTAACTGAAAGAGAGTCCCTGGTAACCAAAAGGGGTTATAGACTCTCCGTCACTGGAGACAGACAACTGGCAAAAATTGTGGTTTTTTGTCCTCCTGTGCCCTCCTGCCTCAATGTGGGAAATCGAACTATGTGATTTTTTTTTGTTTTGAGATATAGATACCTGCATCTAATCATAGACATGCATGAGAAGCACACTGCACGCCAAGGATTTCAGTCCTTTACCACTTCAGCTGGGAACCTGGAACAAGGTCTCTGCTGTTCCCTTCTCTTTCTGCCTCTGATTTTCCTCCCCTGCACCTGAGCAGAGGATGGGGGGGCTGCTGGTCTCCTGCTTTCTGTCCTTGCTTGATGTCTTGGGGTCCCCAGTTTGGAAGGAGCCTTTGCACCTGAATCTCTGTGATTCTTGTTATAAGACTGCTTTGAAACCAAATTAATAAGAACTGTGCAATCACCCTAATGAATGATTGACCACATCCCACAGTACACATCCACCTTTATGCTACTGTGTGTGTGTGGTGGGGAGATCAGCGTGCATCATTCAGTTTTGCTTCAGAAGAAAGAGTGCTACATATTGAGTTGTCAATATTTCTTGCCAAAAGATTAAAGTTTCCTTAGGATGCTTTCTCTTCAAGCTGTGACCCTCCTTAGTCTTTGTGATCTTGTGTTTCTTTCTATGAATGAAAAAAAAAACACTGCCTAATTGAAACTACAGTGCCAAGCACATTCAGTGTCAGTGGTCTGTGAAAGCCTGGATGTCCTTGAGTTGCATTTACGGATACCTTATCTGCTAGCTATTTACATTTGTGCATTAGCATGAACAAATGGAGTGTGACTGCAGACTTGGGATGCTGCTTCTGTATGTTTCCTGGTTTATACTTTATACTTTTGCAGAAGCACTTCCCTTCTGTCTTATTGTCATTAAGCTTTTATATATGTGTGTGTGCGTGTATTTGTCCAGCTTTTCCTGCCTTGCTGTTATTTCAGTTTATTAATAATTCAGGCTTTTCAAACTGCCTTGTACTGGATAAATCCCTCCCCCTTTATTTGAGGATGATAAATTAAGCTATTTAAAGAATGACTCATTACAAGTGTATATCCTGTTGGTGCCACCACCCTCCTACACATAATAATTATTGAAGTTTGCAGTGTGACGCATAGTCAGCACTTTCAAAGCAGGGTATCAGTGCTAGTGGTTGCAGTGCCTGAACACCTTACTGGCACTGGTTACCCATGGCAACTAAAATGATCTATTTGCGGTGATAATGGCTTGTTGTTCTGTTTCATAGTTTTGCTGTATTCCTTCCTGTTTCAATTCCAACAGGAATCTATAGATTTAAAAATTCATTTTAAAAAAGAGAACAAAAGAATGAACAAAATTTCACTTGGTGTTTGTGCAAATATGGAGTAACAGGAATACAACATCATCTCTTTGCAGATTTTATCACTGCAACAAACCCCCTGAGTCTAAACTAATGAAATTAAATCATTCCACCTTGTCTATAAATGTATCCTTTTATTGTTTATTAGTAAGCTCTCACCCTGGAGGTTTTGGCAAGTGTAACAAAGTAGGAGAGCACATCATGGTTTCTACTTACTGCATGTCCATTATTTGCAGATCACTGTGATTTCTTATTGTCATTGATAGTATTTTAAGCAAACTATCCCAAAGGTAGAGAAGATAATCACTTGCTTCTAAGCTGTTAATACAAACTTATTTGGATATAACACACAATTTGATTTGTAAGCTAATGAACATTTTCCCCGCTAAAAACAGCTGATAATTGGCAAGTATTTTTAATTGGCAATGCTGAACTGCAAATATTTTGGATTGTTCAATCAAACTCAGCATAACCATGATGTCTTTTGGCAGCTTTTTATACCATAGAGTGCTTGAGACCAGAATCTCTCCCTCTCCCTCTCTCAGCTGTTGGATATCCAATAATGGAAACTAAAGTAAAAATACCAGAATGGCCTTCTTTTTACATTGCTAATTAACAGCAAGAGCATGACAGCTAGGCAAGACACTGCCTTTTGGACAGGAACACAATGCTGTCCCTCCAGGCAGCTGTGCCAGCTGGTGCTGACCCCTGCCTGGGGAAGAGCCCTCCATCTTCTCTTCTCTGAAGGTGTCTTAGAACTAGAAAATGATATTTTGGCCCCTCCAGCATCTTCCCTCTTTTAAAGATGCTTATAAGTCTCATTGTAGATCTAAAGCCTCTTTTCTCAGGGCAGCAACAGTCAGCAGTTTTAGGTATATCTGCCCTCATTTTTGACTGTTGCCACCCCATGACCTGCTGATCCAGCCTGAGGTTATTTCTGGTTCCTGTTCAAAGGCAAAAAGATTTCCTTCACATCCAACCTATGCACCTGCCAGTTCATTATCTTAGGAAACAAATGGGATTCCTTATAGAGTATAATAAAATATTTGCTATATGTTTATGGTATACTGATGTGAATATAAGATTTACTTTGCCAGTTGAGGGCCATAGAGCCTAGAGAGAAATTTTAAGGATTTTCTTATCCATTTTACTGACAATATCTCCTTCAAATCAAGAGCATGAATCCTGATGCCCTTAAGCTGGTAAGTGAAGAAATGGGACTTAATCCCATTTTCTAATGGGATTCTTATCTAAATAAGGTCATCAAAATTTGGTCTTAGGGCAGGGAAGCTGCTTTCTGTGGGTTGTGGTTAGGGTTGTGGGTTGTGATTAGAGTTTATTATTTTCTAGCTAGGCTCACCAAGTTTCCCATAGTCCACACATCCACAGTTCTAAGGAATTTAATTCATCTTTTCATAAGACTGCAATGTAAAATTCAAGAAGCCTACATACTATTATCCCTGAAATAAAAAGTCTTTGCGGCATTATTTTTAGTTGGGTATCCCAGAGAAACCAGTTATTCCCAGGGAGATAGAAGCAAACAAAGAATATTCAAGATGGAAGTTTGGGTTTCTTTTTTGTAAAGAAGGGAAAAAACAAGATTATGTTTAGGCCACAGTACACCTATATTCATGCAATTTCAAGATTAGCCTTTCCCCAAACATATAATCACCATCTTTTACATAAAACCTTTCTGTAAGGATTTATTTCTTTAGTTTTGTGAGAAACTGTAAGATCTGTTCTTCTGTCAACTGTTTCTGTTTCTACCTTAATAAATAAAATGTAAGGTGTCCAGCCTTAGTTGTAGAGAATCCTGTGCTATTACTTATGTCAGAACAAAACTCATGGAAAATGCTGCTATTCTGATTTACTACCATTTTACACCAATCTTCTCCCCTCTTTGCTCTAGCGCGATCAATAGCCTGAAGTGTACAAGAAAAGCCTTATTATACTAGGCTCTATTCTACCCATTTTAAACCCAGTGCAATGGTAATTTGATTATGCTGAGGCTGAGATCAATCTAAACTCTGCTGCAGAACACAGATCATCAATTTTGGTTTCACTGACCAAGCATCTTCTCTTGGGAAGCTTTATGAATGATGGACCACATCAATGAATGCTTACTCTGAGAATTGCTCCATATGTTGTAGCACAGGGATGATTCACCTCATTCATTCAAGGACTGCTTGAGTGAAGGGAAAGAATGGTAAAATAGTTGGTCATATATCAGAGATATTTTGTGTATTGTAATTTGCAGACTCACAGGCATGATATTTATGTGTACTAGGTACCCCAGAGAAACAGATTGTGGTCACTAATACCCAAATGACTGGGGAAAAGAGTGGCATGGTCCAGGCATTGGGGAATGTGGATTTCAGTGTTAACAGTATAAGCTGTGATTCTTATGTCCCAGGCCTTTTTGTTGTTTTATGTCAGCCTCTCTTCTGTCCCTGGGAAAGTCATGGAAAGCTAGAAAGCAGCTTTGCAAAAAAAAACAAAAACCTGGGAGTCCTGGTCATGAGCAAGCTAAGCAGGAGTCAGCAGGGTGCTCTTGCAGTAAAAGTAGCCATCTACATCCTAGGCTGCATCAGTGTAGACAAAAGTATAGCCAGCAGCTCCAGGGCAGTGATCCTGCCCCTCTGTTTAGCATTTGTAAGACCATATCTGGATATTTTGTTCTATCTGCAGCTCCTCAGCGAAAGAAAAGTGACACCATACTGTAGCAAGCCCAGTGAAAAACCACAAAGCTGGAGCACATAGAGTACAAGGAATGCCTGAGGGAACTGGGTTTGCTCAGCTTTAAGAAGTGATTGCCAGGGAGACCTTTTGCTCTCTGAAACTACCTATTAGGATCATTGAATCATTCAGGTTGGAAAAGACCTCTAAGATCAAGTTCAGCCATTAACCTAGTACTACCAAGTCCACCACTAAACCATGTCCCTAAGGACCACATCTATATGTCTTTTAAATACCTTCAGGGATGCTGAATCAACCACTTCCCTGGTCAGCCAGTTCCAGTGCTTGACAATGCTTTTGGTGAAGAAATTTTTTTGTAATATCCAATCTAAGCCTCCCCTGGTGCAACCTGAGACCATTTCTTCTTGTCCTATTGCTTGGTACTTGGGAAAAGAGACTGATGCTCACCTCGCTACAACCTCCTTTCAGGTAGTTGTAGAGAGCGATAAAGTCTCCCCTGAGCATCCTCTTCTCCAGGCTAAACAACCCCAGTTCCCTCAGCTGCTCCTCGTAAGACTTGTGCTCTAGAACCTTCAACCAGCTTCATTGCCCTTCTCTGGACACACTCCAGCACCTCAATGTCCTTCTTGCACTGAGGGGCCCAAAACTGAACACAGGATTAGAGGTGCGGCCTCACCAGTGCCGAGTACAGGGGCACGATCACCTCCCTGCTCCTGCTGGCCACGCTATTCCTGATACAAGCCAGGATGCCATTGGCCTTCTTGGCCACCTGGGCACACTGCTGGCTCATGTTCAGCTGGCTGTCAGCCAGCACCCCCAGGTCCTTTTCCTCCAGGCAGCTCTCTAACCTGTAGTGCTGCATGGGGTTGTTGTGACCCAGATATAGGACCCAACACTTTGCCTTGTTGAATTTCATACAATTGGCCTTGGCCCATTGATCCAGTCTGTCCAGGTCCCTCTGCAGATCTTTCCTACCCTCGAGCTGATTAACACTCCTGCCCAATCTGGCGTCATCTGCAAACTTACTGAGGGTGCACTCGATCCCCTCATTCAGATCATTGATAAAGATGTTAAACAGAACTAGCCCCAAAACTGAGACCTGGACAGCACTGCTTGTGACTGGCCACCAGCTGGAGTTAACTCCATTCCCCACAACTCCAGCCAGTTTTTTTACCCAGAAAAGAGTACATCTGTCCAAGCTACGAGCAGCCACTTTCTCCAGGTGAATGCTGTGGGAAACAGTGTCAAAGGCTTTACTAAGTCTATGTAGACAATATCCAAAGCCTTTCTCTCATCCACTAAGTGGGTTACTTTGTCACAGAAGGAGATCAGGTTGGTCAAGCAGGACCTGCCTTTCATGAACCCATGCTGACTGGGCCTGATCACCTGGTTGTCCTGTACATGCCGTGTGATGGCACTCAAGATGATCTGTTCCATAACATTCTCCAGCACCAAGGTCAGACTGACAGGCCTGCAGTTCCCTGGATCCTCCTTCCGGCCCTTCTTGTAGACGGGCATCACATTTGCTAACCTCCAGTCAACTGGCACCTCCCCAGTTAGCCAGGACTGCTGATAAATGACTGAAGCATTAGGAGCATGTAGAAAACACAGAGCGAGAGGTGCAGACTGGAAGGAAGAGAGGCAGGGGTCACTAGCTGGACCACATGAAACACCAACCTGATAGAGGGAAAAATTAGGATAAGAGTAGTCAAATATTGCAGCAGGTTGTCCAGAGGGAGCTGTGGGAACTCCATCCTTTGAGATACTCATTCCTTGATTATACAAGGCCCTGAGCACCCTGCTGTACTGAACTTGGTATAGGCAGGAGGTGAGACTGGGGGTCCCTCCAGGGTACCTCCCTTCCAACCTATGCAGTGCTGTGATTGTCACATATGTTGCACTGTTTTGCTGCAATCATAACGTATTTCTTTTTCACCACAGAAATTTATTACAATTCAGAGCCTTTCACAAGGCTATGTAACAGTGTCTCCCACACGGACTCCATTATACTTTCCATCCTTACAGCAATTTGCACATCTTAGTCTACATCTGCACTAGGTAACTGAGCAGTTGCAGGCCATGCTCTGTCCCCAAGTCCAGCTGCCACGTTCAGTCCCCAGCCAGACCCTAAGCTTTCTTAGCCTCCAGAATTGGCTGATGATACCCATACTTCCCTTTGGCAGTTTTTGGTCTATGCTGGCTCCTGAGTCATGCCTGGGAGTTGTTTGGCTGAGTGCAAGTTGGCCTGGGCCAAAATTATGCAAGGGCTCACATTAACAATAATTCAAACGGCCAAGTCTCAGCACCTGTACCATAAACAGTGTCAGTTTTTAAAGACTTAATTCTCTAGGTTGATGTGCAAAAGAGGATGAGCTGTCCATTTTACCACTTGAAAGAGAGAGGCATCTACTGTAAACAATGCTAAGTGAAAAACAAGTTCACCCACCACACAAAACTTATAGAGGAATCCCTGCTAACTGGTTGTGTGTGGGGGGGGAGGGTGTGTGGTTTTTTTAAGCAAACAGATATGCATTGGTAAGAGCGTCTCTGCAAATATTGCCCTTTTGGAATTTTTTTAAAATTTTTCTTTATCTTGCTCCACCTTGCTGATTTATTCTATCTATAGAACACTGCTTGAATTAGGAACACAGTATTGTTAATATCCAGATTATGTGATTATTCAGGTTGCTCAAAATACACAGAAAGTGACCTACAGGGAGACACCTGTAAACTAAATGAGATAAACAAAAGGTTATTTCAAGGTTTCTCATACCAGCAAAAGTGAATGCTAGGGGGAAAATATGGAAAATCGTGTTATTGAGACATCATTATATTTCCACATTGCTGGTAAACTGACAGGGGGATGATAAAGAAGGAAATTTAGCAAACCTCATCATGTTTTGGGAGACATTATTAAATTAAGCTGCAACTTGAGCAATAATTAATTAATGTAATGCGGATGATATAGGGTGGAGATCTCAAAACAACTCAGCATCAGCCTGACTTTGTTCTGACTGAAGTAAAATTGACTTGTTCCCAGTGACGTCAATGGGAGTAGAGCTAGATCACTATTAAGTATTTCTGACAACCCAATCTTTAATATGCGTTGGCCCAAATTGTCAAGAATCATCTGTGGGTTTGGGTGCCCAACATAAAGCACCATAGTAAGGTCCTTCTTCTGAGAGAGGTGTTCAGCATTAAGATTACCTTGTTTAGTAGAAGTCTGGTAACCAAAAATCACAAATCAAATTTAAACAGTTATAATTTAATAAAGTAGCTGCTATAGTGTCTCCCAGTATCTGGGATAAACTGAAATTATATTTGTGTTCAGTTCAAGGAACTGAAGTGTTTTGATTTTCAATAGCCTTCAACAATGTATTTTGTTCTGATTCTTTCATTTCTCTCATGGAAAATTACAATTTCTGCAGAAATTGCCTTTTCTTTTGAAGTTATTTTTCTTAGCAAAATTCCCAAGCAGCTCTGTTAATTAGACATGCTCAATCACACCAAGGAATATCAGCATGTATTACAAGTGCCCTTGAAGTCAACATGGAGAGTAAGTTATTTTTTAAAGTAAGTAAATGTTTTGTTCCTTTCTTTGCAGTGACATTCAATATATACCAGATAGCCACCAGCTTCAGGGGCAGATAGGATTCCCTCCCTACATGTTATCCAGCCATAGCAAATCTCTCCCTCCCAGTTTCTTCAGACTTCCCCTTTCAATTTCAGAAAAACCCTCAGTTTGACTTGCACTGCATTCTCATCCAGTGTAAATGGAATAATCAAACCATGACCATGTGTAAAATATCCTGTTTACTGTTTTCATTTGGAATCTGTGCTCTACTGCAAGGTCCCACTGACTTCTCCTGGCAGTCACAGGAATAGATACGCAAATGAAGCAAGGTGCACTGCACCATTCTTCACAGGGGCTTTGAAAAATAAAACCATACACACCAGCATTTACATCTCTTCAAAAGGTAGAGAAAAATACCTCTTTTAGTCCTTCTTCAGACTTCCAATTCAATGCAAGATCCATCCAAAACTTAAAACATCAAGCCATAACCATGAAATAATGATTATGTTACGCAGTTGATGCCCACTCAATAGTGTTCTCTCACGTGAAACACAAGTTTCAAGAGAGGAGATGCATTTGCAATGGGGGGGATTCCACTGCTCTTCTGACAGCCTAGCAATCAAACATGGAAGCTTTTATCCTACCTACTGAATTTGTTACCCTTACTTTTAGCTGTATTTAAGCTTTGTTCTTACTTGGATAAGCAAACAAGCTACTGATGTGACAACATGTGTCCTAACCCTGTGACACTTCTAAATGCAAGTCACACAACATGTATTATAGGTGCAAGATTGATAAGATTGTCTCTGGATATTTTTGTGGCTCTTACAGGGCCCCACAAAAAGGTTTTTGATCTTTCCAAAAAGCAGCTTTATCTACAAAGCATGTAGCAGCTCAAACAGCAGAGGGTGCTTTGTAAGCAAATACAAAACACTTGATCTAAAATTATTGCTGTAGATAGATCCTGCAGCTGTGCAGATGCTTTACTACCAGCTCTATTCATGCAGTGGCAGATTCAATGGCTTGTTCCTTATTAGAATTGTTTCAGATGCTCCAGTAAATCTCCTGTGAAAACCATCCCCAAAATTCTACATATAGGGGATAAAAACCAGAGATGTTTAATCATGGAGCTCTGTGTTTTTAAATAAGGTGAACAGTATGCAATGAAATAATGCATTATTCATAGATTCATACTGTTTCAAAAGCTTAATAAAGAATTTGATTAATAGTCCAGGCACATGTCCTGCATATTTATACCCTGGTATGCATACAAATGTAATGTATAACATTAGATACTTGTAATATCTGCTTGTCTTTTATGCTTTTTAAGCACTTACGATGCAGAGCAGTTGAGTCAAATCGCAAAACAAAGCCAAGCACACCAAATTGTTATCATTCTGCAAAGCGGGTGGGTGGTCATCCTTCACAAGGAACTCTATTTCACCACCATTGTGCTGATTTGGAACAGTCTGGGGAAAAAAATGCTTGCATGGCCAGAGCTGCATATTATGAATGAGCTGTGATCATAGGATACCCTCTAAAGTATAGAAATGAATCTTCATGCAAAATGAAAAAGGTTGGTCTGCTCTGCACATCACAAAAGTATTTAATCTTACTGGCAATCTGCTGCCACGTAAGGCATTCAGCTACTCTGGGTGAAGAAAGAATAGACTTGTTCCTAGGAAGTTGTGAGCTTTTGAGACAGTTGTGTAGGTATTCAGTAATAATCTATACATACTAAGGAGTGCTGTATGGAACAAGAACTAAAGCTATGTGTTCTCCACAGGAACCTTGGGACTGATATTACCCCCAGTGTCATAAATGTGCTGCTCTATGTTAGCAGCAAATCATAGTTTTGAGGAAACTCTTTAAAGAGAGGGAGGTTTTTGGAATGCAAGTTTACAATATCTTACAATATTTGCTGCTGCCCATTAATCTGAATTCCGCACACTTCTTTCATATATAGCTGACAAGGTCTTCTTTTTTATAAGCCTCCTTTGAGTTAATTTGCATTTTTACCTTTTTTCTTTCTTTGCAAGATTCACTTACCCCTCTTTAATATTGCCGTAGACTGTTTCCATTGCATCTCTTTTCCAAGAGGGCAAAGGGAAGTTCAGTACTGAGCAGAAAAGAATGGCAGTGTTTTCAGGCATGGAGATAAACCGTCGGGAAATGGAGGACATGGTGAGGGAATCATTAGATTTTTAGTAGTAACATTTCTTGCAACTCTGCAATTACAGCTTTGAAACTATGATGACTTTCACCAGCTGAAGATCTCATCCGGAAAGCTTTTGAAGGAAACGTGGAAGAAACTAGGTTTTGGGCCCACCCATTCAACTTGTTAGGGTGGCAGAAGTGATGGATGGTATGCTGAGTAAAGAGCTTGAAAGCAAGGAAAAACAGAAGACATCAGAGACATGGAGAAGCCTGGTTCAAAAGCATCACTACAGAGTTGAATCACATGAATAGGAAAGATTGGAATAGGAAAGAAGAACAAAGGTGCTGAGGCAGAAGTACTGTCTGGCACAGTCCTCAGAACAGCGTCAGGGAGATTCACTCAGGATGTAATCGGAGAAAAACTGTTACTGATGTAGAAAGAACACCACAGAGTACAGAGAAATCCTGGGAGGTGAGTTCTCTCACGTCCAAACCTTTTAAACTAAAGACTTCACTACCGTCTCACATTCAGATTTCTCTTAAACTTCTGCTTGCAAGATCTTTTTCTGCAACTGAATTTCCACTGAGTTGCAGCTTAATCTATATATGCCATGACCACATCATGAGCCTTAGTTCAAAGACAGCAGTTCAGGGCTAAAGTGGACCATGTAGATCACCATGTTTAACTTCTATCAGCAACACAACCTCAGCAGAACAGGTCTGAATTCCCAACTATATCTTTTTTTTTTTTTTAGAAGTGGCAATAAATATCTTCAAGTCCCTAACTTAAGTTATTCCACTGATTACTTCTCATGAATAAAACTTTGTTACACTTTTGTAGTCTGAACTTGTCATTTTTTTCCTGTCATCTATTGCCAGAAATCTCTTCCATATTAGGTCCTCATAAGACACAATGAAGACACTTTTTTTTTTAAACAAGAGAAGCAAGAGATGTAAAACTTCCATTGTAGACATCTTTCATACATAAAAAACATTTACAGCTCTTTTCAGCTACTTCTGGTTAAATATAAGTTTTGAGAAATTGATGAAGCACTGGCTGCAGTACTGCACCAATAACATTTCTTTATTCTTATTCCAAGTCCTCTCATTCTTACACTCCAAAATGTCAGCATACATTGAGGGGTTCATATCCAATGGCTACAGCTCCTAAAGTCTTTTGAGGTTTGCTGCCTACCAGGATTCCACCTCCCATTGTAGAGCCATGACCTACTCTTTACAAACACCTTTCCTGGGGAAAAAAAAACAAAACCAAAACTTTCGTTAGTATGAGGGGGCCAAAGAAGAAGGAAGGACTAGAGCAGGAAAATTTACTCATTAGATTGTTAAATTTAAAAAATCAGGATAGTGACTAGATTATAGTAACAAGGAGAGAACGGAGTAATGAGGCATCTTCTGCACTGGCCTCCAGAGGACACGAGTGATGGAAAAGGAGACGTTGTAGAAAGTGGTCTTTCTTACAAACAGAAAGAAAAGGCAATATATAGGTTTGCCCTGTTGGTAGACAGGGTGAAAAAGTGATACATAGCACATCTACATTAGAGATGAACAGTGAGTACCAAAACTTGGGGAAGTTTCAAAGGGAGCGAGCACTCCAGACTAAAATGAGAGGGAGGATCTAGCATTGAACTTATACTGTGGTGCTGGAAGGGCATCAACAGAAATACAATGAATAAAAAGGATGAATTGCAGTAAAGAGATATTACAGCTTTGAAAAATACTGGGACTGAGCAGGAGGAAAGGCAAGGAGAAGAGCTAGGGAGATAAGTCATGACATGGATGGTAAAGGGAGGGGGGAAGCAGTGGGACACAAAGGCAGAGGAAAAAGCTTGTTATGGCAGGAGTCACCAGATGGCATTGTTACACATAGTCTTAAAGGTTATTTTCTTTGGCATGTAAGCAAGTTTTTGTTTCAGGAAAAAAATGCTGGTTTTTAACTGTTATAAATGTCTACATAAGGAGTCATAACAAGCACTGGAGCTAGAGACAATGTTAGAGATGGAAACTCTGGAGGAACTAGACAGGAAGATTTGATTTTGAAGTGAAAAAAGAAAGATTACTAGCTCTTCATGGGTGACTTTCTTGATCCATGACTGATACATAGGCAGAAGAACTGAGCTGGAACTACAAGAAAATCCTAATTTTTTTTCCTTTTAAAGTAGTGAGATAATCTATAAGGCCCTGACAGCTCCTATCCTTCAGTAGAAATGCAATCTGATGATATCAGGAAGGACGTAAGGTCTGAAGACAAGAATCAAGTAAATGGAGGAGAAGAGTATGAAGTGGAAAAATAGCAACACTGGAAAAGAACAGAGGAAACATTAGATACTATCAATGGGTAGTGAAGCATATCTGCAAGTCAAGGCAGTCAATAGAACAGCAAACACAGAACAATGAAAACGGCTCAAAATACCATGCAGAAGTCACATGCAGCCAAAATAAGGTAGGTACAACATTAGAGTGTTGTTTCAGTCTGTTTTAAAAGTGCTACTATATTTAAATAACACAAGCTGCACTAGAAATGAGGACTGCAGGAGAAGGGAATTGCTGGGGGCAGTGAAAGACTGGTGCAAGCAACATCTGCAACACCCACTACTTTCATTGCTGCTGAATGGCAGGATTTTGCTTCTATAACACAAACAAAAACTATTCAGTTTAATACCATTTCTCTCTTGTTTTCAAGCCTATTTCAGAGCTTCCAGCTTCTTAAGTTCTTGTGCATAGTCCAGTGATAGATTTGAATTCTGTAAACTAAAAAAAAAAAAAAAAAAAGGCTTTTAAATGACTGTCCTCTTGCCAGAGAGCAAAATCCCTAATGAAGTCCAAGAGACAGTCTCCAAGGCATGCTGCTTACTATTCAGAAAGGAAGCTGGGGAGAGAGGATGTAAACAAGAG
Source organism: Phalacrocorax carbo (assembly GCF_963921805.1). Lineage (NCBI taxonomy): Eukaryota > Metazoa > Chordata > Aves > Suliformes > Phalacrocoracidae > Phalacrocorax > Phalacrocorax carbo. The sequence continues at coordinate 114,258,724 of NC_087515.1, forward strand.
CATTCCCACCCTTCTCTGGGCAGAACATGCACCGTGCATTCATTCCAGATTTCCCTCCTTCCCATGGCCTGACCTTTATGACAAAACAAAAGCTTAAGATTTCTTCACAGTCTTGGCTGCTCAGGGAGCTTCCCAGAGAAGCTTATCTGTTACAGTGTAAGACTATCTAGCAGAGAACACACTTCAAGCACCTGTACATTCTAATATAATAAAAGTAAACTCCACTTACTTGCTTACGGGAAATCTTGGTCCCTCTGAAATCAGACCTCTGCCTTCCTTCTCTCAATGGGAAGCCTCTGCTCTGAGCTTGAGCTGCAGCACAGAGTCATCCCACATGCCTGCAGCTCTGTAGCCTGTCCTTTCCTTACAATAAAACTGACTGAGAACCCAAAGGCTGATTGCTACCAGGGCCAGCTAAGCTGAGCTCTACAGCTAGCTGGGTAGCAGCTTTCCAAGGTGATGTCCTGGAGCAGACTGTGCAGTATGTATACACCTAACTCCATGGGCTGTGGAGACAGCCCAGAGTTCCCTTGGCAGCACTTGTTCTCCCACTGTGGCCTATATGATAGGGGTCATTCAGCCCACTAAGGCTCAAGTCACTCTTACCTTAAGGCTTTCAACCTACAAACATAGCACAGCAGGGAAAAAAGTAGCAAGTAGTTGAAAATAGGGTAAAAGAATAGGAAGAAAGGGGAAGCCTTAAAGAGTTCAGAGTATCAAAGTTGGAGATACTGAGCCTTTGGAAGATGAAAATAAGCTTGCTCAGGAGAGAAAGACCATGCAGACTCCCCTTGACAGGGTGGGCTGCTCTCCGGTGAGATGGGCTACCTTCGCTGTGGTCCCACAGTGCTCTCCTTCTCAACTTCTCCTGTTAAAAGTAGGTAGGGCTTTTCTGTGCTCTGCTAGACCTTATAACCAGCTTCATACTGCTTTCCTGTCCTCAGTCCTATTCTTCTTGCACACTGAACTTTTTAGGGACATATGCAGCCCTTTGGAAATCCAGGACCCAACCCAGACTAATCCTAGCTCGTTTCAGAGCCCTCTTTTTGGCTTTTCAGCTGTGCCTAGCCCTCCTTCCCACTCTACTCTAGGAGTCCTTCCAGAACTACCTGCTCTTAGGAGGGCCATGTTTTTAAATAGCATTAGCTATTTTCAGCTAATCAGGGCCTGCTCTACTTAAAAGCATATTACACCTGCTGGTATTTAAAGTAACTTTAAAAAAGGAAATAAAGCACTGATACATGTCTCTGCCCATCTGTTCTCACCTCCACATGGACTCATGGACCATTTAGCATCTCTTTCTGACATAACAAGTAAGAAGTTATCTTGTTAGGACAGAAGATTAAAAGGATCTGGATCATACTTGGAAGACCTCTTTGAAAGGACAACATTTTAAACACTAAACAGAACAGGTCGGTCAGCAGAATTTGTGTGCAGCAGTTTATATTTCTGTAAGAGTACTTTCCTAGGTCTGGATTCCATCGCTTCATCTTTTTGTTCTGTTTGGTTTAGCTGATCCCAGTTACATAACTGTTCTTTTTAGTCAGTAAACTTAAAGGTCAGTAAAACATAACGTCAAAATCAGGATTATATCATGTGAAGGGGCAACATAACAAACTAATGTGCTTTGAGCTGGTGAGCCCATGTGATGTAGCTGACTAGTTCCTCCCCACTTCCTATCTGTAATTGTCCTGTGACTTGCATCTCACTGATACAAGCCAGAAGAGAGGCATCTGTGACACCACTCAGCTTTAATGCTTTGACATGTCAAAGGAATGTCTTTCAGATTACTGGAAACTGGGGAAGCAGGGTATGTAAAATACAAGGGAAATACAAGGAGCAATGGTTGCTAGGAAATTCAGCAGTCAACAGGCATGGTCATGCTCATTCAGCCCTCAAAAATGTATCTGAATGAAGTGCTGGATCTCTTCCAAACTAAAGTAATAGTAACAAGGTAGTACAAGTATACACCTCCTATACACTGTCGAGACCACTTCCACTGTATATGTTCCAGGATGTGCAAGCACAAAAAAAGCCAACTGTATATTTTTAAAGAAGTAAAACAGTGAAAAGTCAGTGAAAAACCTCCCAGGTAGCACGATAAACTCTCAAATTCTCTAGGCAAATGATACAATTTCAAAAAGAAAATCTGCAAAAAATGATGCTCTGTGTGAATTTAAGAATCTTCACCTGAAAGGAAAAGTATCAGGCTATGGGTAATTTACCAGTTCTTCAAGAGGATCAATCCCATATCTCGTGCATTTTCATACAGGAAAATATACATTGGCTTATGAAAAAGAGATACCTATTGTTTTAAGTAGCATGTTGCTACTTCTGCTGTTCACCTCTAGTCACCTGTAAGTTTAGTCTCCGTTCACCTTAATTTTGGCACATGCCTTTCAGACTTCTTAGAGTTCACTGGAATTTGCCTATGTGTTTAAAAGTTTTGTAATATTAACAAATAAATCAGATTAGAGAGCCTTAATTTCTTTCTATGGGTCTTATAGTTCTAGACTTATTAGTAACAACTCATTCATTTGTCATTGACATTTCAGAGATAGCCATGAGCAAACATAAGCACAGGAAAATGAGACTTAAAAGACAGATGGAGAAGAGATCTTGAACAGACAGAACTGTAAAGATAAACCCGGTCGCTATCATTGCTGCTCACTTACTTTTTTTGGTAAAAATACCAGAACAATTTTTCCACAGGTAAAGCAGCATTCATCTTCCAGCATAGACACAACACTGTCACATTACTGTTAATCTAGGCTAACATCACACTTGTTATCTTTCATGAAAGTTTGTCTGTGACTTTGTCCACGGAAGGGCACATTCCAAAGAGCCTCAGTTTTGCATGTATTAAGGACAAATTCATAGCAAATTAAATCCTATTTTAACCTCGTACATGAGGGGACAGAATTACGGCTCTTCCAAAATGGGACAGAGTTTTGGCTGAGTATGATTTCCAAGTTCCTGACTTAAAGCTAAGACAAATCATCTGATGGTAGGCTTATTTTGTTATTTGTTTCGGTGTGCAATCTAATATTTGCTTAGTCTAATGATTTTAAAAGCTATAATGCATTCTCTGCCTGTGAAATTTTTAATGAATCAGCCCCAGATCGTAGCTCTTGTTTTTGTTCTCTCTTATCAGGTGAGAGATGGAGTCCATGGAGGGAGATGATGACAATAAGCTCTCTAGAACATACCAAGTTGGGTGATTCAGCAGAGTGTCTCCACACACTGTAATTAAAAGGCAGGCAGACACACATTTTCAATAATGTGAAGGAAAGTGTTTTCTAATTGCTGGGTTTTTTCCAACTGAAATACACTTGTTTAACCTATAGTGCAATCCATCCCTTCCTACCATTATGTGTCATCAGTGAATCTGAAGGTTTATTCAAACTGTGCTATACTCCCCCGACCATTTCATACAGGGAAGCTTTAAAGCACGTGTTAGCATTCTGCAGAATTGTCTCAGACAGCCTATACAGGTATTTTCAATATCTTTACTAAAAATTCTAAAGGGATGGACAAATCCATTTGAAATCAGGTCTGAGAGCATTTAATGGTTATAGATGAGAATCATGCTATCATCAAGTTCTATGCGGAATATATGCATCTATTTACACCTCTCTATGTAGGCGGAGTGGTTTGTTCTCACATACCCTAGCAATGATACATTTACATACAGAGCCTACTCACAGTCCATATCAACTCTGAAGCATTTGGCACCATGTTACTTTATATTTAATGTTAACACTTATGTTAAGGAAGAGTATACCATGAATACAGAACAGTAGTGTAAAAGCATTGCTTTCTTTCAGTTTCTCTCTGTTTCTAGCTTGCTGTCACCATATTATTCTGTGCAACACAACTCTAATTTATATTAAATTTTAACTTTTCTTTCTATAGAGCATAATTAAGTATTGCTTTTATTTTGCTGATTCCCAATGATCCACTTGCTGTTTAGTCCTGGGAAGATGTCATCACTGTGTGAAGTTTTCTTTTTTTTCATTCGCTAGTATTTGTACATGTTAATACATTTAGGTTTGGCCTTGGTCTAATGTTCCAGAGCACATATTTCACGACCTTTGCTGAAGCAATTATGTTAGCTAAATTAACTGAAGAACCCTTGTTCTGCTCCTGATTCAGAGGGTCTTGAATTTTCCACCACTTTTCAGTGAAGACCCACAACACAGTTTCTAGATTGAGATTAGGACCCGAAATTAAATCAGAAAAGGGCAGTCAGCACAAGGAGATGTACATAATTTTATTGTGTTTTTTTTTTCTTCCTCTCAAGTATAAAAACACATTCCTTTTAAACAAAGGTATTCTTCCAGCTGTAACTTAAAACCTGTAGAATAACCACACATAGTCAAAAAAGGAAAAGGTTGAAGAGGAGGAAGACAGTTCAATACTGGCATTTTGACCTACATTGATAGTACTTAGGTGTCAACAATAGCCTAACAGAGGCTCCTATTTTTTGAATACTTTTCTTAAAGATGATTTTACTAAGGAAAACATGATGGAGCTTAAAGTCTTAGTAAACCTAATTCCCACTATTAAATATTTTTCCTATGATCAGTGTTGACTGAATAAAGCCCTAGGTTGTGGAGGAACCTGCACAGGAGAAAATTTTGCTGCAGCTCATTTTGTTCCCAACTAATCAGGAGGTAAGATGGCTCATCTGTATGATGAGTCCACTTAGGTAGAGATGTTCAGGTACAGGCTTTTATTGAGAAAGCCCCAGGCTGTGGAGCTGTAACAGGTAGATTAGGTGACCAGAGCTCTGCTTCGTTTCTGGTGCCTACTTAGTTTACAGTCAGCAATAAATATTGAAGATCATCCTGGCAGGTCACACAAATAACCTCAGGCCATATCTACAGTGGGGATTTGTTCTTTTTTTGCAGTCATTGGTAACCATCCCATGGAGCTGCTGCCCCATCACTGTCCTCAGGCTTGACAGACAGGGCTGGCGCATGAACAAAGGTAGCTCACACCAGATGCAGGCAGAAAGAGCAAATCACTGCTTATATATAATGGGTCTGTCTGGGTCTATGTCTACAGCCACAGAGACAAATGACACCCCCTCCATGTGAACAGGGACAGAGACCCAAACTGGATCTCTCTTCTTGTTGACATAGATTTACCTCCTGATTCACAGTTTTCCTGGCAGTTCCTCTGCACACATTTGAAACACCGAGAGTACCTAATTCTAAAAGCAGGCTTAGTCCTGCTCCTAATGAAATCATTAGAAATGTTGCCACTAACGTTGATATGTGCAGGATTGGGCCTGTAGCTACATGCATCATGTTTCCTGAAATATTAGCTAGGCCATGAGTTGCAGAATGCCACACAGCGTCCCTGCCAATCCCTGTCCCTCCAGGAGCTGTTTACATGGAAAAGAAATCAGCCTGGCACCCCTGATATGCCTTGGCTTCCCAGTAGTTAGGGGACTCTGCAGACTTTAATTGAATGAAGTCTATAAATAATTATAATTTCCTGCACTTGGAATTGTAAAGGTAACTTGGAAAGGATTTTGCTTTTGTTTTGAAATTATACTTACCTTCTTCCTGGCTTCTTTAAGAATATCACAGTGAAAAAGCTGAAGTTTTTATTGTGTTTTCAGATCATGATATTTGATAGCTCTTTGCCTTCCTTTATGTACAGGGAAGAATCTCCTGACTGTCTCACAGAATGAACATTAGATCCCACAATTTAGCAGCTAAAGGCTCAACATACCCACTGACTTCCTTCCTCCAAAGCACAACTGAAATAAAATAGATGTGTGGTGAGGAAGGCTTCCTCACTAAAGGTGAGGAAGCAAGAAATCTGCCTGCTACCCTTTCCATTCCTAAATGCATTTGAAAGCACGCCTCCCTTAAACAGTCTTTTCTTCTACCCCATGTGAGCAAGTTAGGTGGAGTAAACATGTCTGTGCAGTGGTAATACAAAGAGAGCCATGTATCATTTCATCCCGAGGGAAGGAGCATCTGGTGCATCACAGATTTGTCAGGAATTAGGTTAGGAGTCACAGTACTATGTTTTTTAATCTTGTTTGACTTAAAACTGTGTTTTGTAATCAGTGTAATAGAAAGGCACCGCTGAGACACAGGGATTAGCTGTAGAGAAGAAAAAGAGTAGTACACACGGTTCTTTGATGTAATTAGAAAGTGCCACTTTAACAGCTCAGAAAGCTGCATATAAAATCTCAGCTTAGCAATCACACTGTCCAGCACTCAAACTTCTTGCAAAGCATTGTTGAAGTCAGACAGAAGCAAATTCTGTGCAATTTAGAAGTGCAATAAAGGATTCAGTACATAATAAATCACAAGAAAGATGGATCATATTGGGTGGCTACAGCTGTCAGTAATGTCAAGCACGTGAGTAGAAAGGAGCATTTAGTAGTGAAAATGAAATGTTTAATAGGGGACGTTTAATGAAAAAATGCCTGTTCTTTAATTAGAGAGACTGGAAGGGAATCAGGGCAAATACTACATATGACTTTAGACTTTACTTTTGTGTGGTATTTTTGAATCCTGGCTTACAAACACAGGCAGAATGATCACGGAGACCTTCCGTCTGTGGAACATAAACTGGGATTTATCACCCTAGAGGAACTGCCACTGTAGAAATGCCTGTTTCAACACTGTTAAAAGCTGAACATATTTGGCAGCTGAGTAAAGCATTAGGAATTCTTTAAAACCCATCTTTTGATCCAAACTTGTGTTGTAAATAACACAGCAGCAGCTGCAAAGGATTCTCAATTTCTACCATTAACGTGGTAGGCAGAGACTTTTCTTTCCCTAAGTACATTTAAAACTTGCTGAGTTGATTCTACAAAGCTTATACACATCCATAAGAGCAAATAAAAGCAAAATATATGCTTTTTATTATTTTTATTATTTTAGTGGATCTGCTCCTACACATACTACACTAGCAAATCCTTCTTAAATTATAGAAGTTTTGCATTAAATTGAGTCACAGAATCAGGGTTAAGTATACACCAAATGATTCCTTTCTGTTGACAGTCAAGTTGCATGCCATCAGCACTCCATGGAAAAAAAAGAAAGTGCCTAATTTGGAGTTTTACAAGTTAAGTTTTAAGGAGAGGACATGGCCTAAAACTCTCCACTTTGTGCCACATAAGCTCTGAGAAATCAGACGGTCTGTCTGAGAAAAGGGCTAATGAGGCTAATTTTGGAAAGCTGCTTTAGGCTGCATCAGAGAGAAAGATCCAGAAGTTCAATTCGAACAGAAAACCTAAGACTGTACTCCCTGAGGTGTGAGCCAGTGATCAGTTCAGCTGTGGCCAGTTCTGTTTCTATCCATGCTGAGCCGCATCTCTTTCTTTCAGTGCTAAGTAACTCAATACCTGGTTCATGACTCAGCCTACGAAGATATACAACTTAGACAAACTCTTTGCTATCTCCTAAGGGATTGCTCTTTCCTTCTAGGAAAGGCAGAGTCTTCACTTTTCCTCAGTAGCTTAGTGTTCAACTAAACAAGCAGAGTTCCTTTCCTCACAAGAAGGAATTGAAACCCACACCATTGCTTACTAGGAGAGGCCACTCACCACCCAACTGCAGACTGCAGTAGTGTGGGTGTAGAGCAGACACCTCTCCCCTCATCAGTTTGATACCCCAGTGGGCCTGTATCCTTTAAAGATAATTGGGAAAAGTTACTTGCCAGTGCGAAGACATGAACTTAGTTCTTATTCCAAAAATATGAAAACGTGCTTGGAGCAAGGAGTACAACCCAGGTTGCCTCCATTTTTACAGGAACCCAGGCTGTATACACTTGGAGAAGCTGACTCCACTGAACACAGGAAGATCATTTTTTTCACCTAAGCTGTCTTCCACCTTTTCTTTTTCACGGTCAGGCGATGATCGCTACTTCATAGTCCTTGAAACCTCTAGGAATCAACCATTTCAGACATTAAACTTGCCCCCTCCCCTTTTCACAAGCCAATAGTTTTGCTTATAACGTAAACCTTTTTAACTCTCAGGAACATCAAATTACCTCATAAAGCATGAGGCTTTGGGTGGAATGCCTGCAGGCACCCTCCTGGCAAGGCTGAGTGCTTCCCAGGCCCAGTAATGAGGACAGCCCAGTACAATAATATGCTAAAACCATACAGGAAATGTAATTGCGGTTAAGAAAGGTTTACCCTACTCCTGGCAGCAACAAAAGGTGAAATAGACCCCATTTTGTTTCTGCAGAAATTCAAAGACTGCCTACAGACAGAATGATGGGTCTCAGCAGAGAATTGATGGGAGCTGTGAATCTAGAAAGATATATAAGGCGGAGTTTGATTTTCTTCTCTTCTGAGTCTCTGGGAACAAAGTAATCAGAAAGTTTTTGGTATATTTAAGCCAACAAATAACAAGATGTCTTCTTTTTCCTTTGATCTGTCACAAAAACCTTGACCTTTTTAAAATTTGCCAACACAAACACCTTATTCTAATGCTGGCTTCTATGATTTTATCCTGAACTCTCACTACCCAATAAAGCCAACTTTCACCTGTTACATGACTATTTTGTAGCACATGTACCTTGCCAGCTTAATCCAGAGTAACATTAAGGTAGTCGGGGTGGATGGCTTATTCATTAGTAGAAAAGGTTTATATATATACATTAATACGTATTTATATGTATATTTTTATATTTTATATATATATGTATATAAATAAAAGCTGTTTCAGGTCCATTCTGAGCATTTGAAAACTTACGTCATTCAAATGGGTGTCTAAAATCTAGATCTCAATGAACAAGCTCCATGTAACAAAAATACCTTTTTGTCAGGAGCAAAGGCTAGACATGGTGCATCACCTGGTCTGGTTGCCACCAGTGGACAGAGCTGAGGTATATGTTAGACTGGTGGATCCAGTCAGAGAAGCTAGTATTATTTTTCCAGTAACATTGTTGTTGACACAGACTGCCACTCAAGAGCACTATATGCACAAAATTAAAGGCAAGGAATATCCTGTAACCTACTTAAACATGAGATACCACAACACTTATCCCTTGACCTTTCTGATTCTCAGCTGGAGATCAGAGAGGTCACCCTTCCCATTTCCTTCTCTTTCAAGGTAAATACAATGAGGCGATGCCAGTTTTTACCTGATGGGGATTTGGCTCGCTGAATATGAGACTAATAGCTTCAGAAAACACTTGAGCCTTGGCAGCGATAGTAAATACTGTTTCATGTTAGTTATGTATACCTCACACACTTAGCTCTAACTTACTGTAAATAGAATGAAGAGTGCCTTGTTGCTGAATAATTTATTACACATTAAATATGGCCCAAGGCAATAGAGTTTTCAAGTTCCACAAAGGCCTTATATATTTCCTGCTGTTATAATTATGTAAAGGAAATACTGACAGTCTGAATTATGAAATATAGATTATCCATTCAGCAACAGTTCAAAGATATATTGTGTGTGAGGGTAGTGAGAACAGACAGGGGATTTCAGACATTATGTGTACTCTTATGGCAGGTACAGTATCTGTTTAAATACCTCCTTGCTGTGTAGCAAAGCTGCAGAACATGAAGAGACCTTCAGTTACCCCAACAAATGGGCATGGCTAACACTATTGACTCATATCCCCTTAGAGCCACATTTTTTTCTCTTTCCTTTGTTTCCCTGTCTCACTTTATGCTTCTTTTCATGTTTAATGAGACTTAGAAATACCTTTACTTCACTGAGCATCTTTCATCCAAGCAGCTCAAAGAATTAAGGCTCACAACACCTCTGTGAGGAAAGCAAGAGGTACCCAGAGATTATTTTCACCTACAATAAGGTGTGTGTATCTCTGAAGTGGAGGGTAGTAACACTTCTGAGAAGCAATGTATCTCAAGATTACTTTTGAACAGCATATTACATTGATGTAGTCCTGCAAGGTGCTTCATGACAGATCCTCAGACAAGAAAAATACTCAATACCTGTGCTTAAATTAGATCTGTAGATTTGTTGGAGCTACTCATTCTTAAAATGTCAGGTGATTAAAAGTTTTACTTCTATACCTCAAAGAACCAAACATTTCAGGAAATCAGGATCAACGGATTCTGAAGTCTTAGTGAGACCTGAAGAAAATACCACTTGACATGGGAAGGTTTTCAGCTATGGACAAATTTTAAGAAGGGTACTTTGCAAATCTGCAATGACTTCCATCAGAGTTCAATATGCCTTATAAAATTTATGAAGCACATTATCTCTGTTCTACAAATGAGGAAGCTATGCACAAACAGATGATGTGATTTCCAAAGCTTGACAGCAAACGAGCATGGTAAAAACAAGAACACCCTGCTGGCTTCCTGGGCTCTACTTTTCACATTGAGTTGTACTTCATCTCATATACTCATATACTAGAGAGACTTATGTGCTCCCTTTTGAATCTAGACAAAGATATCCATTCATCTTAATGCTGGAGACTCTGATCTGGGATTTTAAAAAAAAAAAAAGCCATCAGGTGGGAGACAAAGATATTTTGAAAAAGATATTTTCCTCTTGATTATTCAGAAGTGATTTTCTTATGTGTTGATGTTTCTTTTTTTAAAAAAGATATTTAATGAAAGGTTTTCAGAAAAACCACACCATTGGTAGGAAGTTTGCTAAGTTTTCTAGACCCTCTCTAAATATTCCTGGCCAAATGGAATTACAAAACTTTCCTATGACACTTTTGAGTAATATAACATGATATGTAGGGAGATGATGCATCATAAGATTTCTGTATTTCAGAGGATGGAAAAATAAATACTTTGACAATCAATGAGATGTCAACCAACATTTTAACACAAAAGCTACTTGTGCTGAGTGACATCCATTATGTGAATGACAGATCAGATGCCATATATATAACCTTAGTCATGCAGTCATGGAACTTCACCCTCACTATAACGCTATATGAAAGGAAAACAGACCGAGAAAGCAATTCCAACTGTTATACTGAGGGTAGGTTGGATTAAGTTTAACTGAATCAGAATTGCACTGCAGTCACTTGGAGGAGAGAGTGAGAGAAGGCATTCTTGGCACCTGCGAAAAATAACAAAACAAGTGTGATTTGACTAAATGGCAGATTTAGGGAAGGGGGCTTGATTTGCCCATATAGACTCTCTGCTATTCCTTGTACTTAGGATTATGATTGAGTATTTAATTATATTGATCATCTACTATTTTTTTTATTTCTGCAGAATCACTGCCTCATTTAGTGGGTGGTACACAGTAAACAAGGCAGCTGTTCAATATTCCTTTTTATCCACTTTATTCACTGTGTGTGGTCTCATGCCTTATTTAGTTCACACAATCCAAAATCGGCCCTGGGTCTGGAATTATTCACCAAATAGTATGTGATTATGCAATTAAAGACTGTATCAAAATACACAAAAGGGTAGAATTAGAATTGCATACAGCTGAATTTGAGTTAGTTGAACTCCTTACATTCTGAGTGCTTGATTTTGCCACCTTAATCTTCTTTCAGTAGTTTTGTTTTTCTTTTTGCTAACCTTCTGAGGAAAAGTCTGTGGTGGACCTTTGTAAGCCTCAGTTGCTAGAACTGCAAAGTTGTGGCCTAAATTGTGAATGGTTTGCTGTGTAGAGCTAAAAAGCCTTAATTCTCAGCATATCCGCAGAAAAGACTCAGGACTTTCTCCGCTGGGTCATTGCCTGATGTGGCAGTATCATTCTTTCCTATGCCATTCTCCTAATGAAGCCTCCTGAGAAACAACCTCACCTTTGCCAGAGGAGTAAAAAAAGGCTCATTGTAGCTCCTACCTAATATAACACTGTGCCTTAAGCAAGGAAACCCACAAGGGTCTGGAGAGAGGCGACACATTCCGTTCACCTTGCCATGGCCAGATGGGGATGCTTTTGAGTACGATGACATCCCTGATCACAAACTACAGACTGTGTTTGTGGCTTTCCGGGGACATCACTTCTTCCTCGCTCAGCAAACAAAGGGTATAAGATGGCCCTCTATAATAAAAGACAGATCCTGTCACCTACTTAATTTCCCCTGTGGTTTTCACATGTTTTGGCCTTATTCACATGTATAAGGGATCTCAGTGTTAGCAAGGCTGTTTTTTCACGCTACTTTTTTTTCCCCCCTTCATTTAATCCAAGTCTAATTATACCCAAGTATGTCTAATTATATCCCTAATAGCAGGCTAAATAATTTCCAACCCTTCTTGGCTTTTACCCTGTTCAAATATTTAAAACCAGGGCCAGAATCTCCTCTCATTTCTATTGGGCTATGTCAGAGAGTAAAATTTAGCTTAGACCAGTGGAGCTGCAGACTCATGGTAGTGGCAACGCAGTGTGAGAAGAGGGCAGTGTCTCATACTCCAGGATAATCCTAGGATACAATCACTTTGGTAATTTGGCGTAAATAGATTTAATTTGGCAATTTTCTATAAACCAAATTTCTGAGGCTATGTGAGGTCTGGGAGAGAGGAGGTGGAAGGGAGCAGGAAGATTAACTCATCAAAGAGTAAACTGATTATTTTGTATTTCAAGCGCAGAGAGGGCTCCAAGCGCACACTTAGAAGCACTAGGTTGTGGGCACCACAAAGGGCTAACTGTTAATTATTGTCACGTACGTTGTGTGGATTGTTAAATGACAATTACCCTTACACTAGGGTACAGCTGGAAATGTCACCCTTGTTCTTGCTTTACATGACCTAGTGCAAGACACAGATGAACATTTATTTAACTTGTGTAAAGTAGTCTGTGTGCTGGCTGCTGCTCACAGTTTTTTTCCTCTTTATGTTGGCTGTCTTCCTATGTGCATTGCAAAATAGTGTCCTCCATTTACCACCACTGCCTCCTCTTCCTCCTGTTCCACCTCAAGCTATGAATGAAGAAAGGCAGCTGGGTTTTCTGCCACTTTACGCATTTCACAACTGTGTAAATTTGCTCCAAGCCCACCCACCCAAGACCACACCTCCACAGTAGCCTGGACCTGTTCCCACAGAAGGAAGCTTAAGTAATCTTATTGACCAGTATCCAGTACCAAATATCCCATACCAAAACTGAAAAGATAAACTAATACTGAAGGAGTCTTTCTGTTGAATAGGAGCTGAAGTCCTTGTTTTGAACAGCAGAACACCTGAAATTCTTGTTTCCTACTATTGCAGGGGAGGGTTAGCCCACAAATTTAAAAGGAAATTACATCTTTGGAATAGGATGTTGAGGAAAAAATCTATAAAACTAATTTTAGTCAATATCCAAAGATTTCTAGATCTATCATAGGAGTTCCTTTGGAGGTTTCATAAAGATTGGTCTTCAATCATGAATATAACAGACTTGTTGCACAATATAATATGAAAAGTACAGCATTTCCACTTTTGTCTTTGTCTCAGACAGAAATTCCCAAGAATTAGACCAGGTAAATTATTACATGTGTAAATTTAAGTTAATTTTCAAACACAGCTTTTAAAGAATTGTGGAGTTTGTGTCTTTCCTTTTTTAAGTACTTTTATAAGAGGGATTTGTAAGATGGTGTCTTTTTTATATATAGTTCTGTTCCTAAATGACTGTTCTCTGCAGACTTGGAGTTGACTTTTCTTTCACAGAGAATTCCACAAATAACTTACTTCCTTCAAATTAACTGTTCAAATCTCATGGTCTTCCAGGGGAATGAGGCTGCAGAGTTGACAGTAGCAAATGTTATTCTTCAAAAATGCCTTTTTCTTCATTCCCCTTATCCCCAATTTCTGAAAACACTGCACCTTTGGAAAATATGGTAGCCCAAATATGTAAATATATACATATATTTACGTATAGAATAGATAAATATATAGAAATATAAATATATAGAAACACACAACTATGACATCTGATTATAATGGAATTTGCTATATGAGGAAAAAAAACGCAATGCATTTTTAAAAATTACTTGCATTTTCTTTGAGACTGCAAAGACTACTACATTCTCATCCTAAGCATATTGCTATTTCTTTACATCACCATAACACAGAGCCCAGGGTACGTGGGCGCACTGACAGTGCTAACTTGGCTAGCTGTCTTTTATGTTAACCTCACCTCTGATTTTCAAACATTGTAAGAATTGAGTTTGGAATACCTGTTATTTGTTTGCGTTTTTGTTTCTCTGTATATAGTAAACTTTTATCTAGCATTATGGAGATCTTATCTAGGAATTTCTATAAAATCTCATGATTCTGTTTCACTATCTAACATGTACCTAACATATACTTTTCAAGCACGAAGTCTGGACTGATTCTTTGCTTGAAGGTTTGCTCATGGTTCCACAGCAATTCCAAACTCTGCAAAGGCTAAAACAGATGCTTTAGTCTTTGAGTGAAACCTCTGCAGGTCTGCAGACTAAGTTAGTGACAGCTGATGAACTCCTGATATAACCAGTAGGTTTATATATGCATCATGACAAGCCTTCCAACAACAGAATAGCGTTCCAAAACTTTGGACCCTGCATTAACTTTGCGCTATTTTATTTTCAAAAAAACTTACTGTATTCATTCTGCTCATCTTTTTTACAGTTGGCATGGTAACTGCCTAAAAATGTGCTAGAGGCATTACAGCTCTAAGCTTTTCTTGCAGACTATGATGCTTAATCAAAAAGTTTGCAATACATCCCAGTACTGTAAGTGGTAAAGCTAAAAATATTGCTCTCTTCAGAGCATAAACAACTGCAACATGCTTTCAGAAAGAGTTTGTGCTTACAATGAAACAGAAGAACACCAACACTTCCCCCTTTATCCATTTCTGCACTTCAGCAGCATGCAGCAATCCTGCAAGTATTGAATGTCTGATATTGAGTAAATTTTTGCTTCCCAGCACTGTATTCTTAAGACTGAGGTAAGCATGTAGGCTGGAAGAGTTTGCTCTCTTTAATATGTGACAAAGACGCTATTTTAAGCCATGATACTGCAAATGCATACACATGGAGGGATTTGCACAAAAGCGAATAGTAGCACGGAACTCATGGGGATGACTTCCAATACCAGTAACCTCTACATTCAGCTGGCTACAGAATTTAGGCTCAGCCTTTATAAAGCATACAGGTGGCCAAATATTTTCTTAACAAACTACTGGTATTGTATATATTCAATATTTCTAAGAAGACACAGATGCAAACTTAAAGAGGGAAGACGGGGACTGTGAAAGCTTCACAACACTTGATGCAGAAACTTGTAATGTCAACGGAAGGGCTTAACTGCACATAGCTATCTTCCAGATAAATCTGCATCTGTCTAAAGGACGGTACTGAAACTAGGGCTATCCTAAGAACAAATTGTATGAACATGGAGCATTACTTGCTAGAGATTCCTTATAAGAGGCACAAAGTAGTTCTAGCCTTTGCTCCAGCACACAGGGCAAATACCTCCTCGTAGGGGCAATTGACAGCCTTCACCCAACTTTTTTATGCCTGTCATATGGGTGAAAATTTTACCTATGGAAAATACGTTCCTTTTAGTACTATTATACGTGGATCTCTAAAACGAGGAATCACACCATAGTTTCTTTCTAGAAGATTATGATAGTTTACATTTAGGCACCTTGAATTGGCCTTCATGCTCTCAGTGTGAGGCCAGATGAATCCTGCTACTTAAGCAAACATGCACTTTTAGAAGGTGTGTGCCTGGTTTCTAGGGCTATGGCCCAGCCACGCATTCCTTAGCACACAGCAAAAGTGATATAGGAGTGCTATCCCTCCTAAAATGCTGGTCTTTCTGTTCTCTCTTCTTTCTCTGAGGATTTTCAAACAGGGATATTATGTCTACTCCTGTGTAAGAGGCATGACTACCAGTGCATTGGTGGCAGCAGGGGTAATGATGGTGACAACAAACAATGCTGACTCTGAACTTGTTGCTTAGATTTGATGGAAAATCTATGCTGTAAAGCCTTACAATCTTAATATCTGGCAATCTTGATGTTTTGATGGGAGTCATAGGTGCTCAGAGCTTCTGGGGATCAGGTTTCTCAGTGAGGTGTCACGTATGACTTCAGTCATCTGTATTTGAAAACACTACTTTGAGAGGTTTGGCCTCATCACTCACTCTTGTACACTAATAGGAAAGGTTTTCTGGCTGTCATGTACAGCTCTAATGAGGGTATATGTAAGCCTGTAAAATTTTTTTCTGGTCTCAAGTGTCAATTTAATTGCAACAGAGGAAGGTTGTTTTTATTGTCCCAACAATTTTGGATGCAGTTAGTTACAGTTTCCTTCTTTGTACATCACCAACTTCTTGCAATACCTTTGACAAGATGGGGGCAGAAAAAGGGCCAGATCCATAAGAGTAAACAAGTTCCATCTTCCACAAGCTGAAGTAAAGACACATACATGAGAGTGATGGTCTTGTAGAATACAAACACAGAAGCACCCAAAACCGACACTGTGTTTAGTATGTTTGCTTTTGTTAAGGAAACACCAGGTTCTTGTTTGCAAGAGAAACCTGGATTCAAACATATAAGAGGTAATGATTGTACTGGTGTGACTATATCTGTTTATTCAGGATTGTAGGAATAGGCTTTTAAACAGAATCTTTTTCAATTTTTAAAAAATCTAAGTTTCTTTTAGGAACAACTTTAAGGTATTACTAAGTATTACATTTTCACAAGAAGGTGTAATTCTGCTCTTCATTAAAGCTATAAACCTGCTGAAAAAATATTATTTATTATTTCATAACTTCTTTTACTTTTTAATTTAGTTTTCTAAGGAATAGAGGCCAATGTAACTATGATGCACTTACCTGTTCATCAGTCTCACTATCATTCTATCTGCCTGGCTTCACAAATAGGTTTTGGACCTCTTGAAAAAAATCAGAGAAATAGAAATTTCAAAGTTATCATATTGCTAAAAGTGTTTTGAAAATATGGAACTGTGTAGGACAGAGATATGATGTTAGCTGTCCCCAATGGGAGTGAGCATGCAATGTGAGCTCACACCTGATTGCACATCAGAGCATCCACACAACAAACTGAAGTGTCCCAGACATTAGAAAAATTTCAATGTGAGTTTGTGCCTCAGTGTGGGCAATGCTGGGCAATCTATTTATCAGTTATAATGTCTCACTAGTGTGGTTTCACTGAGTTGTAGCAAGAACCAAGCTGGTCCTGCTATTTTAGTGGAACTCAATTAAGAATTTTACCTGTTTCCTTTTTACTGCCAGAAAATATTCCATAATTATGTAAAGATGCTAATTTTACACCCATTTTGATTGTCTACAACTTTGTCTATGATACATTTCTGTTGCATGAGTGTAACTGACATTGTTTCAGGGCTTTGGGGCTCTCCTGCAACTGCATGTGCTAGCAAAGCCCCATTTTGTTCAATACTCAGGTAGGCTGTCACCCAACACCAAGGGGACACAGGCACCATGCCAACTTTGAGTCCCATCCAGGTGAAGGGTGTGGCTGAACTGAGACTTCAGTTGATGGTTCTGTGATCACCACGGCTTGTAACACCATTAAGTGGAAACTATAAAAAAGGCACTTAAAGTATCCTTTACAAATAGTTCTTCTAAAATCCAGTAGAATATCTATGGAGATATTTTCAAGATGTTGGGCTTCTGCTCCTACTGGGAGAGGCAACATTTCAGTTTGGAAAGAAGCAGGGACCAGATTGGAGTTGTGTTTTTCCAGATCTTGTCCATTTCACTTCAAAACCCCGAGTATAGTGAGGTACTTTTGACCCTTGAGATGAAGGAAGTCTCACCTTAATTAGTGGTCAAATTTTACCAAGAAGCTATTAAAATTATTTCAAGCCAATATTAGAAATACTAAATGTTACAGAAAATTAAGGATAAACCTAGAAGTGGGAACTTATTCTTAGGCCTTATAATGTTTTTAGATATTTCACCATTCCTCACTCTGTGCAGCTACTGTTTCATGAAAATGAGACATGCTTTGCAGTTCAATTGTTCTTTAAGCAGAGAAAGTTCCCAGTAGCGGTGGGTCCAACACAGAGGTTGAATTCAAGGTGGTGGCTCCTCTGACTCAAATGAAACAAGATGCTGGCTCCCAGGACAAGAAGAAAGGTAGTGATTCCTTCTTCCCCAGGACTCTGAGTGACCAACACAAGCCTAAATAATGATAGTGTTGGGATGACAACGCTTTAACACCACTGCCTTTCATTTACATATACGTAAAATACATCTCAAGTAAAACAAAAAACCCAGGATTTTCTAAAGATTTAACTATTATGCTTGTGAATACACATTTTCTATTTTAAATAAAATTTTATGTAAGTAATACATGGGATTCTTTGTCAAGGAGATTGCAGGGGTTATTTTAACTTCTTCCTTACTTTGCAACTCTCCCATGACAATATTCAACTCAATTTATTTGGCTTCTTCAACAGATAAGACTTTCAGGAGCATGACTTTGTGTTAAATGCTACCTGTACCAGGTAGCCAGGAAAGCTTCTCTCCTTCGATGGGTCCGATTCCTGCAAAAGAATTCAAGATACAAACAGCCCCAGACCCTGCAGACCCATAACCAGGTCTACCCTTAACAACATCAATGTGAAGTTACATATGTGAGTAAAATATGTGGATATGGGCCAGGGTAACATCAAGGGACATTTGCCAGATCCTAATTGAGCAAGAAGACAGGGTGTAGACTCTGATCCCATGCTTTGGTATGTTGCTAGGCAAAGGGCAACAGCCCTGCACTATCACTCAACAAGGTGTGCTGTCATTGCACAATAACTCTGTACTGTGCGCCGGAATGATTACAGAGTGCTATTTTCCGTGTATAGAAGATATTTTATTTATATATATTTTATTCTGCTGACATGCAGAGGAAATAGCTGCTTGGTAAATGTCATGTTAGAGTAAGTGTATAGTCTATTTTTAGCTAGACAATAATGTGAAAGGTGCTGTTGTTTATAGGCCACTATGGGTGTGCATGGCCTTACACACAAAGGCTGGATGGAAGACTTAAAAAAACCAATGCCTTGTTTCTGCACTGAGTTGTTGGCATGGAGAATCGTACCTACACATGACACTGAGGAGAGAGGAGTTCAGCGCCTTGCTACCTCCGACACTGAAAGTATACCTATAGCAAAAAATTCCCAACACATTTTGTGACGAAATACAGGATATGTAAAAAGATAAAACTGCTCCTTGGAAAACAATTTCTCATAGGAAGTAGCATGAAATTGTTTTTGGTTTCACAGTTATCTTGTTTGTTTTGCTAATCCTCACAAAGATTAATAAAGGAATGATGAGACAACAGCAAACTGTAAGCACAGGAAGCAACTATTGCCTAAAGCATCTGGATATGATTATGTAAACACGATGTAATAAGAAAGCTGAGAGAGCTAACTTTCGAAATCTCTTTTATTCCCTCGTAAAAAAAACCCTCTCAGAATATTTGCCTTATTCTCCAAGTATTCTGTTAAAGCATTGTCCAAGTTGTTAAAGCATTGCAATTTTCACTGCAAGTTCCTTGCTACTATTGATCAATCTGCCTTAGATTTGATCTTTTATCCAAACTTTTCCCAGCACGTTTTCTGGTATCTGACCCTTTAATTTGAGAGAGAGGTAATTATAATTTGAAAGGGACATTTTGTATCTAACTGCTATACATACTATTTTCCTCCTACCTGCTGGTAAATACAATCAATCTTTTGAAAATTTATTACATGGTAGGGTTTCTTTTTCTCTGTCACTGTAACAGTGACCTCTTTTTAAGAGCAAGCAGTTGAACATTATAAACAGTGAGCAAGGCTAGGCACTCCAGTTGACAACTGGGCTACTCACTAAAATTCCAGAGAGATAAACCTTCTAAGAACACTACTTTATCATATATAAATGTCAGCAATTTTAATATTCTTTCTATTTTTTAGCTTTCTACTCCCTCAGCAATTCCATATTGTAAAGAGTGCTAGCTGTACAGATTAATTTTTTTAGCCCTTTTTTTCAAAGTAAGGACTCCAGTTTTATTAACAAATCAACTTAGATCTGTACTTTGTACAAAATGTATTCTAAACTCATTTTGACCTCTTTGTGGTTCTTCCTCCATAGATAATCATTAGAGAGTTTGTCTGCATAAGGCTCCTGGGGGATTCTGTGGTACTACTGATGGAGACTGATGCAGAGACACCTAAAATATCTAAATTTGATCCTTTCTCCAATCAAGTGATTCAGGTAAACAGAGGCAATAGGAAGAGCTTTGCATCTCCAAAAGCTGACCCACAAAACTCAACATGCTGAAGGAGGCTGTCCAGAGCAAGCCAACAGGCACCCTCACCCATCCTCACCCCGTGGTCACTGGAGCTAGGGGTATATCAGGCATGTGTGCGCAACTCAGCAAGCCTTACATCCTTCAGGCTTTACCTCAGACAAGTTCTTAGACAGCCATAGAAATGTTGCTTTTCATTATGGTTTGTATGCAATCTACTGGTCTGGATGCACACTTGGGAAGGGGGTAGGGGCTGCATTCAGTCTGAAGACGTGCAGACACAAAGGCTTCATAGGTCAGGACAGTGCCATGCTCAGGTCATACACAGCACAAGCTCATCCTCAACCTTCTTTTGAAACCAAGACACTGGAAAACCCCAAATGCAAGTATGGTGGGTTGACCTTGGCTGGACATCAGGTGCCACCAAGCTGCTCTGTCACTGCCCTCTTCAGCAGGACAGGGGATGGGGAGAAAATGAGGTGGGAAAAAAACCTCCTGGGTCAAGGTAAAGGCAGTTTAATAAAAGCAAAAACAAAGGCCATGTCCAGCCACCTACTGGGAAGCAGGGCTTCAGTACACATCGTGGTTGCTCCGGAAGACAAATGTTGTAAGAAACAAATGCCCCTCTCCCCCTTCCTCCTCCTTTCTCCTAGCTTTTATTGTGGAGTGGATGTCATATGGCAAGGAATATCCCTTTGGTCAGTTGGTGTCAGCTGTCCTGGCTATGTTCCCTTCCAAGATCTTGCCCACCCCCAGCTTACTGATGAGGGGAGGAAATGTTGGAGAGACAGCCCCAATATTGTGCCAGCACAGTTTAGCAGTAACGAAAACACTGATGTGTTATCAACACCTTTCTAGCTACCAGTACAAAACACGGTACTATGAGGGCTGCTATGGGAAAAATTAACTCCATCTCAGCCAGACCCAATACAGCAAGAGACATTGACAAAGATGCAGAGGAAGACCAACGACTCAGTAACTTGGACGCTTCATTAAAGCAAGAGAAATATGCACCTAATCTGTCATTTTATACCCATCTAATAATGTAGAATGACTGGAGAGTCCAAAAGGGAGAAGGAGCTGGACAAGTTCCTGTCTGGCACTTCTATAGCATCCCTTGTAATGCACAGAAAGTCCTGCTTAGCCTCAGTAGCTCTTGGCAGAACATGGTCATTGCAGAGCCCTCTTCAGTGAACTTAGGTCTCATCCCTACTAAGCATATGCAAAAGGAGACTATTTTGGTGGTAGGGGGCTAATGATTTGCCCAGGTATGTTTGTTTCACAGGGCCACCAAAAATATTTATCTGGCAGTAGGACAAAAAACCTGCCTCTCTTTTCCTCTGGCTTTTACTGTTTAAGCACAGGGCTGAAAAAGCCTATCAATGGCACGTGAGGCCAAACACAGACTCCATTGTCTTTTTTTTTTTTCCAAAACACCATTTTAGCTGAAATTTTCCAAAAGAAAACACATAAAAAGAGGTTGAGACAGATGTCTGACAGGGGTATTTTCAATTCAGTTGGTCTGAGTCTGATAAGGTTATAAACAACAAAAATCAACGTTCCTCTTGACTAACACAGTTAGTCAACCTTAACGACAGACAGACAGCTAACCTTGCTCATAACTGTAATAAGGAACTACTGAATGCCAGACTATTACAGTTTTGCCCATAATATTAAGTTATAATAGATAATTACAGGTATCAAGATGGGCAGCTGTTTCTCTGAATTAATATTGTCCTTTCTTTTTTTTTTTTTAATTTAGGTAAGGCACCAAAAATGTTAAAGATTTGTAGTCATTCATTCACTCTACAAAGCAGCAGCCTAGCAGTAGGTTCCTGCTCCTAAGCAAACACACATACAGTGTCAGTTTTTAAATTAATTTTATTTTGATGGAAAAAAAGTGATCTTCCATGACACAGAGTTTTGATTGGTAGATTTTCGTTGCAGTTTTTCCTGTTTAATCTCTGGAAGCTGATGTCGCTCATTCCAATTGCCCACAGCATCAGCTTTATTCTCTTGAAAGAACTTGCTCTTTTATTAGTTTTCCCGTAATGTTTTGAGCCCTTATCAGAAATGGTAATCTTCTTAAGGTGTTGGCAGGAGCCATAAAATTCACCAAAAATAAAGCTTGTGTCTAACCAAGTATCCCATTAGCAGGACCACCCAAGAGATCCAGGTTTGTCACAGACACAGTATATTCCTTTATATGATTTTCTAGGATTAGAAAGGAGATTTGGGGTGTTGATTAGTCAGGTTAGAAAAAGGTTATGAAGACTATTCTACCTAAAAAACACAGTCGTTTAGTTGTTTTGGAGCAAATACATTCAGGTCTATTTCTTTATTCCGGCCAGTCCGTTTATCAGGGTTATTTGACTTCATGCAGCCATCCTGGTTCTGGGTCCCACACCTTGCGTCAAAGAACTTCCCTGGGTAATTTATGACCAGCCTTTGTCTGAACTCCCCTCTCTTTGCATGCTGGCACTGTGCCCTATGCAAGAAGGAAACCCCACAGGAGCTGTGAGGTGCTGCTGCACCTCTGGGTTATGAACTCTGTCCCTGACCATGGCTTTGCAAGCTGAAGCCTCGATTACCCCAACACGCTGCCCAGGCTGAGCCACACAGGTGCATCGCTGTTACCCCACGATGGGATGAGGAGGGCAAAGCATTACCCAGGAACTGGTCCAGGGAGGGCTGGTCTGTCCTGCAGTAAGAGCCCAAAAATCAGGTGTGAGCTTCAGCTTCACTGTTTGTTTCTCTGGTTTTTTTTTTTAGGGAAGTGAAAGCCCAGAATGGGGATGGCTCTGGAAACTCTGAAGCATTTTGATTGTTTCAGCACAGGTTGGGAGTTGCCACTGTAGCACTTATTGGAAAAACAGTGGTTTGCATCACAAGAGCAGGATGAGACATAGTGATACTTGAGCTAAGTCACCGCTGCTTCCCAGCACAGTTCAAGGTGATGACTAGTCCCAGAGTAGCTGGCATCCCACTATAGCAAAGATCACTTCTTTCACTGTCTTGTACAGTAGTGATTATAATCTGCCAGATCAATCTTTCCTTTCCTGGAGCTGAAATTTCTGTGACTGACAGAAGATCATATTTGGAGGCTCCACAGTTCTGAAATTGGTTTATTCTGGAAATCTGCCAGTGTCACAGCCTGGCAAAGTAGAGGGATCAAAATTACACTTGGCTATTCAGTCAGTCTTGCGAACTGTTGCATCACCGCTTCAGGATGTTAAAAGCTTTTGAGTTTAAGGGACAGCTCTTCACTTTAGTCTTAGGATCATTTCCATTAATTTCCACATACCTAAATACTGGACAAAACACATACTTCTCAAGTTCATTACACTTTGAAAACATAAAATTTATCTGTTCAGTATTCTTTTGCCCATCTTAGCTGAGGAAGCCAGGAAAATAAGTGACATGAACTGCCTGTAAGTAGCAGACTGGGGACCCACATCGAAAGATTAGATGACAACAGTCATTCATTCATGCCTTGTGAGACAGAAATAAAATGACTTTGTGTTCATTTCCTCCCCACACCTCCACCCTTTTCTAAGGTTAACAGAAAGGATTCCTGTAGCACACAAGTTATTTTAAGATCTTGAACAACTTACAGATCTAACATCTTTTTCCATGTGTATAAATAACCCCACCTGTTACAGTATCATATATATGTGACAATTAAAATAGATGCAAGTAAAAAATAGTAGTATACTATGTTTCAATCTAAAAATTATTCTAGGAACAAAGCGCAGATATGAGACACAGGCTTTTTCTATTTCAAAAAGATAGAGGGGATTCTCCAGTCTGAGAAGGATTTTCCAGTATCAGAAACCTATTACACACTCATTGACATCTTAAAAGTTACTGAAAATTGAAAAAAAGAAAATTTTCCTTGGCCAAGCTGTTGAAGTTCACAATGTTGTATCACTGCGCATAGTAGGGGCTGCCAAAGTGGTGCCAGGGATGTGTCAAATTTGTCTCAGTTTCACAAGTTCATGTGTCCCCTTTGTCATGGTTTAACCCCAGCTGGCAACTCAGCCCCATACAGCTGCTCACTCACTCCCCCCTGGTGGGATGGGGAGAGAATCAGAAGGATAAAAGTGAGAAAGCTCATGGGTTGAGATAAAGACAGTTTGACAGGTAAAGCAAAAGCCATGCACACAAGCAAAGCAAAACAAGGAGTTCAATCACTGCTTCCCATGGGCAGGCAGGGGTTCAGCCATCCCCAGGGAAGCAGGGCTCCATCACACGTAGCAGTTACTTGGGAAGACAAATGCCATCACTCCAAACATCCCCTTCTCCCTCCTCCTTCCCCCAGCTTTATACGCTAAGCATGACATCATATGGTATGGATTACCCCTTTGGTCAGTTGGGGTCAGCTGTCCTGGCTGTGTCCGGTCCCAAATTTTTGTGGACCCCCAGCCCACTTGCTGGTGGGGTGGGGTGAGGGGCAGGAAAGGCCTCAACTCTGTGAAAGCACTGCTCAGAAATAATGAAAACACCCCTGTGTTATCAACACCATTTTCAACATAGAAACAAAATATAGCCCCATATTAGCTAAGAGGAAGAAAATTAACTCTACCCCAGCCAAAATCAGCACACACTTTTACTGTGGCATCTAAAACAATCACAGTTCACCAGGAGTTAATGAAGTGCTTTTTTTCCCATTTTTCATTAGAGATCTGAGACACAAACTGAGAAAGCTCAAAGATATTTTGTGACAAGTAGGCACAAGACATGATAACACAAAATATCTGCTTCAAACAGTTTGCAGGCTGATCCTAACTATACTCCTGGAGCATTACATGGTGGAACAGCCATACTTCGGATAGGGAAAAGATCTGAGACCAAACTTCTCACAAATTGTTCCCAGTGAACTAAAAAGCCACGGTGCAAAGGTGGTTATTTTTATAGTGATATTTTGGCTTCTTTGTTTAGTGGTCATATCACATTTTCAGCACCTAGAAATCCTCCACTTATGACAGTGTCTGAATGAAATGTTGTTACTGACGTAACAATTATCTCCTCACCCTGTAGCTTTCAAGTTATGACTTAATGTTGAGAAAACTGTGGGCTAAGTGAGTGAAATAACTTCAGTACCTTCAAAGGATGTGGTTAGAATAGTCTGTAGGGGTGGGAAGAGTTTTCCTTTGCAGTTGGTAGAGTGGCAACAACAGAGCGGCTTTTCAATTGCTTCTGTATTGCAGCTCAGGGCTTTTAGCCCCTGTCTGCTGCACCCACACACGGTCTGGTGCCATCACTTAAAAAGCATATAGCAACCTCTCAGCTCAAGGAGTCCTTTCAAAGCAAGTTTCAGTCACCCAGAGGGCCAGCAATCTTAGAGGCTGCTTTTTCTATCCCTGAGATAGATTATCACATTGACTCTGCTGCACTGGGACCACCCTATGCCCATGGTGGAGAAATAGGATTTGCTTTTCATTAATCCGTTACTATAAAAAATTCCTGTAGGATATTCTGTAGCTAGAGCACTGATTCATTTCTGAAACTTCCTATTCAAATATTTGTTTTATATGGCAATGGTATTAGTAATGTGCAAGTTTTATGCACTGCTATTTCCTCCCACACCCATTGAAAACTAACAAGAGCCAGCCTGTCAAAATAAGCATGTGAATTATAGATCAGCTAAAACACGCTTCAAATAGCCAGTGTTCCAGCCTAGGTGATACCATATAACTCTGCTTTCCCTGTGCTTGTGAAATTGCACAGTCTACAGTTCACCAAAGAAACCCTATAAACTGGAGTCTGGATTTATCCCATCCCATTGGAGATACTTACATCAGGTGCTTAAGAATGGAGAATTTTCTTCTATGGTTCATGGAAAGGGACAGAAAACTTCCTTTCAGCTCACCTAGGATTTAACTTGTCCTTAAGGAGGGCCACTGCCGGCTACCAATGGAGCCCAAGGTGACTGATTTCAGCTTAGGTGCCTCAGTTACGTACTTCATTTTCAAGGAGAAGAAAAGGATCCAAGGCTATCTCTGAGGCTCCAAAAAGCTTGTAGGAAGGCTGAGTTCTTTCTTTCCAGTCTGGCCCCTTTTCACGGACTGCATCCATATGTTGCCTCGGAGGTTGGCTCTGGCATTACTTTGTGGTGCCAGCTGCTCCCAATACTGAACACCTAGTATGTATATTGTCCTGCAGGCTATATTCAAAACGATCAGGAAATGGGAGCAAGTAATGTGTCCGCAATGTTTGCTCATGTCGGGTAATAAAAACGAAAGCTGACTCTGAGGAGCTGCAGAGGCGCCTTGTGCTACAGAATGACTGGGTAATAAAATGGCAGAGGAAATCCAGTGTTGGTGAATGCAAAGCAGTTCACAAATGGGAAAAAATAGCCTTAACTGCATGACCCAGCAATGGGCTCTGATCTGATCTTAAACACGGAGGGGACACAAAAATCTTGGAATCGTGACACGCAGCCATAGTCAAGACTGTCCTATTCAGCATAGCAATTAGCAGTGGTCAGAAAAGCAAGTCAGTATCAGCAACTGATAGAAAGAAATGCAGAATAAACCAATAGCCAACAGTGTGCCACTGTAAATCGATGCTGCAGCAATATCCTGAATATTGAGTGGGATTCTGGTTTCCCATCCCAAAGGGTATAGCAGAAGTAGAAAAGCAACAGTGAAATGAGATCTTTTATAAAAGGAATTATTAAATAGACTGAGATTCTTCAGCTGGGAAAAGAGACAGGATATAATACAGGGTCTATAAAATCATGAATGGCAGGGAGAAAGTAAGTACGGAATTACTGTTTGCTGTCTCCTCTAACACAGTAACGAGGGGGTATCAAATGAAATTAAGAGGCTTGAATGACACAAGTTCAAACAAAGAGTTACTTTTTCATATATACAATTAAGTTATGGAATGCCTGGCCACAGGATGCTGCGGTTGCTAAGAGCACATTAGGGCTCAAAAGCAAATCAGAAGAATTCGCTGAAGAAAATTCCGCTGATGGATATCAGAAAGAAAGGCACTGCTGCTGGTTCAGCAAGCAAATGGGCTGCAAATCACTGGGAGAGGAGCCTGAGAGACTACTATGAGGGTGTGTCATTATATGCTTGCACTGTTTGTGTCCCCTCCCATGGACATTTGCTGTTGCCCTCTGTCAGACAGAAGATACTGTGCTAGATGGACCGCTGGCCTGACTTTGTATGGTCATTGTTACATTTCTAGAAAAGATCATTCTAAGTAAGATCATATACCTTTTTGTCTGGTTGATGTCATCACTTAAGCAAGTGGAAAGTAAAAAAATGCTCATGGAAATCCAAACAGGAAGCACTTTGCAAACAAAGAGGCACAGGCTGGTGCCTGCAGAGCTGCTACTCTTCATGCTCCATGGGACCTGAAAGAGTCCTCTGCTACCTGCAGCCAGAGCACAGATGCTGGAGGACAATGAAATTATCCAATTATTTTTTTTTATTCCCCAAATTATGGCAGACCTGATGCTTATCATTTGAAAGCTAGGACACACCTGGGCAGCAGCAGCACAGTGCTGAGCCAGAACCATGACAGACAGTAACTCTCTCTGGCTAATATGTTCTGATGAAACCCAGGCCAGCCACTCAAGCAAAACTTTCCAGTTTTAGTGCTTTCAGAGATTTCAATCTTCAGTGCCAGCAGCGTGGTAACTCTTACAGTATAGCATGAAGCAAGGCTTTGTTCCAAGCAACCCAGAATTGGCTCATTTAACCAGCCCTACCTCTGAGTGTAGGGTGACCTTCCCAATTAGCCTTTTAAAAGCCTTTCACTATATATGGCACTTTCAGTCTTGGCAAGATAAATCTGAAGGGAGAGCAAAGGGATGTCTCATGATGCAAGTACTAAAGCATTCTTGGATTTTCAAGAAAAAATACACAAAACTACTTCCTGACTCAAAAAGAGCTGTATCTGGCATGGGAAACTTCTACATTAGACCTCATCCTGACAAGGAAATATTAATCACAAAATTTAGAGTTTGCTTAGGTGGAAGTGACAATGACTTGGTTTTATGTTTTACGTGCTTTTAAAATGCGTTTTACATGTTTTGGAGGTGAGCAGGATAAAGTTCTAACTGGTAGAACTTACACTTATTGCCTTAAAAGATCCTGTTCCACAAAGCTGAAAAACAATTAAGAGATGTATCAGCCAGCCCAAAGGATAAAATTTAAACCAAAAAAAAATGTGAATAATGATTTACAGGCAAGTCAGAAAAAAAATCATCAGATCTTCAAAAAGCCACAGTTAAGAAAGATGAGCACACTGGCTAAAACCAATATCCTTCTGAGGAAGGAATGGAAGAAAGTTAGTATTTTGCCAATACTTCTGCAGACAAAATAGGGCAACCAGGTAATTATAGGCCTGTCAGTTTGACGTCTATTCCAGGCAGAGTGATGGAGTTGCTGATAGGAAAGTCAATTAATAAAGTATTAAAACAGTGCAATTTAATTAATGGCAATCAACACAGATTAATGGAAGAAAGATCTTATCAAATTAATGTGCTATTTTTATGAGACTACAAATTTAGTGGATAAAAGCATTTGTGGTAATATTGTATACTTTGACTTTGGATGCATTTGCCATACAGTATTGTAAGAGATTCTGACAGAAATTAGAACTCATATGATGAACACACCTGGCCAATCAACTTGTTTTAAAGCTGGCTAGCACCACATCTAACAGCCTAATGGAACATGGGGCTATTGGAGAGTGGGTTCTGCAGGGACTGCTTATCAATCTTGTGGTTATTAATAATGCTGTCAGCAATGCGGAAGAAAGCAGTGCCTATGCTAATAGTATTTCTCAGTGAACCAAAATTTGAAAGAGGGCAGAAGCGGGCAATGCCTTTTCCACATTGCTTGAGAAGCAGGTGTAAAATAAGCTACAGGTGTTTCACATGTAGCCCAATGTAAAGAATCAATTTAAGAACAAACATCTCAGAAGTTATTTATGTAAGAACGGCTCTCCTTTGGGAAGCTAAGACTGAAAAATGAACTGGGGGTCCTGGCAGACAACCAGCTAAGCCCCAGAGCCCTCTGAAATTGTGTTGCCAAAAGGGCCAATGCAATCTTTTTCTGTGTGTGGAGGATAGCATTAAAGAGGAATAACAAGGTTGTATCATTTCTGCATTTGGCCTTGGTAAAAGCTACTGGAATAAAGTCAGTGCTGATGTCAGCAACTCAGGAAGGATATTAGCAAATTGGAGGTCGTTCAGAGAAGAACCACAAGAATATGAATTAAAAAAAAATGGCTGTAAAATGGAGTGCCTTCATGGGGTAAGTCTATTTAGATTTAGTGTATCAAAGTAACAGCTAAGAAATAACTTTATTATGGTTTATAAGTGCTTTCATGTGGAACCGACATTGTCTAATAGGGAAGTTTTTGCTCTGTAGAAAAAATATACAAGGAAATTCAATGGAAAGCTGAAGGTGCGTCATTTAAATTAAATTATATTAAAGATAGGCAACTACTGCAACCATTTACCATTCACTGTGATAGAGCTGGATGTCTTTTCTGTCTAGTCCTTCCCAAGCCCTGTTCTTTTTCAACAGGAATCAGTTCCAGGTAAGCTGATGACCCATGCTGAAGAGTTAGAAGACTGGTCAGGAGATGGTCATAAGATGGTTTATGCCCTAAACATCTGTGAATGCAACGGTGTAAACTATATCAACATACATTTTTAAGTAAGCTAAATAAATATGTCTGAGTGAGGAATGTGATCCAAATTTAGTGAATCAGAGTTTCTTGTGTACATCAAGAGGTGCTTTGTGAATGATGAGGTGGTGTTTCTTTCTAGCTCTGCTCTGGGAACCTGCTCATTTTTCAGTGCTACCCAAAAAGCTGGCAACACAAGGTTGCAATGAAGTTTTGGAGAACAACTCCTAGAAGCGCATCCAGTTGTCACGTTTCCATATTACATTCGCCTCCACCAGCATCATGCTGATGGGTGCAACTGAGGTAGCAAAACCTGCCTGAGAGGGATCTGGTTCAGGTTATGTACTTGTCTGGAAAATAACTTCTCAAGGCAACTTATTCCTAAAGTGAAAAAATTGATGTTATACCTATCTAAAAGAAAAGAGACCTTAATGGCAACTGGGAGTCTGAGTCTGTTCAATCCCAAAATATTAGGAATAACTAGTCGTAATATTTCACAGCTTCTCTTGCGTATAAGTGTTTTGCTGGAATGTGAAAACATAGCACTTCTTCTCCTGATCTTATACCCATGGGTGTGCTGCAACTCACCTGGCCCATTACAAAAGAAATAAACCCACCCTTTCTCTTAACAGTATTAGTATAACTTAAAATATGGGAAATATAAAAGATGCCACTTATATCTGACTAGTGAGGGAGTCTTCTTCCTCATGTAATTTCATAAAGTCAAAAGACGGGGGCCATTCCGAAGAGAATTCCACCACGTAAGATTGACTTCAATTAGTGGAGGATAACATTGATATGGATATACATAACACAACCACTTTTTAGCTTCTGGGAATGGTGCCATCTGCAAATAAGAAGAGCTAGTGGTAACAGAGGAAATGTAAGGTCTGGTTGGGGTAGCCAACAGCCCACAGGCTTGACAGTCTGATTTGGAGGGCAGTGTTGTGATTTAGAAGGTCACTTTTCTTTTGCTCATGCTATCTGAGACCCAGCAGCAACACATCTGACATACAGATAGAGATTTCTAAACTACCAGGAATGGCCAGGCTGGGAACATGCTGTGGTCACAGCCACAGCTAAAGCCTGGGTATGTAATACTATTGCTTTGAAAAATCTAATACATTACTGGGAGCCGGAAGCAGAGGGAAAGATCACTAATTCTTGAGCCAAGGACTGCTTTGCCTCCTAGGCAAAACACTCTCCCATATGCAGAGATTTGTCCTGCAGACAACTAAGACACTTTTTAGGTCCCAGATGAATAAACATATGATGAGAAACCTCCAGCTAACAAGCTTTTTTTTCCCTTTACAATTTCTGTACAATATAACAAGAAGGCAGCTTGCAGAAATGTTGGATCTGCTTCTCTCTACCTCATTTAACTGGCTTCTGTACATAAATTACTTTGGAGTGGTTTGTGTTTTTTTTATTGCACTGTAGTCAGTTGTAAATCTTGCACTGAGTTATTCAATAACACCTTTTTTTTTTTTTATTGTTTGAGTGAAGAATGAAGCCTAAGGCTTGATTCTGACTACAGATACAGCACATAGGTATTTATCCTTACATACTTTGTTGTATCCTTATTGCACATGCATGTAAGCCCCACACGAGCAGTTCATGCAAATGGATAAATTTCTTGTCAAGTTACCTCTTGACAGCAGCTCATTTAATAAAAAATGAACTCACATACCAAAAGTCAAAATCATGCCTCTTTTTAAAGAACAGATGCTTGTCTCCAAGTCTTTGAATTGCCCTTTCTGATGGGTGGAGAAAAGACTTGTCCCTTTACTGTCCCATGATTTATCATTTTGCCTAGCCTTCCTTACTAACATACTCTAAACTTCTAGTGTAAATTATTACAATAAAACAATTACAAAAAATAGAAAAACCTACCCAAGTTGTCATGGGGATCCAGCCTTGACAACTGGTGGTGAGGTACTTGCAAACATATTTTGAGTTAGCTACTTGGATTAATTTTGCTGGAATGAGACTGTCTTCTCAATGTGACAGTTCTCAATGCTTAATAGTTGTTTGATGTTCCCAATAGGCTCAGGCCTGCACTTTGTAAATCAGCAAGAAGTAAAATGAAGTTCTCTATTTTACCACTTAAAAAATTATTATCCTTTTTGTCCTGCCTTGTGTTTGTATGCTGACAATATATTCTCTGTAAAGGGACAAGGAGCAGACTGACCTGGAAAAGGAAGTCTTTTCTATGTAGAACTGTCTTTGATCACTCACAAGACTTGTGCTCTGATCTAAGCTCATTGACATCAATGGAAGAAAGACTGCTGTTGGCTTGGGGGGGACGGTTGGCTCCTGTCCACACAGAGTCCACATACGCAAAAGCAGATGATAAAAGATAAAACATATTGAAAGTCAGAGTTACAGAAAAGATACTTTTCTTTGCACAAGGTTAGATTTATAACACAATCAGATGTTTTTTCACCTGATATTTTTTCTTAGTCCCTGACACAGGAAACTCCAATTTCCACATCTATTGTTGTTGTTTACCTGCAGATAAATCTTGGATACAGAAAAGGGGAGAACTTGGTGGATACTTTGCAAAGCATAAAAATGGAAGGCCTCCTCTGTAGACACTGCTGGGACACTGAAGAATAGGCAAAGGGAAAATAAGGCTCCAGGGAAACCACCCCCCGGCTGTATTTCCTGCAGGAAGAGCTATTCCAGACAGGGAACTCAGCGCTATAGTAAAGGACACAGTCATCAAAGTGGATAATTGCAGAGTCTACTTAAAAGATAAAGAAACTCCTAATGGGATTGGCTCTCTAGGTGACAGTTTCCAGAGAAGGCAGATGAGCACAATGAAGTCCAGAGAAGAAAAGTCGGTCAGTCCTAAAGGGAATCCGCCCCAGCTCACTTGGGGGAAAGAAGGCAACCTTCATTCTGACATGTGTCAGTATCTTCAGAAAGGTCATGGGGAGATAACGATAGTTCCGTCACATGCCATTCAGCTGGCTACTTCTTTGGTACCAATGATTCGGTAACTGGTTTATATTTCATATTGAGAAAATTTCTCTCATTCAGCTGAATGAGATGGTATAATGAAGCAATACTTTCCACTGCCAACACAGTCTATTTCAAACAAGAGTCTCCAAGTACTGTGAACATGACATTTATGCTTGGACCAGCCACCGGCATTGGTTTAGTCCAGACATTCTGACAAATGTGTTTCAAGTCAAGCATCTCTTCTCGTTTGGTTAATGCCTCCTACATAAGCACCACAGCTATGCGAGACAGGCAGCAGTTAGACAAAACTTTACTGCTGACTTTGCCTTCAGACTTTGATCTGACCTTTAGAACCTGATTCCTTTTAACATCTCACATGTTATATGCTGACCGTGCTCTACAATTTCAGCTGACTGACATATACTAACATCAGTAAAAACAGGCATAGGATTATGTACACCCAATGTCTCTGAGGCATATAAAGACCTGTTCATTTAGAGTTTATTCCTTTAACATTGGGCTGAAATGGCAATAGTTTCATTGGCGTATCTGAGAGCAGAAGCAATGCAGCGTTAGGTCTGGGAAAAGATGCCATAGAAAAGGAAAGTAAAATTATTAAAACATACAGGAAGAGAGAAATTGATCCCACGGATAGTTAACTGTTAACTGTGTCATTCCCAATCACACCACATTTATCATTCCATGCCTTTAATGGAAGAATTAAATCCAGAAACTGAAATACATAACCTCTTTCTTCCAAGCCTGACTATTTATCTTTGTGGCAGGTGTACCCCATTCCACCCTGAATCACTTCTTCAGATGCTATTAAAAATATTGGGAGCTTCCAACCAGAGGCTTAGAATGAACTAGATAATTCACTCCTTTTTCCTTTCACTCCTTTCTCCTGTTGGGCTTGGAGGCTCTGGGTAGCCTTTCCAGGGTTGCTAGGGACTGTGGCTCCAGCTGATGCTGGGTAACTAAGAAAGTCAAACAGAAAACATTTGTCTGGAGAACAAAGGTTGATGCAAGAGCCTAGGTCCCTCATGCTTTGTCATAGTCAGAAGGAGTATGCAGGGGGAGAGGAAGGGAGAAATTGTGTAAAAAGCCATCTACTAAGAAAAGAATGTTTGATTTGGATCACAGGATGTGAGACTGGAGAATGTATTGCATAACTTTATGGCTTGTCCTTATTTGCAATGATTCAGTATCCGGCACTGCTCATCCCATTTCTAAAAATGGTATTGAAAAGTTACAGAGTATTCAGAGGTGATGGGAATAACTGAGGAATGGGAGGAAAACACCTTTTCATTTTACAGCAGACAGCAAACACCAGCTCTGCAGGTCATCCTACAGGTTGTTGCAGATCACTGGTTCTGTGTCCTTCTCCACTACCCGAGGGACATTCACCAGGTCAAATCCCAGCAGTCTCTGTTGCCAGAGGCTCATCTCCCTGCCAAACATAAGATCATGACAATCCTTTCTCAGTGGTATTTCTTTTGTAACTGCATAACAGGGCACGAGGAGCTCCTAGCATGGCGGATGAGAGTTGAGGTGGGTGCAACACTGTGGAGGGAGAGCTACCCCTCACCACAGCCATTTCTGAAGACTCCCCTGCCAAGACCAGCCCCGATGAAGGAATCCCTACAGCCTCCTTGCAGCCCTGTTGAGGCGTTCCTCTCTACCCCAAAGCATGCACCTCTGGGACAGCCTTCTCTATTAGGGTCACTTCACTGTTAGTATGCTCATTTCTCCTTTCCCCTTGAAAACAAGCATCATCCAAATCCACAGGTCCTTACCCCAAAACAACCCTTCTCCCATTTTGGACCTTCCCCTGTGCTGATATGGGAAAAGGGGAACCAAGACATGGCCAGGCTCTTGGCATCGCCCTGCAAAGGCTGCAGATCCAGGACTGAGCCCTGCCCTCCCTGTCCTCTTCTTACTGCTGGATTACATTAGATTGGTTTTGGTTGTTTTGTTGGTTTTTTTATTATTTTTTTGGGGGGGGGGGCAGTGGTGGTGTTAGGTTTTTTTGTTGCCTTTTTGGTTTTTTGGGTCGTTGTTTTAAAGGAATTCACAACCAACACCCTGACAAACTCTAGGGAGTAAATGCTGTCTCATTACGAGTTCAGGAAGCCACTCATCAAACTTTAACATATACCCAAAATTGTTGTTTAAACAATAAAAGGGGAGCGGGTGAAAAAACCTAGCGGAACGCAGTGGTGCTGGGCGAGGACAGCTCGACCTCATTCATGGCTTTCTCTGTGCGGGGCGAAAGGGCTGACGTTTTCCCTCTGCTCCCCCCGCCTCGTTTTAATTTTGGGATGGATTAAGACAAGCCTGGAGTCGGGAGAACTCCTCCCACGCGACTGCACCGGGAAGCAACCGCTTTTGCTCCCGTAAATACGCGGAAACCCACGCTGCCCGGAAAAAACCGATTTCTTCATTGAGAAAAAAAACCCAGGACGCCCGCCTAGAGCTCCGGCGCCAGCACATGTGATACCGCGCCCAGCATCCGCGCCCGGGCGGCGGGGGCCCGACTCCGCTTTTAGGGGCGTTTATTCTATCATTGTTATTATTATTAAAAATAACCATTTTGTTAATATATTAAAATTAATTAGTTAACAGCTTGTCTCCAACCGCAAGGGCAATCCCCCGGCAGGCTGGACCTGCCGGAGCTCGGGCAGCGGGGGAGCGGCAGTGCCGGGGCCCGCCGGTGCGAGGGCCGGCGGGCGGGCGGCCCCCGAGCCCCCCGGCCCAGCTCTGCAGGGCTGCGGAAGGACGCCTCACCTTGTTTACCCCGACCGCGGCTGTCGGCGGGGGGAGGCGGTGGGTGGCCGGGGCGGGGCGGGGCGGGGCGGGGCGGGCGGCGGGGCCGGGGCGGGGCGCGGCGCGGTGGGCGGCGGGGCCGGGCCGGGCCGGGCCGGGGCGGGCGGCGGCGGCGGGGCAGTCAGCCTGCGCGCTGGGCACCGTGCGGGCGTGCGGCGGCCGGCAGCGAGGCACGGAGGCAGCCAGCGTCCCCGCCACGTAAGTAGCTATTAATACGCCGGGGCGAGACGGTGCCTTGCTGAAGGGGATCGGCGCGGCCATCGCTTTCCTCCCCGCGTCCTACCCCCACGGAAAAAAAGAAAGAAAAAAAAAAAAAAGACTCAAACAAAATCTGCTCCCTGCTTTTTTTTTTTTTTTTAACGATTCCGATTGATTCCCCGGCTTTTCGCTATTGCCCCTCCAGCCCCCGTAGTAAGAAGTCAGCCCCCCTTTTTTCTTTGTGCGTGAACTCCATTAAACCGCCGCGAAGGCAGCGAGCCCCCCCACCCCCCCTTCCCAGGCAAAAATCCCGCTGTGCGGTGGAAACGTGAAAGCGTTCCTCTTCCCTCGCCCGCGGTTGCACTTTTTGTTCTGTCGAGGCGGCCGCGGCCCAGCCGGCACGCTCCTCTCCGCCGGCGCGGAGCGCGCTGCGCCCCGTCCCTGCGCGGCCGCTGCGCGGCCCCATCCTCCGGGGCGGCCCTGCCCAGCCTCCCGCCCCGCCGAGCGCTCTGGTGTTTTCTGTCGGCCCGGCCGCTGCCCGCTCCAAGTTAAATGCTCCCTCGCTATTTCGCGGGGCATTTTCGGAGCGCCCCGGGCGCCGGCGGCGAGGCGCACACGCCATCTACAGCCCGGCCGCGGCAGCGCGGCTCTGCCTCGCCGTAGGAGAAAGGACGGTCCCCGCTGCGCGCAGCGCGTTACCTAACCTTTTGTTTTCGCCCTCGTTCCGCGCCCCGCGGGAGCGGCGGCCGCCGCCGCCGCCGAGGCCCGGCCGCTCCGCGCCGCCGCCGCCCCCCGGCACCGGGCGCCGCTGCCCCCCCCCCCCCCCGCCACCTCCGCGCCACCTCCGCGCCGCTCCGCGCCCGGCCGCCGGCGGGAACAAAGGGCCGCGGGCTGAGCGCTCTCTCCCTGTGCCCAGGACGCGGCGCTGAGGCCGGTCGCCCGCCGCCGCCGCGCTCCCGCGCCCGCCCCCCCCCCGCACCCCCCCGCCACACAAAGGCAGCCGCAGCTGGACGGGCGACGGACCGCGCTCCACGCCAGGGCTCCGGTGCAGCGTCTCGGCTGGTCTTCTCCATACTCATGAACATACAAAGGTCAACCCCTATCACGATAGCACGATATGGGAGACCGCGGAATAAAACCCAGGATTTTGAGGAGCTCTCGTCCATACGGTCCATCGAGCCAAGCCAGAGTTTTAGCCCGAATCTAGGCTCGCCGAGCCCGCCGGAGACCCCGAACTTGTCGCATTGCGTTTCTTGCATCGGGAAATACTTATTGTTGGAGCCTCTCGAGGGAGACCACGTTTTCCGAGCCGTACATCTGCACAGTGGCGAGGAGCTGGTTTGCAAGGTAATGCCTCTCCTCCTTGTTCTCCCCCGGGTTAGCCCGCTGTCGCGTGTTGGTTTCCTGTGTCTTGCAGGAGGGCCGAGCACGGTCGTGTAGCTTAATTATTGAACAGTTGAGAAACAAAAGGCAGGGAGACGGGATTAAAGGCGCATCCTGTAACTTTTCCCTCTCTCCAGACAATGGCCACGTTAGAGCGGTGGCCCTGAGCCAGTTCTGCCTCTCACCCGGGGGATATTGTTCTGCTTAGAGCCGTCCTTCAAGTAGGTCTTAACGTGAGTTCAGATCAGGAGAAAGCCTCATCTTCCCCACTCTCACTTTTCAAAATGGAGTAGGGAATCCCCAGCTCATTTTAAGGTGTTGGGACCTGCTGGCTTCCTCGATTTTTTCCTGTCCCTTATTTTGCGAGTTGGGGTGCAGAGGAGGGTGGAGAAGCGGGGGGAGGGGGGAGACTGCCGTCAGCTTTGTCTTAAAAGTGATTTTAAAAGAAAGCCACATCGAATTCATCAGCCCGAGGTCCCTCGCCGTGGAGGTTGTTTGCAAACAGCATCCTCCCCCATTGCACAACTGAGCAAGAATAAAACCTGCACACCTACGTTTTTCAGACGAGCAGACAAAATAGCTATCCCACTCTTTGTAGCCTGCCTGCTTTTCTCTGCCTCCTCTCAATTTGCTCCCACTATTCGAAGGTGAGCTGTGGGAAAAAGAAACCCACATGCGTGCACGTTCGTGGAGGGATGTTTTTCTCTTTTCAGGCTGAGGGAATATTTTTCTTTGTTCCTAAATTGTGATTCTCATTGTCTGTAGTGAGCCAGACTTATGCCCAGCAAGCTGAGGCAGTACCCAGTAGTAGTTTTTATAACTACGCAGCAAATTGCAACCTTGCAACGCACGCTGCAGTGTTTGTATTGTTCCCAAAATATGGAATTGTGCCATTTGGCTATCGTGGGCAAATTTCTAGTGTTGAGCTAACTGCAAAATGGGAAAGTAGACATGTACAGTGTATTTGTATTTGAGGGATTAATGATAGTATTGCTGACCGTTTTGTAGTTTCTCATGCTTGGTTCATAAGAAGTTACGGACTAGGCTGTAGCAGGGAAGTGAAAATAATTGCTCCCGTTTGTAAAGATTGGAGTTCAGAGGGCAATTTAAATATGCTTACTGATTGAGTTATAAACCCTGATGTTGAGGCAACCTCGGACTTTGCGTGATTATTTGAGGGGGAAAAACGGGCCCGTGACTTTGCAAAGGACTAATATTGCATGCTGAACTGGATGCTTTGTTACTAAACTGAAACAGAACATGAGGATTTCTAGAATGAAAGCCCTGCTCGGTGCAGTAGTACAGTGCTGCACTCTAGGACGTTGGCATCTTTTCATGAAATAAACAGATCCCACAAAGCTGCTGCTCTGCATGAAATTATAGGTGAACTTGCATAGCAAGTCGTAAAGCGGGGGCTACGCTCTTCTTTGTTTCCTGTTTGGTGTGCAGGATTAAGGCACTGTTTTGATAACAGTATGAGCAGCATAACTGCAGCTCACAAAGACTGGACTTCATCTTTTTTCCTCCCCTTTAAGCTGTACGTTTCTGAGCTGATCCTGACATTTGAATAGTATCGGGTTTTCCACATGTGTGAGGCACTACTTCTAGCTGTGCTCCAGAAATATGGTCTTAGCCTGAATTGCTACTTTGTGAATACGCAGTTGTCAGTCCTGAACTCAATTTAATGCGCGCTTTAAAATGCCTGCAGTATCATGACTACTATTTGTCAAGTAGCCTTCCGGCTGAGAGACCTGCTATCTGGTATCTTATTGAAGATGCTCTTAGAGATTGCTTGCAGAAACATTGGTTTGGATAACAGACACATACTGATGATTCTCAAGATTCATTTGGCTGCACCCACTGACTGTACAGATGCCGTTATTTGCTTCAAGGCTCTGTGGCATCCAAACAATGGTAACTTCTCACTTCCAATTCACAGCAAGAACTAAATCAAACTGCAGCTTATTGGACATTCGCTGAATTGAGGCCAGGGATCTTAAAAGCTGGAATACAAAGAAGCCCTTTTTATAAAGTATTCTAGATTGTAGCAGTAAGATAGCACTTCCCGTCTCCCCCCTTTCAAACATAGTACTGGTACATATCCAGACCTACTTATTTAACGTAGTCTGGGAACCACAAAATGCAACTAATTTATATCAGGATAATCTGGTTAGGAGAGAATTCTGGAAAGGCTTTTCTTCACACGAGGGTTTGAGCTACACAAATGTTCCTGTTTAAATTTTATTTTATAGCAGCCGCTTTGTAGAAGAGCGATTCACTTACAATGTAGTGGTTATGAGTTTTGAGATCCAAATGTCAATGAATTCTCCTCTGGAATGAATTACACACCAGGGATTTTAGCAACACCCCCTCCCTACCCTGGCTCCACTCCCCTGGCCACTGTGTCACCAGAATGCCTCAGTGCTAATCTAACCCCCATAAAATGTGTTGGATCTGTTTGGCAGTCTGCCTTTAAGGTTGTTTTTACCTGTGCTGGAGTATAACAGCACAGGTACGGGGTAGGGGGAAAGAGGTGTGTGACGAGGGGGTGTCCCCATTTCTTGAGGTTTGTAGTCCTTTTCTGCAGAAGCAGTTTCTTAGGATTGCGCTCTGAAGCGTTAAATGTATCGGCTTTTGAAGCCTCAGGTAAATTTTGATTGAACCGTATCTCTCTCACTCAGTTTTGAGAGCTTTTTGAAGCGTCAGAGAAAGCAGGGAGGTTTGCCTCTTGAAGAGGATATAAATACCCTCTATTGGGATACAAATACTGGAACACAAAAAAAGAAGAAAAATGATTGCAGTTTAAACCAGTTAGTTAGAGACTTATACCAGTTCTTCATTTTTACGTTCAGTTAGAACGACACGACTCCCTTAAATTCTTTTTACCAAAGTAACAAAACACCCAAGAGTAAGTTACATATTAATAGAATTTTTATGCTGGTGGAAGTCCTAGTCCCTTGCTTTGTAGTAGCTCTGGAGCAGGTACAATTGAAAATAAAAATCACTCCTGTCAATACTTTGCTCATACTCTCTTTCAGCACACTGACTTCTGTTATGCTCAATGAAGTCTTTCTTCTTGTAACGTGTGCATTTCTCAATTGACTCAAATACTGATTCATTCGTCATCACTAGATTATAGTGACTTTTTATATTTGGGTTTCCCAGCAGCCTTTTTAATTCTTACAGCTCATTCATAAGATCAGTGATAACATACTTAGTAGTAAAGGGACACTTTGCTTTTAATGGAGCACTTGATTAAAATGCAGAGAGTTCAGGGTGGTTTTGTCTTTGCCATTTGAAGGATGTTTGTCTGCTATTTCCCCGGTTGTCCTTCTGATCTTATAAACAGCCATTGTAAAGCTGAGACTTTGAAAGTGAAAGTGACTTTGCTGTTTGTCAGAGATGAAAGAAAGGCAGGAAGTAAATATGACTAGTGCTAGATGATAATTTAAACCTGAATATCCTTAAAGCTCTAGTGGGTTAATAAAACAGAGAGAGAGGCATGTGGATCGGGGTGGATTTAATACGACTGATTCTCTCAATACAAAGCTACTGGCCATATTCTCTATGAGTTTATTTGGATGGAAGATAGAAGGTAAACACATTTCCTTCTAAGTACTGCTCCTGTATGTCGCTGGTCTTCAGAGCTTAATTCAGATTACATTCTAAATTTGATCAGCCATTAGCTAATGAAACTATTCTTACTACAAGTTTTGAAGACTAGCCTTTCCTGTCAAGGTTATACGTATGTTCTGTGTGGGGTTATATAGCCTGTTTTGTCGTGTCCTCACTGCCATGAGCTTGTGACATCCTGTTTACATCAGTGCAGCTTTAGCAGCAGCATAAATTGTACTTAGTGATGGTTCTGTTAACAGAATTAGATGTATCATAACTTCACTGTCCTACGTGTCGCTAACCCTGGCTTTACTGTCATTGTTCCTGCAGGTGTTTGATATTGGCTGCTACCAGGAGTTATTAGCACCATGTTTTTGTCTGCCTGCGCATAAAAATATCAACCAAATTACTGAAATAATTCTTGGGGAGACAAAAGCATATGTGTTCTTTGAAAGGAGCTATGGGGACATGCATTCGTTTGTTCGTACCTGCAAGAAGCTTAAAGAAGAGGAGGCAGCCAAACTCTTCTATCAAATAGCTTCTGCAGTTGCACACTGCCATGATGGTGGACTGGTACTGCGAGATCTCAAGCTGCGAAAGTTTATTTTCAAGGATGAGGAAAGGTAAGAGTCTCCCTTACTTTACAGGTCGGGGTGCCCGAGGTCAGATTCAGAGTACTGGATATTGTGCACTTTGTTGTCACCATGCCATTAGTTTGTGGTACACAAGGTGCTATGCTTGCTTTATTTTCCTCTGCAACCTGATCATGGGATGGATGTGCCATTTTACCTTCTGGCTTAGGCTTTGGAGTAAAGTAAGTATAGAGTGCCATTTGCATCTGTGCCTGGCCTCTTCATTTCCACCTAGAGGAGCACCTCATTCCTCAGGAGGGGACATCTCCTGGAGGAATGCTTTGCATAGATGTCTGTAAAAGGTCTGTTATCATAGATGCTGCCGGTGTTAAAAGAGGGAAGGAGTAAAAACTCCTGTATGTTAAAGAGAGCTGGGGACTGAAATGGCTCATTCCAGTGAGGGGGCATGAAGAGGAAGAACAGCCAAGTGGTTAATGTGGGCATAGGTTGGGGAGAAGGGCCACCAGTGCTTTGGAAGGATACTTTGAGGACAGCTTCTTGCTTCCTGTGCTGGGAAGGGTCTGGAGACTCCTTCTGAGAGTATTATGTGGTCACTAATCATACTAAGACTAAAACTGCCTTGCTGTGTGGGTGCCTGTTTTTAGTATCAGAGCTGTTGTAGTACTTGGGGAACTACCCTTTTTTTGTGTGTGTTTGGTTGTTTTTTTAATCTCCTCCCTGCACACTCTTGTTTCTCAACAAATGCTTGGTAAATGATTTGGGGAAAGAGTATGAGAAGACAGGGAAAGAAATAAGATGCTCTGGGTGTATTGTTGAAGTGCTATTTTTGATGCTGAGCCATAGCTATACTGTAGTACCTGTGGAAACTTCATATCTCTTTCCTTGTGGTTATCAGTTTTTGTTATGTTACATCATGTATTCACTTGCAACTTCCACATAAAGGCCTGAGTAATGAATGACACTGTCAGATTAATGCCAGGGCTTCACAGAGGAAGATGACCATTATGGAAAAAAATGAAACTAAATGGGGGCAGAGCCTGCCTTTGTGCTTCTTCATTTGTTGGTAGAGGATGGGGGAGATGTTTTTCCCTTTTAGTTAAATCCTGTAAATTGTCTGAAATCTTGTTCAAACTGCTGCAGAGTGAAATGGATATTCTGGAGAGCTTTGCTGAAAATAACCAGTGCATATCAACCCCATTTGGGGCTGTTTGGGGAAATTATAAGCAACAGCAGAGGCACATAAGTTTTCTACAGGCTCAGTAAGTCCATGATCTGAGAATTAGAAAAAACTAACACAATTCAGTCAGGAAAGAGAAGTACCTGGCCTTAAAGTGAAAATGACAGCCATCTATCCTGTTTAAGTATTCTCTACCTAAATTTTATTACAAGCCGAATTTTGGAAAATAAAATTCTCTTTTCGATCGCTTTACAAACTGAAATATAAAAGACATATTTTCACTGCTTAATTCAGTTCAGTCAATTCTCTGCAAAGCAAATAGCTATTCAGTATTTTTCTACTGCAGCCCCAATATATTTGACTACCCTTTGCTTTACTTCAAATAAAATAAGCCTAAAATGAAACTAGCTTAATGTCCATTCAGAGAGTAATGCAACACAGATAGGTGTAAACTGCACTTTCACAACTTTTACTCTGAGTTTAATAATTAACACCATTATAGCACCTTTGATGCAGATAAGAAGGAAACTTGGACAAAATAGTTGAGGGATGGATTGTTTTCTGTCGCAGCTGATAATGTCCTAATGTTAAAATTGATTTTTTTTTTTTTTAACCCCTGGGGATATATGTAAACTTGTGTGGTTTTGTACAAAGGATGGGACTCGGAGAAGCCCTAGGGCTCACCTTAACTTACCGTTCTATGCGAAGGCCGCGTGAGCTCAGGGCAGTTCAGTGGGTGCAGACGTGGGCCCGTGCTGAATACTTTCGAACTCCTACCCTGCCGCTTACTAGGAACTGAATGCAACACGAGGCACAGGGCCAAATCCTTTAGCCACCCAAGAAGAGTGGTGTGTACTATAATAGCAGTGTTTGCTTTTATGAATGTTTTTAACGTAACTGCAGTCTGCAAAATCACACAGTTACTCACTTCTGAACAGTGTCTTCTAATTATACAATAATTCTCTGTAAAGGTCAAATACAACTTGCTGGTTATTTTTAAGTTAATGTGGTTTTCTTCTGCATGTAATGTTGATTTGTAAGTAGAGAGGTATTGAAATCCTTTCTCTGCTAAATAAACAGAGAATAAATAGTGTGAGATAGAAATAGAACCAAACAGCAACCCTCTTTTTTCACACATTCTGATTGTAAGACCGTAATCAGTCATCACTTTCGATCTGCTGCTACATTTAGGCTGAAAAATCTTCCTGGTCCTTCCGGGTTCATGGAGGTGTTTGTGTGTTGCTTGTACCCCTCCAAGCTCGTGTTTCCCTAAGGCTGCTGGTGCTGGTGGGGGTGCCTGTGTGCTGAGCAGCCTGCCTTTCAGAAGCTGCCGTCGGTGGCAGTGCCTGGGAGATGGGTGCTGCACGATCTATTTCTCTTTGATA
Source organism: Phalacrocorax carbo (assembly GCF_963921805.1). NCBI lineage: Eukaryota > Metazoa > Chordata > Aves > Suliformes > Phalacrocoracidae > Phalacrocorax > Phalacrocorax carbo. The sequence continues at coordinate 114,302,693 of NC_087515.1, forward strand.
CTGGTAATGAACCAAGAAGAAAAGAGGTGAAAATGATGTTTTGAGAAACGTGCATGAACTCTGCTGCTGTGTGTCACCTGTTCTTCAGTGGAACTATTTCTCCGTAGTTCTTTTCCTAACTATTTCTTCAGGTCTGTTTTTCTGCAGCTCACATTTAGTATCTACTGCTTTGAAACTGTCTTTTATTTAAGACTCTCGCAGCTTTTATTTTGGTAGAAGAAAAGATGGAAATCCAGCATGCGGGCAATGCATGAATGGAAAAGTCGTTTCTTTTATTTTTGTAGCAAGATACTTGTCTGCTCTTAGCTGAGAGCGGCTGGACTGGAGGAGCCAGAGAGAATGTGAAGGATGTATGGAAGCAGTTCCATTCTTTCTTTAAAAGGAAATCAATTAAAGTGTTTCTTAGTACGTACTCCTTTCATTGATCCTAATCATATCCTGGTAGTTCGATATGAAATCAAGGCTCCTGGAGTTTTTCAGACTGGTGCATACAGCATTGAAAAGCTTTTCCACCTCATTCCCGTTATCTAAATTACAGCTGGAATTTGCAAAGATCCAGGTTCCTGATCTAGCAGCGGTCATGAGTGCTCTTTGCTCCTCCTGATGTGACTGCTAAGAATGCATATTATTTGGATGTTGCAAACTGCAATGCCTTGGCATGTCTGTAATGAACTGGGAAGTATGAAGGTGGAAAAAAGTAATGTTGGAGGCTGGTAGTGCCGAGCATTTTGTAGCGGTCCTAATTTTACTAGTGATGTTCTCTTGATGTGCCAAATCAAAGGTGTGGTGGTGTGTTACATCTTACAATGTATATGTGTAAATACATCAGCGCTTAAAAGGATGTTGCAGAATGGGCAGGACTTTTTGGGGTGTGCTAAAAATAGCACTATATGCAGTACATAGCTAATAAAGCAGTTCATCAGTCTTGATATATGGCAGATGCTTTGAGAAAGAGCCACCTCAAACATCTCAGAATTAAATCAAGCATTTCTGTGTTGGTTGTTCCAATGGTTTTCTTAATATGAGAACATTTCTGCTGTCAGGGAATTATTAATTTCTTTAGTGCGTTTTTAAGCCTTTAATTATATTAAAATATTAGCTGTCGTAACATTTGAAGCTTAAAGACCTTGTACATTCATCATACTTGTTGAAGGGAAAATTAAAATAATTTTGGTATTCAGATATTGTAATTTTCCTGTATTCTTTGAGTAAATATGAGAAATGGGAGGCAGGTGGGATTCAATAAATATAAATAGAATTTGACACTTTTTGCTCTGCATCAGGGGAATGCAGCCAGTACAAAACACTAATTTAGAAAGCCTGTGTTAGCATAATCTATTTATTTGGTGCTCTTAGAATGCTTTTTTCTTTTTTTTTCTCTAGAATTTCTCAGCTTGAATGGATGATGCTTTAAGGTGACCTAGTTATGTTGTTTGCAATCGAAGTGATATAAACCTGATCCCACAAAAAAAAATACAGAATGCATGTATTTTCCAAGCAGACCTTTCATTTTGTTACAGTTAGTAGTAAGTTTCCTCCCCAGCACTTGTCAAATTGTAATGCAGTTAGCCGCTTTTTCCCTGTGGTGTTTGAACTTGATGTTTGACTTACGATTCAATAGAGAACAGGTAAGTTAACGCTTTCTCCAAGTCCTAGAAAGAGAGTCCTAAAGTGAAAGAAAATTAAACAGAACAGGAGTGCTCTTTAAATACCAGAAGATTTAGAAATACAACCAGTCTTCATCTGTTTTGTTATTTAAGCACTTCACATTACCCTGAGTGGGGCCACAGGACCAAAGAGTATAACTTCTTCAGTAGTGGAGAATCATAGGTCAGATTTCAACCCAGAAACTCTTATCCCTGGAATATGGGGAGGAAGGTGAATTTCTTCACAGGCAGCAAATCTCTGCTGTCAAACTTAGGATAGAGGATGAAACAGTTGCACAACTGTTTTCCACAGAAGGGTTTGTGCTCCCTTTTGCCTTCATGTGGTTTGGTTACTAAGCCTCTGTTTTCTCCTGGCATTCCTGGAAGCAGCGCACTTTGGATTTGTTGTGTGAGCGGTACCCTTCCCAGTGGGGCAGGGGAGGCTATCTGCAGATGTCCAACATCGCGCCAGCCCTGTGAAGTGCTTAAGTGTCCTCCTGAGGGCATAGATAGTCATAGAGGTTAAGTGCTGTGCCCAAGGTCATAAATGAAAGCAAAAGCCAGGGAAGGGTTGGCTGCTGGCTGGCCCTGGGATGAGAACGGGAGCTCCAGTGAACCTTCAGTTCAAGGCCCTTCAGTCAGACCATGAGTGGTGAGAGCCTTTGCTGTAGTACCCAACTCTGGAGTTGGCAGAAGGTTTTACCCTTGGACTGTGCTGTCTTTTGGTATTTGGCTTGTAGCTGGACCTGTACCTCTTCTTCTTCACTCTTCAGTTTTTTCCCCTTTGCAGCCTCATGTACTAGCTCTGCTGAAGGGTGGTGTCGCGGTGCAGCCCTGTGCCATGCTTGGAGCAGTAGGGAAGCCCTGCTTGGGGGCCTGCCTTTAGGCTGGGCAGTACTGCTGCAGGTTATCCCTGTGTCCTGCCCGGCCTCCCCAGCCATGCTGTGTGACTTTCCGAGAGGTGCCTCTGGCTGAATGCTGTGTTGCTTGTTGGCTGTACTGTCAGATGTGGTCAGCACGGTTGAGTGCCTGTCATGAGATGCCTGTCTCCGAGTACAGGTGCTCTGCAGTCCCTGGAAGGAGACGTCTGTTGAGACATCTCGCATCAAGAGTTCAAGAGCTGTTCATTTTGAAGACTTGAAAAATGCCATCTATAGACTCGGTGCACAATATTCCATGCTGATTTTTGAGTGGATGTCTGTGGACATCTGTGCTGGGGGTGAGGAGGGGAGGCAGGGACCCTGGATAGCAGCAGCTGCAATGGACTGTCATTGAATTCTTCTGCTGCCTTTTTCTTCTAATTGTCCTTATTAGCACACCATGAGATTACTTCAGGCTTGGGAGGGAGAGAAAAGGCCAAGATTGTAAACAGGAGCCAACCTGGGGCATATTTAGTCGTAAGCACCTGCTTTTTGGTAGATGTATATTGCTTGGAGAGAGGTTTACAGACACCTAAGCAAAAGCTTTCCAGTGGGATTGTGAAATAACGGCCCAGCTTTATCTTAGAGGTGCAATGCACCCACTGCAGGCTCAGAAAGTGTAGGGCTTTTTTTTTTCACAACATGAAGTTATGTTAACAAAATTTTGGTCTCCTTTCACTGTGGAGCTTCCCCATGCATTGTATGAAAAGACCTAGAAAAGACAGTGAACACAGGATACAGCTGACAGCAGAGCCTTCTAAAACTCTGACCTTCAATGTGATCTAAAAAGATAAAAGTGAGGCGAAGTAGCTGCTGTGAGCCAGATGCTTATCAGATAATGGACTTCTCACAGTATTGGAATCAAGCCCCTCCATGGAAGGGTCTCCACTGGGTTTCAGAGCCTGCACCCCAACACACACGTCGCTACCTACCTATCCACCTACCTGCTTTTTGGGGAACGTGTTGTCTCCTTAGGCAATAAGGGCATGGAAGAAACTAAGTATATGGCATATAGGACAAGCTGTTCCCCGCAACCCTGTTTGAGTGTTGTGAAGCTGAGGACTTTCAGGCCCTAGCCCTTCCTGGAGGTGTGCGAGGGGGTGGTCTCAGAGCATTGTTTAAGTGGAATTCTGTAGAAAAAAAAAAAAAGCCAGCTTAAAACAAGTTGAAAGCTGTAAGTTGCTGGGTCCTGCATGTCAGCAAAGGGGGTGTGAGGCAGGGCTGAGTGCGCTGGTAGCATCCCTTTGGAGGAAGGGTGGGGGGGATATGTAATTTTTAGAGGCTTCCTCATTCTGCGGAAGTATCAGTGAGCGAATCTTCCCTTAGGACAAGGTTCATCCTGTAAACCTGTACTGCCTGCAAGTCCCAGTTGTCTTTCGAAACATATCCTTGAGACTGTGTCATTATGCAAGAGACTGTTTGTCTGACAGCCTTTGTGCAGGTTTTGGGTGGTGGCTTGTTTGTGTGTTTTGTTGTTTTTTTTTTTTTTTTTTTTCTTTTTCCCCCTGAAGTTGTGTAGGATGATGTCTGGTGAACTCCCAAGCTGCGTGCTGTTATGCACTGGAAGGGATCTTACGGTGAAAGGAGCAGGATTTAAATTGATGGCATAACATTTCCCCTCTGATCCCGTGTGTCTTGCTGCCCCCGGAGGAGATCGGGTAGTTCTGAGTTCAGAATAAGTGTTTGCACCAAGCCACAAATCATCTGCACGGGGTTTCGTTAGCCGCCTTCCCCATCTCACTGTCTCCGCAACGGCAGCCTACTTCTGCATTATTTAGGAGCGATTCCCTTAGTTAAAAAAATCAATTAGCAAGAGATAACTGTTTCCAGTGTCAAGCTTCCCTTTTATTTTTTTGTTCTTCCTTGTGACTAGTGCCATGATTGTATTCATGCTAATCTCATCTTTATGATGGGGTGCTAGCAACTGACCTTGATTAAATGACCTGTAAATTATTGGCCACATAGGAGCAATCCCTGATCTACTGGGCAGTTGATGGCTTGAGTGCCTCTACCTAGGGAAAGGCTTTCCTGTCCTCAGTCAGAGTAATGTTGAAATATGAGATAGCATTGCATGGGTGCCTTCAGTTTTTATGTGTAGGGGGGAATCATGTTATATTTACCTGTAGTCATATTAATAAAATGGCAATTCAGATGGCAATGATGGTTGTTTTTTGATCTCTGGAGGCACAAGACTGCTATATAGAATCTAAATCTGGATCATATAATTTTGACCTGGTCTGAATAGCAAGTGGATGGCGTACCTGAAGTGTCCATAGCAGGATGGCTCCTTCAACCTTCTCCCAAAGCAGCTGATCTGGCTGTCATTTGGGGGGTGATGCTGCACTAAAATTGTGGGTCTGGTCTGCAAATAGTGTTTCCAAAGTGGTAACAGTAGCTCAGCTGTGGTTCAGGTGTTATTTCCCATATAGATGGCTTCAGGAGCTGACTAGAAGCAACTGCTTTCATTGATTCAGCCATGGGCTCCTTTGCTACTGACTCTTTTTTCACTGCAGTGGAGATATTTTCCTCTGAAACACTCAGACTCTCAGTCAGTATTTCTGCTTTAAATGTTCCAGAATTTTTTTTAGATCTGCTTTATGAGCTTAGAGTCCTCTGAATAATTCCACTGATTTTGGTATGGAAATTGTGTTTGCTTTTGGAGAGCAAGTGTGAATGCTGTGTTCTTACAGCCCTGGCTTTGGTGTCAAAAGGCAGGATAGCGATTTTCCAGTAGCCCCTAAGTTCTTCAGGGAGGAATAATGTGAATCACTCTGAAAAAAAAGTGTGGGATGTGCAACAAAGCCGTCTGCCAGAGACGGGTGCTAGCTCAGGAGGTTGCATTGAAGAATCTTCTGGAAGACGTTTAATTGATTAGGTTTTGTTACATTACTGAAGAGCAAAGTCTGAATGCAGTCAAGTAATGAATGGCATATTGATAAGAAATTCAGAGTGGTATTGTTTTTCATGGGTTTCCCTGACGGTTTCTATGGGGACAAAGACGCATTTCCCGTCTGAGTGCTGCTGCTGCCCTCTGATTGCACTTCTGTGGTTTCATTCACCAGTAATGGGAAAGCATTCATAGGCAGAATAGCTTCCCCTTTTTAAATAGCCATGATTCAGGGTTGTATTTTTTTTTAATGCATTAGACTAATGCAGTGTTTTATCAATGATCTGATAGATGCATAATGCTCTTTTTCCAAGTGCTTATTCAGGGTCTGCATTAAAACTTGAAATTATGTACTGTAATTACGTAAGCCTTGACAAAAGTCTTTGTTGCCCTGCAGTATGTGTACAAAGTGATTCTCATCCGGCTTTGGCAGTAGCTTACATTTGAACTTTAGGGATTAATTTTGTTGCAACCACTTGAATGGTCAAACTCGAATGCTGATGCTTTTGGAAAACTTATTTTCTCTTGTGGGGGTCCTTCAGTTAACTGATGTGAGTTAATTATTTAGAGAATGGGAGTTTTTTAGAAATGTGACTTTTAAAAAAGAAGAATGATATTTGTTTATCCTTTTTCTGCTTTGTGATGGGAGGTATTTCAAAGCTGATTGTGATTTCACATCTCAGTGTTTGGTTTTGAGTCTGTCCCATGCCTGCCAAATGTTGAATTTAAGGTTGTCCAGTGACTCTGCAATTGGATGCACTCCCCACCCTTTGCTGTGAAGATTCTGTGTTCTCAGAAACTACTTGCAATTTTGAGGGTCTGTTTGTTGTTGTTGGCTTTTATTCTTTTTCCTGGATATTTGATTTCAGTGCTTCCTCTGAGAGAGAGTGTGTTGGGGAGAGAGAGAGATTGCTTCTCATCCCGGGTGCCTCTGCATTTCTGTGTATTTAGACTCCCCTTTTTCCTGTTCTCCTCCACCCCCCCCAAAAAAAAAGTCTTCTGGCTTGCAGAAAACAGAGCTCTTTTAGGCAATGCTTGAAATGTGGAGGAAGGGAAGGACAGCCAGAGCTGGAAGCTTTCTTACAGAGATGGGGTGCTGTGCGCTAGGAAATAGCTCCTGAGCCAGGCTGCTTCTTTTTTGATTGCCTGAAAAAAATATGAAATAACTGTAAAAGGGGGAGTGAGATTTGCTGTTTACACCTGTATATTACCCAGTTGTAGTACAGTTACAGACTGTGTTCTGTATGCAAGGCTGAGGTATGTGAAGTCATCTGTCACTGGTGAAAACAGGCTGGAGTGGGTCTCCCCAGCCCTGGCGCTGGCTCACGGTGAGGGGCGCCGGCAGAGCTGAGCCAGGGCCATTGGCAGCAAAAGCTTGTGACTGCTTCTGTGCACTGCCTGTGCCAAGTGGGCAAGCCGCCGTGCCAGCGAGCCCTTCCATTACTCCTGCGCTCTCCTTGCTGTAAGGATGGAAAACCTGCGTTGTCACCTTCTGCAAAGACACCCAGCCTTACAATTGAAAATGGGAACACCCGAGCTGCTTCTGGTGGTAATTGGGAGAGACACAGTTGTGCTGAGGCCATGCACCTGGCACTAACATCCTCAGGAGTCGCAGCACCTGCAGTTTGCGAGGGAAATGGATACCTGCGTGGAGGTCCAGTGCCGTACCTGTGCTCGAGCATCGCTTCATTGCAGAGGTGCCATTTCACCACTTGTACCTTATACACGGGGGTGTTCCTGGTTGAGGGTTTGGGGGCTGGCGAGGAGGAGGACTGAAGGTTGTGTTTTTGTTTAATTTGGGACCTTTTGTTTCCTCAAAGTCTGTCAACTCAGTAGGATGAAAAACCTGGTTTGAGTGTTTGCTTCATTTGGCCACAGCTTATGGAGGAGCAGCCAGATAAGGGCCAACTGTTGTTCCATTTGCTTGCTTAAACAAAACCCGCTGCAGCACCTTGCAAGATGACATTTTTAACACACCTTGCAGTCTGCTCTTTGTGGTTTTGAGCGACGTCCACTGTAGAAAATAAGAGATTAGGGAATTCCAATAACTTTCTGTAATATAAAAGCTTCTCATTGAACTGTTTCTCTAAATCCTTCAGCAACTCTCAGAAATGTAAAATAGTATGGGAGAGTAAACAGTGTTTCCCTGTGTTGTTGACACTGGGATGGCAGGAGAGTATGTGTGTGGGGTGAATTCCCTCCTTTAAGTTGTTTATAAATAGCATGCTCTGCCCTGCTCCTGGTGTGTGTGTTCTGCTTCTGTTAGTTAGCAGGAGTGAGTTGATGCTTTCCTGTCTGGCGGTTCAGTGACTTAATGCGTGTTTGAGTAGCTGGCCTCACTCTTTTATTGCTACACATACTTCTCTATGGAAAAACTGAGGTGGGCAATGCAAATGGAACCATGTCTCATGTCCCTGCCTTCCCTTTCATTTCCTCCTCTCTGTTCTCTGTCCTCCTTGGTGTGTTTTTCTGCTCTGGGCATTTCTCCTCACTGCTTTTCCCATGCTGTGCAGGTGCAGGGACATGTCGAAGCTGAGCATCGTGAAAGGACTCTTCTCTAGTCACTCCTGTTTTAGACTCTCTGAGCTGTGTACAGAGGGAAATTGCTGTGGTCTTTAATTGTAGTTAAGTTTCTCCTTGCAGCCAGTTTCCTGTGTGAGGTATTGCTGCTGTAAAGTATTGTTTGAGTGCTAATGAGGGGGTTGTCCATCGCCAGGAGAAGTGCTGTTAGGCTGGCAATGCGTAATTAATTAGGAAGCAGGTGTGTTACACGAACCCATCAGCATCGGCACTGGAAGAGAAAACACTGGCCTATTTAAGGAGAAAAGGAGCTGCCTTGACACACTGTGCTTGGGAGCCAGGTATTCTGAATTCTGTATTTATGACTTCCTGATTCGAGGCACATTGCCAAAGGGGCTTTCACCTCTGCTAGTAAACGTCTCTAGCTGTTGAAAAGGTCCAAGTGTCATTATGAGAGTTTATGGCACAGTTGCCTCTGGAGTACTCCATGGAGTAAAATGCTCTTCTGTTGGTTCAAAGAAGATAGCGCTGAGCTGCCGTGGAACCAAGTCTAAGCCAAAGCTGGCCCAGCTGTCTTTTGCAACTCAAGCCCAAGCAGTGTTGTCTTCAGTAAACATTTAAGAAACAGGGCTCTCCTTGTCTGTTTTACTGCCTGTTAAATGATGTGCTTTAGTCAAGAGACGAGAGTTTGCTTTCTGGGATGAAGTTCAGTCCCTGCGTATGAATGTCTGTGGTATGGGAACATGGCCATGACACAGGGCTAAGAGTGATCATACAGACCGGTGAGGTTGAGGGACGAGGACAGTAATACCCAAAGTTGAGTTATGATCCTGACTTGTTGAAAGAAAGCCTGTACTACTGCTAGGTCATTTTTCCATCCAGATGCACTGGACAAGTCCTGGTGCATTGTAGTGACTCTGCTCTCAAAAAACCAACCATTGCTGGCAAATAGTCTAAAGGGTAGTTGGTAATCGTTTTGGATGCCTTTAACATGGACAGATTTTTAAATATACTTACAGACACTAGCAGTGAGAATTCAAAGGAAAGAATGGTTCTGTTCATCTGATGCTATGACAAGCAAGTTGGCATCATTTTTTCTGCTCCTGTGTGATATCCGTAAGGGAAGAAAATTCTCTTGCAGAGATAATTACTGCAGCACAATGACAAGTTCACAGTGCTTTGCAGTCTAGATAAGGCATCCCTGTCATCTCTCTGCAAGCCCTTTGCTAGCCTCTCTGTTCATTCCAACATGAGGAGCTCCTCTGGTTCAGCTGTGTAGATAAGCTTGCTGTTAATCTTGGCAGCCTTCAGCTCACCTGATCTGCCTTTGCCCAAAGGTCTATTTAGGAAGACTGAGATCTGTTAAAATTGCTCTTCCGTAATGCTGGTATGAAGAAAAATGTGGGTTGGTCAGAGGGATCATTTAGGGTCAGAGTCACCATTTTATTGCTGTTGAACCTTGTGGAATTATAGGTGCAACTAACTGCTCACCAGAGTGAAGGTGTCAAAATAACCTTGTCTAGTAGGGCTAGGCTTGTACTGGGGCATGGGCCATACACATGTACATTATAGTGCAGCCAACACAGAAAAAGTCTTGAGGTTTATGTCTCCTTTTGGAAATCATGTCTCTGTAAAATTTATCAAACACATGAATACGACAATTCCTTTTTAAGACCTTACTAATTAGTTTACTGGACATAACTGTGTTTGAAATCTTGTAGCTGTGTGTGTGACAACATTCCCTATATGTCTCTAATATCTCCAACCAGTGTAGAAGAGACAGTATCACTTATCTGTAACAAGTGCTGTGAGTGGGATTTTAAATCGATGCACTTCTGCCATTGTTGAGTTTTATAGAGTATTACTATTACAGCCGTGTAATTTGTGTTTTGGTGTTTGCTTATCTTGATGGTTTTGGTATTTTTTTTTTTGCCCACAGGACTAGAGTGAAATTGGAAAGCCTAGAAGATGCTTATATTTTAAGAGGAAATGATGACTCTCTTTCTGATAAGCATGGATGCCCAGCCTATGTGAGTCCAGAGATCTTGAACACAAATGGCAGCTACTCTGGCAAAGCAGCGGACGTATGGAGTCTAGGTGTCATGCTTTATACCATGCTAGTTGGACGCTATCCTTTCCATGACATTGAGCCTAGTTCCCTCTTCAGCAAGATCCGTCGTGGGCAGTTTAACATTCCAGATACTCTTTCCCCCAAGGCAAAATGCCTCATACGTAGCATACTGCGTCGGGAGCCATCAGAAAGGCTGACTTCACAGGAAATTCTGGACCATCCATGGTTTTCTACAGATTTTAATGTATCGAGTTCAGGATATGGTGCTAAGGAAGTATCAGATCAGCTGGTGCCTGATGTCAACATGGAAGAAGACTTGGACCCATTCTTTAACTGAGCACAAAGACTGGTGTTCAGAAGGTACACGACCTGGAGATGGACACATGAAGGAGCCCTTCCTGACCATGTTAAACCACATCCTGCATCAGCCTAGCTTGGTAGCAAAAGACACTCAGAGGTCCTCAGATTGAGAAGGAACCTCCACAAGGAGCTAATATAACAAATGTAGCATGGGGACAGATTGGGGGGCGGGGGGAGCTTGCTATCAGGTTAGATTGATATGGAGGAGAAAAGGCAGCATGGAGCAATTGTAGCTTCTCACCTTTTTGGAGCCAAGGAGACTGCACATGCCAATTCTGGTGCAGCTGTATCACTCCTGTTTCTGTTCCATTAAAAATAGTGGTAACTCACGACAAATAGAAACTTTTTTGCCTCAGCTCACATCTTGGCATCGCACTGTTAGATATTTAACTTCAGCCATTATTCAGGGAAAGTACAATTGGCTAACATTTTTTTTTAATCGGATGTCTAATAATTAATGGGATTAATTTAAGAAAAAAATTAGGTGCACAAAGACGGACATGAAAAGTGGGTGCTAAAAACAAACAAAATTTCAGTTCATGTCTCTTGATAGCTATTTTCAACTCATTTCTTCTAAATAAACTACTTAATATTCTTGTCAGGAAATGACATTTTAATGCTTTGTTCCCTTAAGGGGAAGTAACTGTCATTTAACAAGCTGTTCTGTTTTGTGTCAAATGGTTTGTTGCAGGAAGCTATTATAACTCGAACTTCCAGATGCATTACTGCTATAATAGGGGGAAAAAAAGAAGAAAACTGTGTAATTTTTTTTAAAAGATACTGGCTTCCATATCTGCCATGCTGCACGTATATGACTAGAGAGGGCAGAAAGCCCTTAATCGTGTCTTTATCTGAGAACCGATCTCTTCTTTAACTGACTGGCCCACATGTAAATAGAGGGCTCTTTATTACTGAAGAAGAGTATTGTGGTTTTTTTTTTTTTTCTTTGAATTCCTCTCAACTTGGGAAAAGAATTGTTTGGGTTTGATTTTTGTTTATGTCCAGAACAAGAAATAAGAGGGTATTAATAAGCTGAACATTTATATTACAGATATTCCTCTTGAAACATACACAGTAATATGCACCTTTTGTATTGTCAAGACTTATTCTATTTATTGAAGAAAATGTCACAGTAGTGATGTATTAAGCCAGTACTTCAATTACGGGTTGACTTGGGATGACATGTTACATGCTGTAGTTAACACACTTCTTTTCTGTTCAGGTATTTCTGTCCCTAAATAACTTTTTATTTAGCTTCTTTTTCTAGATAGCTTTATTTGATTTAGACTGGCAAATGTTTTTATTACTGCTTTTATATTGCTGTATGATATTGAAATCTCTTGGCATAAATATTTGTGTTTCCAGTACCTCAGTTGTTCTGATATTACTGCCTGTATACGTTTTGTGAAGTGGTCATGTTTTTTGGGTAGGTACATGTGGACTCTGTAGTATGTAAATGTTACTTGAATTTGTGCTTAATTATAGTATGTGGCATGTGCGTACAGCTACTTGGCATTTGACGTATGGATGCTATTTGCCTGCCTTGCAGGAAAGTTATGGTCCCACTCTCAAGAGGATGTTTCACAGTTCTTTATCAAGAGACAAAGCTAGCTGCAGCTGACCTGCCTTGGTTCTATTTTGGTAACTAAGAATATAAAGGAGTAATGTTTTTACACTCTGAAGATGGTGCTGTGTCAAGAAGGACTTTTTTTTATTTTATAAGTACCTTATAGGAGGAAAGATTGGTGATGTGCATGGTGGGGTTTTACTGCCTCTGGTGCTTTGTCATGTATTTGGTTTAATGTTTTTGTCCTAATCTCTTCAATAAATAAAATTGTGCATATTTAACTAAACTTCAGTGGTGAATCATGTTGTTACTGCATGTCTGAGGTGCTGCAAGAATTTGCTCCGTTAGGATCATTTAGCTGGTGTTTTTTGTGCTGCTAACAAGCGCTTGCCAGACCTGTGAGCTGAGAAAGCTTAGCACTTATATTTACAAGGTAACACAGTAAGCCTTTTCATCAAAAATTTTACAGTTTGCTGTGAATGAAACTGACTTTTATTTTGTTTATTTTCTTTTGGCTTGTCCCTACCATTTTTCAAGCCCATTTACCTTTTTCAAGGAGGGTATTAAAATGCAGTGAGAACTGTGTCTTTTTGGTGATGGGAGGCTCTTTGGGTGACGAAGAGAGATACCAAAATGGAACAGGCTGGCACTTACACTTTCCGAAGTCCTAAGAGAAATGCGCATCTTGCATTTGCACCTCAATTCCAGAAAGGATAGATCTGAAATAGCACCTCCTAATTTACTGCCTTTTATTTAAGGCCAGATTCTGTTTCTGTCATTCATCTTGGGTAACAATTAATAGGTGCAGGTAGTGAGATCATGTAGAAGTGCATGCGGAGTAATAAGGTGCTTTGTAAACATGAGGGAGGACAGATGAATCCTGGTCCATTAAGAAAAGACCATTTAAATTGAGCTTTGATTTGAACCAGGATGCAGCCTGTTTTCAGCAGTTCTATGGTTTGGAAAAGCTATAGTTAGCTGCTGATCACCCCTAAAGAAACCCCCAAGCCACAAACCTCTTCACTTCAAAATAAGAGTATTGCACCAAAACTGCTAGCACAGGGGTTACTGTCAGGCTGGCTAACTTTGTACTACATGATTCCATACTAGGTAATTCCCGGCACGTGTTGAATATTTCAGTGAGGTTGAGAATCCAAACTGTTGATTATAGCATGAACCAGAAATGTTATTGACATGTAGAAATGCTTGAAGATCAGTTTTTAAATGATCTGTGTGCCTGCAGCTAAAGTTTAAATTACTTGAAACTCTTTCAATCAAACTCCCACAATAAATGTGCTTTATAGAAAAAAGCAGATTGTAATCAGTCATAGAGAGAAGGGGAGGGGAGACTACTGAGGATTTCCCTCTCCCCCACTAAAACTTATGTGAACGGCTTCTGTTCTGTTTGGGTGGAAGTAGTTAGACCTTATTTTACAGCAACCTGCACGCTTGCTTTTTCACTGCCAGTAATTGCACGAAAAATGTGGCTGACTAATGATTGCTCATTTACAGCAAATTTTTTTTATTCACGGCAAAAGCTCTCTTGGTGTTACTGCAGAGGAATCTTTTGGCAGCTGAAGTCAGCTTTATAAAAGGCTGAAGGGGTCCCTTGTTTTCGGAGCTTCCTTGTCCCTAATGTGAAACCTGAAAAGGGGATCTGTGATTCAAACAGCTGATTTCTGGCTTCTTTTTTTATTCTTGCTTCATGGGCGCTGTTAGTGGAGTACGGGTGTAGCACTGCTTGCTGCAGAAATGCCTCAGCAGCTTGCTTAGCGCTGCTCAACCCTCGATTTGGGTAGCAACTGCAGTGGGATGCAGGATTTTACTGAGCAGAGGCTGTCAGATGGGCTTGGCTGCCTCCTGGGGAAAGGGATGACCTTCTCACAACTGTGCAGGGTGAAAAGCCAAGTCTGCAAAAAATCCTGTTTGATGGAACGTGACCCTATGGCAGACTTTGGGAGCAGAGGCCCCCCCAGGCCCTCTGTCTCTTCTATCCCTCCCAATTAAAAAAAAATGTTTTGTTATTTAGCACAATGTTTATTTTGTCAACGCAGCACTGTGTGTGATTTCAAGTTACAGGGTTTTCTTCAGGACTGCACAAACAAGTGACAGTTGTTCCTCTGGTGCCATGATGTCATATAACCTGATCCTTTAGTCTTACTGAGGTGTACATCTATTATGGGGGTAAACAGGTCAATTAAGAATGCATTCTCTTAGAAATGAAATAACCTTGGTAAACCTGTGTTTCTGAAAAGAAAAAAAAATTTAAAAGCCCAACCCAAGACCCTAAAACTCCAAACCGCACTTTCCTGGCAGTCAGAGAGGAAGGGTATGAAATGTGATGCCAAGGAAAAATTATTGGGAAGGGGAAAAAATAATACTCCTCATCCTGAAATGATTATGTTGAAATTTGGAAATGTATGAGTGAGCTCTGTGACTAATAGCATAATGAATACCAAAAGAATTAGTAATGATCGGTTCTTTATTCTTAAAGTTTTGTCTAAGGTTTCTCTGAAAAACTTGCTAATTTAATAAGTGACAGTATAGCTAACAACTTAACTAGCTTGTAACTTTCCTATTCTTTCAGTAGAAGCAAATGTTGAAAATTGGTAACACGGTGAGACAAATTGAAATCAAAGTATAAGTAAAGCCTGTAATATGGTGTAATTCCACTGGAACATGACGAACAACTGAGGAAAATATCTTTCAAAAACAAACAAAAAAAACCTTAAATCAGGCCAGTTCTGGCACTGACTTTTGCTTTTCCTAATGTCCTTGATAGTTACATTCTTGGTACCAGTTTCCATGCCTCCATTTCTGCTTTTTTGACTTCCGAATTAAGCCAATTTCAGCTATTTTCTCGAAATTTTGATCCTCCTGCGATGCCTACCCAGAGGCCTCTGTACAAGTTTGAAACTCTAGGACATATTTGGTTTGGAAAGTTTTAAGTATATTGGTGAATATATGTAAACATGAGGAAAAATGTATTTATAGTGATGGTAGTATAAATCCTGAGAAAATAATTTGTTATCATTTGTGCTGATGTAAATGGGTGGAATCCATTTCTTAAGGGCCTAAATGAGCCTGACGTGTGTGCTGAGAGGTGTCATTTATTCTAGTTATTATTTAATTTTATTTTGTTTAGACTCCTTGCAAAAAATGGCTCTGTACAGGAGGGAATCACATTGTTCTCGCATGGGTCTCCTGCCTCCTTTGCACAACATCATAGCCTGCAGGGGAAAAATAAAATAATCTTGGTGTGGCAGCTTGTAGAAAGTAATAGGTTAGCTGCTGCATTTATTTCTGCTCAAGAGCTTAAAGTATAGCTGCAAAGCTGGTGCTGACATCATTCCAAGCACACACAAAGCTGACATCAGTTATACAGTATATCACAAGGTATTTATCTTCATCTGATTAGGTTAGCAAAATGCATACTGCAAAGGCAGCACGCAAAGAAGGAAATGTGTGTTTGTCCGTGCTTCCTTGCCCTCTGACACCGGAGTCGGCCCTAAGAGACTGAAACACTTTGTGCTAGATAAGGCCTCTGTAAAAATCTGTGGAGCTATCATCGGGCTTGAATTTTTCCCATCATAATCTCCAAACGTCAGTGTTAAGCACACAGTTTGTTTGAGGTGGTGCTGGGCAGCCCCTCCTGCAGGGAAGTCCAGATCTGAACTTTTGGCCTCCGCAAAGCCAATCAAACTGACAAAGTGAAAAGGGTGGTTGTGACACAGCAGTGCAAATGCTGGTCATCTCTTCTGCGTGCTCATCTACGTGTGTGTCATCAGTCAGCAAGGAAGGCAGGAAAGCTGCCGCCGGCCAGTAAGTAGCAGGCAGGAGGCTCCATCCCCTGCCTGCTGCCCGGAGCGTGCAAGCAAGCACCGGCTGCTGCCATGGGAGTCCAAGTTACGCTGCCTCTGCTTCCCCTGTCTGCAGGACTGTGCTGGAGATGTGGAGGGCAGCAACAGGAAACAGGTACCTCCTGCCCTTCAGTTGTAACTGAACGTACCCTTAAAACCAGACACTTCCACCTGTAACTCTAAACCCCTGCACTAAGAGGACACCTAGGAATAGTGTGCTCTATGGCTCAAGCCAAGTTCTTCAAGGTACTGGGCAGAGGTGGATACTGAGACCTGACTCCACCACCCACACGTGTTGTGAGATACAAAGCTGTCATTAAGTGTACACTTATGTTCTATGCTCACCCTTGAAAGGGCAATTTCAGTGTTTGCTCTGAGCACCTGGCTGGGATATTTGTGTGTGCTTCCGCAAGAGGAGTCTCATTGCTCCATAAGGAACACTGGTACCAACTAGTGACCACTTGCCTGATGCAATCCAGTCTTTATTTCAGTCATCTTTTTTTCTTCCAAGTTAGCTAGTTCATTGTTTCTCTCATAACAGTTCACGGTTAAAATTTTATCTAATTTGGTCACTGGAAATAAGGATAAAATTCAGGCATGCGTTTTAGTTAGAATTAGAATATCATGGGTTGAAAAAAATGTTCAATTTCATGCAGTTATGGTTTAATTTTAAAAGCTCAATATCAGCCTGCTAGAAGAGGGACTTCATGCTTGCTGGTCACCAATAAGCATTTTATTACTTCATATTTTCTTGTATTCTACTCCCTCCTATGTGTAATCACCATAACTGCAGATTATTTGTAATTTCGAAGTGTTTGTAATTGCTAATTAAGCATTTTAGTTTTCATATTAGCAACAAATGTGCGTGATCCATGTGAACAGCCTTCAGAGCAGCTGTAAGATGGAGTGTATCTATGTGTAAAAACTGCAGCTTTTCTGGGTACCGAGTTCCTGACAGGGCTCCAGCTGCATTAGGGTAAAAAGATTTTACTACACACAAACTTTTTATTAGAATAAACATGGCTTCAAAAATTACATAACATGCCTACTCTCCTTGGTAGCTCAAATCAAGGCCAATCAAATCAACATGCTCAAAATGAGTAAGTACATGCATATTTTACCAGTTGTTACTTTTTACAAACTCTATAATTCAGTCAAAAGAACATATCTTGGAAGAGCAATAGCATGATTGCAACAGACACTTTATGGCAGAGAAAGAAAAAACCTTTTTTTTTCCTTTTTTTTTTTTTCTTTTCAACATGATGAGAAATGTCGACAAATCTATTTTCTTGGTACTGTGTGGAATATCAAGTCTTTGCTCTGTTTGAGGAGCTGCTAACATGAATAACCAATGATCTCATGTAACCTCAGGACAGCAGTGAGATTTGTCAGAAAGTTAGCAATGTGCTGTCTTTAATTTGAAAAAGGAACATCAGGCAGCACGAAATACATGATTCAGAGAAATCCACTGACATTTTGCTATGGAGTACAGCTGATAAAACTGGAGTAGTCAAAATCGTCTACTTTCATCCCTACTGATTGATCAGGCTATGAGTATAACCCACATTTTACTGCAGGATGAAATTTTTCCAGGATAAATTTAGCTGTGTGTAAGAAGCCAGGACAAGGTCAAGGTTGCATTTATGTCCTCAGAGCACAAGAGATGCAGAGTGATTGTGCCCTTCCTCTTTTATTTTTCCTTTCAGAGTAGTCTTGTCTGCACAGGTAAGGGTGAGGAAGATAAGGCCCTTTGCCCCTTGCATAGGAGAAACATTGCTGAGCTGTTCCAGAATAACTCTGCATGCTGACCTGTCAAGAGCCAAGTGGTATTTTGAGTTCTATTTATTTGCTAGTTGAGCAAGGGGAAGTCTGTGCCTTATTTTTTTCCCTCAGGTGAACTGGGATCGTACAATTGATTTTGCAAAATGCCTTGAAATCTATTGATAACATACCTCCATGATTTAACAAGTGTATCATTCCGCTCCTTCTTCTACAGTTCTCCTTCAACATCATCATCACCATTATCCGTAGTTAGTAATACTTAGAGAATTTAAGTTTTTAGGTTTCATGTAGCCTTGCCTATTAATAAGTCACAAAGATAACAAATGTAGCAGATATAGGGTATTTTATGCAAGCAATCATAGACTTCTGGTAATCTGTTTTCCTAAATTACAGAACAAAGACCAAAATCCCTGTCATTGTGTTTAAACAGCTTTATGTTCTGACTTTTTCGATCCTGCCAATGCATTTTGCTTTTATTTGGGACAACTGCAACGGTAAGTGATGTTTGCTACCTTAGGGTTTGTGCCGCTAGGTCACTCAAGGTACATTTGGAGGCCACCATGGTAAGCACACCATGAAAGTAAGGGAGAAATGTGTGTATAATATCCAAAGGCTGTCTGTCTCAGAAGCACCAGACTTTTCTAAAGGGTAGAAGGCTTCTCCTTTCTTATGGTAGGTGTGATTAAGAGACTAAATATTGCTGCTTCTATCGATAAGTAATGTTTCTAACATTGTAGCTGTTGGATGCCGAAATTGTTCAGAGAAGTGGAAAAAAGTGTCTAAACCACATCTTTCAATATTTCTTTGCAACTCTTGACACCATCAATTTACTGTGAGTTCCAGTCAGCTAAGTCAATAACAGATATAATCCCTAGAGACTTAGGAAAGTCCTTCTTTCAGGAGGTTAGTATATAGGCTGTAGGCTTCATTGTCTGGGGTGGAATGATCGTGCTTTTGCTGCAGAACTAGACCAAAGACTGTGATATTTAGTGCAATTTCAAAGCTTGTTCCAAGATTGTTTTCACAACAAAAGGTTACCTTGTCAGAGCACAGCAGGGGAGGCTGACCGCACTTCTGGAGTCAGTATAGACAAACCCAAGCTTTGTTCTGCCTCTCATCTCTTAAATCAAGTTCCTCACAGAGGGGCAGAGAAACCCGCTGTCAGCCTTATGCGTAAAGGAAGGATAAAGACAAGATTCAGACAAGCTAATGCTATTGAAGTTGGGAGTTATGGCTTACACAAATGGAATTTGGGGTGGGATTTGTCCAGCTAAATGTTGATAACTGTATTTCTCTCTGCTGACTATAAAAGGAGCTCAGTGTGATTAGCTCAGGCATAGATGTCTAAAGTTAGATGGGATTATTCCTCCCTACTTGCCAAAGTCCCAGTTCATTTGCATACACAGAAATCTCGCGTTCCTTTTGAGATATATCAGGTATCCAAGACATCTACACAAGGCTTGGAGATGTGACACAGGAACTATGGAAGAAGGACCTCTTGTGAACAGACAGGTGGAGATGTGGGGGGTGCCCTCAAGCATCCCAGATAGTAGTGGGTGGGCACGTCAATATGGATAACCACGTAGGGTAGTCTAGAAGACCTTAACTTCTGAAAACCTAAGGTTCAGAACATTATTATCTCATTAGTTTGAGAGTTTCCTAGGAGTTAACACTTGGATACCTTTAAAAATGTAAATACATGTACAATTAATGTGGGAAAATGTTCTCCTTCCCTCTTCAGAAATGACCACTTGTGAAACAAGCTTGCAGATGTTGTTGGCCCAAAAGGGTTTCAGGCCAAAGGAGACCTGACCCTTATGTAATATGTGAGTAAGCGCTCAGCCATGGGCATACATGGGCTGCTTTAAGCCTTTTACATCAAGCAGCTGGTGGACAAAACTGAGAAATAAACCCAACTGCAGATATAGCATAAATCATCATAATAAAAAATACTAGTGATGAATGTTGATATATCAAGATATACTGGGAGACTGAATAAAAGATGAAGAGCAAATTTATTTACCTTTTATAGCATGTCAGTATTTTATTTCCCACTTATTACACCTCCATATAGGAGGTGCACCTAGTGAAGTCAAAAGCTACAACCTGCTAAGTAGAGAAATTAAATGCTTTAGAAAAGCATTTCTCATTTCTTTCCTTTAGTGTCCACCAGAGGATGTGCTCTCTGGCTCCAGAAGCAGCTGGTGTAACTCAAATAGCTCTTTGAAGGTGCCTTGTGATCCTTTCTGTTGTGTACATGGCACTTTAACCTGTTTGCTCTTAAGACTTTCCCCCCCCACCAACTTCCCTCAAAAACAGGTTGCTTTTTATTTGAGAGAGACATCTGTGTGTTGTCAGAGAGAAAGATTCAAATCGGGCACAGCACAATAAACACAACACTTGCAAATCTCTCTGGTTTTAGGCAGTAGGAAAATTAGTTCCTAGCATTTGCTAATACTTCTCCAGACCAGTGTGTTCATTAAACAATGTTAATGTTTTTCTTCTCTTAAAAGCCAAGCTATGGTGTGAGGCAGCCTTGTGTTTAGCAGTTGCTCACTGAGTAAAAATCCTATGGCAACCAATAAATGGAAGCCAAAAAAATGTTGCAATATTATTTTAGAGGACTCATCTGCTTATTTTTACAGTTAGCCTTGCATAACCCTCTGCATTTTTGGACTCTGCCTTATGTAGAATATTTCTTAAAGTTTCCATTTATTTCAATTGTACACTGCACATTAGGAAAACTTACTTATGAGTCACAAATACTTTCCCTTTATTATGTTATTCTGCCCTTCTATAACTTATTTATGCATTGCCCTTACATAATATTTATTTGGTGTTATAGTTTTGCTGAGGATCTATCACTAGTTTTTCAGTCTGCAGAGCGAAGTTGAGAATAGTGTCATGATGGTAGCTTGAAATGTGTCTGCTTCCTGGGATTTAAACATGCAGACACAACAAATGATAAGTGTGGCTTCCAGCTGATGATCAGAGCTGGGTTTGCAGCTTGAGCCATCCTATATTTATCACAAGAGTGTGTGGGCTTTGGGATGAGTCTTTTTTTCTTTTTTTTTCTTTCAGTAGTGTGGTGGAAATGCATTTTTATAAACAATGAAAAGAAGTCTAATGATAGATTTAAAATGACACATAAAATCATCCATTTAGTATCCGTGCAGCTCAGGTGTTTGGTGTACGCCCATCTCTGTATTATCCTGGCATAACCTGCAGTTATCAGCAGAGTATCAAAGACTACATCTGTAAGATTCGGCCTTGATACAGATATGATGTCCAAGCAATGATATATTTCACTCTCTTTTACCACAAAAATATCAACAAGGTCCTGGCAGTCTGATCATCTTTAGCCAATGGTATTGCAGTACATGAATTGCTTCAAGACAGCTCTCTATAGATTAGCTGGTTCATGCCTGACGTTGCCACCATCACCCATGACGATTTACACATATAACTGTTGCAAAATTGTTTTCTGAATAAGGACTTGGAACTTTTTCTCTGTCTTTCTTCAGCAAACAGTAAAATGTAGAAGTGGAGATGGATGAGTTTGCATGCCTGCATGTGTGCACAAGGGTGTGCGTGCACATGCATAAATGAACAATCCTAAATTAGAGAGGGCGTGGGGACGGTACCGTTCTGCTTCTCATGTATCTCTGCACCAAGCTGGATAAAAAGCTGAAATAGGAAATAGTGACATATTCCCCAGTTGCTTCAGAGCATCACAGCTTACTTCTTCAGCAAGAAGAGCTGGGGAAAGGTTTGGCACTTCTGTAGGCTGGAAGTTTCCAACATACTGTGCCTGCTGTTTGAGAAGGAGGCTGATGGGAGGTGGAAGGACCCTTTCCTTCACCTTTTCAGGAAATCCGTGCCCATGCAAATGAGCAGGTCTTGTAATTGAAAATTTGTGTTACTTTGTGCATATATGTAAAAATAACAGGGGCACCAACCAGTTCAATCCTTGGGCTCCTTAAATAACCTTGGGTGGGTTTCAGCCCCCTGAGCTTTAGGTTTCTGCAGGAAGGATGTCTTAGTTCCTGTACAATTCATGGAGACCCCATCACCACAGCCTGTGGAGGCTAGAGAGGGATTAATCTCACCCCAAAGTAGAACTGATATTTGATCAGATGAGTGGCACCTTACACCTACTGCCTGGGAACTCTTCTCTTTTTTAATATAGGAGCCAAAACATCTAGCTCAAATATAGATGGCAACCTTGTAGTCACCAGAAAACAGGGGAGCTGCATCCTACTTCTAGCCTGACACAATGTCTGAGAAAATCAATGTAATAATTTACATTCCCGTTGTTTTCCATGGGCCTTGAACAAGAACATTAAGCTTAGGAAATAAAAGTATGTGTAGAAACAGGTATTTTTATACATACAAGTATGCATGTATAGATAATAAGGTACAGTATAACTATTCAGATGTTAATCCTATTAAAATGTGTACTTGGATTGCAAGTTCTGTGGGACGAGGACAGTTTTTTTTCTCTATCTTTGTATATAGCAGCATAATAAAGTCTGGATATGCCTAGGACTGAGGGTCCTTCTGACTATTGAAATAAAACTAATATGTTAGAATGGTTGGATAGTTTTAGGATCAAGTACAATATGTCCTATCTTATGAGATCAGCAGCCTCCTAGTCTTCAGACAAGGCATCTGCTCTGTTCTAATTGAATTCTTTGGGGCTTTTTTTCTATGAAGGGAACAAATTTTATGTATGAACTTTAGCTGCAACTGACCTAATATTGCAAAACCCATTTCTCACAGAACCTAAGCAGGTTTTAACCCAGCTTTTGAAAGGAAAGCAAAATATAATAATCTACTACAGCAACTGTACTCAGAAGATAATCTATTAAGGGTAAATGAAAACAATAGAATAATTTCCTTTTTATGGTCTTGCTCTGAAAAAAGGTCACATAAAAATCTCATAAACTGAGGTATTTTTTGTCATTTTAGATGCTCCCAGTATGCCCTGGAATATCAGTCCAAGAGAAACCATCCAGTATATTTTCTGAAGTTTGTTGTTGTTTTTTTTTAAGCAATAATGTTTTTAGTTAAATCCAACACTACATTATATTTCTATACTTAAGAGCAAGGAATCACCTTCTTCAGATTTATGAGAAAAAAGAAATAGCAGAAGACTTTTGAAAAGCTTAAATTTACTGGCTTGATAAGCATGGTTTACTGGTTATAAAACCAAAAAAGGTGTGCCAATGTCAACAGTGATCCTTCCTGATCCACAATGAAGTTTTGTGGAGTTCTGTTGGGTTTACTCCTGTTGTTCATTTCCTAAAAAGAATTATTTATGCTCAGTCCTGACTAGTAGCGGAAATACTGCCAGGAACAAGGCTGTTGTCATGATAGTCATGGTCACAAAGTTCTGGATGCAAGGTACCTGTGCTGCCATAATGAGCTGCCCACATAGATTCATTTCCAATATTTGGACCCAATTTCAAATACT
Source organism: Phalacrocorax carbo (assembly GCF_963921805.1). NCBI lineage: Eukaryota > Metazoa > Chordata > Aves > Suliformes > Phalacrocoracidae > Phalacrocorax > Phalacrocorax carbo. Next base: position 114,325,782 of record NC_087515.1, read on the forward strand.
GCAGAGCAAGAACTCTCCAAGGGTCTCCTGTGGGCTGCAGGTAGCCTGCAGGGGGTCTCAAAGCATCTTCTCACCTGAAGCCAGCACTGGCAAATCCAGGTGGCGTCAGGCTGGAGCTGCCACAGGAATCTCCACAGCTGCACCACGACTGCAGCACTGGTCAGGGTGTGCAGGACTGCAGTTCAGGAGATCCCTGAGAGTGCTGTAGCATGGCTCAGTTTTGCTACACACACCACACCCAACTTTTAGTTTCATGCGAAAATAATTGTGAGGGCAAACTCAGTATCTTCATAAGGTGAAGGTATGTGGTCCTCTCGTTTATAAACCAGTCTGGTGTTTCTTGCAATAGGAAATGCTTTTGTAAAGGGATATTGTTGCAAATTGCCTGTACTTACCACTTGCTGGAGGTTAATGCAATACACATTTAACGATCTATTAATTATGGTTGGTTAATTAGAACAAACCCCCCTTCCTTCTAGGGTTTCTTTCACTTCATATTTCTACTTGAAATGAACAGCCTTCATGAATGGGAGGTTGTGAATTAGAGTGGGAGGAATAGAGGATAATTTAATTTTTAAAAATAATTTCATTTTCATTTTAAATTAAAATGTGAAATTAGACAAAGAGGAATGCAGAGAACTCTCTCCTCCCCTCTCACAGCTGGGTACATCCACGGTCCCTTTTTTTTTGGTCCTATTGTGTCACTTTTCCCACCTGTCATAGCAATGCACAATTCCCAGGCAGCAGTCAGCACATACAAGATTTTCATAGATTCACCCATGACATCTTTCCACCTCGTATTGTAGTGCTGTCTCCTCTCATCTTTTAACAAAAGTTTTGAGTTTTAGTATTTTTTTTTAAGACCTCATCTTCTGGAGGTTTTTTTCATCTGTCCCTGGTTTAAACTTGGGATTTCTCTCTCTTATGATTCTACAGTAAATCTAAAATGACAGAAATGCACAAAGTGTCTTCAGATGTGTTATTTTTTTAAAAGTTCACAGTTATTAAACAACCTATGTGTGTTTTGGAGGCCTGACTTGTTTGTTATTTTTAGTGCTGAAGCTGAACTGAACTGCAAAAGCCAAGAAATGTTGTAATCACAACTCTCTAACTACTGTGTTGTAATCTTATTTCATTCAGCTGCTGAGGGCTTATATGACCACTGAAAGGACTGCAGCCCTGGCTGTGTATTTTTCCTGTGAAAAAAAATGTTAATTTGTTCCATGTCATCACCATTTTTTGGGGTATCTGTGTCCAAGGTCAACTTTTACTGGTCACTCCAGGTGAGATACAGAAGGACAGAACAGGAGACTAAACTTCCCTGTAATTTCTAGACCTCTCAGAAATTATATCCTTTAAAAGAAGTGGCTTTTAAAAGTTTTGTGGTTTAGTGCTTTTAGTAACATACATTATTGTTTTGCAACTCTATTCCTCTGCAAAATATCCCAAACGTAAGAAATAAAAGATAATAAGAATGATGCACATTCTGAAAAACACTTAGATGGCCATTTCACACCAGGAACTGGAGTAATCATCAGGAAAAATGGTGTTTCATTCCCTAGAACTTGTGATCCCATTTCTGGCCCATGATATGCTGGGGACATCTGTCTTTTAAATGTCATGCTTGTGTTTGGAAATAACTGGGCCTGATGCTGAGCTCACTATAATTTGGGCCATAGTACTGAACAATTAACCATATAATTTTTTAAGAGATAATTTCACATTTTAAGCATTTTATATGATTGCTTATATTTATAAATAAGAGAATTAATAAAGTACATGTAAACATTACATATAATTAACACACTATACATTATATATTAAAATGTATATATTTATATATGTATATAGTTTGAAATTACTTCTGTGTTTACATAAATGTACTTATATATAGACAAAACCAGAGTCCGTTTTGTGGTGTCTTCTGTTCAGCTAGGTGAGGAACAAATTGTTCTCATGCTGCATGACACATGGCTATTTCATCAGCCTGCTCCTTGTAGTTCCTTTTATATAAACAAGGCTAAGCAGAGTAACCAGCGAGAAAGGAGCAGGTTGCAAATGTCTCATTGCACAGATTTTGCTTTCACCCTGGCGAGCTTCCAGGACAGAATAACTCAGGTGACTGATGGTGTTAATGCCAACAGGAAAAAAGATAAAAATTTGGATGGAAGGAATGCAGCAAACTGGTAGAAAGAACTTCAGTCTCCTTAGTCATGTGTCATCTTCCTGATCTAATCTACTAATTTTGCTCATCCCTTCCCTTCCCTTCCCTTCCCTTCCCTTCCCTTCCCTTCCCTTCCCTTCCCTTCCCTTCCCTTCCCTTCCCTTCCCTTCCCTTCCCTTCCCTTCCCTTCCCTTCCCTTCCCTTCCCTTCCCTTCCCTTCCCTTCCCTGCTGTCCCATGAATCGTGCTGTGGCTCCTGAATCATGAATTGAGGAGTGCAGTGGTCTGAGGAAACAAATCATTGCTATAGAAAAGTCACTATTGCACAGTTTCTCCCCTTCAAAATCCACAGTCTGAAAGGCATATACCTGCCCCCTTCTATTCCCCCATTTGGAGAGCCACACAGAAACTGAAAAGAGAGGCCAATTTTTAATTTTCTTAATTGCCTCAAGACAGGTAAGGCTTTATGCTATAGTATCCCCAACCCTTATTACATTCAATCAAACTTGAATATGCTGTAAGATTTGGCCTTTTTAAATCAGCATAAATTATAATGTCCCAGTCAATACTTTGTCCAGCAGACAGCAAGTCACTTGATTTTGCTTTAGTATGTCTCAATCTGTTAGACAATAAGGCTTTTCTTTGCTGAAGTAGGGCTGGTGTGCATGCAGTAAGAATAAGCTCATTCTAACAGTTTTGCTTTGCTTTTCTGTTTTATATAGTGGTAGTTTGTAAATATACAGTATTAAAGCATGTTTGGTAGCAACATGTGAACCACGTTGATAAAAGAAAAATTGACCCAAACTACTCAACCTCAATCTAATAAGATCAAAACACATCAGGAAATTTTTACTTATTGGTTTGGTTCTTTTGTAGCTTATTGTTTAACAGCTGTTTAGTTTTTGTTTTGAAGAATGGCTGAAAGCAGCACTGTGAAATGCTGTATGACAGGGAATTCTTATGATATTTTTCTACCTAAGCATGAACCAGAAAGCTCACAAGAAAGACTGTTTTCATCCTTCCTGGCCAATATACCTAAGTACTGACTTCTTTATGTGGTTATCTGAATAGGATGTTGCTAATTACTAATCACCATCAGAAAAGGGATTAAATATGAAGCCATACATACCCAAGATATTTTTCAGATGGAGGGATAGGTTTACTGACATTAACCTTTTGTATCCTGGTTTTCTCAGTCTTGTTTTTCTTCAGGGTACTGCAGACCAGATGCTGTAAGAGAACATACACTTTAAAAGCAAACCGTCTTTGGCACAAAGCTTCTTCTTAAACCAGCATCAGGATATCCCAGCTATTCCAAATTAAAATGAGGCTGATTCCTCTATTTTTAGGAGTATTCTCTATGACTTACAATTTTACATACATTACTATGGCAATCACAAAAATTAACTTTCTAACATAAACTGTAGGCATATGTTCTGCTTCTTACTCCTTGTTAATTCCAGCCAGTTACATATTTTCTGAGAACTAAAGACTCTTTTGGTTGAATATTGTAAGTGAATTAGCCAAATATTTGTCAATATTGAGGAAAACTAAGGCTGAATCTGCCATCTAGGTTCTGTATGGATTTTTGAAAAGTTCTGTGGTGGAAAACTTGGACCTGCTGAAGGGAATAAAAGCCCAGTCATTGACCTCACTGGGACTGGAATTTCATTTTAGGTATTCTGTAGGTCCACTGAATGACTTTTCTTTCCAATTCCTAAGAGAAAATCTAAAAATTTTCAAAAACTTCAAAACTACTTACTGTTCGTCAAAAGTAGCAACCATCTGCTCTCTCAGAATTTGGTTCCTTATTGAGCAAAATGATTGGAATGAATCTTTTAGGTGGTTTTTCAGGAAAAGTGAAAAAAAGAAGAGGTCAGTGATAACTTTCTTCATTGTCTTTCCATGTGACTGCCATATCTCATTCTTTTCGAATACTGTGGTGTGCATACACATGGGTGGGTGTTTCAGTTCTCAGGATGCCATTGTCTTTAGTACCAGTGGATACTGGGATTAGATACTTCATATTCAGCTTAAGTCTTGCTTTCTTTTACAGTCATTCCATGCTTTTAATTATGCTTATTTGGCAGAAGCTGAATCACTGCAAACCAGGACCTCAGGTCCAGAGTTTCTGTGGTCTGTATCTGGATAGTTTTTGTGGGGGGTTTTTTAGAGGAGAAGAACGGATGAAAGAATGGTCCTGTTTTTCCTTCTCATTTCTGAAGGGAAATTAAATAACAGCCACGGCTCTACATTATGGCCTTCCTTTCTGCCTTGCTTTAATTTTAGCCATCTTTTGCTGGTTCCTGTTATACTTAGTTCCTGAACTCTCAGCACAATAAATGTTATTGTTCATGGGGAGAATGAGTTGTATAAATGTCAAGTCATCAACAATCAGCTGGCGAATTGCCTGAAGCCTTTTTTGTTTTCTTCATGGGACATAACTGCAAGTACTTGTTCATATGAATGAGTCTTACACACCTAAGTAGACCTATTGACAGTAGTGGTGAATTGAATGGGAACAAAAAAGGGAGGTTGTGCAACAATGTCTTTTAAACTTAGGACTGAAGTTCTAGTTGTCACAAATCTTTAGCTGATGGTATAAATTCGCTTGCTTCTGGCAGCATATACACCCCTATACCATTTTTACTATTTAAAAAGGTGGATAGAAGAAAAACAAATTCAGAAGTAAAAAATTGTTATGCAAGTAATTTCAAAAGCAAGGAATGATGTGCTTAGGGCAAAGATAGAGGCTCTCAAATTGTTTAGTAAAAATATAAAATTGGATATGTCTCATGCTATTAGCATCTCACTGATTGCTGATTTCTTTGGAAAAACAGTGTAGAGAAATCATTATCTTACTTGATACACCAAACCCCAAGTTCAAGACTATGGAAGAAGGACATTACAAAGCAGACAATGTTCACACCATCTAAAGATGAGAAGGAAGCTGAAAAGTAAAAACTAGTAATTACAGAGCAATATAATGAAAGGTATTATGCTTCTTGCAGTAGCAGGAACAAGCATTGGTATTCATTCATTCAATAATAAATAAAGCCAGTAGTAATAAATATGTTTACAGTACTTTTCAAGCAAACATTATAGAAGTCCTAAAATAAAATCAAACTAAAAAGCAGTAAACCCACTTTGAAATTGCTTAATGTTGAACTTTTAGGCAATAATTATTTATTTTTGTAATGCAGTAAGACACAGCAGGGGAATTATCAGCATGAAATGACTGGTATCTGGGGAAGTCTCATGTGCTGACTCCTGTATTTACTGTCAGCAAGGATCATCTGCCCCTTCCATAGATGTCATTGCATGATATGTTTCCCCATCTAATTTGATATGCCATGTTTCCTTTCTCCTCAGCAATATGAGTGCCTCTTAGCTGCAGGATCCCTTTCTGGAGCCACTGAGCAATATCTATTTTCCTCACCTAAGGTGGGATTCAGTTACCTAAACATACGTGTCTGGCACTGTTTGGGACACCTTGGCCTAGCCTGCTTAGCCTTCAGCTGCTGGTTGAGAAATCCCAGGTCTTTAGTGAGGTCTGTGTTATGTCTGTCACACCAGCACATCCTGGGCATCTCAAATGTCATAAGACACTTGCTTGGGTCTCTGACGGTGTAGGTGTTTACATGTGAGCTAGGTGTCTAGGCTACCAGTGGAGTCCAAAGAGCCCCTCATCTTGTTCTAGCCACCTCCACGTGGCCCCATAAAATGCTCCACAAACCCTGCTGACATCTTCAGCTTTGCTTCTCACCAGCAAATAACCCCTCATTTCAGTTCTATGTACTTTCCCCGAGGCTACCTGCTCTTTGGCTCAGCAGCCAGCACCCACCATCAGCCCACCAGTACTCTACAGGGTCTACCTTTTCTAGCCTAGTGCAATCTGAGTGCAGCACATTCTATAGAGAGAGGGGGGGTTTTGGCTAGGTGTTGACTCATAGCTTAGTAACTGTCAGTGACAGTCCCTCCAGCTCATTGTGGAAGGATGAAAGTCCTTTGTTGAAAAGAAGCTCATCTTTCTGTTTCAGCCCACCAAAATCTGTACAAAGGACACCACAGCAGAAGGACAAGAAAATCACTCATGCAGGAATTTTGAAATGCCATGAGATTTATTTCTTTTGTCTAAAATCAGTACAATAATTTTGCTGTTCTGATGTAAAATCGGAATCCCTCATCTCCATCTTGTGAGTCAATTATATTGGGGATGCTGTAAGAAGTCTGTGCAGTGACTGGAACTATGTGAACTTTGAACATCAGATTTGTTTCCCGAAAGTTAACTTGACATTTCCTCATCTTGTCATCTTGTTGTTTAGCTTTGGTGTCTTATAAGATTATATTTCTTCTTTTTTCTTCTTCTAGCAGCTGGAACTGGTAGCTACTTCTCATAGGGGGGATTTTTTTTCCCTTTACATCCTCTTTCAAGGTGAATTTTAATAATACCTCATATGATACAAACAATTTGTCTCAGTATTTTTAGTATTTTGTAAAATATCCTTGCTTTTTTATATTTTTTAAAGACCCAACCTATCAGGAAAACCATACTCCGTTTTTTTTCCACAGTGGAAACTGTGAATTATTTATAACAGTAGTTTGATTATATTAAAAAGCACAATCCCAAGTCTGCAGTACATTACTGGCTCCATTCCTTGACTAAAACAGGCGTGTTTATATTTTTCCTCAGTAAATATGTGATAATTAAATGCAAATAGACCATATTTTTCAAATGAATTCCCAACCCTGGAAACTTGGATGATGATAATCTTGCCTAATAAATGCACAACTGCAAGTGAAATCAAAGTTTACTGAAGCAGAACATTCTTAGCAGTCAGTAGCAGCCGTCACTTAGTGAAAAAAAAATACAGGATTAATATAGACACATCATTGAAAAATGGATAGCCCTAAGGTATTTTATAATCATGGTATATACCTAAGTATTAATTGAAAATACTGTGCAGTCTTTATGGGATGTTCTCAGCTAATCCATTCCTGTAAATTTTTAGGCTATATTGAAGTCATGCCTAAGGCTGTCATCAGTTCTCTTGCATGTTCCCCATTGTGTGTGTTATCCCCTGTTTCTAGGTCAGCTTTCCAGCCTTCTCCTTTCCCCCTGTGAAAGAAAGCAATCTCTCTCCCATATATTTCCTTTATGAAGAGAGATACTCATGTTCCTTGCCTGGCAACTCCTGTCTTCTCCCACTTCTGTACAATCTGAGGTCCTGAGTCTTCCTTGGGGGTAATGGAAGGGCTTTCATATCACTCTGCTAGTTGCATCCCAACAAGTGGCTCTGTTTCCTCCTCCTTTTTAATGAATTGGATGTCTCTGTCTTCTGTCTCCCAATATGCTGGGCTAAAGGAAGGGGAATATCGAATCACAGAGAAGAGAGCATCAAAGAAGGGACTATCTCCTGTCCAGCCTGCAATGAGACTGCAACTGAAACCTCCTCTGCAACTCTCATTTCCTCCTCCTTTTCTCGTTCTTCCCAGCATGCTCCACTTCTACACAGCTGTTTTCTAACATCTGGAAATAAATTATCATATGCCCTTAAGAAAAGCCTTGAAGTGTGGGATCTTGTCTCAGTGGCAGGATGCTGGCAAGAAGCCAAGCATTGTCTTTGTATTACTGGGCTGGCTGCCCTCCCTGTCCCAAATAACTCAGTTTTCCTTGCTGGGATTCCTGTAGCTGCACCCTCAAGACCATATTCCTGAGATATTTGGAGAGACGCTTAAGAATATCTCCCCTTCTTTCCTTATGACTTCCTCACGTGAAAGTATTTTTTACCTTTATCTAATTCTTCTCACCAGCTAAAGAAAAAGGCTGAGTTTCATTCAGTCTTAATGACCTTATGAATGTGGGAGAATATTATATGGCCCATATGAAGCATGAATTTAAGGTCTGATGCTATTTGTTCTGTGGCTCTATATATTTCATGCATCACTATTTACTTGCCTGAACCTGGAGAAAGAGAGCAGTTGTGGGGGAGGAAAAGGCAGGTTCCTGGAAGAAGGAGTAGCTGACAGGATGTTGCTTTTGTTGGACAAGATCCGTCCTGTTGACAACAGGGAGGACCCAATAAGGCTGAGAGTTAGCTACCAACCAAGCAGCATGCTCCCAATCAGAGTTCAGAGGCCAAACTTTCATTCTTCCTGCCAAGAAAAGGCTTTTAAATAGGGAGTCAAGTATGATTTCAATTTCACTCCAGTTTAATGCAGACAGCAGAAAAACATGGTGACTCACAATACATTCTTGCCCCTAAAATAAATAAAATTTCCTTTCAGTAGTCTGCAATTTTGAATCAGTGGAGAGGCATGGTGAACACTTGGTCCTAGGATGTACACAACATACCAGCTGGGTTTTCATTCTAGCAAAGGCTGAGAAATGAACATGTTGGAAGTTGTGAGAAAGGCCACAATTTACATTAATATTCTGTTTTCTTCACAGATGCAGAAATAACTGCTTTTAAAAAATATTAAAGGGCAATAACTGATCTTATTCCCACAACTATAAATCTTAAAACAACCAACCTATGCCCCAAAGCAGCCACCTCCTTACCCTCATATCTTGTAGCTCTCTCCATGATGTAATGTGAAGGGAGGGAGGTAAGGGGGATGGATGAAGGATGTATTGCCACAGACAAGGCTGAAAAAGTAAAGTTACTGTGTAAACTACAGATTTACTCCATAGCATTGCTACAAGAAACAGTGATGTGTGGGGAGATTTTTTTCTTTTGTCTGCCTCCCTTGCTTGTGCTCTTAATGCCCGACCAGCTTCTCAGTCACATAGCCAAGGCCAGATGACCCCCAAAGAGCTGGTGAGCATATTGACCAGTGGTATCGTTAGTTCTTTATCTGTGTCTGAAGGTGACCAGGAGATATGAATAACAGCTTAGTTTTGGATTTTAGATGCAAGCCTGAGGTTTGCACTTTATGTAATGCTTTCTGAAATGTCCTGAAAAGAACTGAAGAGTTAGGCTGAAGTCCAGGAAAGGAAATGAATGGCAGGAATGATACATAATCTCCCCTGACATCCTGTTAACATGGCCTCGTGCTTAGTCCATGAGCTTTGCCTTGCAGAGCTGGCAGGGTGAGCAAGCTCCTGCCTACAAACATGTTTTTGCAGCCCTGTCCTGGTTTGCTGTGCATCAAACCCTTCGCTATGTGCTGGGGTGTCTGGGCTTGCTGCTCTGACACTGGGCTGGGAAAGCCACATCCCACCCTCCGGTGCTGACTTTCTCTGCGCTGGAGCGTGGTGGCCCAGACTGGCATGTATTTAGGTCATATAGGCTCATGTCTCTTCTCAGGTATTTAGACACTGGTTCAAAGTCTCCTAAATGCAAAAGAAAGGTTTTAACTGACATCAGGAAATTTTGATCAAGCCCTTTGGGAAGAGCTGAAATGAAGGACAGGAAGTGCAATTTAATGTTTGGGTTTGTTTTGGTTGGTTCCCCCCCCCCAAAAAAAAATATTATTTATTTATGAATATATTTATTTACTTCTTTGATGTTTTAATCATTGTGGAAGAACAGCAACCTGATGGATCCCTATTAACATACATTTAAATACAAAAGGGGCAGTTTATTTTTCAGCAGTTCGAGCACCTGCAATTCACATTTGCTTCAGCTGGAATTCTGTGTACTCAGCAAATTAAATGTTCAGTAAACAATGTTATAACAACATTGACTTTAAGATGAAATCATAAATGCATGAAAACAGGACAAAGCCTATAGCTATTTGTAGCTATATTCAATCTGTTATGCCTCTTGGCCCTGGAATAGAAATTTGGAAAAGATCTCAGCGGCTGTGAATTAGCTCAGCTCTGCAATTATAGCACCTGAGAAGATGAGAGCTGGTACTTTGCTTATATTAGATACCCAACCTTAAATTGTCACATAAAAGGAGGATTAAATTTTTATTACAATACTAAAATCAAATTAATCTTAGAGCTGAATTAGTCTGATTTGCTGAGTCCTGCAGGCCACCACCTTTCTTGTTTGATATGTGGAGACTACTAATTCCCCATTTCTGGTGGGAAGAATTGAGAGGGTGTGATTTTATGCAACCTCATTTTGCTTCTGCAATATGCCGTTCCCAAGAGATTCCTATTTGTGGTGCCTACCATCTAATACACATGCATTTCTAGCAAAATCTTGGTGCAAAAAGGAGAAGATATGCTTAATAAACAAACTCAGCCTAAGTATTTGTGCAGAGTGAGTAACTTAATCTATTGAAGTCCAAGTTGATCCTTTAAGAGAGAATCAAAGGACTTCTCAGACTCAGACCCTGCTTTCAGGTCCGTCCCAAAGTGTATTGACCTCCCTTGAAATGCCTGGGAGCTGTGGGACATGCCCACTGAATATCCTAACAAAGGGAAACTGGAAAGCTTAAATGCTAACATAAAAGAAACAAAGCCAATTTTCTTTCTGTTTGGTTAAGATATTACTGAATGAAGAGATTATACATAGCAGAAATGAGATTTTGACTCCTGCTCTTGGAAGTTCCCCCAACAGGAAAAGGCTACATCCTTCCTTGGATTTAAAAAGTGTTATGAGAAAATCCTATCATTGTGCCTGCCTTCCCCACCTCATGCAGAGAGTACCAGGGAGTCATCAGAAATGCTTCAATGTACTGACACAGGTCTCTGACCTTTTGGAGGATTAAGAAAGTATATGATAAGAGGTAGCAATCACTTTGGAGCACTCTTTCTTGGTTTCCTACACAGACGCACCAGTGTCTTTCTCCTTTCCTAAGACACTTCACACAGCAGTGGACTTTGAGGCAGAGGAGCTGAAGATGCCCAAAATTGCCCCATTATCTACTTCAGAGGAGTAAGAAAGCTAGAGGTTGGAGAGCATATAGGCTATCTGCTTTAAAAAAAAAAATAATGTGCACAGTATAGAGGAATAAGGTTCAAAACTGCCACCCTGTAATTCTGCAGAAATTAACAACACAAATATTACTTAGAAATGGGGACAAGAACAGGTAAAACATTGATTGGGTTAGCACAGAGCATCTTGGCTAAAGTGGTCAGTGGCCAGGTGAAGGGCTTCCCTCTCAGCTAGGGCCCAGTATGCATTTATGCCCTTCACTGAATGAAGGGCAGAGCCTCCTACATTTGGAGCAATCAGGTTGTTTATCCAGTGATGGGAGTATTTGCTATCACGTCTCTTCAAAGGGAATTTTTCTGACTCATGAAAATTAGGGAAGTGCTCAGATGAAACTACTATTTATTATGAGTGCCTCCCTCAGAGCCCCCTGCTTCAGGGCCTGTGGTAGGAGCCCATTTCTCTTTTGCAATCTCTTTTCTAATACTTCTTTCAGTAAACAACAGCTGACCCTCATAAGTGTGTGGAACTGACTGGCCCCAGGCCCTCTCATCTCTAAAAGAGTAAGCTGTGCTGTTGCACAGACAGATGCATGTTCTTTAGCATGTTTTATCATTGTTTTTTGGGGGGATTGGGTGTACAAATAGTTTCTGGTGGAGTGAAACCTCATGAGACTCTGGAATCAGGCAAGCCTTGACCTTCTGCAGCTGTAGTTCTGCTGTTGTTTCCCTCAGATGAAAGAGTCTTGTGTGAATTTTGGAGGAACTAGGAGTGAGAGTCAAATGGACAGGCAGAGAGGTTGTAGTTTTACTGCAGAAAAGAAAGGAGAGGGAAAATCTGTAAAATTATATCTGCTTGTGATTCACCTCTACTTCTGAGACCCTAAGCTCTTTAGCCTGATTTTCTGCTCTAGGGAACTTGATGTGATTATTTATTTGGGACAGGGAAAAGGGGATGTGGCAGAGTCCAATTGATCTTTCATCAAAGAAGGGAAGACAACGACCACACATGCTGCTGGATAAATAAGGCACTAACATGCCAGTAGATATCTAACTGGCTTCAGAACTACAAAGACGTGTTTATTATTTAGAAGTTTTGCTATTTGCACAATGCTTGCCCAAGGCATTTGTGGCCAGGTTTGAATCCTTTTTTTCTTCTTCCCACTGAGCAGTGGTTTATTTTGTTACAACTCATTTCTATACCTCATGTGAGATGGATGTCACTGTTTGCTTATTCCCCTTCTATCTGAGATTTGGATGGTGATCATAAGGGATCCTTGTACAAATCTTATAGAACAGATCCTATCACCCAAATTGGGGACATTCAGATCTGTCAGGGCCTTGACAATTCCTCATTGACTTCCACGTGCTTTCAAAGGAAATTCACTGGTATATTTGTCAACACTGGTTGGCCTGTCACTGGATGGAGGTCTCAGTAAAAAGTAACTTTCTTCAGCATGGTGTTTAAATCTGTGGTCTCAACCACTGATGCTAGAAATTAAAATGTCATTCGTATGATGCACAGTCAATGAGAAGGTATAAATGAGGCACAAGATGAAGATAGGCTGTATATAGAGACCTATATCTAATACACAGCTCTAATGTTGCTAATGCATTTTTAAATGTGCTCCTAAGTGAACTTCTTAACTTTATTTTATAAGCAAGAACTAAGCCCCTTTCCCTCTGCTTTTAGCTTCAGTTTGTTGCCTTTGCACTGAACTGAGCCATATTATTTGGTGTTGGGTACTAGGGAGAAATGAGTAAGTTCTCAAAATAAATTGAATATATAAAGATGTGGGTGATGCCAAGTCTGTATGGAAAAACATGCCTGTATATGGAAAGCAATTGTACCCTTAATGTATCTGGACATGGGAATACTTTTTTAAATAAATGTTTTATCTGCCAGCTTCTGTAAGAAAGGAATTCACACCAGAATGGAGAGAGTACACACTTGGAGGGATAAAGAGCTGTAGCTACACAAACATGCACACAATAGACGTTAGATATTTTGCCCTTGACTTTTAGGAGTTATTAGATCTGCGTGAAAATATTCCTTCTATTTAAAGGCTAGCAAGTGTCCTACCAGTGACCAAGGACGGCCTGTGTCTGAATTAAAGATGTAGGTCTTTAATATTTATGCAGGACTTAGTTTTGATTATTGACAAATGAAATTTCTATAGCATAAAACCATGTCATCTAGGAGTGATGCTGAATCAATATGACTCAAGAGAATAAACTGGACCACAGCACAGAAAGCTCAGCCAAGATTTTTCAGCTCAATTTGAAGTCAAGTTTAGAAACACATAGTTAGCCAGCTAATGTTTTTACACAATCCACATAGATATCACTACAGCACTTTTCTCTAAATCAGAGATGTCCTCATCTACAATTTATATGCAGCAAAGATTATTGCCTTCTGAAGAAAGTATTTTGAGGAGGTATTCAAAACAAACTGACAGTTCTCAAGAAACTTGAAAACAGACCACTCATAGCAGGAGATGGACATGGTAAAAGTGTGCAAAGCAACAACTGAGGCAGCGATATGAGGAAATACTTTTTCAGCCAACCTGTAATTAGCTTGTGGAAGTCACAGCTACAGGGAGTTGAGGGCAAGAATATAATTAGATTCCAAAAGGGACTGGAAATGTATATTGATGTAATTAATTATAACCCTGGATATATTTCCTAAAGTTTTGTTGCAGCAATATTAAACCTCATTCTTCCTCCTGGAGGCCCCCCCTGGCCAGAAGGCCAAAGAACATGTGGGCAGGAAACAGCCTTTAGGTAGTCTGCAATGCACAAACAACACTCCTGAGGGAGAAACAAAGGTGCCGTTATGGCATTATGGCATTGAGCAGCAGGGCCAGTAAGGTGCTGGGTGGTCTGTGTGTGTGTAAGACCGACACAGTAATGACTTTGACTAATACTCAAACATACAGTCATGGATGCCAGATGGTCACCAGCTGGGAGACAAGTCTCATTTTTGAAATTGTACATCCCTTGTAAAATATCACTATCAGCCTCTGTAAACTTTATTTTAACAGTCTGCTCTGTTGGCTGAATTTAACAGTACACTAAATATGTCAATTATAGATACTGAGGTAAATTTAAGTTACAACTGTAAAGCTTTTCAAAGGCAACTATTATAATTTGTTTACATAAACTAAGAGGCTACTGTAGTGTGTATGCAAAGACCACGGGGAGAAAAGCTCTCCAATATCGCACATTCATTTTTCAGCAATATGATGCAAGCCTAGATAGCACTCTGGAGTTGACGGTGTTTTATTGGGTGTTATTCTGTCCTTTCTTATCATAGAGGAAACCAGCTAATATTTTCCTTACTACTTAAATACATAGCTTAGTAGCTAACACATTAGGAAAAACAAGGTAATCAGGAACTGGGTGGTGCAATCCCAAAAGTAAAATAAAACCTACTCTGGAATACTAATAAACCATGTGATGGAAATACTAAAGGTTAGAAGTTGCAAATGGGGAATAATAACTTTCTGCAACTCCCCTTCTTGGCAGAAGAGACTTGTGATGGCAGGTCAGGAGCAGTCAGATGATACCACCTGACCAGGTTACTTGATGCTCACAGCTATATGGGCTCAGCTTCCTTGGGATCTGCTCTGCTTGATTCCAAGGGTAGTTTTTACCCAGAGGACCTAACAGAGAGATATAAAAGGTATTTATGAAAAGAATGAGGTGTGTAGCTGAGGTAATAGATATGGGCACACAAGATGCCCTGACCTGCTCACTGAAATTTAGGTGCTTCAGGGCATTTGTTAGTTGGGCAAAGTTTGGGCTGGATTTCTGCTTGGCCGAGGTAGCAATTTTTTTTTTTTTTTGTGGTTGGAAAACACTGGAGACGTATTAATAGGTGATGATGAAGCAATTTAATTAAAAAAAAATATATCAAAATAGACATCTTTGGTACTGTCTTCATATGGTCATATCTAGATTAAAACTGAGTGAACCAAGTCTGACTGTAGTTATTTCTTCAAGTTGCAGAACAGTCCCATCTCATAAAAAGACTGTTAGAAGCACAGAAGAGGTATTGTAATGCAGTACAGAAATACATTGGTAAAACTGTGTGAGGAAACCAGTATCTCCTTTCAGTAGCAATATAGCCTTGAACCACATTAGGTAGCAGAAAGCTATTAAGCTTTGTGTCTCAACAGTAAAATGTGCCTACTAACAAAGCACATACAGATAACTGTTTCAGTATCATAATGTCTTTAGAATAACTGCTCTCCATCAATGACCACCAAATGAATGCTAGACTGCAGTGCTTTTACCCCTTGCAGATGTAGGTTACAATCTCTTCCTTCCTCCTTGGACTCCCCCTACAACTGGAGTCACACCTTAACATGGACTTTCACAGATCTGATTCTTAGTGTGAAATACTGCAGTATTCTTCTAGAAAAGAAGAGTTGATTTATATTATCTGTTTCTTACTTACAACCTTAAAAAACTTTGATTGAACAAGGCTTAAAAAAAAAAGAAAAAAAAAGAAAAGAAAGAAAAAAAAAAAAGAAAAAAATGTGCTCATTTCCAAAGGGGCTATTTCCTGAACTTCCCTTTCCAGCTCCTTCCTGTATCCATAGAGAATTTTTTATGCATTTTACATCTCCTCATTTACAATGAAACGTGATTTTTGACAGAAACTTGGCTATCAGTTTGATTATTGGCAGAGATTATTTGAAATTGTTCATCAGAACACCTGCTTTATCAAAACCAAGCTGGTATGTTTTCTTCAGCAGTGGCCTGAGCCTTTATGATACTAACTCCTGATTAATGCCAGCTGGAGTTGCCAGTGGCCAGTGACTCACTGGCTTGAATGCTCATTTATTCTAAACTCAGCTGAAGAGGGATCTGCTACCTCCTGTCACTATTTCAGGCTTGAACATCACATTTAATTAGTGTGACCTAATAGGAAAAAAATGCTGAATGTACTTTTTGCCCATCCCCTTTCTTTCCTTCCTAGCCTTGTACCTCTTCAGGGACATATAGACTTGAAGGAAATAGAAACCGTTAGAGTTGATAGTCCTCATTCCATTGACAAAGGCATGAAATTCCATTAGCAGCATGAGCATAAAGTTGGGCACCTGCAGTTCTAGCAAAGTACAGCTAGTGCTTAAATCCTCACCAAGCAGATGGCTTCCTCTGTGCATGCTGCTTTCAGAGTGATATTCATATTTCATGTATTTTACCTACCACTTATTAAAGGGATGACAGTGAAGTTCATTGCTTTCCTATATACTCACTCTCAAACCTACCATGCATTAAAAGAAATCTCTTAATTCTGCTGTAAAGTTCTAGGCCAGAGCACCTGGGATCCAGGAATTATCACTGACAACAGCAACTTGCTAATGACATCATGGTGAGAACCTCACACTTACGGAGAGCCACTAGCCACTCACAAAACCAATAAAACCAGACAGCATCTCTTAAACTTTCTGGCACAACCCTGACTCAGGATGCAAGAGAATAGCTAAAATAGTTTTGCAGCTTGTGCTTCCAAGTTGTTTCTTTACAGACCTAGAAGCATATGCTAGACAGATGTTGTGCTCAGTTTGATAAGGTTGCATATGGTATTGATGATCTGTAGATATCAGAAAATACTTGGATTTATATAAGTAGATATGTCCAAGTAAAGTCTGTGAATATTAAGAGAGTGTAATTCAGGACTGATGTAGCTTATGTGACTGGAATATTAATAGTCTGCTTTAGGCTTCAAGTATGTAGGATATCAACAAAAAATAATTATCTGCGGCTTTTTAGATGTCTTATTAAGATGTAGCAATCAAGCCCTATCTTCAGCAATTTTTTTAACAGCAAAATCAGTAACTTTAAAAAATCTGTAGTTTCTTCAGATTCATTTTATTAATTACAGTGTTACAGCCATCTCCATTGGTTGGGATTGTACTTCATGGGATTTCAGGCAAGGGGGATGGAGTCTTCAATGGAAAACTGTACATTTTACTTTCAGAAGTAAATGAGCCCTAGTACTAAAAAGGCACCTATTCTTATGATCTTCCAGAGGACAGTAACACTTCGATCTGTAAATATATTCAAGAAAAATTCTGCAGGAAGTTTTTTAGTATGTTTATCAGAGACCTCTTACGTTACACTATCTTGCAGTCTGAACAGCATGTGAAAATCCAATGTGGGAGTATAGGAATTAGTTCATGTAAGGATCTGATTAACGTCTAACACAGAGTTCCCATAAGTTCTACTCTAATGCTCCCTCCATTTTTATTTATCACAAAAATGTGCTAAGAATTAACAAATTTTAAGTTTGTTTTGAAAACTTCCCTATTGGTTACATTAAAGCTGAAAGAATGTCTTGCTCTTACCACATGCTATGCTTTTCCTTCCAATAGATCAAAAGGATGGTGAGCAAAACCTGAAGCACAAACTTCATGCAGAGTATCTTCTTTTAAACAGTACTTGCCATTTCAACAAGTTGCTTCTGAGACAGGGAACTTCAACCCTTCCCAAACAAAGTCTTTTGGGGACGGGAGCGTTACAGAGCAGTAAGGGACTAATATCATTCTGATTCTTATGGTCTGCTGGGGGCGTAATATCTATTTGGATTATTACCCTCATCTTACCAATGGGTCCTGGAAGCCTATCAAGCACTTTCAGCCCAAGTATTTTTGAGGAGCTTGATCAAAGCAATTCACCCAGGGTCTACTGGGATGTTTGGAGCAGAATATACTTGACTTTGTAAATTAGCCGGTTAGTCTTCACAAGAAGTCTTGAAGTTAACACAGGACTAAAATCCCAGCTGCATCCAGCTTTCAGAGAGTGAGGTGCCACAGCTACATATCTCCTCTGGAGTTCATCACTCCTTAAGGATATGAAGCAGCTCTGTAATGTGCATCAGCTGTTAATGGTTAGCCGAGGACTGCCCAGCGAGGACTGGAGGAATGTGCTGTGTTCCAGCGGTGGCTGGAGCCCTGATTCTTTTTCCAGTCCCTGACCTGCTTGTCTAGGCTTTCTGCCATATAGCTGCTGCCACTACACATAAGCTGGCCATGCACATAAGCTGGACATGGGTGTGTGGGTGAAGTACCCTGCTTCATTTTAGCAAAGATAAAATACATTGACACTTAAAACATGCAGCTCATAATTTCCTAAGGCATTTCCCTTGACTTTGACCCATATAGAGAAATTCCTCAGGCCACTTTCATTTTACTATTGTGGTTTCACACCTCTGGCCAACAGCAATGAAATTAAAAACAATTAAAGTAGAAATGTTAAGAGAGGGGTAAATAATTCACAATGAAAGATGGACCTGCCAAAACTAGTCTGTCTCTCTGTTCATGGAAAGTCTGCAGGCTGGTTGTAATTTCCAAACATATATTTATGACTTTGGTTTGCCTGATATTCTCCTGAGAATTTATTTTTACATTGTAGGACATATCACACAGAATTTGCTTCAAGTACTTGAACTGAAAATCTGAGCTGTATTAGTTAATTGTGGCTGCTCATATGTAGTTACATGAGATGGCAGGAGTTCAACAGCAGTGAAAGTAGATGAGAACTGGAAAAGATTGTCTTGGGATGAAGTCTCTCTGAGTTGGGCTGATGAAATGAATACACAGAAGTATTTTAGATTTTTCTAAAAACTGTTTAGTCTGTAGCAATCATAGAATCAAAGAATGGTTTGGGGTAGAAGGCATCTTTAAACATCATCTAAGAAATGTAGGCTTTACCTGGTGTAAAATGAAGGCAAGATCAGATGACTGCAAAATCTGTTGCTTACATGCAGAGTGTAAATGCAGTTTTCTGTAGCTATGCTCCATAAAATAATTGTTTTTCTATGGGAGGTCTTGTTTTCCCTGATGGATGTTTTTGTAGGCCACTGTCAGATCATCTGAGTTTAACCACCATTAAGCTAGGGCTATAATAAGATATTTTAGGGACTCCTCTCTGTTGTCTTAGGTGTAGGTGCATCTAACACAAATTAATTTTCACATTTGTTCAAATCCCTGTCAAATATGTTTGGAGGTATTTGCTTAGCTACTCTGTCTTTCTTACAGGAGGAACTTTTGTCTCAAATGTTGCTGCCACTGATCCCTATTTGAGGCCAAATTATTTTTAGTGGGGATAAATCTTTTATGGAACTAAATTTTTTATTAGTCTAAATACAAAATATTTATGTTCCATTGCATATTTACAATCCTATTCATGAAAAAATAATGGTAATCCTAAAGAAGTATTTCCATGGGAATTATTAAAAAGAAAAAAAAAAAGACTATTCCACTGCAACTTTTTCCCTACAATAAATGAAACATTTGTAGGTAAGAATTTACTCAAGGCAGTTAGCAAGCAATAGATATGCACTTGCCACTTTTAAGTCCTGCTTTGAAATTCACATTATGTCAGATATGGTCATAATGACTAACTTTAATGCTTTGGGTAGAGATTAACTTTTTTCTAGCCTTCTCCATCAGAAAATCTTTGAGACATAATTGCTGCTTGCTATTCTATGTCTCCTGTTCAGGGAAACTGGTGCTAAGTTCTGTACCAGACATCTTCAAATATCTGCAGCGTTTCGTTAGAGGTTGAGCCAAATTGATTTCTGAAGCAACACTGCTGAAGTTCTGGTCAATGAACAAAGCAAAGCACATAAGCAAGTGTTTAAGCAGTGGGGGTAATCCTGGGAGTTCAATGGGACTATTACCATTGTGCAAGTTAAATATGTGCTTACTTGGTGGGATAGGGGCCTTAACACTGTGTATCTCAATGCACAGCATCTATGGGCCTGAAAGCCAGCTGAAGTTAATAGAAGGGCAGTCTCTGACTTCGAGAGATTTTGAGCCAGCCCATGAATGATCTAGTTTCATTCATGATGTCTAGTAGATCACAGTGATTGATGCAACCAGATGATGAATAAAATGGTTCCCCAAATCTGTAAATTGCCCATTTTTCCCTAGCTCTCCTTCTTTGTCACAGGATAATGCTCATTGCCTCTGACCACTACAAGATGACCCCATTCGGCCTGAAGAACTGACCTAGCTCAGAAATTTAGGTTGGTAGACACAGATTGCTTTTCCCTGCAGTATATAAGATGATTTTAGGAAGTCGAGGAAAGCAAATATCACTCCAATCTTCAAAAAGGACAAGAAGGACCCATAAAACTATAGGCCAGTCAGCCTCACCTCCACCTCTGGAAAGGTGATGGAGCAGTTCATCCTGGACGTCATCTCCAGGCATGTAGAGGACAAGAAAGTTATCAGAAATAGTCAACATGGACTCACCAAGGGAAGATCATACTTGATCAACCTGATAGCCTTCAATGATGGCATCAGTGACCTGGATGATGGGATAGAGTGTAACCTCAGCAAGTTTGCTGATGATACCAAGCTGGGAGGAGTGGCTGATACACCAGAAGGCTGTGCTGCCACTCAGCATGGCCTGGAGAGGCTGGAGAGCTGGGCCGAGGGGAACCTGATGAAATTCAACAAGAGCAAGTGCAAGGTCCTGCACCTGGGAAGGAACAACCCCCTGCACCAGTACAGGTTGGGGGCTGAACTACTGGAAAGGAGCTCTGTAGAGAAGGACCTGGGAGTGCTGGTGGACAACAAGCTGACCATGAGCCAGCACCGTGCCCTTGTGGCCAAGAAGGCCAATGGTATCCTGGGCTGCATTAACAGGAGTGTGGCCAGCAGGTCGAGGGAGGTTATCCTCCCCCTCTACTCTGCCCTAGTGAGAACACATCTGGAGTAGTGTCCAGTTCTGGGCCCCCCAGTTTAAGAAGCATAGGGAAGTGCTTGAGGAAGTCCAGTAGAAAGCTACCAAGATGATCAGGGGACAGGAACATCTCCCTTATGAGGCAAGGCTGAGAGACTTGGGTTTGTTCAGTCTGGAGAAGAGAAGACTGAAGGGGGGTCTCATCAGTACTTATAAATATGTAAAGGGTGGGTGTCAGGATGATGGGACTGGACTTTTTTCAGTGGTGCCCAACAACAGGCCAAGGGTCAATGGGCACAAGTTGGAACACAGGAAGATCCAGCTAAACATGAGAAAAAAACTTCTTCCCTGTGCGGGTGCCAGAGCAGTGGCACAGGCTGCCCAGGGAGGGTGTGGATTCTCCTTCCCTGGAGACATTCAAACCCCGCCTGGATGCGTTCCTGTGCCCCCTGCTCTGGGTGTGCCTGCTCAAGCAGGGGGGTTGGACAAGCTGATCTCCAGAGGTCCTTCCCAACCCCTACCATTCTGTGATTCTTTGATTCTGTGATTTTCTGTACTGCAGAAAGTTTCTAGCTATGATGTTTTTCTGTCCTGGGTAAGAGGCATGTATGTGTGGGGTAAATCTTTTCTTTCTCATTGACCTCTCTTCAGATCTCTTTTCATTGAGCCAGTTACTCAAAGGAACATTTCCCCGACTAAAATTTATGATAATATTTTTCATAACATACCAAGAAATACTTTGTCAAGCAATTGTTTCCTGTTTTAAATTAGAAATGTAAAGAAGGAAAAGGAAAAAGAAAAAAAAAGAAAGAGAAATTTGCTTAGGGGACTGGGAGACAAAAGAGATTTTGAGCTGAATATATTCTGAGGGAAGTTTCCCAAATAATTTTTGCATCAGATTTGCTAAACATGTTTTTTAATCTGATGTCAGGTCACAAGTTCTCTTTATCCTTTGTGTGCCGTTGAGACACACTGTCCCAGCACAATAGTTTTGTGTTTTAAGTGGGCAAGGTGAATACACACATAAACATATGTTCAGAGCTTCCTGGCAACATGCACTCAGAGCATTTGCTGCCTCTTCACAGGCACTTGGAGCGCCCAAGTTCCTGAGAATTCACCTAATCGGGTCAGACCTGGAGCCATATACATCTCATTCACCTCAGAGATTTGCGATGAACTTATAATCGCTTCTCTCTAACTTCAGAAAAACGACTCCTAGATGCTTTTGTCCTGACTCTCCTTCACGCACAAGAAGTTGAGTCACGGCTGTTTGGAACTGCAGACCGCGGGTTGTGTCCTTGTATTCTCTGTGTTCATATGATTATGATTTTTTTTAATGGTGTCAGAATGAGAGCAAAGATGAGGTCAGTCCCTTTGTGACAGGGCTGTTGTTTCCAAGAGAAAGACATATATGTAGCCTTTATATCTAAGTAATGAAATGTTCATCATCTTTCTGGTTCCTAGAATATCTTGCTTTCCATCTGTCTACGCTTTCTCTTGGGACACAACTGTGTACTTATATTCTTGTATAAGAGGTGAATTTGCTATCAAAAAGGAATAAAATGGGCTAGGGACCTCTTTGATGCAGCAACAAACAGAATTGGGGAGGAGGTAGTGTGAGGTAATAAGGGCAGCTGATAATAGCTTCTTTTGCAGGACAAAACAACCCCCAAAACCTAGTTTTAAGAATATGTAGAAAGTCTGTTTTGAATTTTCAGTTAGGTACATGCAAACCTGAAGATGTGTGGTTATTGGGACCAGAGGTAGTTAGGATCTTGGGATTTAGAAAGTTTTTCAACACAACGGCCTCATCTGGGACATATGGGAGTCTGGCCTGTGGGTTTTGACAAAGGTAGGCTGTGCTGGGTTCATGTGATCCCCAGCATTCAGTGTGACTAAACACTCCAGGCTTTGTTTCAGCTACGGGAAGAGCCCTGCAGAGAATGGGCATTCAGGTATGCATTCAGGAATCACTTGGATCTGGGCAATCTGGCTGAGTTCAGCTTCATTCAGTGGTCAGGAGATTGCCTCTAGCACAGCAGTTGTCTATGCAATAGTTCTGAAAGTCCCATAAGGACACTGTCCCCTGGTCCCCAGCAGCCACACCTGACAAGTCTTTTCAATCTTCCATTCCCACAGTTTTCTCCCTCATCATATTCCTCCCACCCAGCAAGCCTTTAGTGGCCAAGACCTCTCAGCTGGTCTCTGATCCTCTGTGGTGGCCCAGCTGGTCTCCCTGATCTGTTATGTGTTGCAAGCATTTCAGCCTGCGTACAGTCACAGGGTGTGAAACTGTGGCTTAAAATCTTCTCATGAAAAGACACCCGTAGCCTTTCCTCACCAAATGACTCAACTGTGTCATTCTTCTGCCATATTACTCACCATGCCAGATGCATCTTCCTCTTATCTGATCTGAGCCAGTACCTTCCTGCTCACCAGGAAAGAGGTTCCCTGAGAGAGGTCCCTGCAGCAGGAGCGTGTGGAGGACCATACTGCTCTGTGGAAAGCGTATGGTTTTGGAAAGAAGGTTCCCATGGAGATCTCCTGTTAAATTTTCCTTCAGGTTCTCCCAGAACTGAAACGAACCTCAAACTATTTCTTATAGAATTTCCTTTCCTGAGATCTGAGCTTATTAAAATGTTGCCCGACATACCAGTAACGGGCTCAGTCTTTGCTGCAGAGGCTTTTGCTTTGCCTCTGCTGAGGCTTTCAAACAGTGTAATTTCCTTCCTCTTTAGCTCGAGGCTCTCTATCCCTGAGCTATTCTCTTCACCCACAGTCTCTTCTGCAGCAAATCCCGGATCTTTTTACCTGAAGTCAGCTAATAGCCAAGTTTTGTATTCTTATCAGGAAGGAGCAGTATGATTAATTCTCCAGGGTCTCTTCTGTTCCTCTGAGCCCTGTTTCCTTATGGGGAATCTGTAATGGAGCAGGGCGGGAGCTAGCACCAAACTCTATTTTCCTTAAAATAGACACATCACCTGCTCCACCTTCACATTATGGAATAAGCCATGATGAAGGCAAAATATTCAACGCTCTCTCATCATTGACTTGCAGTCTGGCTTTTGTCATCTTGCAAAAAGTCTGTAATAAAGAAGGTGTGATTCAGGAGGGATGTGGGCAAAATACTATAATTAAACAGGTAAAATCAGCCACATAAATATACCTTCCAAGGCAACACTTCCTGAAAAGGTTTTGATTTGCAGTCTGTCAGAAAGGAAGTGCAAATCAAAAGCTTTTAGAGGTGGTTGCCTAACTACAAGAGGGGGACCATTCACATGCTGTGATGGGGAGCATATACACCACATCCAGTAGCACCTGTAAAGGTTATTGTACCCTCTAATGACTTGATAATTCTAAATACCATACCCTCATAGAAGCAAGGAAGAGACTGAGGAGCTGCAAAGTTTTGATTTGCTTTGGGGAGCTCCGTATTTCTCTCTGTTGGCTCCAGAGAAAAGCTGAACCGATACCTCCTTGTTTCAATCAGGTGTCTGAAGTAAGGGAAACTGACCCAGGTCAGGAGGGCACAGGGGCAGAGAGATTACCAGAGCATGGCCCTTCTCCTGCAGCTCCTCACAGTCCCTGATTTGTGCTGGGGGATTCAGTCCCACATCTCCCACGCTGGCTGTTAACAGGATTTGTGGCTTGGAAACAGCCATCACAGGGAAAGGTTAGAGCCTCTCAGGGCCATTTAATTTCTGCTTCAGAAAGACAAAGTGTTTGTTCCTTCAAAGTTCATTCTTTGGGTTTTTTGTGCTTAGATCTGTGATCTCCAAACCAAAAAATCCATGTCACACAGGGAAGCTGACAGTGCTTTAGTGGAAGTATATTATATGCCCTTAAGAGATGCAGAACAGTCTATCTGTAAGAAACACTTTATTTTCCCTAGCTGGGAACAAAAGTTAAGAGGGTTGCCCTCTGATTCAGGACAGATGATACTCAGACTCTGGGAATGCAAGTGATATGAACTCACTATATGTGCATTGGGCTCTGTGGAAGGTGTGTGTTTGTATCTTTCATTAGTTAACTTCAGAAAAAAAACACTGAGCTCTCCTGGCATTTCCTATGACAACACTTCCATCTGTGTGTACTTTGAGCACTGAGGAATCACTATGCTTGGAAGGTCATGGCAATGTAAAGTCAGAAACCTGGGGCTCATCTATAACTTTAAACTGAAGCAAATGTAGTGAGTGAAGACATCAGTTAGTTCAGCAAAATCCTAGCAATGACCAACAAGGCTACCCTGTCAAAATTGACCCAGTTCCCAGTGTGGTTTGTGGCAGGCTTAAGCACTGACAAAAGATGCCAGAGGTTGTGTGCTCTTTTTTGCATCTTTTTCCTCCCTAAAATAGTGCAAATGCTTATTGTCTCCAGTAAAGTCAAAGGAACTTCTTTCACTTTTGATCTTATAGAGCTTGTTGCTCTGAATGCTTATGCACATTCTCATCCTTAACTTCATTACTATGTCTACTGGGGAAATGCATAAATGTGAATTTTTCTAAGTGTGGAATTTCAGACAAACACTTCTGTGCATTTCTTCAGAGGCTGAGTGGTTCCAGAAAGATCAGTAGGTCTGTATGTTACATAAAGATACAGCCTTCCCAAAGCTGGAGTAATACAAGTCAACACGAGTGTCTAGATTGTGATACGTGGAAGTAAATTACATTTTCCCCCTAGAATTCTGTCTTTCTAACTTCGGGACTGTAAAAAATACAGAAGTCCAGTTATAAAGAATTAAATAGAGCATGAAGGCTCTTCATTGTACATCAAGTAAAAAGTCAAAGACAAGTTTCTAGTCGCTATCAGGATAAAGACTTCTGAATATTCCATACATGTGCTCTACTCATAAATTCAGTTTGAACCATATGTATACGAACAATTTTAAAATTACATTTTAAAAATTTGTTTACTGAGTTTTATACAAGAAGCCTACCCCTGAGGAACTTACTCTATCACAGGGTTTAAAATAGCATGTGGGGAGGGCTGCAGGGAGGCAAGAGGACTTAAACTACTTCCCAGAGAACAGGACTGTAACAATCACAGTATAACAGATTATTCTTTCCTATAATACAGCAAGTGATAAAAGGGCTTAATATATAGCCTAAATGGATGTTGACCTGAATAATTACATACTCAATTTCTTGTGCCAGAGCTTTAATCTAGTCAGGGCTGTTTTTATATAAAAGTAACTTGTTTGCTTTCTGTAGGAAATTTCTACTCTTATGTGAAGTCTTACATGTCTGGAGGATTAAAATTGCTGCAGTGATTTTGGGAAATAATGACTACCAAAAACTTCAAAGTAGTTGGGTCACTAGAGGAAAAATGTGTTAGAAAGGGATTTGAGCTATGAAAATGAATAGATATAACTGAAAACATAAGCTGACAATGGAGTTTTTGGTTGCTAAACATTTAAGAGCTTTTAGTTTTAATTTTAACTATGTTTTAATATGCTTTTCATTATTTTTATATAATGATTTAAAATAGTAGTAATGCTTTTACTTCCCTTTACTTACAAACCTTTTATTCTTACCTTAGATGAATGAACTAGCAGTGCAAAAGTTGAATTTTTAACTGATAAAGATAAGAAAAGTAATAATAAAATATAACAAACTGACTATACCTAACAGCAAAAGTTAAATCCTTGCTGGAGGCATGATGGCAGATTCCTCACTGTCTTCTCAATGACCAGTATTTCTTCCTTGGAACTGTTTTTAACCCCAGTTTGTGGTACAAAAAAATATTCCTTTAACATCTCTACTCTGTAATATTAGTCCACGTGTTTTCCCTATTGTTTGAAGGCATACATTTGTTGCTTGCACGTATACCAGACTGAGCACAAATCCAGCAAAGCATGCAAACCCATATGTAGCATTGTTTTTATTGTAGCATGTGCATTTTGCTTGACTGAGTAGCTTTCTCCACTTCCTGGATTCAGGCAGTTATGCAAAAGCACTCATCTGTTTTTTTCCAAGGACGAATAGACCTATTTTAGTGAAGAAAACACAATGAAAGTCCTGATAGTTCTAGATAAAAGGTAGTAGATAAAGAATATACCAACTGTATTAGTTAAAAATTTGTGTATATATACATGGGTGTACATATGTGTGTATTTAGATCTTTTAAACTAGACTCATCACTTTAGGCGAAGGAGAACAGGGGAAAGAATGGACTGACTCATCATCTGAGTCCTGTGTTAACAGCTTGAAGGAAACATCTTAAAATCTTGGTGGGAATGCGTATGCTGTTATGTTAGCTCCTTTCTGTTTCCACAGCCTGTATGTTGCCTTCCACCCTGCCTCAGCACTGGGGTGAGGTAACTGATCCTTCAGGCATAAATTGGGAAAACTTTTGGTCTGAGATCAAACTCAACCCTTACAGGCATTATGGGTGCAACTGGGGTCATGTGCTGTTCAAACTCAAGCTCACTGTCAGGCCTTGTAAGAAGAATGGAATAGAAAAAGCTATTAAATCCTGCATGTGTACTGTTTCAGGAAAGGATGTTAGGGTTAGCTATATTGACTTTCTACCCCAGAGTTCCAGTGAGCAAGCTCTGTTACCCCTAAGCAGGTAACAGGACCAGAATGAGAAGGAAGTCTGCTTCTTTGAAATAGCACAGTAACCAGAACTAGTTTAGCCAACCAAAGTGTCCTACTCCTTTGTAAAATTATCAAAGGGATCGACCAAGACTATGAAAATTTAAAGCAATGTTGCTTAGCTGAAAACACAAGCTAATCTAATCTATTTGGATAAGACAGATAAATCCTAGTAATTTGGCTATCATATTGGACATGTAATTATTGGCATCAGGATATAGCACAATTAGATTAGAACTTTGCTTCCTGCCTTTTCTAGAATATTTGGTAATGAAGCTAAAGCCAATTTGTCTGTGACTGCCTCCTCTCATAAGGAAGCCATACAAATCAACTATTTGACTTTGTGATTAAATGGTTAGATGGAAAATGGATGAAGATAGAAGAATTTGTACACATTCCCTTATTTCTTTTATCTTGGTTTATTTTATTAACACAAGCCTATTTGGAGCACCCTGATTTTCCATCTGGCATTTCACAGCTGCAGTAAATCACTGAGTAGCTGGCTGCCCACTGTTCTGCGCAATGGGGACAACCTTGTTTTACACTTATTCTGAGTATGTCCACCTCCCTTGTAAAGCACTGGGTCTGTGAGGCTTCTGGCCTGAGGAGAGCCAGAGGAGGAGGAAGCGCAGCAAAAAGCTTTCTCCTCGTGAGCCTGTGGACCCTGCTTGCTGTGGCACCAGCACATCAGCTACTGGCTGGCTCACAGGAGACAGCTGCTGCCTGACAGAAGCTAGAGCAAACTCTGAACAGCACAGAGGACCCTGCAGTGTACCAAAGAGCCAGTATTTTCTTTTTCGCCCTCTCTTTATAACTATATATTAAAACTTTGGGAACTCAGCACCACTGATAATAAAGGCTTGGTAGGCTTAGCTTTAATTTTGATCATTTTATCTCTTTGCTGCTACTGCCTTGTCACCATCTGCTCTGTTTGCGCTCAGTTGTCACCCGGGACTTGTGCATGCGCACACTGCAATCCTCTTGCCTTCACATAGCAGTTTGCATGTTAAGGTGGGTGGAATAGCATTGCAATTAATACAGCCCTTGACCAGCATCCCTGTGTGCAGCACTGCATTGTTTGAAATTAACTGAAGTAAAATAATGATGTTGAACAAATAACTGTTCATTTGGACCTTTAAGCTATATTCTGCATGTGTTGTCTTCTTGCTGTAAAGGCAATCTGTTTGAAAGTGAAATAAGACCCTAAGACACCTCAGCTGTGGTCAGTAAGACCTCAAGAAATTCTCTGTTCCTGCTTGCTGGATGACCTTTGACAAGTCAAGCTGACCTTTTTTGAACGTAAATTTTTCTATCTATCAAATAGAGGCAGCGAAACCTGCCCTGCTTTCCAGCTCTAAGGGGGTAAACATTTTATGTAAGAGCTTGATGTTGTGTAGTATTACAAGCTATCACTATGGAACATGCACTCAGTGGTAGGGCAGACTCCTCCCCCACAAAGGCAAGGAGGCATGGGCAGCCCAGGGCTGAAAGGGAGCTGGATGCTGAGGGGCTGAGGAGGTGAGAGGCAAGCTCTCAGCAAAGAGGAGGAAAGAAGAGTTATCTGCATCCTCTGCTGAAAAAATGGGAAGGCTTTTACTGATTCTGACCTCTCCTTAGGCAATGGGAGCTCTCATTTCTTTCTCTTTCCCCTCCTGTCATTTCTCTCTACTCAGGCTTGCCTGTGGAGGCTGCAGTAGCTTAAGATTAAAAAGGGACAACAAGCTGTGTGGCATCTGATGTGGTAGCAGCAAGTCTTTTGACATTCGAAGAGTGCCAGCAGGCAGCCAGGCTAGTTGCTGGTGAAGATGGGGATGGAATGAATGCCCTGTCCCTTTCTGTGCTGCATGTGACAGCCAATAAACTGGAAAAGGGCTGTCATTAGCAATGGGCACTGCAAGACTCAGAGGTGATCACAGGACCCTTTATTCCCTATTACACACATCTCTTCCTGCACTGGAGGATATGATTTGTCATCGCCACAATAAGGAATGGTGCCTTTAAATTCTACTATAATCTAAATATTTCTTGGTAACAGCAATGTTGACCCAAATTCTCTTTAAAAGGCCCCCCAGATAATAATCCAAACATGTTTGAATCCAGAATTTGAGCTTGAACTTTTCTCTATTTATTGATCTATAGAAGTACTCACATTAGGATTTTACTAAGAGAAGGAGGTAGAAATAAGAATTGTTTCAACAGGCTTTTAGCACTATGGGGTCCCTGACTTTCTCTTGCAGTGGTTGAGAGCTTCCTCCCTGTCTTCAAGGCTTGCTTACTGTTGACACATGCTGGCTAATTTAGTGGGCAGTTTACTAATGTTAGGACATAAAACTACTGCCTACAAGTTCTTTATGAATATTTCCACTTCTAATAGTCTTTACCAAATACAATGGGTGCAAAGTTTCTAATGCAGTAGCTGCAGACACGATGGTCTGACACAGCTATTACTTCAACATCCATATGTTGTGCCATAGATGTTTACCAATAGCTCAAGCAGAGAACCCAAAGAGTAGCAATTAAAATAATCCATCCTTGTAATTTAAAGCTTCCTGCGTAAGGAAGTGGAGAAGCATTATTGTCTCCGGATTTAAGCCTGCTGAAGACTTTCAGATTGTGAATTCAGGAACCTGAGGGAGGGCAGAAAATTTGAGTAAGCACATTACCACTTCCTCTGGAGGAGTTGGTTGCTGTTCCAGTGGTATTGTAACCACTAAATGTCACAGTGATCTTTCTGGTCCAGCTCAGCACTGCTCCGCAAACTCATCTTTTTACAGTCACTGACTCAGCTGTATGAGTAGCTGGTGTACCTTTTTTTGAGTTCAGTAGGAAGCTCAACTATATATTTAGGGTATCTTATAAATAACTCCCTGCCCTCTACACAGCTGACACAAAAGGAGGTTTTAATTTCTCATTTTGGTAATGATTTACAGCTGTTGTTCCACTGGGCTTATGAAACATTATGTATATGCTTCAATGAATGTTTTATATTTATATATAAACAGTGAAAAATTACTTCAGCGAGTCATTTGCACACCCACCATATTTTATGCAAAAAACTTGTCTTGCAGATACACTAAACAGTTCTTGCTGCCATCACAATTAAGCAGAGCAATTCTCATTCTTCCCTCTCTCTTTCTACGTATATATATCTCAGTAATGAGGATAGTGCTATGATTCAGGATGACAATTTTTGGACAGGAGAGCTATTTTTCAGTGGTTGATTTAGGGCCTATGAAAGGCTGTTTATTCTGGAAACAGCTTTGCTATATTTCCTTTTTGGAAAAAATAAAGTAAGATTACTCAAGGTTAGGAAACCTTTTTTCTAATTTAAATTCAGTTTTTCTATTCTTGGTAATATGCTTGTCCAGTTCTTAGGGTTTTGGTTTTTGCATTGGGTTTGTTTTTTTTTTCTTCGTTATCATCAAATGATCCAGTTTTCTTTGTCTCATCATTTCAGTTGGAAAATGAAAGGTGTATAAAAAGGCAAGAAACCAAATGAAATTCTCACCTGCTGGAACCTGGGCTGTGATCTTGGATCTGTTGTGTGAAATGAGGCAGGTCACTTGGCCTGTGCCTCAGCTTCCCAGTCTGTAAATGGGGCTATAACTGTTTTTCAGTGAGATGCTTTGAGATTCACGTCTGAAAAGCACTAAGCGTGATTAATATCCAAGCACGTGATGGCTGACATGCAAAAATACTATGTTGTTTTATCATGGGTGCCGTATGGATGTTCTTTGACATAAAGACAGCAGCTGGGTCTCTTCAAAACAATCCCAAAAAGTCTAATCACTAATGATTTACTTGCTATTCACAAGAGGTGTTTTATGCAAGTAATTACATGGGGAGTAGGAATTTGAAAAGTGATGTGATCAAGATTCATCTGCATGATTGCAAACACTTTAAAATTATTTTTCAAATATTTGTTTTTAATAAAAATTAAATTAAAAATTCTTAAAGCCTGGTATTTAGGATCATGATATTTTTAAGTGTCTAGTGGGAGTTAAAGAAAATCTAGGAGTGTGGAATGCTTAATACTAAAAAGGGGAAAACTTGGCTTGTCCTTTTATTGTTTACTCTCACCCTCCCACTTAACAGGGATAGAGGAGGTCATGGAGGATCCTGAAATGATCAGTAACTTTCTGCATAAAGGGCACTCCTGTGCGTCCCTGCCCATCACCTGTTACTGGCTCCCACAACTGCTAATAGTAATTGAATTGAGCAGTCAGTGAGAGTAATAACATTGAGGAACAAAGACAAATCAGCTCAGTGGGTATAGACCGGTTAGTTCTCTTTTGATTAAGAACATCTCGACTGCGTACACCTCTTTCCTCTTTAAAGGACTAGCTCTCTCTGCTGACCCCGGTGACATTTTCAGCCCTACCTTTCTTGCTCACCCATTTTCTGTTTTTAGTATCCCCACCTGCTTGTGTGGGTCAAAGAGGAAGGAAGATACTACAGCGAGCTGTGTGAAATTCTACACTTACTAATACCTTTGATATAACATATAAATCATGAAGAAACTGGTGTGCATTGCAGTTGGACTAGATGATCATTGTAGGTCCCTTCCAACTGAACTATTCTATTCTATTCTATTCTATTCTATTCTATTCTATTCTATTCTATTCTATTCTATTCTATTGCAGCTGAATGGGAAACTTGGACTTGGTAACGTAATAACCCTGTTCAGGAAGGGATTTAAGCATGGGGACATACACTTTAAAGCATGTGTACAGGCTTGTGGATGGCAGTGAGTACCTGCAATTCCTCCTTGGCCTTCAATGGAGCTTGCTACTTCTGCACATGCTTAAGTGCCTCTTAGTGATATTGATACTCCTTGTGATAAGATTAAAGTATGTGATTGATTGTTTTTTTTGTGTTTTTTTTTTCTTTTTAATTGCCAGCTGCTGCAGTTTTTCTTCTAAAACATTAGCATTCCCTACATTTTTTCGTCTTTCACTTCATGCTCTTTCCCCAGTGCCCATGCCGTCTGTCTGAGCAAGGAACACCTCCTTTCAGCCTGACTTTCGTTTCAACTCAGCAGGCACCGCAATCTTTTCTTGGCTCCTGGTATCTCATCTAATCAGACACCATGCTTTTATGCTGGCTCCCTGCATCTGCACTAGGTATTTTGTTAGACTATCAGGCAGAACTAAAAGCTTCCAGCTTGCCTACCTTCTTGTCTGCCAGATTGGAGAGAGGGAAGGAGAGAAGGGGGGAGGGGAGAGACAGTGAAAGCCCTTTAGTGTGAGTCATCTCTAACTTCAGTCCTTTCCCTACTCCTGTGGAAGTGCTACTTGGTATCTCTAGTGTGCATGAAGATTCAGCACATTGCCCTGCACAGAGAGATTTCCCAGACCCTTTGATAATATCCTATTCTTAAATAACAGATGTATCTTCATGGTGAATTGCAGGCAGCTTAAAATAAAATGAAAAAAAGCTCTAACTCACCAGGCTGGGTAAACTCTTCTTATATAACTCTTGCAACTAATACCAAAACAATAGAGGAAAGACAATTTAATCTCTAATAAAACTTTCAGTTTTAGTAAGGGAGTCTGGTGGTTTAGTAATATAGGGAAAGGATCACAAATTTCAACTACATTTATGTTCCACTTTTCACTACTGTATATGTAGTTTCAATTACTGCATACTGGAACAACAACAAGTTCCCACACTACTCTGATGGTTTAGGAGCTTTTAAGTTGCATGGAACAAGTCAAAATGGTGACCAAGGCACGCTTGGCCTGGATCGCTGGCCAGCACATAGCAGCAGTGAATAACACAGTTGGTGGCCACAAAAATAAAAATAACAAGAGATGATAGTGTCATGCTTATGTGAAGTAGCACCGTGACTAAAATGTAGGTGCAGTTCCAGAAATAGCATAGAATGATGAATGTGAACAGAGCATAGTCTAGGGCCCAAGTAGATCTGATGGTGATAACTAGGTGGTCTGCTGAACACCTTGCTTCACAGGTCTTCCCCTCCTGCCTCCTTCCCCTTCACTGCTACTTTGCAGGGAAGTATATATCTCCCCTTCTCACCCTGGCTGCATCCACTTTCTGTCTTTGCACACGCCAGAGGGAGTTAGATGTTTATCAGGAAGAATTACAGTCCAGAACAGCCGTTACACGACATACTCAAAAGCCACAAGAGACCATTTTCTGTTGGGTGTTGACATCTCAAGTTCTTTACCATACAGCTGCCATTACATGTACTTAAAATTAGCTACAGATCAACTCATAACACACATGAAAAGCTGCTGAAAATAGCTAACGTGCTCTGTTGTGACATACATCACCCACTGATTTGTTTAGGACAGTACAGGTCAACAACACAGGTTTGTTTTGTTCTGTTTTGACAGAACAATCTGTTGTTTGTTTTGTTTTCTGTTTTGGAGTTTTACTTTTGTAAAATCATGTTTGAGAAGATAAGAACCATGTCTTATAGTTTAAGCCTGTCTGAGTCTTTCAGGGTTCATGGAGAAATGCACACTCCAGTTTACATAATTCCTTGACCCTTTGCTACCTACTTGTTCTGGGTGAAGTGAATAAGTTGAACTTTAATGTGATTATGTGGTTGGATAATAATACAGAGCTCTCCATCCAATTAAATTGCTCTGCAAGGTGTGTAGCATCTGATAAACCACAGGCACTACAGAAAAGAAAGGAACCCTTGTTTTCTCTTTCCCTTTTTTTGTTCTCTGTCAGTTGGCCTTTGTTTCCATTTTATGTCATGGGATTATGTTAAGCAGTTTACGCCCCTTGCTTATTTTTGCTGGGAAACCACAGCTTAATCCTGATTCCTTTTCTTTGTGCAGGTTAGTCACTGCAATAGATTTTTGCTCTTCCCTTGTATCTACTGCAGTATTTCAGGTCAGTTCTTTCTCCAGTTTCTTGGTGCCAGGTGCTGTATCACCTTCTTTACTCAGCAACCCAGTAAAGTTGATTCCCCTCTTCTTACCCTTGTATAAACCCGAAGTGTTTCAGGTACAGGCAGGGAACCTGTACCAGGGCAGAACAACACAGATAATGGTGCAGTGGAATGATACAAATTATAAATCTACATAAAAGTAGCCTTTGTCATCATGTGGCAGCTACAAACATGTAGACACACTAACTTCACATGATAACTTCAATGTGGGATGTGTTTGCTGCAGATTCAATGTGACCAGGAGCAAACTTTTTCCTAATATATGGTATTTCCTTAATGCAAGATGTCCATCACTTTGTACGAGATAATAAATATTGGACTTCATTCCGGTGGACAAAAACAGTGTAATCTCTGTCCTAAAGACATTGTTTGCCTATGTACAAGTCACCATTTTCTCCCATTTTGTGTGAGTATAATATAGCACAAACTATAATTAATGTATCTGAAGCTTTAAAAGTATCTGAAGCTTTAAAAATTGCCAGTTTCCCCAAAATTGAAATGATTGTTGGTGTAGTGAAAACATAATCTTCATGTAAGCAGTACTAAAAAAATGAGGGGGGAATTGCTTACAGCTTTTCTCCCAAGAATCTGAAAAGTGATGACTCCTTAAAATCCAGAAAATTCGTTGCTTTAATAATAAAGCATTTAAAAGGCAAATGAAAACACTGATGTGCTTCAAGTCAATGACAGAACACTTCTAAAAAACATACCAGGAAAGAAATCCATTCTGAGATATTTCTATATTCTTATTTAAATCATTAATAACCAGCCTGCAGAAGACATAACAAGTTGTGGTAAATCATGAGGACAGTCTAATGGTACACAGTGGTGTGAGTTACCTACTTAGATGTTTGCAGGCTGACAGCCAGAGTCGTACAACTGGGAGCACAGACTGAAGATTGTATCAGCAGACTGTATCCACAGATAGATATTGATGTACTTTATATTGGGTTTTGTTTGGGTGTTTTTTAGTCAGTAAAGGAGAACGATGCCTTCATGAATAAACACCTTTCTGAGCTCCGTGCTCAAGGCTTATCATGAAAAACTAGTGTTGTCTTGGGATGTACAGACAAGAGAGTATTAAGTAAGAGGAAAATAATGTTGTCTCTGTACTTAGCATCGTGTGTGTCAGAGGGGCAGCACAAAATGATAGTGGTGTTCAATCCAGATGTCAGGTGAGGGTGAATAAATAGAGGAAAAACTGATCTGAGGCAGTGTTGAATTCTCTGTTTGACATTGTTAAAATGAGATTTGCATACATTTATATCTTTGAAATCAACTCTAGGCAAAATCCTTTCATCTGTTATGCTAAGTATTAGACTGGATAGCCTTTTGTGTATTTAGATGCCCTAAATTCCCCTGTTCTTTCCGTCTTTTACTTTGAAACCTTTACTTCACCTTTTTCCTGTTTTCTTCCTTTGTAATTATAGGGGATGCAGCATTTCCTCCACAGTAATATTTCACACATGAGTCTTCTCTGCTGCTACTCTGAAGCCACCCTGTGGAAATCACTGAGTCTTATTTAGGGGACAGTGGGTTAAGCATTGCCTTAGGTACTCCCACAGCACTTGCAGCTCTAAATAAAGATATGCTTACAGTCAAATCTTGTGCTTTAGGACTTTCATGACTGCCTGTAAGAATGGAGATGAATCTTTGCTTTCCTTCTTTTTCCCCTTCTGTTTCCTTAAGAACAATTGACCATTTTTATTTCAGGGTTTTGCTTAGCTTGTCTCCTGCCTTCCTCCCCAGAACTGATGAGAAGAGCCATCTACTGAGGATGAAAATGGGGCAAGAGCAAGCAGAGGTCAGGGTAGAAACGGGAAGCCTGTTCTGGAGGTGAATATACTGCCGAGCTTTCTTCATGCACTTAAAGTCTAGACAAACAGCATCTTTGGGGAAAAAATATAGATTTTGCACCTGGGAAGAACAGCTGTTATGATAGTTTTTGATTTTGTTTTTCTGTTGGTGGTGTGGATTAGTGTCTTCTGAGCATGCCCTCAGTTATGAGCTGAATTGTCTTCCCTGTCCTCTGCCTGTGGAGCGGAACTGTTTATTCCCCTGGGGACAGAAATAATCCTTCTGTCCTTTAGCCTAACAGTGTAGTTCAATGACACAGTTAATCAAGGGAGCCTGTTTTCATGCAGCTAAGCATTGCATTGGTTTAACTGTACCTGAAAAGGTAACCTAAGTATTGAAAGAGGAGAGAAATGTAATAGCCTGTATTATTCAGAAAGTCAAAATAGATGGTACAAAGGTGTCTCCTGCCTTTAAGCTCCATGAAATAAAGAAACTGCAAGTCATGCATCAGCTTTTTTCACAGTTTCCAAATATACTTAATTTCGTCTTTAACCCTGAACTGGTTCATTTATTATTTCTTTTTCAATATCACAGCTTGAATCTATATGGCCAATTCTTTCTTTTTTAGTCTGTTCCTTTCACTAAGTGCATGTCCAGATTACTCTTTCATGCCTCATTTAACGTGGCTTGCCGTACAAAGATATCAAGTGTTTCATTAGCTAGTTCACTCATCCTGCTGCACTGCAGGTTTTCTGAGGCTTTTCTCTGCACTGACTCTCTGCGTGTTTCCCTTTGTTTCGCTGCAGCACCACGGATGCTGTCTCCACTGAACACAGTCCTTACAAATCGTTTTGATCTCTCCATTTAGCATTTGTATGTTAAAAGTGACATGGTTTAAAAATTAATGCATTAAATAAAACTATAATTTCTTTCTGATACAAAGACATGGCTGCTAAAAGATGAGTGTTAAGATTACACACCTTTACCCCATGTATGTATGTGATGGCAAGCATGTGAGGTGCTGGGAGGGGGGCTAAACTGCAACCTGTGCAGAGCAGCAAGCCATGCAACCCACTTGAGACCCTGGTTTGGGATGAGATAAGGGGTCCCTGGGCTATGCCTCTGTCTTTCCTATAACTTTCAGATGCTTAAAGCTAAAGATGTGCTTTATCTCAGTTGCTTAGGTGTGACACAGGGGCCTGAGCTAATACTTCTGTACCAAGGCTGAGCCCAGTGCAAATGTTTTAGGATCATCTCCTTGAAGACTTCTTTTGAATTTTGATGCAGTTTATGACATCTCTCCCTCAGGGTTATTTTGTTTAACTACCACTTCCTTTTAGAATTACTTCAAGTATCTCTTCCCTTTGCTGTACAGCCAAGGAAAGTCCCGGGGAGATGGGTGCACTGTGAACTCGGAGACAGGGATGCGTCTGCTGGAGCGAGTGCTGAGAAAGCTGGCTGGGACACCAACATCATGCCCTGCATGAATATGTCTGTCGTGGGGCTTTGTGGAAGGCTGGTCCACTCCATGATTTAACATGGTGTTGTATAGACAGATCTTCTGTTCCCCCCCTTTTCCTGATTTTTCAGTTTCTGATATTTCAGCACTTATAGGGAAGGTCTCCTGCCATCCAAGAAAGTCAGCTCTAGGCTGGTCTTAATCTAGTTTTGGCAGCTATTATAGATTTATAAATCCTGCCATTTCACGTTGTTTAAGAAACAAAACAAGCTAGTGTTTGGTTCAAGTGATGGGAGTAGACGTGTTTCAACATGCAAAATGAATCACCAGAGTCTATCAACCAGTCAAGTATTGTATATTTTTTTTCTTAATTCAAATTACCTTCCAGAGTGATGGAAAACCCCTTACACTTTAGAGGAGTCCAGATGCTTAATTTCCAGTAATTTAGCTCCCTCTCCAGCATGTTTTTTTTTTATTAAAGACCTTTTAAAATTGATTGAGAGTTAGCTACTGATGCATGTATGGGTGGAGAATCAATTCTTAGCTCAACAGAAAAAAAACCCCAGATGTAAATCAGAGGAATCTTTTTATTTTTAGTAAATTTGAGTGTGTGTGCAAAGATGAGGAATATAAGCCATACATTCGCAGCTATCTAGACCAATTTTAAATTGTACAGATTGAAGTTTATATCTTTGACTTTGGTAATTTTAGGATGCTTATTCCATATGACAGCTAAAGGCAAAAAAAAAAAACCTACCCCAAAAAACAACTAACAACCCAAATCTAAGGCTTCTAACAGCCTGTTCCTAAAATGTGGTGTTTAATATTTAATTGTTTAATTAAAACTAAATTTTCATTTTAACAATGAAAGAAAACACTCAGTAAAAGTAACAATTTAGATCTTGGAGAAGGTGATTATTTAGCCTTAGAATTTCCTTGTTTCTTATCTTTATTACTTGAATACGGTAAATTTTGCATTCGCTTTAATAAAAAATTCTTGCTAAAAAAATAAATAACCCAGTTTTCCTTTATTTGGCAAGCAATATGCTCCATTTAGTTGATTTCTAAGGTGATAATCTTCATGAATTATTGGGTTTTAAGTGGATGCTTATTGAATTTCTTCCTCTGACATCCTGCTGACCCTCCGGCCTTCCTGTCCCTGAGATCTGGGTACAACAGGTCTCCCACAGGTACAAACAAACTCCTCTGTGTAGTAGATGAGATCCTGATGGCCTTCAGTGTCTTCACTGCCCTGTGCTTTGCATCAAAGAAGGGACAGCTTGCTGTTACCTGTCCAAACTGGATAAATTCATGAGGGGAATATAATGTGGTCCAAGGCAATATTACTGTTTCCATTCAGTGGCTGCCCTGTACGGAGATAACTAAAGGGCTTCTCCATCACCATGGCTTCTGCAGATGCTGGCTTGGCCGAGAAAGATGCAAGATTGCCAGTAAAACCAAGATACACTGGGGAATCCCTAATCTTCCCTGGTGTTACACAAAACCTGCAAAGGATTTGGAGTACAGCTTTGAAACCATTTCCTCCTAGAGGTTTTACAACACTTTTCTGCTGTCAAGGAAATACGCTGTCCTTGTAGAACAGGTTATTGCTAGGAATAGTATTATGAGGCCCTCTGCTTCTTTTTGTGGGGGCTCATTATCTCTCATAATCTTTCCCTGAGGCTACTGAAGACAATGATCAAGATGCTAACAAAAGTGTAGGATGTACATAAGCAGCTTCCCATTCAGTTCAGAAGTAAACAGGGAGGTAATCATCATCGCAGGACACAGGGGTGACATATAATCTTCAAGCTGTGAAACCCTACAATCTCTTCTGAATAGCTTCTTAAAAACCTTATTCCAGCCTAGGTGAAAATACAGGTAAGTTTTGCTTGGGTTTGCCACAGTTGCAAATATAATTGCCTTTCCACTTTCTTTTGGAGACCGCATACTTTCTATTGTCTCTGTAGTTTTTAGAGGGCTATTTGTGATAAAACACTACAGCACTGTTTTTCCCAGTTCTGAACATATTGCTTATCAGGTCTGGCAAATTGGAGGAAACTCATAGCTTTCTGCTAAGACGATCTCAGGAAATGTATGCAGGGGGCCTCTGCAGACTGCGCTCCCTCCTAGTGTGAACTACATATGAATTACAGCAGGCTTGTCCCGGGATGGCAAGCTGCATACTTGTGCTTTGCCCTGGGATGTGGCAGTGAAGGCCCTGGGCTGTTGTCAGCAGAACTAGCTCCAGGACCAGGAGAGGGAGATGCAGTAGCTTTGGCTGTCAGCTGTAGCTAAGGACCCCTCTGAGCTACGTGGATGTCTGCCTCCC
Source organism: Phalacrocorax carbo (assembly GCF_963921805.1). Taxonomy (NCBI): domain Eukaryota; kingdom Metazoa; phylum Chordata; class Aves; order Suliformes; family Phalacrocoracidae; genus Phalacrocorax; species Phalacrocorax carbo. The sequence goes on from NC_087515.1 coordinate 114,365,592, forward strand.
TCAGTTGGCACTGCCTCAGGAACTTTTGTGAGCCTCTCCATTTTTCCACAGAATTGTGTTCAGAGAAATACTAAGTTCCTGAATCTTGAAAGAATCTTTTGAAGATTCTTGAGTGTTCAAAAAAATGATGCCTATCAGAAAGAATGAAGGGCAAATGAATGGTCACATGGAGAAGGTAAGACGAAATTCTGATCCTTGTCCTTATAGTAATTTTGACAATTCTCTGACTTATTCTGATGTAAAATCAGTGTAATTGCAGTACCCTTAGGGGCCTTATAGTTTATTCTGATGTGGAAAAGGAATTTATGCTGTATATGCACAGTCAAAGAGGCTACTCTGACTCTGTGACTATTTTAACATCAGATAGGTTGCAATCTCTGTCTTGTATAATCTTCCTCTACGACTGCTTCGTCCCCCTGTCATAACTTCTGGATAAAGCGTGAGTCTGCTATTCTCCCCTTCCATCCTGGCTCCTAAAGGGATATCCTTAGGATGGAAGAAGAAATATATGTTAAGGACCTAGACCAGCGAGGCATTTTTGTTGGTAATTCTGGCCTTGTCAAGGCTATGGCAATATTCTGGAGATATATGATGAACATTTCAATATTGAAAGTTTTTGAAATTGTTGACAGAGCCTGTTTGGAAAATTTTAAAACAGAAAGACTGGCTTGGTTGGTTCTCTTAATTGAGTTTTTGTTTTGAAATTTTGATCTTCACTAAAAGATGAAGAAAAAAAAATGTCAAAACTGAAAGCAAAGAGCTGCTTGTTACTGAAAAAAAATCTGAATTGACCTGATTCAAGTTGTTTTCAGAGGAACAGCTTGCAAAACAATAACAAAATTTCAATTTTTGTTTAATTTTGGATCAGAAATAACTTCAAAACCTTAAAACTTCTCCCATAACAGGAAAACTCTTTCCCAAAAGTCTACCACACCCACTCTTCCAGAAGCCTTCTGCAGCCAAGGATTGCAGCAGGCATCTTTGAAAGGGAGTTCAGTGAAAGCTGGAGCATGTAGAGTGTTTTAAACACTGATAGAGCAATAGCAGCAAAGCCTGCCTTCTCCATCCTGCTTAGTGTAAGTGTCGGATTACCCATTCCTAGTCTGACACGAGCTCGGATTTGCATGAAAGGCATCCAAAACTGAAGTGATTAGAAAAGGATGTACTGTTAACACTAGACTTTGAGAAGGGTAGCTGCTGGTCACCTAAGAAGAAAATCTTCCTCTTCCTTTACAGGGATTCACTTTGCCTAGCTGAATAATTCAGCCATGGCATAGAGGAACTGTACCCATATATGAGTTGTTTTTTGCTACTTTGGTGTTTTCGGTTTTGTGCGTTCCTTGGCCTTTCTGAGGCCCCCCTTGAGCGGCTTACTGTATGTGTTTTTGCAATCATTTTCTGCTCTGCTTATCTGATTGGGTTCGTTTTGAGCTATTTGTAGACAGTACAAAAAGAAACCAGATTAAAATCAATGCAGACATTGTGTTCCCACACATGCCCTGTATTCCTAGGTATTAGAAATGGGAATGAGTCATCCAGCAATACAGTTAAGTACTGACAAATGGTTGTCTAAAGCTCTGATAAGTAAAATCTCTTTGACTTAATGCATATTTTCTGTCTCCACATACTGCTGGTATAAATCTAAGACAAAAATTTACTCTCTGCCTCCCCAAGGACAGAACTTGCAGTCTTTTTTCAGGTATATTTTCTAATGAAATGTGTGGGAGTTTTGGGGACTAGAGCACTGAGACTAAATTTATGTCTTGGGACAGAGAAAAATAAAATAATCCTCCCTTATGGACAGCACTTGTCTGCATCAATGGGAAAACACATGTGTCTCTGCAACCAGAGAACAATGATATTTTTAAAGCTTCGTTTTGGTAACGTTGGTTCTCTCCAACTCAAGGGATGTCTCACTTTCCAAATCATACTGAGCACACCAGGTTTTAGCTGTTAAAAAGTTAACAATGAAATTAAGAAAAGTGACAAGTGTGATAGAAAGGATAATAAAATATCACCTGAAGACAACTCAATGTTTCATCTGTAATGTTTATTTTAAGCATATTCCTTAAGAATTGGGTTGGTTTAGCTGCAGGCCTGTAGTTAAATTTTTCTTACAACAGAGAAAGGACAATTTACTAGATGTACTATTTTTGTGAAGACCAGTATAGGAGATTATTCTTAAGGCTGAGCTTAAATGAGAAACAGGCACACAAAGTGATTATTTTAGAAGAATAGAAGATTCCGCTGAATAAAGCCCCCACAATTATTTATTTAACTTTAACACATCTGCTCCAGTCAAAGGCAAAATTCACTTGCTAGTGCTGGGAGGAGGATGGGCTGGCTTCTGGCTTTTCATAGGACTCTCGTAGAGTCCCTCTTAATGACTGAAAAGAAAGAGCACACTGGTCCTGCTTCTCCACTGTGTGCTCAAAGCCCTCTAAGCTTACCTTCTAACTAGAAAGTTTTTAATTCCCAATACACAGAATTTTTCACCAATGTTCTCACCAGCTCAAGTGCCTGACAATCTCCTCCCTTCGCCCTGGTAAAATACATGTGCAAGAGACATTGAGATTTGTTAAGGCTGTCCTGAGCTGGACTTTAAAAATAGCATAGGCAGTGAATGTGTAAACATACTCTCCCAAGTCTGCCACATGATTCACCATCACAGCCCTCTTGTTCCAACCTCGAGATGCTCAGGAGTAGAAGCAGCGAAGTGAGCAATGGCTCTAATGACAGCATGTGGGAATTAGACAGAAACCATTATTTTTTTTGTATTGACAACAGAAGATTGTAATGCAACCAGTCAAAGGTGCAAAAGTAAAGCCTCATCCTCTCCTTCCTGCATTCCCAGCTTGTGAGAGTACCCTCTCTTCCACCATTCCCTTTAAGCACTCCCCATCTTCCCCCCTTCATGACCTGCCCACAGCTTTTACCCACCCCTGGGTGGAAATCTGCAATTATCCTCCCAGATACAGCCCTGGGCTATGGCATCCTGTGTAGCTACTGTCCTGAGTGCAAGGCATATTTCTTTGACTTCTCTAGCAAACAAGCAGCACATGCATTTAGATTTTATTAAAAATAAATTCCAAAAGAAAACACTCTGCTGAACACACATCTTTCCCTGAGGAGAGAAACAGAGAGCACAAACATTTGACAGATGTTGGTCACGTTGCTTAATGCGTTACTGGAAGGCACTGAGACACTGTGGTGATGGGAGCAGTATTAGAAATGGCATACACAAGAACAGAGTAAAGATTTGGTGAGATATTTAGTCTACTACACTTTGCTACTTTCTTATCTTCCAGCTCTTGAAGAAATTTGTGGAAAGTTATAATGAGAATAAAACATAATCGTAAAATGGATTTTGTCCCTAGACATGCTGCAAAGGTTATAGCAAACTGAGCTGTGCTCTTGTCTACTTTGTCTGCTGTCTTCTTTGCATTTAAAGATTTGATTAGGGGTTGTTTCACAAACTCCTTGTCTGTGTAGCATACCGTCCCCTGTATGTAATGTACTTTGCTTCCCAACCATTCATATTCAGAATTAAAAAATAGAAATGGTCAAGTGGAATTGACCCATGTGTACTAAAATAGCATAAGTTGTAAGTTCAGCCTCAGGAGGTCTGGTGTTTTAGAACAAGTACCCAGTAGACGCTGATATGCTTTAAAGCCTTCATTTGTCTGCCCAAACAAAACTCTCTGCAAAGGGTCACACCCTTTCGTATTCAGATGCAGTTTAAGATTTTCTTTTTGCATTCTGCATTAATTTATCTTACTTTTCAGTACCCATGTCAACTTTGTGAAACCTAAACATTTTGGCAAGACTTGATTCATGCATATTCCCTCTTTGAATAAGCAGTGGTAGCCCCAGAAAAGATTCCTACTGAGTCAAGAGAAAGAAAGAAAGAAAATAATTGGATGTTATATTTGGTCAGGAGAAGATAACTAATGGGTTAACTATTTATATACAGTGAAGCAGATCCAGAAATTAGAAGCATCACAGGAAAAAATAATTTGGAATACAGTCAGAGAAGGTATTTGACACTGTGCCTGTTGCACTTTTAGTGTGTGGATACTTTAACTTGCATAATCTAAGTTAGTTACTGACACTGTCCAAGCTTTTCCCCACCTCAGTTAAACTCAACCAAACCAACTTTAAAGGCATCCATTTTTCCAGATGTTTAACAAAAATCTTGCATTTTTTGTTCCATGAGAATTTTAGTATGCAAGTACTCAGAGCTTTACTCAACAGAGCAGTATTACAAAATTGAAACTGTCACTGGTTCATATGTTAACATATGATCCATCTTAAACCAGGTCAGAGAGTAATGTCTTGACTAGATAAGGCTAAGAATAGGACTTCAAACATGCAGTACACATAGGGAAAGACAACAAATAGGAAGGCTGCAAAGGTACCACAGAAAGCCTCTGAAATTCTGTTCTTTATCTGAGATTATTTTAAATGTGTTCATTCAATCTCATTCTGATGCAAGTTGTCAGAGTGCAGGAAATATATATATATATATATATAAAAAAAAATTGCAATCCATAAAAAAGCCCAGTTATCAGAGGGTGATTCTCCAACCACAATTCTTAAAAACTCTTACTAGAGATTAAAACCAAGGTAAAAAAGTTCTTGCTGCTTCTTTCCCAGAGTTTACGTAACCCAAACTAAATCCTCAGCTTGTTTTCCAAACCAAATCTTACTCCACATTCTAGGATTATTCCTGTGATTTGGAAAGACAGTATGTAACAGCATGTCTTGTTGACATCTGTTGCAACAGTAGTTCTGCTAGAATGCTGTAATGAGTTCAAGGAAAACTTCTTGTGCTGATTGCAAGCTATCTTGTGATTGCAGAGATACTGCTTCTCTACATTAATTTGTTGCTTACTTTGTTTTAATAGGGATCTTAAAGGAAGGCTACTTGTTAATGCCTATCATCAGCCCTACTCCTTGAGATGCTTGGTGCCTCCAGGGCTTCCTTCACATTTCTTTTGTTCAAATGAAATACTTTGCAGATCATCACAATAATGAATGGTCACTGCACATTGTGCTCTGCCCATAGAGTCAACCTGAGATTCTCAGTTTAGCTGCTGCCTTTACTGCCAGGCTGTCTTTAACAGAACCACCTTCTTAAACCTGCTGTATCGAACCACTTTATGCTGAGATACCCAAAGAAGAGAGCTGTTAATAAGTGTTTTTGAGGGCTGCCAAGGGAATCTTAGCCATTAAGTACAGCTTTTCTAAAAAGGGCAACTGTCTGACCTTGCTGACCTTCAGCTTCCCACTTTTTACAACTTGCTAGCGTCACTTACCACTCAGATTACTATTAGATTATAGTCTCCTTCTCTGAAGGACCCTGCATATTTTGAAAAGCTGTAAAACCTGTAAATGCCATCTGTTGCTTCTGATTTACTGCTTTTCCTTCTTTCCCAGCCTCATGGGGAAGGAAGGAAAAGCAGTATTCATACCTGCTGAATCCCTCACTGATGCCATTTATCTTTCATTGTCTTTTGCTGAAACTTCCAATACTCTCCTAAACTGTTTGCAAGATTTCACTCTGGTGCTAGTCTCAGATGGCCAGGTAAATAGTCCCTGCTCTGATCTTTGTCCCCATTGAAGTGGACAAGCTACTTCCCTGCTGCAAATGATTTGCTGCCATTTATTGTGAGAATACATTTTCCACTTGAAGTTTTCCATTGGCTTTATGGGCTTTGGATCAGACCAACATAGAAATTCAATGAAGTCAGATCATTACAAGCTAGGAACAGACAGGGATCTTCTTCACCCAACCCATTTCCCATGAAGAAGAGGTTTTCAATGTGGGTGTCATGAAGAAGTATCAAGGTTGCAATTATTTCACTATTCCTACAGTATTTAATACAGACTTTCCTGCTTTCTACCCTAAGCAAAGAAATCCTGCTCATGAGCTAAGGTGTCCTGCTGCTGAAAAGCTTGAGTACCTCAGCTGAGCAGGCTGAAAAGTTTTTAGCACTTAAAAAACAGCTTGTAAAACAAAAGAATGACAGCATTAGTGATGAGGAGAGGTTCAGATATTTTACCTATTCCAGCTTTTAGGAATATTCTGAATGGAAATTGAACTTTTGGGCTAGGTCCCCTCATATGCATAAGCTATCATTACCTAATAGTTTTGTGTGGAAAGGAGGATTGGCTGCAACATTTGCGTAGCATGGGAGAACATGATGGCTCCTATCTGTATTTCCATAAATACACATCTTATCAGGTTTTTTTCTAATTATAGATGCAAGAATGGGTTCATTTTCATTGATACTGACTCTTTGTTTGATGTGACAACGCACCAATTACCAGCAGAACACTACAGGTTTAAAATTAATTTTTCTGATACAGCCCAGCTTTCTCATATAAAGGTTACCTGTTTTTCTAGAGGAGACAGGATGGAATCACAAGTCACTGCCCATTGTATGTGACATGTTTTTTTTTTGTTAGAAGGAAGCCAGTTGCCCTTAGCTGCCATATGGTAGCTTCAACAGCTGTTTGTAGCCCATCAGTATTATGTTGCATGCAGGAAAGGAATGTTGTGATACTGTAGTCCAGATCTTTAGCTGGTATAAATCTGCATAGCTGCCTCAACACAAAACAGATCTCTGTTGTTTTATGCATTCTGAGGACACATAAATGTTGCAAAAAGAAGCGTGGTGCAGCAATCACTGAAAAGGGGAAAGCCTGTGTCAGTAAATCCACATGACATGGTACAGTCCATTCATGGAATGATCTGCTGAGCTTCATGATCGGGATAGTCCTGGTCTCTTTAAAGCTGGGTTTATCAATAAGCTTTACTCAGCTGTAGGGTACTGCAAATGTGGCTGTCAAGCTTCAATGCTGGATATGCTCTTAGTCATGTGTTTTGATATTATGATCCCCAACATTTTCTGGTGCAAGGTTATCATGTGCAGAATTCAGGCCTTGGATTTCTCAGTATGCGCTGGCACTGGGGTAGATGTCCACTCTGTTGTTGGTTTACGGCTTAAGATTTCTGCGTTACATTTCCTATAATTGAAATGTTGTTCTTAATGTTAAACAGTATGTCTTTCTTCAAGGGCCCATTCACTGGATTCTGGGTTCTTCACTGCAGCCCTCATATACATGACTCTTTTAGCGTCTCCTGAGTCCTTCATGATTTCCAGGGGTAAGGGATAACCACAACCACTGCTGAGAACCTTCTTACCTTTGATGGGGTCGTCTGCAACAAGTAGGGTCCATGTTTTCACAACACCATATTTTTCTTTTCTGCTGAACTCTAGTTCTAGTCATATTTTCTGGGTAGCTTTCCTAGACAGTTTCTGCTTATTGAGAAGAGGGCACTCCGATATTTCCATTTTTTACCAGAGCACACTCCATATGACCTGCCCATGATGTGCTTTTTGACCTTTCCTCTCTAAATGCAGGTGTTACCCTTCTTCATTATACCCTTGTTAGGAGTTAAAGTTTACCTCTTTCCAGTAGCCCTTGACTCTGCTCAGACTTCTGTTTTGGTTCTCGCACTGGCCTTTGCAATAGGCACTCAGACACTTTTTCCCAATTTTGACTTCTTAAATGAAATACTGATCCCAGATCCATGTTTATTCCACATAACACCTTGAAAATTAAGTGAATGAGAAGACTTCCTGAGGGCACACATTTAATCTAACTTGAGATGTTTCTTCAGAGGAAAAATCCAACTACACATAGGACCTGTAAGGGAATCGGTGTTGTTAAGTGTTGTTACTAAGCAATAACTTCTACCCTTCTCTGTTTAATTTTTAACTATTTTGTTTTCTGCTGTAAAGAGAAGTGTCTGGATTGCACATCCTGCCTCCAGCAGCTCTGGTTACCAGAGCAAGTGTTCTTCCCTGGGTTTGGATAGGAGACCTTCCATACCTTGAGTGGTGGAAACCCAAGAGAAATTAAAGGCATAACCACAATTGATAATGCTGTTCAGGATGATCTGGTTTAGTTTTTGTGGCATTTGTGCCTGTAAAGACCAGAATCTACACAGACAGCACATAGTGAAGAACCACAGCTACCACACACACTCATCCCTGTGTCTGCTTTTGGCACCTACCAGCCACTTACAGGGGGTTGTTGGGAGGCTCCTGTGGCTGCTCTGGAAGCAATCAAGGTGCTTGGTGCCACTTGTGTTTCATTATCATGTCAGAGTTTTGGAACAGGTGGGATTTATTTTTGTAGGCAAATCATCAGCTAAGAGGAAACAGTTGTGCTTTGTGTTTATATATTTCTTGATGTTTTGTTGGCTCTTGCTTGGAGCTGTCATACTGACATCATTGCAGTGAGCCATGGGTTCCTACAGCAGCTGCCAATTAGAAACAGAATGAACATATCATTCTTCAAATGGAGGAAGTTAACAACTGCCCATTATTATGTAATTAAGTTAAGGATCTGGACTTGATCTTCAAAACCTTCAAAGTGTTTGGTTCAAAATATTTCTGGGACCATCTTTCCTTCCCTAGCCAGTGACCACTAACATTGCTGCTTCCTGAATGAAGCACAAAAGAAACTTGCTTGCTTAACTTGTTTTTCATAGCATAAATTATTCAGCAGCATGCAAAGCACAAAAAATGGGAAACAAACCTGACACATACAAGACTTATATAGCCAGCAACAATTTCTCAGGCACAAGAGACAAGTCAAAATTGAAGAAAAAATTCAGATATAAGCCATGCTGGGAGGGCATCTACTGGTACATTTTTGATCTGTGCTGTTGGTCCCTTACCTGGGTCTTTTCATGTGATGCACAGTGAGAGAAGCTGTACCCTCCCTCACATTTGTACACCAACCCCACTGGAACAGCGTTGGTGCTCTGTTTACATCTTCCCCTGCTGAACGACTACTCCTTCATGGCACTTGCACACAAAATCATCTTTTCTATTTTTAGGTTCTCCAACTCATATCCTGTGAAGAGTAGTGGTGCACTGGGCATGTTCATTTTCATTTATTTATTTCTCATCACTTATTAATGGTGCATAACATATGTATATGTCATTTAGATGCCTGGATTTATCCTTCATATTTTTAAAAATTATGTAATGGAGTCTCAGCAGGCTTGGGATGCTTCTGTTTATGCTTTTTTTTTGTGCTGACTTGCTTTTGCTGCCTTTAAAAGTCAGTGGGGATTCTGTCACTGACTCCAGTAGAAATGAGAGTGTTTCCCAAGTGAAATTTTCACCCTGTATTCTCACCCCACCTCCAAATTTTCTATTCTGACAAGTGTTTAAACAAGACACCGGTTCCCACCACTGTCTGAAATACCCATGGGAGAGTGTGTGTTCTTTTTAATTACAATATGAATGAAACCTCAGGAAAAATCCTAAAAACATGAGAATATATTTTCTTAATGTTAAAGACCTTAGATGAATTCAGCAAACCTAGGCTGAACTGGCTTTTCTACCTCAATCTCAATGACCCAATTACTCTTCCCCCTTTTTAAAATAATGACCCAAATTTCTATTCCATTATGTTGTTACAAGACCAAGACCCAGCCTAAGATTTTCAGTCTTAGGTAGTCAAAATCTTTCATATACAGCTAAAAAAATGAACAAAAAGCAGCTGGACTTCCAGTTACCAAGCACTTATAATTTTCATTTATTTTAGTAAAAACTGTGGCAGCTTGGCACTTCCAAAAATCAGGCCAGCCTACTGGGGTTCTTTATGTATAGTGATGTAGTGACCTGATTTTTGAAACTGTTGAGTACAAACAAGTTTTAGTAAACCCAGGGCATCTTTACGGTATTAAGGCAATACTTGCATAAAATCAGCAAGAATTTCCCAGTCTCCAGAAGTATCCAGGGAAGTTACAGAATATTGATTTGGGTCTCATATTCATTCCATAACACTGGACATGATTTACATGTGTAGATCCCAGAGTGACACTCTTAGGGTTTAACCACATGCTGAGCTTTCCTTTTAATTGCTTTTCTCAATGAACGTTACAATATGCAGTAACATTTTGGTACAGAGAGCAATGACACATCCTGTACCAGAACAGATATGAGCACTGATAATAGAACAGAGAGGTCTTTGTTCATCTGTTTGAAAAACAACCAGCTACATTTTTAATCTCTTTCTTTGAAACACTATTTTGTGCTCCATCTACAGTGTATAAGGGAATAGATTTGGGTTTGAAGAAAAAAATCTAATTTTTCACATGTTGCTCCAGAATCTGGACAGATAAGATAAGTCTCTGTTCTTTAGCCCTTCCGCATATATGTGGGTCAGCTCAAATGCCCACATATCATCCTGTAAAATTATTCTGTTAAGAGAATGAGGAGTTAGTGAATGTGGTGGTTAATCTCTGCCTCATCCTCCCCCCCCCAACTGAAGGTTGTTCCTTGCCCACCCCCCAAATTATATTTCTAGTCACCTTGTTCTGAAAAACCCAGCACTGACAATTTTCACTCCTCTTTAGCCCTGCAAAGCCTTTGCATGTTTCTAAGTATCCAAAAATAATTTATATACAACTGCCCTGGGTGCAAATAATTTTTTCTTTTAACTAATGTGTCTTCTTTTTTTCACATATTTTTGCTTTTAGAAAAAATAAAAAGACTCCTTTGGGACTGGACTGTTTGCCCCAAAATCAAGGAAAATGAATACGTTTTTCTCATGATATTTTATTACTCTTGCCTCTGGGCCACAATCAATATTGTCATTTTGCCTGAAATCCACAGAGCTTACAATCACCATTCTCCTTTCCTTATTATTTTATTTGATGCAATTTTGTTATTATTGTACTGGTCTTTGGTCTCCTATAGACCTGTTCTGTAGTAATCACAGTGATTTTGACAATAACGTCTAGCTTATTTGTTTGCTAAAATCTGTAAAACCACTAGAAAACACTGGGGAAGGGGGGAATGTCTTTGCCACCTTCTGTCTATTCAAAAGGATCATTCTGAGAGTGATTTTGAAAATTTAATCCAGCAATTAATTTAACATAGTGGCTTTAGCTGGTTATATTAACCTTTTCAGGATTGTTTCCTGTAAGATTAAGACCATGAATTCTCCTTTATTTGCCCTGCTCAGGTAGTACACAAGTCACATTTTACATCTGAGCTATTCAGAAAGATTTTCCGTCTCTGTAAAATGCTGCGTTTTGATCTGTCTCAGCATTGCTCTGGGCACTTTACTGAGCTATAAGTACATGGCTGTGCCTGTGGTATTAGGAGATTTTTAAAAGTTCTGGTTTATACTAGATTTGTTCTTACATATTAGCAGAATAAGATCCCAACAATATTCTGAAATTTGAAGTCTTGTCATCATCTTTGCTGAGATATCGGTTGGGCCCTTGCCTAGGAAATAATAAAAAAAAAGCAGAGACAAATGAAGAATTAATGGAAAATGTGGAGTACCTGTATCATAATTTTCATATGAGACTCGTATCTTTTAAGCTCTGCCTGCTTGACACCTAGTTGACTGAGGACCGCCTCTCACTGTCTGGGAGTAGGTGTAAGTCAGCACTAGATAAGTAGAGCGAGTGGAGTTACGCTGGGCTGGATGACACTGGGATGTCACCAAGGTTCCATGGAGGTCGCATGATGTTACAGCAGAAATGCCCCAAAGAGGCTGAACTGAGAGATGCCTTCTTCCGCACGTGTAGGGTGCTATATGAGGGACATCTTTGGTAAGTTAGGGGGCCATGTGACAAGGGGAACAGAAACCATTGAAGGGGTGCCAGCTGCAACGTGCAGAGAGGCTACGTGTTTCGTAGGAGAAGCAAATGAGCAAGAGAGCAGGTTCCCAGCCTCTTTGCAAGGTCAGGTATTTGGAAGTGAGCCTGTACTTGTTTTATTGTTTTAGTTAGATTTAAATGTAAACTCAGATTTTGCCCTTCCAGGTGAGCAGTCAGACTCCAGGGCTGCTGTTTTGCTGCTTCTTGCTTTCCCCTTCTGGCCCCACATGTTTTACATTTCTGGCTGCACAGGACAGAAAGCCTTCAAAAACAGAGAAAAAGGCAATTCACACAAGCCTGATGCTTTGGAGACACGGGAGGGTTTGCTCCCTGTGGCTGAGATGAGAATCATAGAAAGGATGTGGGTTTTCATACTGGGTACTGATCTTCAGGCTGTAGTTTGGGAAACAGTTGGTCCTAGGCCCCCTTGCTGCATTCCGCCAGGCAGTAATTTCTCTACCTTCACAAGGAGTATCTTTAAAGGGCATTTTTTGGTGCCCAGACTCAGGAAACAGAGTGCCCACCACAGCTATTTAAGGCCATTCTACATAGATCTGTTTTTGATGCTGGGGAAAGGACCACCCTTCCCTTCCCCTCTGCTTCCCAGTCCCTTGTTTTATAGCCCAGTATGTATGATTTTTTGCCACTACAAGAAAAAGGTCAAGGGCATTCTGTTGACCTGACAGTGCAGGGATTAAAAACGTGCCTGGACTTGCCTTGGCCTGAGTTGCCTTTAGCTTGTTTTTGCTGTGATAGCCATTGCCTAGCAATCAGCTAACTATTGCCTGCATTTGTTTTAGCTTAGCTTTAGTTTTTTTGGTGATAACAAGTAGTTCTTCTCTGTGGACTGACCTGCCTGTGACTCCAGACTGAAGCGTGGTGTGGAAAAGCATCGGTTCCTGCTCTTGTCCTCCCACCAACCGTTGTGCTCTGACAGAGTTTGTCTGATGACGTGGTGTGCTAATTGTCTCAAAAATAGCCATTTTCTGATTTTTTACTTTCCAGCTACAAACAGCTTAAATAGTATTGCTGCTCATGGCTTTTGTCTGGAGGAAAGGGAGGTGTTTAAGCATGCCTCTGTCCTTGGTATGGCCATCACTTGCCCCATCTAACCTGGGCATCTAACACTAGGTTATAGGTTATAAATTCTCCTGTAGGATTCAGTCACCTCAGATCTTTTGCAGACACAGGCCAAAGAGATTTATTTCTAAGGTACTCATTTAAATTCTAGCAAAGCAAAGAACTGCATAGACTGGTACCCCAACCTGCAGGCTGTGGTTTCTTTTCCTCTTGTGTAACATATCCTTTACAGTCTGTTTTATTCGGAGAACACTGGTTTGAGCAGTAGGCCTTTGCACAACTCTGCTTTTACAGGGAAAGTTTCAAAATATATTTGTTCCTACTATTTCAGAAGAACTTGCATTTTTCTTATGCTAGGAATAGTTACTCAAAAAAGATGAAAAAAACACTGTCAGGAAGCCAAAAACTTTGAAAACTTTGCTAGTTTTCCTTTGAATGTAACCCCCACCCCAAATTATTCACACAGTTCTATTTCTAGACAGAATTTTAAAACCTTGACTACTTCAAAAGAAAAATACTGCAAATTTCTGCTACTAGGTTATCTCTGAAAGGGAAGAGATTAGTAATGAGTAACTTTTCTCTTTTTCTTTTGCTTCTGAACATTTTAATTGTGTTCCAATTGCTTCAACATATTTAATATACTTCCAGTATGTATTTGTACAGTATGCGGGCAAATGATTTTCCAAAGCCTTATACAATATAGTGAGTCATAAATGATTGCTGTTCCCACTCCCCCCGATCGAGTGTGAGTCACAAAGTGGTAAAGTCTGTCTCCCCAGAGCGCTGAGTGAAATCCACCTGATTTCAGGCAGTCAGTACAAAGCTGACAGCTGAGTGGCATGCGGAGATCCCTTGGCTGAACGGTACATGTCTGCCTACACATGTCTTACCTGCTGTGAAAAGGGGACATATTGCAGCTTTTTGGGGCCTGCTGTGTTGTAGCAATTTGCTGATCCCAGCACGTCCTGTAGCCGCTATGGGAAGGCTCTGGGTGCGGCTGTGCTCCAGCTGTGCACGCTGTTCCTGGGTTACGGGGGTGGGTTTCCTAACCACTCTTCATCTGGCACTGAAGTTTGCAAGTTTTTGGGCTGTGCGCAGGGACAGATTCCAGTCTGCCTCAGTACCTCCGCATGGCAGTCCCCCCCTCAGCTGCCTCAGTGGGGTGGCAGCAGTCACCGAGTGGGTTTTGGCAAGTTGCTTGTAGCTGTGCACACACAAAGCCTCTGCTCCCCACAAACACATGCTACATGAAGAGAAGTCCCTTGAAATCAGATGCCTTAAGGTGGGTGGGATTTGCTTCCTTCCGTCCCTGGAAAATTAAAGCCATTTTTTTTCCACAAAGGAAGAAAATATTCTGTGATTTTGTAGTGTAGATTAAAATATGCTTTTGAATGTTCATTCCAGGATCCAGGTTAACTAGGCCACAAAATGGTCTTCAGCCATACAAGACTAACAAGTCTTTATCTTCTGTTGATAAAGTTTACCAAAGTATTCTCAATGAAACTTTTTTACCTCTTAATGTACTTGATACAGGTTACCATCAGTAATCAACTATTTGAATAGTATCCCGGCAGTCAGGCAACATCACAGCTATTCCTGCCTGAAGTTTCAAGGGTGCAGATGTATCATTATTCCTTTTTGCTGAAATGTAAGAATAACAGGGTCTTCTTAATTTTGATATTCCCAAACACCTCTATACTGATGAGTAGCTGATCTTTCCTCTGCTGATTTTTGTGAAGACTGCCTTTCAGAAGCGGATTGACCAGCTCTAGCAACAAATGAAGGATCAGGTAGAGTAGCAAAAGTTATCTTTTAAAATACTTTGTAATGTACCTTTAACTAATTTTCTTTTTACATTTGAGCTTTCTGACTTGCATCCCTCAGTAATAATAACAAAAAATACCAATCAGGGCTCAAAGATGTATTCCTCTGAACACATAGCAGATAATCTTTCCCATTAAATGCTTGATAGCGTAAAACCCTTATTATACAAATATTTTAACATTTGTATAACTTTCTTCAGATAAATAGTTGCACTGGTTTCAGCACACTCTTCATGCACTTCAAATGTGATTAGCTCGCTCAGTTTTGATCATTTTAATGCTAGATGTTTAGTCTAATCAACTTTCCTAGGTTCCCTCTACAGTCAATGGAGAGAGATACTCGTCTCCGGAGGGATGATTCATACCTCCTGTCTTAGACTTCTGCCTCTTTCAATTGACAGCAGAAGTGTAGCCTAGACAACTATGTAGATTAGATTCCTATCTCTTAGATTAGGTGAGATAAATCGTATTCTTGGACATCTTTGTGCATGCAGATTTACAGGATTGGAGCTAAGTTGTTTAAACACCTAAAATACCTGTGGGGGCTGATAGACTAATCGATGTATTTAGAAGCTTTCCAAACCATGAGTACAAAATAAAGAAAAATCATCTAGTTCTTTTATGGGAGAGGAAAAAAAAAAAAGGAAAACATAGAAAATAAATATTTTAATATTTGCCTCTCAAGTGTAGGAAGATGGTAGCAATAAAGAATAACAATGAAAAATACCTCTAGTGTATCAATTAGTAAATAACAAATGATGGTTAAGAGGTAAATTTACAAAGTGTGTTTAAGTAATGCCCCAAACATAGTCTTGAGCTTTCAGCAGCTATACATGGCTTTAGCCACATGTTTCAATACAATGGGGAAGAATTAAAATCTGAGCCATTCCTGCTTCTTTGTCTCCAGATTTCCCTCTCTGATGAGTCCGCTGGCTCCCTTCAGGCAATGGGCAGTGTGCAAACCAACAGGGTGGACAACCTTCCACATATCAAGAGTCATGAAAATACAATTTACTGCCAAGGGAAACAGGTTTTAAAATCTGCTCCATTTAGCATTTTGTGTGTATATATATATTTTTTTTTTTCCTGCAAATGCTGAGTAACCTAACCAAAGTTCTGGTCTATTCATCAGCAGTCTACCTGTTGATAAACCAACAAAAGAGAAATGCATAAAGATTAGAGAAATCAGAGTCCTCAAATTTCAATTATTCTTCCTTCTACTACCTCTTCCGTTCTAGCCTTGGACCTTCTTTCTTCCTTCTTTCCTTAGGTATCTCCCCCTTTCCTTTCTGACTCTCTCACTCCCTGGCTTTCATAGTTTTACCTACAGTTTCTAAGAGCAGAACTCATGCATTTGGGCGGGCTTAGCTAAAGATCTGCCAACTCAGAAACTGTCTGGGTGGGTAGCCACTATTATTGTTTAGGCAGAAGGGTGCTGCAGCTGCTAGTGTTTTTCTTCCACCTTTGTCTCTATCTACCTAGCTAAAAAAAAAGCTACTAGTGAGGAGTTTTCGCAAAAGCCACGTCTTTAATGTCAATGAGAAACCTTGGCTTGCAAGATGCCATTTGGTTACGAGGGAACCACAGGACCATGAAGTTTAGACTTGGATGCATGTGCATAGAGTGTACTTGGCAACAGCATAAAAAATGCATTTGTAATGCCCCTGATCTGTGGACTCAGGTAAACTCACAGGTTTATTCTTCAAATTCTGAGATGTTTTCCTATCACCATACAGCCTGAATAATCATATCATGTATACAGACTTCACCTGTAGTATGATGGCAGCTGCAAGGAAAAGAAAGCAGTTTATAGTTTTAGTTTCATACACATCAATTCAGGGCAGCTTTTTTATCTGTAATGTGACTGAAGACCTTGGCAAAGGGAAAAGTGAGAATGGGTTTTGCGGTATCAATGCCAAATGTGTAAATAAGGTGTGATTTACTTACTGTAATTATTTAGACCTTTACTGCAAGAGTTCCGTGTATATCTGTTACATGTACTCAAAATTTTGTAAATGAGGAAATACACTAGATTTAGTGCTTGACAACTTTCTGTTCTGCCATGTAACCCAATACTAAGGAGAAAGTCCACTGTAAAGTTTCTTTATACAACCTGTAAAGTGGATATACATTATCTTGCAATAAACTGCTTAACTTAATCTTGACATTCATATCACATGCAGGTCCTGGACCTTGGCCTTGGTGCACACTCTGTTTCTTAGTCAATTTTCACTCAGGCAAAACTTAAATTCACTCAAAAATTATGAAAGAAGAAACTCTGAGTATTGTCCAAACATGAGATGAAGGTCTCTCTTCTGAAATGAATTAGCACCCTAAAAGATGCATTAATTGCACATCCAGTATTTTAAATTTTTCCTGGGAATCAAAATCCCTAGATTGCACTTCCTGCACCCTTTTATGTGCATATGATATGCTTTTCCTTCCTTTCAAAGTCTAAATCTAAAAGGCAGTGTGTGACAAGATTAGGAGTGTACTTAATTTCTTATTGTTTTGTGGCACACCTGTATAACCTGAATAATTTGGAGAGCAAGGCAGAGAGTTGATGCCAGCTGGAGATGCAGCTGACATGGGTCAAGGAGTCATTGCACATTAGTGCTCCTGGTCACTCCTTGCAGGGTCTTTTTTTGTTCTGTTGACCACCTCGGGAGTTCAGTCTCCTAACGTGGGCACCTGAAGCCCCATGGTAGAGATATGGGGGTATGTGACTATGCCAGGACACAGTTACCTGGGTTGCCTTCCTACATCAGGTGTCATTAGACTCATCTCCTATCCTCAAAAGGAGTGGTTTATTTATTCCTGTCACAGATAATTGTTAGGCCTATATGGAGTATTTGGTGCACATTCATGTGCCACGAGTCTCAGCTAGTTGTCTTTGAGTCATACTATTTCTTACCCAGAAGAGGGGTGGGTCCCTCCTCTGCTGATGAAAGAGCTGTACTTAGAGTGTGGAAAGAACATTAACTTGAGGTGACATGTCTTTTGCCTGTATTTCTGCTTTAACCCTCGAGTTGTTAAACTTTGTTAAAAAACCCCAAAACCTCAAGGTAAGTGAAGAAGAAGGACTGTGAGTGATTTGAGCATGAACTGTGGAATTTGGGAGACATGCTCATTTACCACAGATCTGGTGATACAGCTGTTAAGCAGTTTGTCAGGACACGAGCCTGGATTGTCTGGAGCATCCTAAGGTGGTTGTGCATCAGAAACAGAATAACCATGTTAACACAAGTTAATAAATCTTGCTTCTTTGCTGAGCAAATTGCCTGGGTGGGTGGAGCTCAGATTACTTTGAGCTCTGGTACTCTGGTTAGCTCTTTCAGAGATAATTTAGGTGTTTCCACATAGTAGCATGAGAATAAGAAATAGAAATATGTATAAATATATTATGTATATAAACACACAAAAATAAATACATATAATTTTGTGTTGATGTGTATCTGTAATAGTTGATGAGTGTGTTGATATGTATGTAATTGTTGATGTCTCCCTGCTGGTATCAAGGCAATAATAGTACTTCTCTCTCTCACAAGGGGCTGCAGGATGTACTAAAAAATGTAAGGGACTGTCATGGTGATTGCAACCCTGTAAATGTATATAATTGTGATGTGAAATATATGGGTTTTTTTCATAGTTATTTTCTCTGCATGTACTAAATAACTTCTAAGGGCTTTAAGGTAGGGACAGAGTACTTACATTAACATTGTGTTTTTCCTCATCATCTTTTCTCTAATAAATAGCTTTTTCAAAACTAAGAGACTACTTCAGAAAAAGCTAGTAAAAATGCTGAGAAATAAGAGCATGAATAGGTGTTCAAGAAACATATGCACAATTGGAAAGATTCTAGAAGAAAACAGCAGGAATGATCAGACATCTAGAAAACATGACCTTTTTTATTGGAGGATACGTTAAAGAAATTAATAGTTTTTAGTCTAGATAATCCTCAAGAATGTAAAATTTAACTGCAAAGTGGAAGGTAATAGACAATTTTTTTGCTAGGGAAAACACACACAAAAATAGTTTAAACTCAAACAAGGAAAACCTTAAAAGCAGTTTAGAGAAAACACATTTTTCAGGAAGGATTTCCAAATCTGAATTTCCATAGTACTGAAGGTAAAAATTGAAAGACAGACAGAGAGATGGAGAGACAGGAAGGAAGGAAGGAGCTTTCTGTTTAGAGACATAAATATTCTAGTTTTTGAAATACAAAAACTTAAAACTAGTTTGCTGCTGTCTTTAAAGAATACTCACTGAGGCTGGTGCTGAATAGGCCAGACCTTTAGAGGCATTTCCTTATCTATTTGTTATGGATGTCAAGTGGGTACCTGTCCATACATCTGTGCAACCCAAACAAACATTTTATTTCTTCAGTGCTTATTTTTTCAGTGCTGACTTTTCTTGATGTAAATTTTACATTATTTATGAGAACATTTCTATTTTCATGACCATTTAATCTGCAGACCACTCTGTTCAGATTTGACCACCAAAAAACCTTTGTAAACATTCATTCCTGCGCTGCATAGATGTTTGCTTAGAAATGGAAGTTTATAGTGTTTCTGCCCTTCAGTTTTCTGCTTTCTCTGAAATTTTCACATTGCCTGTCTCTGTCATTGGTGATATAGTAACCTATAGATCTATTTGTGTACTAATACAGACAGATTGTCTATGTACATAGCAATATAAATAGATTTCCTTGGGCTCATTATCGCTTATCTAAAATTCCAATAAAGAGGTGACCAGAGGTACCACAGATAATTTCCTTTTTCATCTTTTTCTATAAATTTACCTCTTATTAAGTGACAGGAGCTAAGTACATACACTAACAAATATATTTCAGTGTGTTGAAAGGTTTTATCCACACGTCGGTAGCATATACGTAGATGTTGCTTATAATTACTTACCCTTTGTTTGTATTAAAAATAGAAAAGTCAGTCCAAAACTAATAAGTAACATAGACAATATATTTTAATGGTAAAGGAGATGAGGCATTATGACAGCTTTGTCTTGCACTTATGATTAATCATTTTTCTATTAACGCTGCTGAGAGCAGCATGAAAGCAATTCTCATCCTTTGTCACTGCTGATGTCACCAGTCTCAGCTTAGCACTTTCAACAGACATCGCGCTGTATAGTTAGATTGAAAATGTAGCCCAAAGGCTGCTAGCAAAACTGATGCAAACCTGTTGCTAAGCTCTCTTCTGGAAAGATATCATAGTTTGTCATACTGATTTTAATAAAATCTCTTGGATGCTGGGCAAAGTTCCCCTGAAATACCTGTTTCAAGTTGGAAAGTGCAGTAGTCAGCATGGTGTCAAAGCTGAGCAGGGCTGGGAAAGGTTTAAATTCTAGCTCCTAATATCCAGCACCTCCATCTGCTCAAGGGAATATATTTTTTACATACTAATGCTTTCTGTTCACAGCCTTTCTCCCACTCTGGCAAGGAAAGGCATTTCCCTTCCATCCCTGGCCTCATGGCAGGTATCGCTCATGCTGGGCTGTGGAGCTCCTCTCTCACTGCTGAGTCCTCTTCCTCTGCTCCCCTCCTGCTCAGCCAACGTGACTCTGACCGGGGTTTTGGCTCATCAGCCATCTTTAACACAGCCATGTTCACAGGCTGCTGTTTTGAAATCATGTCCTCCCTGGGCTTTCAACATGTCTGAGGGATTGCTGTCCTCATTCTCCCTCTGTGTTTCTTGATAGGTTCCAGATCCGATGTTGTACTCCAGATCTGCCTCAACTAAAGTCTCATCCCGGGTTTTTTTTCCTAGTCGCATCATTTTAATGCTGCTGTGAGAAGCTACTGCCTGCTGTCTTTTCTCTAGCTGTAGTACCCAGGTCTCTTGTCTGTTTCTTAATTTTTCAGATAAATCCTCTTGGACTACTGTCCATGCTGCTCCTCATGCTTGCTTGATAAAGCTCTGCAAAGCTCATTTGTTCTTTTCAGGTCTTCCATGAAAACTCTTCTGTTTTAAGATTTCTATCAGAGTTTGCCAGAGACCACAAGGCCACACATGGAGAACTGTACTCTCTTATTGCACTATCTTCTGCATCTCTATCCAGCAGTTGCCTCTTCGAGTTAGATCACCACTGTTAACAATACTGCTGGTATCCCAGCATAATTCTTTGTGCACCAGTTAGCAAATATTCATATAGCACTTTTTTGTCTAGCTGGAGGTGAGTTCAGGGTGGGCTGGAAAAAATTCCCATTGGTAGAAGTGATGTCTTACTGATAGGGAGTGTGCTCTCTTAACCTGACTATGACATAGGCGCTAATAATATTTCCCCTCTTTCTGTGCTGCTGAGAGAAGGAAGGAATAGGAGACTGAATGTGCTTTTTGTTGCTTGCCTCAGACAGCCAGGGGCAAATGAAGCTGACTTTCCTAATCACATAGATACAAAGCGGGTAGTTTCCCACACAAGAAAACCACCTACATGATTCAAAACTCTCTTCTGTTCAAATGCTTCTATTATTGCTTGTTTGGATAACTAGAAATTTCAGCAACACTAAATATGATTCACCCTTGACAGGGAGAAGGGCAGGAACATTGTGGCCAGCTTTGTACCATGGTAGGGATGGTCGTGTCACGTTGTGAGGCATGTGGGTTACAGCGGATCCAGCTGTGATTCCCAGCTTACATGGCCAGCGTGGAGGGTTGTGGGAGGCTTTTTTCTCTGTGCAAGCTACCTCTTACCATTAGTTCAGTTAGGAAATGAAGGTCTTAATACTGGTTAGTGCTGAGATCCCTGGCTGTAGTCCAGACATGTACTAGGCATGTGTGAGTCAGACTATTTCTTTGGAATTGATGATGTGCTTAAAACTTAAGCACATGCTTAAGTAATTTACTGAATTGGCACCAGAAAGCTTGGCAACTTGCAATATTGAGCCCTAAACTAATCCAAGAATGTTTTTATTTTTAGTAAAAGAAAAAGTCCCCTCCCACCACTCCTAGTCCCATTCTCTTTAATAACAATTTCAGCTTTTTTAAAAAAATCACCTGGAATAAAAGTTTCCCTTTAAGGTAATAATTCAGATTATAGCTATTCTGCATATGCCACCAGATATCCTGCACAAATCGTTTTTCTGATTGGCTTACAAAGGCCCTGTATTACGGACATAACTCATAGCATAGATCAGTAACACATGTAACTCAACCCAAAAGACAGCAGATTCCGAGCATTAAGGGCTGAAATGCAGCTACCAAATTCAAAGAAATCTTCCATCATATAACCTTGTACTATTTCTGGGTTTCTGTTTACCTCTGATTTCCATAATTCTGTTGATGAACTCTGGGATAAAAATAAGTTATCTTACATTATTGCAGTTAAAGCACAAGTTGTTAAGATGACAGTAGTTTAACATTTAGGAATTCTGCAATAAGAAAGATTTGTAATCAAATATAGAGATGGTTTAGCTCCTACACATGAAATTCAGAATATTTAACTAAGAATTAGTAAAAAGCTGGCATAACTAATAAAAATTTCTGTAGATTATGTTAAAAAAAGTTCCATAAGAATAACATTTCACACTTTGAAAAGTGTTTTGTGATGTAGGAAGAGAAGCACAAGTACAATGTCCTCTGCTTACAGTGTTATGACTAGTCAATATCTCTTTGCTTCATCCCATTAATTCCCATGGTATCCTGAATTATCTCCGTTGGCATTTCATTTGGAAATTCAAAGGAGAACAGACACTATGGAAGGCTGGGAAATGTTTTCTATCAAAACCTAATGACTGTCCTGTATAAAAGAACTATAACCTAGAAGTAGAGTCTGCCATTTTTCTCTTGAGTAAGGTGTAGGATGAAATAAAGACCTTTGTTGCTTAAAGATAGTACCATTTTCTAAGAATGTACAGCATTGAGTAGTCTTGTGATATTTTCTGATCCATTCTGTTGTCATAGTGTAATGACTCCATATTGCTGCACCTTTGAAGACAGTAGTTAGGCCTGGGAGTTAGTGCTGTACAGAGCACCTTCTTACCGGTAAGAAGGGAGCAAAATACGTCTTCATAGGGCATACCTTTGGGAATCTTTTTTCTTTGGGTAACAGAACAATGAATGCTGTACTCTGAGGTAGTTGGTCAGGTTTCATTACAGAGCTACATATCTACATATATCACCTGAGTACATATGCAGGAAGTCTGTCCTAAAGCCAGGCTCCTTTGGATCTGTTTATTCAGTTTGAGTTAAAATGAAAACAATGATGTTGAGCAAGAGTTTTCCTGTCATACTTCAGAGCTGAACTTTTCTCAAATTGTGCAAGTGAAGTCTTCCATTTAGCTGTCCTGGAACACTTGCATTTCGTAAGGTTATGGGCTCTCTTGTGTTAGCTTGTCATGATTTGAAAACTACTGTGGCAATCAAAGGCCCTTGACTAGATTTCTTTTCTGGTTCTAAACATTTTCTAATCCTTGCAGACTGCTTCACACAGTCATATGAATAAAATGACACGATGGAGTCTTGGATGTGCAGCTTCTCACTTATGCAGCACAGAAAGGGCTGGATGACTCTCCAAGGGGACCTGGCAGACCTCACCACCTGTATAAGGATAGCTGAGTTGTTGTGTCAATGAAAAGTTGTACTTGGAGTACTTGGAGTTGTGCCTGGAGTTCTCTTGCCCTGGAGGCTCATGAAGACAAGCAGGTTTACTTCATACAGCATCCATCCTCTGCTGGGAGCTGTCTCATACCCATTTGGTTGGGTTGCCCCACTTCCTACTGCAGCTCGTCAACCATTCAGGTTAGAAACAAGCACCTCTGGAAGGGGTACGCTTACTTCTAGGGTAAGCCCTAGGTCATCTCTCCAGGTTTCTGGCACACATTGAAAACCTGATTTCTAAGACAAGTCTGTGTATAAAATCCACATGTTTATCCACAGGAAAAACAGAGCAACCTTTTTTTTTTGGAAATATAAGTGACAAATAACACTGGTGCTAACGGGCAGGAAGAAGGGGATGTGAAGGATTGTCACCTTTCTAATGATACTTTCTTTGTTAGGTATGTGATAGTTGTTTTTCATGGGGTTTTATGGGGTTCTTGACCAACAAAGTCAGTGAAGCCTCCTTGATTCCTTGGGTTAACACACAAGACATGAAGAGAAATAAATAATGCCCCCTTCTTTTTTTAACTTTCCCCCCCTCAAGAGTAAATGAAGTTTGCAGAAGCATCAGTCTCTGGGCTTTTTAGAGTTTTGGGGCAACAATGATTTTCAGTCTCTACTATGACAGGTATCTTAAGAAACTTCCTTACAGCTTCACGTTTCTTTGTGTTTAATACTTCTCAAGGACAAGTAATACTGAAAAGATCCTCTGTCCTGTCCACTTTTCATATGAATTTTCACATACACATAGTATTATAAACTAGCAAGCATGGACATTGTTACTGTACTGCATGCTCAAGTTTGCCAGCTGCACAGACCAATACTCTTTCAATATACTGGTTAAGATTTTGTGGGTGTAACATCAGATAGCTGTGGTTTTTTGACATATGTGGAGTTATACCAATTGACACTAATAAGCTGGGTCAGTTTCTTTTACAAATGAATGCTGACAAAATTCAGAAGAAATCTGGAAATCTGTATTCACAAATATGTTTGTCACTAAAGACTGATGAATGCAAAGATTCAGGATGGTAAAATGTGGTCTATGCTCTGCATGAAGTGAGGGTGTACTGTTTTAGGACTTGAGACTTCAGTGCGTGGCTTCAAAAGGGCTGGTGCTCAAAGGACATTTCCTTTCTTGCACTTTGGAAGTGTGCTGTTGTTGCAAAAATCACATTCTGCAATACCTACAAAGAGCCTGGCTGTACCATCCACTGCTCATGTGGAGTAGTGTCTTATGTAAGAGTTCCATTCACTTCAGTTTAAATACTGATGTAAGTGGAGATTATCCAAAGCAAGCAAGGTTTTCAAGAGCAGGCCACAAAACCACACACACAAGGAAGAGTATTACAGAGGCCAAGAGCTTGGTATTCACACCTGGCTATGTTGTTTGAGAGTAGTTTAAAAGAAAGAAAAAAGTTTTCTTTAAACAACAAGTGAATAAAAATACCCTTAAATCACAAAGAATTCTAGTCCATGTATATATAATGTGAATTCATATTTACAGTAGAATCAAGGGATAGGAATATTTTGAACCTATGTTGGAAGAAAGGGAGAAAAGGAAAAAAAAAGCTTCAGTGTGGAGCTTTAGATTTTTAGGCATTCTTGAAAATATTGGAAATGACAGTTTGGAGATTTTTTTTAAGCTAAGTGGATCATGGCTTTCATTGGAACAGAGACTTTACAAATTCCTTTTTGACTGTCATCTGCAAATCATTTGACTGCTGGTAAACAGAACCTTCTATGTTGTCCTGATAACAGAGGGAAGGCTGGAAATAAGAAATTCCACCCTTAAAGCTGTTAAGGTAAATCTAAAATTGATGTGTAATGGATCAAAGGGTGGAATATTTTCCAGATGATGCTCTGTTTCTTCTGAGAAAAAGAAAAAAATCCAATATCGCAAACCTAGAAATCATTTCCAAGGTGTTAAGCTTCAGTTGCTGAGTGTGGGGATTCCATGTACAATTTTGCGTCCTGCTAGGATGAAACATAAATTTGCCTGTAAAAACCACTTGATATTGTTTGCTTGTTCTTCTGCAACAATGAAAAGTTACAGTCCATCGACAGCTATAGAGGTCTGGTTTATATGGAAAATCAAATGAGAATAACTGATTGAAATTATGTTTCTGTAATGTTTATTTTACAACGTCCTTATGCATGAAAATGACAAGGCTGGAGGAGTTTCCTAATATAAACAAATCCTTAAATTTTATTGTTGGGGAAAGTGGAAGCTTTTAGTATAGTCAGAGATTATACTTCTATGGAAATATTAGTCATTACAGCATTGGAAAGTAAATAGGAATGCCTGCACATATCAGCATCCATTTACATTTCAGTATATGCAAGCCACAGAGGGAGGTGCTTCTGGTATTTCATCTTCGTCCCCCTAAGAATTTATTGTAAATGTGGTGAGTTCGTTGGCCTGTGTAAAGTGAATGTTATGCTCTCAGATCCGTTCCTAGGAAGCAGTGACCACATCAAACAAACAACAAAAACATCACCATTACCACCACTGTTAACTTTTCTTCTGTCTCAGTAAAACAGGACAAGGATAAGATTATGATAGAGAAGGAACTGCATTCTCACCTTCTGTGTAGCACTTCTGTATCTGACTTAAACATAAATTATTACAGGAAAGCTTCTGTCAGCGTCAGTGTTTCAAGTTTGGGATTATTTAAAAGGTGAGAGGGAGCATTCGTCACAGCCTAGGGTGGCGTGTGCACCCCTGGATTTGTGACATGGGGAGGGAAGGTGTGCTGCAAGTACAGCGACACGTCCACCCTGGTCCTTGCTTCTTAATGGATGCTTGGCAGAGTATTTTTGATTGAAAATTATATTTTGACTTGCACATTTAACCTCTGTAAATGTCTAATTGTGATCAGAAGATTTTCTGTTGTGGTTTTGTGTAAAACTCCAGCTCTAGCCTCCTCCCTGGTCCCCTTTCCTAATGTGCTTGTCTCCTGTCCATCTCTCTGTCCCTAATGTGCTCATCCCTTCCCATGCAGCGGTTTCCTCTCCCCCAGTGTTTGGCCCCAGCAGGGGAGAGTGCTGAAGGCACAGGAAATGCAGCTGCCCTGCGTTTTGGAGAGTGCCTTGACTTTTCTCAAAGTCTGACTTATGACTTACAATGTGGCAGGAACAACAAAGGAGACATACCTTACAAAAAGCTTCTTTTGCATCCTATTTCAAACCCATGCTCCAAAAAATGAGAATGTGGAATTCATCAAAGAAAAGGTCACCAGAACTTTTGCTGTGTAGGTCAAATGCCATATTCTGTCCACCATTATATTTTGGAGGGCACTCACAAATATTTTTTGGCTGAAGTGATACATGAATCTCCAAAACCATGCATCCACTGAATCACACAGACTGCAGTGAAAATGGTTAAGCAGGAATAAAGGCAAAACAGAGCCTTTAGAGTGGGATTGTTGTTGAACTGGTACTACATTTTGCTACCATTGAGAACAGAGCCTTCTATTAGTGACTTTGCATCTAAGTATATTAACAAAATAATTTTAAAAAGCCTACCCCACCCTAAACATCTAACAAACATTTGGCACTGCAGCATACAGTACAGTACTCTGTGAAACCAGAGAAAAATGGCTTTTCAAGATGGGGATTTTATCGTTCATTCTGGTAAGTTCACTCTTCACTGAAAACATGGGAAAAATGAATTAGGAATTCTAATAACCAGCCAGCAGGAAATACAAAAATAAATCTAAATTGATGGCTATGCTCTGTGTCTATACGGCTTCCTTTGCAAAGAGTATCTCAGCCTGCAAATTCTCCAAACTCATTAGTATGGAATCTTAAATTCCAGTAAAATTCCCCTTTTCCATTTTGCTTGACCTTCTGCTACTGCTGACCTACTGTACAGCTCATCTCAGGGCTAATTCTGAGCCAGATATAAGTGGGACAGATATTCCTCAAATCTGTTACAACCAGTGCCACCTTTTCCAATTTTAAGTTGAAGCTGCCAGTACACACAGTTGCAGATCTGTAGTTTCAAAATAAGTGTAGGGCATGCTCTTTCTCCTTATTCTCCTCAAGAGGGTAACAGTTATTTTCATAGTTATTCCCAGGAGTGCATTAGTAAATCTGAATATCTCTGTGTTGGGGTCATAGGAAAGATCCAAACTGACATTCCTGACAAATGCGTCACTAGTAAGATCTGGTCTCCTTCTGAAAAAAAAAATATTGACAAGTATTTAAGGTGATATTTCAGGACACTAGGTGTTGGCTAAACATACCATATTATCACAACATTCTTTATCTGATGAAAAAAAAGGCCTAAGCACTTTCTAACTGATGTGGAAACAGTTTCTAAGTCAGTATTCTTTGTTATTACATATTGTGTCACAGGAGGTATGCTGAGGCTTATATAAGCAGAAACCCATATTAGTGCATTATACACCCTGGCACTGATAGTGCTGCCTAGAGTGGCGATATCTTTCTATTCCCCCTCTCAGTCTCTTGATGCTTTCAGTACACACTTACATTCTCTCTAAATTTTATTAACCCTGTTAATGAGCATACCTCAATGTGTTTTGTTCTTCAAGAGGAGGTCAAATCATGGATCTCTGCTCAAATCTCAGTTCACATGATTCAGATTTGAACTTGGTAGTTTCAGGCAAATATAGTCCTTTTCATTTCCTCTTAAAGTGGTGATGTTATTTTCAAGCAGTGTTGTGTTCTATCACACGTTTACATTAAAGAGAAATATTCATCCTATGACAGGAATCTCCTATGCTACTAAACATTGTACAAATTGTTGCAGCTATTTTAAATGCAGTCCTCTCTGTAAAATCAGTAAACGCAGTTTCAATTTATTTATTTATTTATTCATTTATTTTTAACTCTGTTATGGTAATGATTATAAAGAATATTTCTTCCCCTTTAGAAAATATTGTGAGTCCCAAATAGGCTAACAGTTTATTAGTAACTGATTTACTTCCTTCATTACTATGTGGCATGTGGCAGTCATTTTCCTGGCCGCTCATCACAAACATCCAGGAGGATTAAGTACTAAAAAAATTCCATTTCCAGAACACTAATGGTGATAAAAATCACTAATGTTTTATAAAGCATTTTTTTTTCTGTCAGGCTTACACATTCAGACATTGGGAGTAAATCATATAAAATTAACAAAGTACAGTTGACAGTTTATTTCAATCAATCATGATTTACAAAGGGGAGCTCTAAGGAGATCCAAGATAATATTTTATAGCTATCAGTCTATGTCCTTCTGAAAAACAAACGTCTGACTACGTGCTTCTGCGAGGCTTGCCATCATGCGTGTGCGTGCATCCAAGTGCATACTGGATCTGATTGTCTGCTTTCTTATTTCAGTTTTACCTCCCGCACCCAAGCTGATTGCTGATTGACTATGAGGTTACAGAGCGAGGTAAATTTTAGTAGTAGATGAAGCTTTGAAAGAACATCTGAACATTACATTTTATCCTACTGTGTGAGCAAACACATTTGGCATGTAAAGTACCTCACCAAGCAGCAGCCACATATCACATCTGGTTGATTTGGGTTCATGTTGTTTTCTCATATCATAAAACATCATCTCTCTCTCTTCAGCTGTGAGAAGATTTAAGACCAATAAGCCTTGTGTTTCTCTGCAGAAGCATAATTTCCTTCTCTTCTGAACAGTTCTCCTTTGGTTCCTTATGCTTACAGAAGATCACGTCCTTCTCTTGCAGCACTGGGGGAGAAGCTGAACAGGGAAGAGTGTGTAATGGGCATACAGGGAGCCCTACAGATCCTGATATTATTGATTTTTGGAGACTGCACATGAGACACAATATTCCAGAGAGGTGATGGGACTCTGAAGAATCTCAGGGCCAGAAGGGATGGTGCCAGGCTCGGGCAGCCACACAGTCATGCAGAGGGGGCTCATGGAGATACAGTCATGGGCACAGAAATGTAGAAGAAATTTTAATGCTTCTCTGAGATAAATAATCATGTAGCCAGAGGCCATCAAGGAGGGTGCTTAAGAACTGAAACAACAAAAGAGAGTTTGACGGTATTAAGGTAAGGCAGAGATGGGCAGACCACCAGTACTCTGACACCATAGTTTCACTTGGAATACTAGAAATCTAATATTTCTGGCAGAAGCCTGAATTTTATCACCACATTTCCTGGTTGGGTGGGTTTGCCTATAAGCAAGAAAGCAAGTGGAAGGTAACAACCATAGAGCTATACTTAATTTCTAACAAAAGTTAATTAACTTTAAAATGGGACACGTTTTTATAGGAGCCAGAAGAAATTGAAACAGCCAAGCAGTACTATTGAAATATTTCAGCGTTCTCAAAGCACTTTCCTTCCTTAGTTAGCATCTGCAATGTCCTGGCAGGCTAGCAAACATTTATTTTCATTATTTGTTATCTCATCCAGTGTTACCTATTTAAAAGTTAGCTGCCTATTTTAAGCTCTTTGTCTAGACTCCTGCTGTATTCAGAGAGGAAAGGCAGGTAATTGCCCTCACTGCCTCTCTCCACTGATAGGGAGAGTTTAGATTAATAATTTTGACTAACTCTTTAACTTTCTGATGCAGAAAATTCACTGAAAGAAGTTGCACCCTTAGTAATTGGTGAAGTATAAGAAGCTGAAAGGGAGGGTAAGAAAGCATAATGAAAATAGAGATTGGAGAACACAGGCATCATTATTCAAGTAAAAGAATATCTGTTAATTTCTTAGGGATATTTAAAAAAACAAATCAGTTCAATGCAATTTATAAGTAAATAAATAATCTAAGAGGTAAAAATAATTATAAAGACGAGAAAAAAAATTGTGACTGAATGACTGGCTGTCTAAACTTTAGATTCTACTAAGTGTCAAAGGGGAGGCTACTGAAATCTTAACATCTTAGCTCAAGCTCCACTCTGAACTGTATTCATATAACATTACTGAAGTTATGAGTATTGCATAGGTCTGAGGACAGATTTGAGGCTCACGTACTGTGGTGTGAGATCATGCACTTTCATTACCTGGAAACTGGTATGATGGGAATAAAGTAGAATTTAACTATTTGATTCTTAAAACTCTTGGAATATCTGGAACATGGCCTTTCTTCAAGAGTTGTGCAATGTTTGTGTATTGGTAAAAGAGAAAAAATACCTGCTGAAATTCTCAAAGTTTCAATCTGCAAATAGCTTTATTGCATTCGGCAATGGCTTTCTTTAGCTGTTTCAAAAGGAGCGTGCATCCTTCTGTTCTGGCATATGGAAAGGCCAGAGCTGGGGAATGGAGCTTTGTGTCCTGGCTGGGACTCCTTGAATCACCAAGTGCAGAAGCATCCTCTCCAGCAATTTTAATTCATAAGGAAAGGTGATTAATTGCTGGACAAAGCTCTGCTCTTCTTTCCAATAAGTTGATGGGAACTTAGATAATTTCACCAGGAGCAGGTTTGGGTGCTTTGGCGTTACTGGCAGTCTATGGTCCTTTACATTCTTTCTATATCTTACTTTCTCATTTTTAATCTCCTTCAAAATTTAACAGTTCTCCTTTAAATGCGGGAATCCTGCTACCCATTACTATGGTTACAGTTTCTGAATCTTGACCCATTTCACTTTCGTTTAAATGTAGCAGTAATAACATTAGCAAATACCACTGTGCTGAGTTCGCATCAAACAGGATACAACATGTTAATGCTAGCTGGGCTGTAATGGATATCTGTGCAACACCAGTAATTACTCTCATTTAGCATATCTGCAGTTACTAGACTTGTCCTTCATGGTACAATAAATAAATAAAAAAAAATTATTCAAACTGGGATGAAAAGTGTATATCAGATAAAATCTACAAGTCAGGTTAGCAAAAGATTGCCATAAAGGCATTTCTTTTTTTGTGAAGTATTATTTCTTAAAAAAAAAAATAAAATTGCAGGCTTTCAAGTTTTATTAGTATTAACAACAGATTGTTTTAAATTAATATTATTATTAGCAGCAACAAAGCAACAAGATATTTATATGAAAAAGGACACTCAGTACTCTCAGACTAGAACTGCACTATACTGAGCAGGAAAACGAACACTTGTTATCATACATTACCATATATTTCACTTTTATAATTAATTTCCTCAGAAGATCTGAGGACATGTATCAGGTGAAATGCACTTAGCTGTAGTGAGATAAATTAGATCCCTTCTCAGTGGGTTCCCATTTCCTTTTATAGCCACGGAAGGAGCAGCAAAGTAGTCTGTAGGGCAGTGATGTGCAGTGCTCTGACTCAAATGTTATCAGACAAAAGCAGCACATTTTCTGCTGTTAAATGGTAAGACATTGATAGTCTCCTTCACCCCACCAGTGCCCTCCTCTCCTTTTTAGTCCGTGCTGTCGCTGGGTGCTGTGTGGCAGGTATTGGTTGCTGGAAGGGCCACAGATCTGTGTGGCGAGTCATCTCCATTCAGCAGCGTCATGTGTCAAAGTGAAGTCTAACAGCTGTGTGGAGGACTGGATGACTTCTTTTTTATGAGGCTGTGAAAAAAAGACAAAAATGTTTTTTATTCAAAGCTCACATTTTATATGATAGTAAAGCACTTTGTTGTGTTTTCTTCTCTAAAGCACTTGCATCATATAGTAGCTTTTTGGGGAAGAAAGTAGTTATGCAAATGCACACAGCAAAGTGCACTGAAGACCCTTATGTTTTACTTGCAGTTAACATGTAGTGAGTTCTAGATTATCAGTGCAGTAGGGTGTGTGTTTGTGTTGTCATAGTGGTGAAAGGACTATGGGCTTGTTTTTGATATAATCTGCTCACATGCTCCTAAAACATATTGACGGTCCAGGATTCCTGCTCTGATAGCTTCTGTGCCCAAGTTTACCACATGTTCTCATGGTTTGCATCGCTTTCTCATTTCAGTAGGTGCAGTTTCATTTCAGTGCCACAGTTATCTTCCTCCCCGTTCACTTGTGTGCACCTCAGGGACTTTGCCAAGAGAGCCTGGGGGAATGTGTGCACACATAAGGGATGGATTAAATCAGGGGTGCAAAGCTATTAAACCAAACATGCAATATGACTGCTGCCAGCAGCGAGATCTGGAAATGGATCGATGAGAAGAAGCACAACAGGAAGGTTGGTCTGAAATCGTTTTTGCTATTGCTGTGAGAAAAGTGTTGCACATCTGCCCCACAGATGGCCAGAGCTGGAAGACCATTTCTGAGTGTGAAGTATGCAGTGCTGCTTCAATTTAGGATATACGGAGGCTTCAGATCGAAGTGTGATTGTAACACATGTAGCACATACCAAGCTAGTTTTAATCTAAAACTGCATACTGTAGGATACAGCTGCCAAGTGAGTATTCAGGTTTATGGGCAAGCATACTTTGCTCACAGCAAAGCCAGCTTTCTGGTGGTTTTCTGCCATCAGTACAGGAACAAAGCAGATGATCAGAAGATTAGATCTAGTCCAGTTATGTCTGTATGTGCACGAAAACTATGTCCTGGTTACAGGATAGACATAGTTTTCCTGTCTGTCAACGCACAATGTTGGGTATCGCTAACCTAAATTTACATAGAATATCCTCCAAACTGTAACAGGAGGACATATATGTTTATTTTCAATGATCTCCAAAGAAAAAAAGCAAAATATTATTCCACAATAGATTATTTCACTGAATGTTTTCCAATATACATGCATAGAAAAAAAAAAAAGGAAAAAAACCCACCATAATGAAACTTTTACATTGAGATACTCTTTCATGTTACAATTTCAGCGTAGATGTTAGCAGCCATGAAATGGTGGACTAGGACACACTATTCATATCAGCAAAATAAAATGTTGTCTTTACTGTGAAAATCACACAAATGCTGTCCTACGAAACAAGGGAATACTTTATGCATCAAAACTTCGGGGAAGGATAGGAGAGACAATACTCATCACTTTTTACTGTGTTCCTGACAAACATAGATTTCATGGATTCTTACTTCTGAGCTATTTAAGAGCATTTCCCGTGCAACTCAATATTTGATAGCCACATGTGAAACTAGGCACTTACAGAAGTGTTCTGATGGTAACAGATAAAATGGCTTTTTCTCTAAAACTATACTGCTGAGACTTAGGGCTCTCTTTCTCTTAACAAAAAGTACCTCACAGTCATATGTGGATGCCTGACCAAAAAACCAAACCAAGATTTTATCATAATTAAAATTTGCCCTTGTTTCTCCCATCCGTGTGGATACTGGAAACACTTTCTACATATTTGAAGAGCTAAGCAGTGAGGCAGGCTTCAGAAAGTAACCAAAGAATCCCATTTCTCTCCTGAAAAAAGAAGTCAGTCTTAGGAATGGGCTAGACAGACTTGTCATGAATAGCCTGGGCACATTTAATTCTTCCTCAAAGCAAGAAGATAGGCTACTGGATCTTTGAAGTTTCTTCCAATGCTACACTGCTATGATAGCTTTATTTGTTTTTATTTATGTTAAAGGGATTAAGGCTGGTTTTGCTGAGCATTATACAGGATCTAGAACAGAGTCCTTTCTCTGATGAATTAACAGTTTCCCTGCCCTAAAGGTCTTAGAGTTCAGCTACAGACAAGACTAAACAGATGAGGAAAGCATAAAGAAAGGCTCATGACAACCACAGGACTCTGTCTGGCTTTTCATAAGCATAACATTTTTTTCTTATCTCCTGTAAGGTCATCTCTCATTTACCTACTGTAAGTGATTGTTAATATAGGAGAACTATTATGACCATACCAAGATTAGTGATCATTCTCATCTCATTTGCAATAGAACTTCATAACTTTGGGTAAACTACTGAGTAAATATTTTCTCTATCATGAATTTCATATTTTTCTTTGATAACTACCATTGCATCAATGTAAATGTGTAATTGTTAATGCAGAACTTAGCAGGGAGAGCACATTTTTTCAACACTACTTTGAAGAACTGTAATTCAGAGCTGGCCTTTAATTTTGATCCAGTATTGTAGACCTGCCATCAATCTGTGGCCTAAGGGCAACAGCGCTGAACAGGAAATGAACTACAGTCAACATTAAACTTGCTTTTTTTGCCTGTAAGATGATGAAACATGTAGAAAACAAAATACTGGATTGCAAGCAAAATCAGAACAATTTGTTGTCTGTGTAGCATGAAACAGGCATTACTGTAGGTCAGGTGTTATTACAAGAGGACATTCATTGGCAGAGGAGGGCAGAGGGATGCATTCCTGTCGCTCTGGGCAGTGGCCAAATGCTAAGCCAGGCAGTGGCTGTGGAATTCTGTGACTCTGCTCTGAAGAGAAAAGAGGCTTGCTGCTGCCCCGGTTCCATGGCACTGGAGGCCAAGCATGTTGAACTGGGGTGTAGCCTTCTGCCTGGCAGAAACTGGAGGAAAAGAGGTGGTGCAATACAGGTACAGGGAGTTTCTAGGAGCCCTTTAGACAGACACAGAGTTAATAGTCCAGAAAGCAAAGACACACCTTTAAGCTCAGGTTATGGTGTCTAATGATTCCTCAGGATGTTTGCTTTGTGCTGCTGTTGTCAAATCAGTTTTGCTAAAATTCAGCTTTAGGTTGTTCTTTACTGACACTGTGTGAGTATCTGCATTTGATAGGAGGCTGACTGCCCTCTACATTGGTATGATTTGGACATAATTTTTACATAAAGCAGAAAGAAGTGCTGAACCTCAACAACACTTCCACACCCACTTTTCCTGAAAGTAGTGATGAGGTAATATAGATTAATTTATTCAATCTAAATTATTTTTAAATCTTATGAAAATTATTGTTGCAGTGTAGCACACACAACATGAACATTTGCTCTTTCTTTCCTGTGCTAGATTAGGCATTGAGTTTTTATGATATGATGAGTTAAGGCATGAGAACTTGAATGAATTCTAAATTTAAAATACATTTCCATATGTAGATGAGGAAACAGTTGTTTTGACAAAATATATTATGAGTCCAGCCTGGCATCACTAAAATAGCCTCACCAACCCTTTTTCCTCTCATAGTCCCTTGAAATGCAAGAACACCTTATATTTTAGCTGTCATTTTAATGGTAGATATTATTATAGAGGAAAAAGAGCTAATATCAACTGCTTTTAATTTAGGCAGGATTTCTTTTACATGAGGAGAGAGTATTTTTCTTCTATAACAATTTTGACTGGAAGTCATAGGGCTCTTGCCAAGAAGTTTCAATTATGCTTTTAAAATAAAAATCCTAGGAGTCTTGAAATTACAGGGTGTGGGTAGCGATATGTTAAATGTTTTACAAGTGAGGAGAAATTAGTACATTTTGGCTTATCCTCAGTGCTGTTAAGAAACAAAACTGTTCTTTTGTTGTAGGTAAAAGTGTTCCTTCCAAAGAACTCTGTAAAAACTGGAAAGCATTTTCATATAATTCTGTGAAAATGACACACAGATAACTGCAGAATGTGGAAAATAAAGCCAGCCGCAGAGCCTCACCCAGGACATGTTCATCAGGAGGACATGGTGTAAACACACCGTAGGATGTTTTGGCTGCTAGAGAAATCATGGGATTATTTGGGGTGTGTTTTAGCTCTACCCACTTAACACATTTCCCATGTGGTATTTGGGTGAGGGAAATGAAAAACTACCCCCTTGTCAGGTATGAAACTATTTCCTTTTGTCAGTTTGAGGTTAAGTTATGCCTTGGTCGTTTGGGTGGAGGACCCTAACAGTTGCAGTCAGTTTTGAAGGAGAGGGTATTTCTGTTGGGGCAGGGAGGATTTCTCCACACCTTAGAGTTGTTCATATCGATACTGACTGGGACAAAAGATGCTATGTCAAAAGATAGTATCAAAGGCTATTCATATAGCCTTCATTCAAACGTGGCAAGGCACACTGTAGTTCTGCTGTCATTAATACTCTGTCAGTGATCAATATCAAAGTCACTCCTGTATGAAACAAATGTAATCATATGGTTTTAATTCTGTCACATTAGCTAGAGTACACATGCCAGAGTTTATTCTGGCATTATGCGTTTTTTTTACAAAGACAGGAGAACAAATTATATCAGCTCCAGTATTAAGATGGAATGGTGAAGATGAACAATACCTACTCTGGTACAAAGTCTGTTGGTACAAAGTTAGCCCTTCATCTATTTTTGAACAAATTTGGGCCTGTTGAATGAGGTAATATAGAAACAACCTTTTACATCCTATGGCTTTGGCCTTTTGAACCACTATCAGGAACCCTAAAGCCAACATTTGCTGTCTTATACATCTATGGCATCAAGTAACAAAACACACCAAGTTCCTAAAGTCCCATTATTATGGGTACATAAATCAGTGCATTTCAGAATAACTGTCAAACTTACTAGTTAAGTATAGCAAGAGTCACATTCAGGGATGCTATTGATGGAAATACAAAATCTTTCAGATGCCTCAGTCCTTAGGGCGGTGAGTGCATTTATTAAATTTCCTCTCCTTTCATTGTTTAAGTAGAGCTTAAAATGAAAATGGGCAAGAATAAGACCTGAGCTTTTCATTTTGGTAAGCTTTCTCTAAAAAAATCTGTTGAATCTTTCATTTTTCTTTAATTAACACTATCAATAAGAAACGGTTAGTACTTATCTAACCAAAGCTTTAGCCTTTGGGGTACTATAAGAAAACAAGGGGAGTTTACTGTTCCCAAGTGAATTATTTTAGACCGTAATCTGTGGGAGGCAGGGAATAAATTCCTGTTGCACTTCTGAATGCTGAAAGCAAAATCATCTACAACTGGGATTCCTAAGCACAACTGCGAAATTACAAATCAGCAACAACTTTTAATACAGCCATGACCTAATTAAAATTAGTACACAGTAGGCTACAGCACTGACATTGGAGGAGCTGATGAATGGTGTCATATGATAAAATCACCTTCTTCCACCAAACACAAACAACTGAGCTCAGTTCAGGGGTAACTTGGGGAAATGTTAGGCATCTGTGATAAACAGGAGATGAAGACTAGGAAATTTAGTGTTTTTTTTCTCTAAAGTCTCTGGTCTAGGAGAACTGATGAGTAAAGAAGATGTGAATCAGATACTCCAAGTGTAGACACTCTAAGCTTGATGCTGGTTTTTTTCTTTAAGATTTCTTTTCCAAGGTGATGTGTGCTCATTATTTATAGAACTGCCGGGAATTTACCTGGCTATGGTTAGATTTCCCTGTGAGGCTCAGGCAGCAATTTCTGACATTTCTAAGATTTCCCTGGAGCTAAGGGGAACTAGAAGTACCATGCACCACCCGCAAATTGAATGCAAACTGTGTCAAAGAGAAAAGCTCATGATCAGAAGCTACTATGAAAATTTGGCATTACCTTCTTTCCTCTTCCTCTCCCCAAGGTCATCCAGAATTAGATTTTGGTGATTCCTGCTTCCTAATCTTCTGTTCAGTAGGGCATGTTTTGCTGCCTTGCTCTTCACGTTTCACAACAATTCAACAGGGTATAACAGCTATTACAAAACCTGGCAAATGAAATTTTAAGGTAATCTGAGAGATTTCTTTAAGCAGGTAAGATTCTGATCTTGCAATTTGTTTCATGTAGATAGGGGACTGTACAGGATAACACCCATGGGGAACAAAGGATTAGGGATGCATTAATGAATATAAAAGCTGTAGGATATTATAAACACCATGTCTATTCAGTATGTGACCCCTGTCTTTTGTCCTCTTATATCTCCTTCAGATATCTGCTAAGAAAGCCATGATTCTGACCTAAAAGAGGCATCTGAGTGTTCCATTCATAAGTCATTAACAGATTCTTAGAATTGAACACATCAAAACAATTTTGTATATTTTTTTCCAGACCATCCCAACTAAGCAAAGAACATCTGTTTGAGCTGAAAGCTGAGCTCATCTTTAAGTATATAGCTAAGCAGCGGCATTAATTTTTAACTTCCTTTATGAAATGGTTTAGAGGAAGCAAAGCTCGGTAATCCAGAAATAACTGGGAGATAGAACTTGAAAACTTGGCCCAGTTTGTTTCTAGGATATAAGACATAAATCTCTGATTCTGAAGTTACTTCCCACCCTACAGAGATAAAAAGGTCGGACACATCCTCTCATTCTGCAAATATGCTGACCCAAAGACAGAGAAATGCTTTAAAAATGAAACCTGAATCACAACTTTCCTTAGGTCAGGCACCTAGTTTTTTTGAAGATTTACTGTCAGAGTATTCAGATTATCTGACAAAAAGGGTGTCACTTTTGCTAATGTAAAGAGTATCTTTGTTCTGTCAAATGG
Organism: Phalacrocorax carbo; assembly: GCF_963921805.1. NCBI lineage: Eukaryota > Metazoa > Chordata > Aves > Suliformes > Phalacrocoracidae > Phalacrocorax > Phalacrocorax carbo. Next base: position 114,404,009 of record NC_087515.1, read on the forward strand.
CCAGTGACTTGACTTCCATTTTTCTGTTGACCTGTGATATATACTTGTAAAAAACCAATAGAAGTCATTTATATACCAAGGGGATGCTCCGTAGAAAATTTCAGCAAATAGCTTTGGGGATTTATGTGTCAGACTAGGGCATCAGCCTCATGTTCTATTGAGGCTTCTTATCTTTATCCCACACTACCTAGTAGAATATAAATCTATAATGGGACAAGTACTACAGATGCTGTAGTTTACAATATCTAGAAGAAACAACAGAGGCAGAGGAGACATAAAAGGATAATTTTGCTTATACAAAATAGCAGTCTGAAAAATAAAACCAGGAAAACAAACAAGCAGATGGAGAAGGCGAAGTCTGCAAGACACAGCTGTGCAAAGTATTTAAATATCCAGATGCAAAGCAGTTTAAGGGCCAGGGACAAGGAAAGGACACAGAATGCTCTTAGCAGCTCTGTAGCATGATTGAATAGTCTGCTTTAAAATTTCAAATACATTAATGATTGTTGATTGTCCAGTTTTCTGTCAGATTTAAATGGAATATTACATTTTGTTAGAATACTAAACTCCTGAGACTCCTGAGCACCTTTTAGTATGGGTTTGTCACTATTTACAGAGTACGATAATTAATGTGTAGGACTAAAGCTTTCTCAATTGATCTTTATTCAATTCTCTTTTAGCAAAATGAATAATAATTTTTTTATTTTAGAATAGTCAAAATTATTTTCTGAAGCAGTTACTACCCATAATAATTTGCGCTTTTACTGTATACTGACTTCATCTAAGGGATTGAGTGCTTTATGAATGTTAATTAGGCATCTGCAGGCATCTATTAGGCACCACCGGTTGCAAGATGATGATTTTGGTCTATCATTAGCTCAAAAGACTCCACCTGCCTTCTTTGCTTAGTATGCTGTAAAGGGGGCTGGGGGTGGGTATCTGCATACTGAAATATGGGAAAGATGCCTTTTGCTCTAAAATGTAGCCATGGTGGAAAGCGTTAACTTAAAATGAGTTCCTGAATGAGATTTTATTACTGCTTTGATTATTTTCCTGGGCTTTGGACTCCCTCCTGAGCTGGCAGATGTTCCCTCACATCACGTCAGTGGCTGAAAGACAGATTTTCATTCCTCCCCTCAGTCGTGTCTCAGGTTCTTCAGTCATTTTGGGATCTTGTTCAAAGCTACAGATCCATTTTATAATCCTTCTACAGACAGGTTCAAATGCCTTGAATGCTTTCTTGCTCACCACACTTCTTTCCCCATCTCCTCCATTGCTTTCCTATTCTGCCTTCATTCAGCTCCAGATGTAAAATAGCCAGTGTTCCTGTTTTGGCCCGTACCAGCCTGGCCAAACTCAGGAAGCAGGCATTAAAGCCAGTTTTGTGACTCAGTCACCAAGTTATTCATCCTTCCTTTGCGGGGTGAATAACGGCATTTAAAATGAGCCCCAAACTTGCTGTATTTTTTGGTAAAGGCTTCTAATCTCCTTTCAAGGAACTTCAGAAGCAAGGTAAATAATAAAAGAGAGCCAGGGGCAACGAAAACTGAGCTAGCAAGTCACGTGGGAGCTACAGTCTAGTGTAAGCATGGTACTTAAACAAACATACTGCAGCAGCCTGCATTCCTCATAGGGGAGACCTGCAAAGCACAAAGAATATTGTTTTCCTAAGTTGCAACTTCATAATTAAGGCAAGAAAGTGCTTTTAGATGTGAAAACTGTATTTCCTATGACTAGAGAGACAGAAAAAAAAGGCAATATAAAAGGATTTTGATAGCACTATATAAGGACAATCTTCTGATTACTAACTATAACTTTTAAAGTGTATTAAAATCCTATTTTAGCAAGTTGGCTAGTTTTAACTTGCAAGCCCTTTCTGTAGGACTCTAAAATACCAGTTTCCGTTCACACATTCATATGTTTACATTAAACAAGGAACTATGTTTTCCAGTTGTTAAGGACTTTTTGCATGCTGCCATTACAGGTGGGCTGGATATTAGTGGTCTGATTCTGGCTTTTCAGGGTTTGTCACTACACAGAGACAGAAGGAAGCCCTGAGACCCTGGTCACATCCTTAGGATCTAACTCACATGAAAATGCCACTGTTGTACAAAAATCACCCTATGGAAGCTGGTTTATCACTGAGCAAGTTTGGTTTAGATGGATTCAACACAACTGATATCATTGTACTGTGGATGGCTAGGTGGGACAATTCATAAAAATTACTCATGTGAGCAACATGGGCAGAATCAGCCCATGTTTTATAATCTTAAAGATTGATTTTAAAACTTGCAAGCTTTGCCAGACCAGAGGAGATTGTCTTTGAGATGTATCACTAGCAGTGTCTTCGATGTACCAGAATGGCATTGGGCTGTTCTGTATCTTGGTAAGGCCAGCAGCTCCTTCACCTGTGCTGGTCTGCAGAGATTGTCTTAAGGCTGTACACTGCCTAATTCTAGTCCAGAAAGCTGGGAGCTTCCTCCTGGTTTAACATAGTATGGACAGCCACTGCCATGTCCGCAGGGGAGGGCTGGTGGAGCACACTGGGTAGCTGGGAGAAAGCACTGATGCAGCACGCAGCCACTGAGATCCCCTAACAGCTAAGAGGTGCCAGTCTGGTCCCAGGCTGAATCTTGCAGCATTACTCACTTGTCTTTGCACCACTTATCACAGTTCTCTCTGTGGGCTAATTTGCCCAGAAACCTGAGGGCAGAGACAGCGCTGGAATCCAGAGCCCAGCCTCAGCCTGGCTCACCTTCCAACACCTCTGCTCCCCCAGAACAGCACAGACATCCCAGCTCTCCCAGTGTAGGCACACTCCTCCTTGACAGCTCATGGTGGGATGCAAACAAGTGCAGTTCAAGATCTCCTGCTCTACATGTAGCTGCAGCATCATTTCCTTGTTATGAAATGAATCATGCTTTCATTCTTCAGACTGTTACAAAAAAAAAAAAAGAAAAAAAAAAAAAAGAAAGCATGACTGTGAACTACATTCCTTTTTCCTTGCATTCAAGAAATGAAGCTACTGCCAAGCACTGCTGAACATGGAACCAATTATTACTTTATCAGCTACCCAAAGAAAACATATCCACCAAGGAAAAAAACCTCACATACATGCTAGGTAACGCTACCTAAAACTCTGTAGAGTCCTTTTTTAAAAAAATTCTTAAAATGCCTTGGATCCCACCCCTTTTTCTCCTATTCCCTGTCATTGCTATAACAAACCTTTTTGGCCAGCAAACAAGATTTCTTTTGTTGCACTGAAAACTTTGTGCATGATTCATTTTTTTTCATAGGAAAAGCTTCGAGCCAAATATTGTTTTCAGAGCCTTTTCTCCCTATGTCCTCTCCCCTCCTCAAATCCTTTTTCCTGAGGGACATCCTTGTTCATGGTAGCCTAGTGTAAACAAAAGAAGGATGATGTCAAAGTAATTGCTTGAAATATAATTGATGACAGACTTCATCATGGGCAACACTTAGCAATGTCTTTGCATGCACGTAATACTTTTGCACAGTATTGCAGTACCTGTTAATGCCTGGAAACAAATCGTTCTTTGGAATTAAAAATAAAAAAAGGACAAAAGGAAAACCACACAAGTTCATTACTTAAAAGGCCTTGGAAACTTATAAGGTAGATCCGGTGCTTTTCCAAACATGGTCTGTGTCTACATCTCACCAGTTCCTTCCAGCAGACTTTGGTATTTCACCCCTTGCAGATTTTGTATTTGAAAGGTTTTATCACCCACCTCTCCATATGCTATCACATTTTTCCTGATAGTTCTTTTTTCACAGCATACCCAGAAGGCTGCCTGGGGGCCTCCTGGTTTTTGATCAATCTGTAATATGTTTTGTTTTCATATGTTCCTATTTGGAAGTCTGTTTTCTTGTTCATTTTTTATTGTTTCCATTCATGGTTTTTAAAATTAAAATAGGTATTGTAAGAACAGACAGAAATGAATATTTTGTCAACTCTGGACACCTCCACCTTTCTCTCTACGCTGGGCTCCGTTTTAGCAAACGGCCCAAATCTCCCACAATGACAAGTCAAGACAACCTGCAGTCACAGCAAAACTAGTTGACCTTAAACTGAGTACTCTGGTTACTACTAAAGTCTAGCTGTAACAACAAATGCTGTTTTACCATGATACATTGTGACAAAAAGAGGTACAATTCCAAATAATTTTTTTTAATTATTTGAAAGGAGATGTGGTAAAAACAAACTAGGAAAAAAAGAAGAAGGAAAAGAAAAAAATATAAAAGAAGGATTTGGAAACAATTTTGCTCAATATATTTTGGTTCTTTGCAAAATGTACCTTGTGTTATCTGTCATTAATATTCTAATCTCTTCTCTTCTGTAAAGCTTGTATCTTCTTCCTCTAAGGGCTACTCAAACTAGTTTTTCTATTATGCCAAAAGGACATCTTGTCCAGATAAGACTCAGTGGAGATTGTAAGTATCTCTCAATTTATGGTTTTACAATTTGAGTTGATTCATCATGGCGAAAATAAATGATGACTTGTATTCAAGTAGAGGAATTCATGGTTAATGTATATAGCCACATGATGTTGCCATTGTTCTTCACTTACCCCCTTCTGTGTGTTCTACTCATTAATATTCAGTCTTAAACTGAAACTCTCATACTTTGAGGCAGTGGTTGTATGAGACTAAGTATAATGAGATGTCAACCTTGATCCAAATATGCTTGTTCTAGCTCACTGCAAATATATAATAGCAACAACAGTAGTTTAAAGACAGTGGGTGGGATCCTGTGCATGTAACTTAGGAATATAATTGCACTTTAATTATAAACCCTTAGGGTGAAATTTAATTTCATGTAAATTTAATTGTTTGCTACACAGATGTCTGCATTTCAGCTATTTATTGAGGTTCTCTTCATATTTATTGGAGAAAAAGAGACACTTAGAGGCAAAATTCTGATCCATTTTAGGATGAGATGCATCACTCCCTCCAAGGAAACAAGAGGAACTTTGTCGTGATGGAACACAGATGAGTTCGGGGATTTCTGCTTCACTAAGCTCATATTGTTTACATATGGAAGGCAGGTCTCTAAGAGAAATGTGATACCACTATGTGGCTGATGCATCAGATAGAGATTTCAATAAGGTTATGAGTAACAGCTTCTGATCTCATGATGCTGAAAGTTTTGATACTGATGGAAAGACTTTGAAAAATTTTTCTGTGACTAGATGTAAGGCTATCAAAAACTTACTAGCTGGAGAAGAATTAAAGAAGCTCTTAAAGAAACTGGGTTCTCTGTTATTCCTGGGAACAAGTAGTCTAATACTTCTAGTTGGGCTGAATATACAATTAATTATTTCATGACTAAAATAAATTTCCTTTGGAAATATATGTCTTTCCACAAATCTCTGTTTTCTACTAGGTTGGACACACAAAACAATTGACACAATCTTTGTAAGTCTAGCAATATTTTGTGAAATGCAGAAAAGATATAAAGGTTTTACATTAATTTTCTTTCCTCAGTGTGGAGTTCTGGCTGAGACAAAAGTTTGTAGCTGGGATTGTGGAAATCTGCAAAAGCTGTAGAAATCAAAACTGGTGTGGCCAAGGGGTACTTGGCCATATATTACTGCAAGAGCTGCCTTCTGTCCTTCAGCCTTTTTCAGGGCCCTTGTTGCATTTGTGGCAAAGTAGGTATCAGCTAATCCATCCAGAGTATACCATTAATTAGCTTTTGTTCAGCCTGTTCCTGGGATAACACCTCTGACTCTTTTGGTCATATTCATAAAACATGCAGAAGGTTGTTTCAGAGTTAGTATCAAGTGTACGACTTCGCTTCAGACTTGTAAGAACTAATTAAAATTAACTCTGCGAATTCAATTAAAAAAACCTGAAGAAAAAAAGAATTATGTGTTGAATTTTAAAACGGAGATATTAGAACTACCAATATTATTACATTTGTGTGGATCTAAATTAAGGTATATTGAACTTAACACCCCTAAATGAAGACCTTGCTAGTCATTGGAAACTTTTGAAAATCCGATCCTAAGTGGCAATGAGTTGTCTGACTATATCTCTCCTTTTCCTAGAACAGCAATAATGTTCACGGTTGCGCTGTGGACCATGAAGAACAGCAGCTTCTTAAGGACTTCTTTTCTCCTATCTATGAGTGACACCAATGACTTTCACTTATTAATGTTTTTTTCTTTGACCGTATGTGTATTATACGTATTCCATACAGGAATATGGACATGTTGGTTGGAAAGATGCAATTTAATTGCATCTGATATAATTATAAGGGCACAATAGCCATATAAAGAGAGGGAGTAAAAATCACACAAGAGAAGAAAGATACATGGCTTTGATTTCACCTCCAAATTAATTGCATTGCCCAAGACCACAGCTGTATACCATGAAAGAAGTTTTAAAAGTGCTTGTGTGATGACAGTTATGTAGCTATTACTCATTTATCCCAAAGCAGCAAACTTATTTCTGCAACAGCTTTTTCTAATACACTTTTTTATTATTTCTCTCTGCATTGTAAAATGAAATAAATACAATGACAGCAAATTCCAGAATATAAGTAAAATCTTTAGAGACATATTTTCTTTTGCCTTAAGAAAGGATGCACATGTTCTTTCTGCATACTTCACTAACACAAGCCTGCTCAGGATTTGTCAACAAAAAATAACAAAACCTAAATTTTTACTCATTGTTTAACAAATTATCTGAAGTGATTTTTTTAAAAAAGATGAAACAAGAATGGATCACTGAAAATATTTGTTAGTTTGAAAGCATACAATGTTAATTTGGATTTGGTTTATCTTTTTGTAGATTGATCTTGTTTAGAGTTCTCTTATTACTGAGAACTCTAGATTTAAAGCAGCTCAGTCTTCTGCAGACTTACAGTTTTCATACTGTGGGTTAAAAATAATGTTACATGTTCATTCTGCTAATAAGCTCCTCAGAATCGATGAAGTGGGGTGGTAAAAACAGGCAAAAACTCACTTACAAAGAATACGTGAAATGGAGGCCATTTTCCATTGAGAGTTGTCAGGCTGCGTATTGGACGTGTGTGTAAACTGCAGCCCAAACATACCTCTTATTTCTGGAAATATGTGATAAATCATGCAGGCCACTTCACCAGTAAAACCATTATACATATTTTTTCAGATTTGTGCATATCTAGAGAAGTTGTCTGAAAACAACATAGGAAGGGCATTAGGTTAACCTTCAAAGATTAGGCTATCAGAGAATTGGAGTAATTTAACATCATTCATATGAACAACTATATATTGGTCTGTTAAAATGCTCCTTAAACTGAATGACATTTTGCAAAAAGTTTCCATTTTGTGCTTTTTCATAGAAGTGTTTGATCAGAATGTTCGGATATATAAACCCTTTTTTTTCCTTTTCATCTTTTATTTTTCCCCTTAAGGTTTCACACTTTATTTCCCTAATATTTTGCTGCAGAAACTCAACTGTGTTTTTGACAGAAAAATCAGTTCTCCAGGAGTGAATGGAGAGGAGAATCACATCTCAGCCAAGAATAAAGCATTTAGATGAGGTGCCGCATGAAGGAGTGTAGTGGCTTTGAGGCTTCCCTCTAAAAGCAGGCACAGCAGGGACATGCAGCTGTCTCCAGGGGAGCAACCTCCAACGGGCACTCAGGTCAGGGCGAGTCATGGGCTGGAGCTGCCTGTCCCCTTGACTCCAAAGGAAGTTTGCAGCAGCTCCTCTCATAGTTTAAACACCTTGGCTGTGCGCTTGTGGTTCAGCAGGATGAATCTGAGCCCAGCAGCACACTGCAGAGGGGTTAAATAACATTTTGGCTCCCTTTGTTTCTAGGGCTTTGCTGGTGAATGAAAATGACAAAAAAATGACTATGTACCCATGTCTAAAACACATACATTATCTGATATAATGTTGAGTAAATCCCCCTAATCCTGCCTTATAACAAACACGTTACATAGTCATGCTCAGCATTACTTTAGGAATGAATTCTGAATGTGAGATCATGTTCCTCTAAAATCTGTAAAGCTACAAAAGTTCAGAGGATTAGATTTGCAATTTAATCTATTTACAGCTCAGTTAAAACGTACACCCATTTGAATTTGTCTGATTGAAATACTGAGCATGACTCACTAGTTCCATAATTTGTATTTTATTAAACCCTGTCAAAATACAATTTATGGCTAACCCAAGACAGCCCTGAGACACGAAAGCAGAAATCTTTTGTAGGTGTTATATGACAGATGTTACTCTGAGTTTGTTTCTCATGTTCACAATCCATAATTTGCATGAAAATAAGTGTTCTAATTTCATCTAATTGATACGTGCCTCTAACTGTCATGTCAATCTTCTCCATGGCAGGGCAGACACCTTCAATAGCACAGGTGCCATCCAAAAGTAACATTGCAAAGGCACAGCCGTGCTTTATCCTGCCACCAGTTTCAGCCCACTGCTGAGGGAGTTTTAAATTCAAGGGATCCCTTTTTTTCCTCACAGTCCTTAGAAGAACTATACTGATCTAAACATGAACTAAATACTTCACGCTATTTGTGAGCACATAAGCAGGGTTTGCTAACATAGAGAAGATAAGAATAGTAGGACTGAGTCTGAAAATAGAGAGGGTAGGATGTCCCAGGCTCAGGTATTATTTGGTAAGGATGAAAAGGGCCTTTCTGAGTGTTCAGGGATTCAGTCATCTCTAAAGTATACAATGAATGGTAGTCCAATTTTAATTACTGATACTCTAGCTATATAGCTTTTGAAATTTTCTACATGCTACCTTCTAAAAGCGGGCTTCTGAAAGCTTTCACTCCATAAGTGCTGTAAGGATCCAATTAGAGGCAATTGCTCTGAATCCTATTGATCAGCCTTTAGTAGTGGCCAACTTCTGAATTCCTCAGAAGCTTTCAGCTTCATTGACAGTCCAGAAATAATGCCTCGGTAGGATGTCACTTGGTGCTCTGAGCTCTGATACACCCTCTATTCAGGCACCTGTGCTAGACATTATCAGGCCACAGCAAGGATCTTTTGCTAACAGCAATAAAGCTGGCCAAAAAATAAGAGGACTGAAATTATTAAGCACTTTCCAAAGCCTCAGCTTTTTAAAGGCAAACAGCCGAGTCCTGTCTTCAGAGAATTATGGTGTCTTGCTGAAATCACTAGAAAGCTCCAGTTTTTACCTTTTTGTATGCTTAGGAGATTCAAACAAGTATTCATGATGTGACAAAGGTCCAATTCTCCTTTAAAAGGAACTTACAGAATAAGCACCACACATCTTCCTAGAAGAGTGTGATTTACATCATTATGTTAGAGAAGAGTGAGGAGAACTCTGCTTTTCCTTTAGCCATTAGGCAAACAGTGGGAATAATACAAACAATTTCATAATCAGATGGAACAGGTCAAGACCATACCCAGTGTAATGTCCTGCTCTATTCACAGAATCACATTTCCTACACTTTCACGGCATACTTCCTTTCTTCTTTTGAAAGACTCTGGTGATAAAGAGGCTGGGAAAACTTACAGCTTTCAGCAGCCATCCTGGTTTCAAAAGGACAATATTGGGCTAAATATAACAGTCCACAAATCAGAAGAATTCCAAGACTTCTGCCCGTAGACTGACGCTTTCTTCTGCCTTCAGCTGATAAGAAGACACTGCTTTCAGGATATTAAACACGCTTTAACTTGAATATAGCACCTTGGCCGCAACTCAGTATTGCACATATCTCAGATTATTTAGTGTTTTTAAGGAAAAAGGCAGACCATATGAAAAGTCCCTTCCTCTGGAAGAAAAAAAATCAGTTGTGTAAGGCAAATACCACTTCATAGTATGCCTTTGAAGATTAAGACTAGCTAAGCAGCCATCCTTTCAGAAGTGAATGTGTTTTTGGAATTGTGGAAAAGGAGTCTTTAAAACATAGCATAATTCTTTTTTCTTTTGCTTTTTTTTACTGATGACAGCCAAACCAAAAATCTTGTTATTCTAAAAGTTTGGCAGGACTCTGCGATGCCATAGTACTTCAACAAAAATACATTTTCCAGCAATATTTTCCTTCAGTTTTCTTAAAGTGTGATTGCTGTACCATGTAAATTTGTCAGGTGTTTGTGAAATGTGTGTATTTAACTGCTTCCTTTCTAGAAAGGCATATATTATTTTTACAGATGATAGTAACTTTGCTTTAAGGGTGTTTTAGTTCCAATGGGAATGAAAGAACATGCTGGTCGGATGAGTTAATGTCAATATTCTTATAGCAACTGCTTTTAATGGAGACAGCTCCTGTAGGATTAACGACAGTAATAAAATAAAAGAGTTAACACTTCTGTAAGGTTTTACATCTTCAGTGCCTATCATATCTAGCCTACCTGCAAGTATGAGGAGCTATAGGAATTCACATCAGCTGGGAATCTTACAGTTACATTTTAAACTTATATAACAGAACTTATTTTGTGGGAAAACTTTTCTAAATACAATCCCAAACTGTAACATGCTTTTAGTTAAAAACAGATGAGCTAGAATAAATTAATCGGTTAAAACCTTTTCAAATAAGTCTATGCTAGCTTTACCAGTATCTCTACAGATTGTTCTTTAACATCTTGGTCTTTCTTTGTGACCTAGTGGCGATCTAGTGTACAAAACCAATGTTTGTTATCAATAAGTTCAATTTGATGAGTCACATACTATTAAAAGTTGTTTTTAAATGCATCCACCACGCTAATACGAATGGACTCTTCAGCTACTCTCAAAGAATTGAAATAGCTTGTCAGAATTCTTTCCTGATTTATATTGGTATAAATCAAGAATAATGTGTGGCAAAAGTATAAAAATGGCTTACATGAGGATGTAATCAAGGTAATACTGTGGGGTTTTTTTGGGGTATACTTTTGGTGAGTTCATATAGTGTAGATAGAAATGTTACCTTTCTCCTAATGTAGAATTTGAATAGATTTCTTTGTTTCTTGCGTGTTTCTCAAAGGAGTGGAAATTTAATACTGAATATTGATACATGAAAGAACTAAATCTGTGTAAGAATTTTTTAAACTCTATTTTTGCTGCCTCAGTTCTGTCAGATCATCTCATCACAAGTATTGGAAAAAAACCAGTAGAACTGTAGTGTGACTTTTGCACCAGCAAAGTACTGAAGTACATGACCACTGAAGTACTGAAGTCACACTGATTTGAGGAAGATGATTTCCTGAATGCTAGTACAACAGGGCAACTTTTGTGTTTAAAAACATGCATGACTAAAAGTGATTTTCATATCTGAGGTTTGGAATGTATATTTTGTATTCTATACTCTGCAACCACAATTAGAATATTTAATGAGATTTCCTGGATTAATCTAAAAAAAGAAAGTTGTTTTCCCAGATTTTCTACAAAAGAAACCTAAGCCTGTTTTCCCAGAGAGAAAAAGAAAAGGAAAAAAAAAAAGCATCAATTAAAGGCTAGCTTCCTTACAGCAATACTATATTTGGTCAAGCTCCATGACTCATCTTTCCTAGAAATACTACAATGATATCACAAAGTCCATTTCCTTCTTGGCCCAAGTAGGTTTAGTCTCCTAAGTATACAGGGAATTCAGTTTCCTGAAAGCTCTTTGATTTCTAATGTAGCAATGTTTCATAGTGCATTGGACATGTAGCAAAGCATTAAGCAGCTCTTCTCTCACTGTAGCAATTTCAAGCCTCTGTTTTCTCCACTGATTGAGCCAAAAGTTGTAACATCAACTCCAGAAATAGCTGTGCCACCTTTGTACAAAGGTCTAAAGTGAAATTTTGTGAAAAATCATACCTTTATTAACATCCTTTACAGACATTTATGTAAATCTTTCAGCTGTGTTTGTTTAAAAAAAATCCCTTCTCTTGATCAAAAAATTAACTTCGAGGATGAATTTTAGTTTTTCATTCTGTAATTCAATACAGTTTTAGTTTGTGTATAGGGGCATTATAGGGTTAAAGACAAGCCTCCCTGGTTTGCCCTGTACTGGGTATACACGACTGCCAGCAGGAACAGGTTGCAAAGCAGACCTTTTCCAGGAATAGAAGGAATAATCTGGAGAAATTTGATATTATTTTATATTATTCCTCAAAACAGTTTAGAAGCCCTCTAGCAGTCCTCCCTTTGTTACTGAAGAAGCCATTGGAGCCTGGGTGGCACAGTAAGTAGCTAAACTTTGTGTAACTGATTAAGAAAATTATCTATATCGGTGTAATTTCCCCTTATGCTTACTGGCTGACAGAGGAAAGACACAACAGTCAGTTATGGTGGGAAGCACGTAAACCAGAAATACAATGAGTGTTCTTGGAGACCTACTTGAAGTGAAATTATAGCTGCAGCCTGCAGCAATAGGACTGTAATGTATGCTTAGCAGGGGAAAAAAGGATTAGAGCCTGGCTGTTTGGCAGAACTTTGTGTTTTGTTCTAAGTCTGGCCCATTGCTTTGAAAGACAGTATCTAACATTCACTGGTAATTATGAGGCTAAAATGTACAACAAAATGGCTCCCATTAAGTTAGCAGATGAAGCATTTCCTGGGATTTTGAAAAGTATACCGAATAACCACTTTCAATGCTACCAGTGAGTGAAGATTTCTTCTGCATCTGCTGATTTACTCAAACTGAGAACAAATGGGTTTAGTAAGAGAAAGACACTGAAGATGTTAGTGCTGCAGTAACGGTGTGACATCTGTGTGGCAGACTGCTGGGGGGTCAAACAAAAAGCACAGCCTGGAGCACTGTCAAAGGTCAAGTGCTTATGTTTTGGGAAATAATCTCATGATATTAACTGTTGTCAATTCTGTGATAAATATTGTGGAGTCTGCAAGAAGTTAGGGCTCTTAGAAGACGTGCAGGTCAATACAAAAAGCACAATCATGATATAAGGGTAATGCCAGAAGATTTCATCGTCACCGGTTTACAGATGAGCGTGGAGCTCATGGACAGTACAGAAGCAGCTGTATAACTGACAATAAATTATTATATGGATCCCTTTATGAGGGGAAGAAACAAAATAAAACACAAATCTTGGTAAAGACCTTTTTGATCTATTCTGTCACAACAAGGTTATTAATGCCTACTTAACAGGGAGATGTCTCAAAAGCAGTTGAGTTTTGGGTGCCTGCAAAAAGGAAGTCTTTTCTTCAATAAGTATTACAGAGAAGATCATATAACTGTACCTGACATGTACTGAACATCTGTGTTGTGGTCACATCAGCATGAAAAACATTACTTGGTGGAGAATAACCAAGAAAGAGCCTGTTGAACTGGCAAACTGAATAGGAACTAAATTCCTTAACTCCAGCCACCTAGGTATTAGGGATTGGTCTAAGCTCGTTTCTAGTTTGCTTCTACAGCTAATGGAGAAGAAAATATCTGAGGCTGGGAAAAGGACCCGATGTTTGTAGATGCCTGTCTTTTTCCAATGACAGTGGCTGATATACCAGAGGGATGTGCTGCCATTCAGAGGGACCTGGAAAGATTGGAGAAATAGGCAGAAAGGAACCTCCTGAAGCTCAAGAAAGGAAATGTCAAATGCTACACCTAGGGAAGAACAACCTCACGCACTGGTACATACTGGGGGCTGACAAGCTGGAAAGCAGCTTTGCAGAGAAGGACCCAGGAGTCTTGGTGGACAACAAGATGAAAAATGTGCCTTCATGGAGAAGAAACCCAACAACAGCTTGGGCTGCATGAGGAAAAGCATTGCCAGCAGGTTGAGAGAGGTGATCCTTCCTCTCTGCTTAGCACTTGGGGAGGCCACACCTGGAGTCTTGTGTCCAGTTCTGGGGTCCTCAATATGAGAGATATGGAGCTACAGGAAAGTGGGTAGCAAAGGGCCACTAAGCTGACTAAGGGATTAGAGCACCTTTCATACATGGAAAGGCTGAAAGAGGTAGAACTCTTCAGTCTAGAGAAGAGAAGGCTCAGGGGGATCTTATCAACGTGTATAAGTGCCTGCTGCAGTGGGACTAAAGAAGATAAAGCCAGGTTCTTTTCAGTGGTGTGCCCAGGGATAGGATGAGAGGCAATGAACTGAATGGAAATACAGCAAATTTTGTCTAAATGTAGGAAAGAGTTTTACTGTAACAGTGGTAAAGCACTGGAACAGGCTGTCCAGAGACTTTGAGGAGAACATTTTGGCCGAGATATTCAAAACTGACTGGTCATGGTCCTGGGCAGTGTGTTGTAGATGACCCTGCTTTGATCAAGGAGGTTGGACTAAGTGATCTCCAGAGGTCCCTGCCAACCTCAACCGTTTTGTGACCCTGTGTAAGGAGCTTCTACCCAGCTCAGCAACTAAGTGGGACACTGAACTTTTAGCAGTTAGGGAAGGTGGCTTTCGCACAGAATATCTTCAGCTTTGAAAAAACAATGAAACAAAATTTGGACAAGGCAACCGATGGATTCAGGGTTTGTAGTGCAACAATTCACACAAGAAGACAAAAATTTATTATGATGAATGAATGATTACTGAATTTTACCAAGTTTCTCCAGCATCTCAGTTAGCACCTTGATACTACTAAAGATGGTTTCAAATCTTAAATTCCTCTAAAACTCTGAACTTATCTCAAAGACTGTACTGCATGCAACATTTCAAAAGAATCATTAAAAACAATGAGGCCATTCATTTTTATGATGGTTTCTTTGCATATGCTTGTACTTTGCATGGAATAGAGAGTGAAAAATTTCTGAGTGAAAGTATTTATCTAAAAGGAACTCAGGATAGACCTATCTGTGAAGGAAACTGAAGACAAGGGATAAAAAAAAGAAAGCAATACAATACTTGTCAATTTATGGAGACTGTATTTTGCAAGGAATATAATTTAAAATCTTACTGGAATTTACTAATTATCAGTCTATAGAAGCACATATGTTTTCAGTTTTCATGTAAAAAGAACATCTCATAATACTGAAATCTTACTGAAATACTGAACTACTGAAATTAAAAATAGATATTTAAGACGTGGGCTGGTTGGACTAATGCAGGCTCTGCTTCACCAAAACCCTGCTTACCTTAAAGAGGATGCAGGAGCAGTCCACTCTTCTTAATTAAATAATATTAGTGGAGACAGGTGGAAAACTCTCATCTGAAGACCTGTCATGCAGTTCAGATAGGTAAGCCTTGTTCCCTATGGAACATATACAGTTCTAGAGAGTTTTCTAGTCTCCCTGAGTTGGTTCCTAAGGAGTATGAGGAAGGAACACATCATCTATCTATGGTGCAACTCCAGCCACAATCAGCTGAAACTGGGATTACTCACAATTTGTTAAAATTGAGGTATGTTTTTCTGTCTCAGATGTCTTGGTTTATTGAGCTTATCTACCACTCTAGGTTATGAGAACAAATATAGTAGACCTAGAGCTACTCAAATCAGCTCTGATGCTGGAAGCAACATATTTGCTTTGCCTGATCAGCCTTTCTCCTTGCTCTGAGATTGGGCAAGGAGAAAAGTGTTAGTCCCTGTAAGGCTCCATGCTAACACAGACCTCGGGCTAGCGTACTGCTGCACAGCACTGCACAGTGTTGTGGAGAAATGCTAGGAAAAGAGCTGGCTTGGGCATCCCCACATGCCAGTGGCTGCACCATGTGAATCTATCTTCTCAGTGCTGCACAGAAGCCTGACAAGCAAAAGTAGCTATTGAACTCAGTGCTTTTCAGTGCTTAATTAAATAGAGGTTGTTCTCTACTCTCAGGGCTCTGCTTCATTTTCTCTATAATTCCAGCTTTTCACAGAAGCAAGGTTAGGGTCCTAGAGCCAACAGTCTCTCTTGCCACAGTTATTTTTTCTCAGCCACAGACTAACATGTTTTCTGACATATGCTTTCCCCAGTGTAATTTTTGACAACAGCTAAACTATTTTAGCCATGTCTTTCTCCAATAACTGAGAGACAGATACCTGGCCTAAAAAGTTGAGCTTGAACTTCTGAATTTAACAAGTGTAAAATGAATGAGAACAGGCTCTCATTGTGAAACATCATCAAATGACTTTCCTCTAGCTGAAGCTGCTGGCTCTGCCTATTATATTCTTTTGGTTTCTTGTGAGGCCTCTAAATTAATGCATTTTGATAGAAAGCAGTAATATAAGAGTTAAGAGTTCATTTCTGGCTCTAAACAGCGCAACTAATTTGTACTGGATGCTCTCTTTCATTATAGAACCACTTCTCTCTGTTTCATACCACCTATAGTATTTAGTTCAGTTTTAAATAATTTTTTTCACCCATGGTTAACCCTTACCACCACAATATCTTAATTTCCTACCCTCCTCTGAATCACCCACGTGTTACAGCAAAAAGAGTCTATGTGGTTTTATCTTCATTTGCAAAAGCAGCTGGTCTCAACCTGTTCCTACGCTGAGCATTTTATTTCACGCTGAGAGTGTTGCTCCACTTTTATTTTATCATTCTAGGCTCTAAGAGGCTCCCAACAGACCACCAAAAATCCCAGCAATGCAATGGAAGGAACTAGCTCCTTAGCAGCAATCTGAATGCCTTCAGATGTCACTTTTTTTTTACTTAAGTGGACAAAATGGCTTATGACCTGAAGAGAAAGTGTGTGTATTATTGAGAAAGATACTGATTTAATCTGTGTTAAAGATTAAAGGACCACAATCTATAATTCTTATTCACTGGTATAGTGCTATTCCCTTTGGCGAATAATTTGGGGGAAAATTTTGTTTAAACTTCTGGACAAGCCACCAGACTGGTTTTAAACTTCTGCTTTGCCACAGACTTCTTGTGTATTGCTTCCTAGCTGAAAATGAGGATATTACTTTTTCTTTTCACTTCATTTTCAACAATTTCTCTCTCCAGTCAGTCAAGACTATTTCATTATATGTAACAGTAGCTTCTATCAAGACAGAATCCTGATCTGGTTTGAGGTTCTTAGGTATTGCTACAACACCACAGATGTGAATAATAAAATAAGTAATAATTTGGCTCTGGTAGTTTTGCATTTCATACATATTAATTGAATATTTTTCTGTCATAGGACATAGTAACTGAGAACTGGAATTCTCTACTAAATTTTCAGTGTTGCAAATGGTACACACACCAGCTGAACACAGACATCTACAATTTATGAGAAATCCATTCAGCCATGTTTTTTGTTGTGTTGGAAGAACAATGCAATTCAGGAGTTCTGTAATTTCATCAGACTCTTGGATATAAACTAATTTAAAATTTATTGTACTGAGAAATATTTATTCAAAGATTCAAGAAAACAATACAGAATGTAAACCATGAAAGTCACCTTCAGGTTATATCTTTATATTCTATTAAATTCGTACAATGATTCCAGGTTTTATCTGTTTTAGTTTAATTCAAATAAAGGAATAAAATGCAGATATATTGTTCAGTAAGTTTTGAGAGAATAGAAGCAATAAAGTGTATAATCTAGCAGAGTTGCCTCTTTTGATTTTATGTGCTTATTTTTATGCAGTTTTGCATTAACAGCTTCATGTATTCTTCTGTGCTGTCTAATAGTGATTTAGCTTTCAGTTCTCTAAAAGCCTTGACTAGAGGCACCTGACTAGTCCTGCTGAGGCCTGCCTAAGCCGTGTTTGAAAGTACGTAAACTTGTGCATGAGTCTATGCAGCCTCTCCCTCTCATTAGCACCCTCCTCCCATGTCATTGAGTCCTGTGGCCCATCGCTGTTTTTACGTCTCACTGAGCAAGCAGTCCTCAACACTGCGATGTTGGACTGCTGCAACCCAGCCTTCACCAAGCAGATTCCTTTCTGTGCTTCCAGAGATGACTGTTCCCACAGAAGCTGATGTTTCTTGCTTCCGCTGAACTTTGTCTTCTCTACTCTGCCTCTTTTGATGCCTTCTCAGTAGCTGCTTGCCTGCCTTTTTCCAGCCACTCCAGACTTCCCCATGGAAACTTCCCTCTGACCCTGCAACACTGCTTGCCAGCAGCTCCTTGTCCAGCTTTCCTGAGAGCCTGACCCAGCTTCCCCACTTCTAATTTATAACCCAGACCAACATCTTCCTCAGTAATCATGCCTCTGTGGCTTCTCTCCCTCCTCTCTGTCTCGCCTGCTCTTTCCCCTTGCTCTGCAAACAGCCCTTCTCCTCCAGTCTTATGCGGCTCCACTGCTCCTCCCCGGAGCTTGTGGCGGGGAGCAGGCAATGTGGCAGGTCATATCTGTGACAATGGCTTTTGTTGTCAGAAGCTTTGTTCCAATATCAACAGGCCTGGCACAAAATATGCAGAGTTTGGACAAGAGTATCATGGGCCTGATCCAATTTCCATCGAAGTCAGTGGAAGTCTTTGCTCTGACTTTAGTGGGTGCTGGATCAGACTCTGATGGCTGGTGACTAATGCTCTTTTCATTGTATATTTCATAATGCAAATATCCACAGAGGAACATGACCCAGAGAAATAAAAGGTACTTATTTTTCAATATTCATTCCCAACTCTTGGCAACAGCAGTCTAACACAAATATTGTTTTTAACTGCTATCCAAGGAGCTTGTTTATCTCCATTCTTCACCTAGCAGCCTAGAAAAACAAACTTCTAGTTTAGAAATCTGTTTGACTAAGGCGACATTTATATGAACACAGACTCATTGAATCTTTGTTAAAATAGAATATATATTATCTTTTACTGCCAAGTTGAAACTCTCTGCTACCTGGGCTCCCTTCCTACTTTCAGTAAAGCTGTCACTTGCAGTACACAGGACCATCACTTTCCTGCTGATAAAACATTTACTGTGAACTGCATCTTAACCTTAGCCTGCGTATTTATCATGTTAATCCCTACACTTGGAATCTGAAATTAGGGTATTATCTTGACCAAAATAAATAGCAGTTAGAAAGCCATTGATTTTTGTTTTCCTTCTGCACACAGCATATACCTCATCTGATTTGGGGTGTGTACAGAAGAAACTGTTAACTATTCAAGTTAGTATCAACTACTCCCATAAATAATATAGATGTTTTCCACCCTTACTACTCTACTGTATAGTGAGAAATACTTGACTGTGGTGCAGTAGAACACAACATGTGAATATGAATGTAAAATCTACAGCAACTTCAGTAAAATGCATAATGAAGATAGAAAAAATAATCCAGGCTCTACATACACAGATTTAGCCTCAAGTAATTGGCAGCTAATATCTTCAAAGATTTCATCTCTACTGAAAATGTTTCTGGCCCTCACAGGTTATTAAAAAGGAAAAAAAAGAAAAAAGAAATAATTATGTCTCAATCTTTGTCTCCTTAGTTCTCTATCTATAAAATGGGAATAACATTGCCACCTAATCTTAAACTGATACTTTAAAAATAAGTGGATAAATGTATCTATGAAGTACCCACACTTAAGGGCAAGGTCATATCCAGGATGTAATTAATAAATTTTTCTATACTGCTGACTTTGGACTAGCTATGCTAAAAAAAAATCCTAAGCAAAGGATAACTCAGTACCAAGAAATAGTGGATATCTCATCATTCAGTGGATAGGGGAAAAATAGGATTTTGCAGTGTGATAGTAGTCATGAAGATTAACACTCATTGCCAAGCCAGGTTCACATTTTATACTTCATGAGTGCTTGCTGTGTATTCTTAAAATCCTTTTAACTTCGTGTGGGCTTGCCCAATTAGTAGATCAGAGAGAGGCCCTCGGGAGATGTCACCCTGCCTGTTCCTTGGCACCCTGCTTCTGCGGGTTCCTGGGGGAGGGTAGGGCTGGCTGTGCCTGGGACGCACCATCCTGGCAGCGGATACCCTCGCTCCCCAGTGCTCTGCAGGCAAACACGTGCTCACGGTAGATGCCAGGTCTTTTCCTGTGTGTGAATTCAATGGCTATCGTGCATCAGGGCATAAAACCAGAAACTTGGGGCATTCCAGATTGATAATAATGTCAACATTTACAGAATTTTATTTTTTATGAATATAACTTAGTCCATTCTCCTAAAAGAGAATATAAACTTGTATATTTATATATTAGATTTGAAATGAAGTAAGGAAGATACAGGTGTTAAAAACAATATATGGATTGTGTGCATATGTCTAAAATATTATAGTACCCTTAAGTGTGAATTTCAGTGATATCTGTGCAATGCCAAAGCATGAAACATCAGTGTATAAAACTGTAAGATGGTCCTGTTCTCTCCATATAACTTATCTTTGTCTATATAAATTCATGTTAGTGTGTTTTGTTAGCCTTTTTCATGAGAATAAGATTTGTGTTGTCTAATTTATTATATTGATTACACAATGATGAACTGCTTTGGCCTTTTCAATATGCTGTTATGGGATTGGTTATCCATTCCAGTTCATTACTGCAAGCTACTTTGGTTTAAACAGGAAAGAAGTGGAAAAGCCAGCCAATAAAATGACATAGATGTAGAAAGGTTAAAGAACTATGTAGCATTTGACTAAAGCTGACAAGCATTGAAGTTTGGATTTCTCATTCTTATGACAAAGACGGTAATGGGAAGAGAAAACAGCAGTATCTAATCCATTTTTATGACAGTGATTGTAATTAAATTGGAAAGGATATAAAAGCAACATGTTCTTATTATAATTTATATATCCTTATCTTATGGCCCTTCCTCGATTCTTCTAATTTAGAGTCAGTATACCAGTATAACCTTTGGACAGTGATTCTTTGGGAAACATGTAAGACGATATGTACAGAGCACTGTGTTATCAAGTGGCTTATGTATTTCTAAAGAGATTCATATCTACTGATATTAATATTCTAGACTAGAAAAGGAGTCATTTAAAGTATAGATAACAGTTTTACTGATTGACGTTCCCCAAAGTGAGCACATATGTCATATGAATCTTTTGTGAATCATTATTCACAGAATTTAATAGGATTGATCTTTACTTTGGAGTGACCAGTGATTCTAGATTCAGGAGTTGCTGTCTTCCATTAATTCAGACATTAGCTTTTCTTAAGAAAATGGACAATAAAAGTGAAATGAAATGATGGGAATCAATCATTATTATCAGTATGGTAGTATGTGAAAGAACCCATTTTCTACAGAACTGAATGAAAATGTAGGACTGACTAAATATTTCACTATGAAAAATTAAATTTTGATTAAATTAAGGTTTACAAAATAAAAGGCTGTCTTACATAGAACATGTAGAGGTTTAATTAAGTTTATCATTGTGATCTATATAATGGGATAAAGTTTATTTTTCATAGACTAAATAAAAGTCATGTTTGGCAAAGTAATTTCTTCTATCACCTACACAGACAGTTCTAAACAATTCCTGAGAATTCATGACTGACTGGCTATTATTTAAGGCCTCAGTCTTGCAAAAATTTTTAACATACATTCACCTATAAGCATTGGTACAGAAGATTATCCATGCTGAGTTAGCTCAGCATCTTGCAGTAACCAGAAGCAAAAGCTTACTGCAGAGCACAAGGAATAAGATGTCTATACAAGTATAGGAATAGCTGTGGCATGAAATGCAAAACACATATGACATTTGAGGTTGGCCTTAGGTACTGATACAGCCGAATTTATGGAGGTCCTGCTGTTCCTAGACATAGAGTATAGCACTATAGCTTTTTCCTTCTCACAGGTGTGTGCATCATGCTGTTTATGTCAGTCCAGTCCTCAGCCTAATGTTGCTGCTGTTGCCCTTTGCCCTTAGAGTTTATAACAGCTCAGTATGTTACTGTACGAGGACCTACCAAGTAAACTGGAAACATTCTAGGAGAAAAGCAATTTAATTTTTATCTGTTATTTAATGTACTTATCTTGTATTTAGTCTTGCAGATCACAGTGTTTGGGTTTCAAGCAGCAATATACTGATTATAGTTTCTTTTTTTTTTTTTCATTTAAAAAGGGATAATTTTCTTTAAAAGTTTTCTGTTGGTAAATATTTGTCATGATAAAAAGCATACATGTCTGTATATTATTAAAAAAGTAAACAGATTTCTGACTAATTTTCAAGTTCTGGTCAAAGCCTTTTTCATCCCAGCTGGGGTCATCACTTTGTTTCTGATACTGTGATGACGCTGTATGCATTTGAAAGGTTAGCACAAACAGTTTCAGTTTGCAGGGTGTGACAGACAATAACCATTTTATAAACACTTTTTCTGTTTTGTTCCTTTATAGAGGTAGTGGGCCTCTGAGAAGATTACTGTTGTTTGCTTTGTCTGGTACAGACGAAGATTTTTGAAGGAAGGTGTCCTTCAAACCCATTGCACACATAAAGGATGCTGGATGGAAAGAAGGGGATGTGTGAAAATGCAGTGAGCAGGGCAATGGAGCACACCAGTGCCTGGGAGACTTTGAAGAAGCTGCACGCAGCTAGGCTTCTGGCAGGATGGAAAGAGGCTTTCTAGGGCCTTTAAAGAGACTATATGGAGTTTGTTCAACACAGAAAACTGTTGAGGTGCTGATCCCAGATTAAACCTGGTGGAAGAGCTCATCTGCAAGAAAGCAGTGCATGGGGAAGCTCCATCCAAGAGCCTTTATGGTTGTTTTGGGGCAACACAATCATGAAAATCCCCCTCAAAACTCTGGCCTGAACTGGGGCATTATCAAGCTTTTTCAGCTGAATTAGTGTGAGCTTATGCATTGGGATCCTGGGATCTTAATGTCTGCAGGTACTGTCTCATCAAAAGAATTAATGATGCAACTGTGATCCCCAGGGGCATGTGGGTCAAACAACGCTGTGTGCTTGCTACAGGCTTTTGCAGGGGGAAAGGGGAGGTTACAACTCCTGTGCATGCATTTTGGTGCTGTGGAGTCCAAGGCAGTTTTGGATATGAGATCTGGCTTTCAGCTGTAGTAACAGAAGGCCACAGTTTAACTTGAATTTCTAGGTTCAGTTTCTGCAGGTGATGACTTACTCAACTAATAATGAGGCTGGAGATATAGTGCTGTTGGGATATACTTGCTAAATGCACCATTACTATAATGATTTGTAATTAGACACTAATCACCATATAAAATCTTAATAGAATAAATGTGCTTGATATTTTTTCATGCTCCTGGCAAAAGTCCTCCAGGCATGCCATTTTCTCAAGGGCATGCTGAGCAAAACCAGACTGAATAAAAGAGTTGGGGCATGGCACTCACTTTCTGCTATTGTTTCTCTTTTGAAAGAGAATTACTGGTGACTTGAGGACCATTTTAAACTGATGACAGCATTAGGTGCTATTCTATTCCCAGTGTCTGCCCATGTGTCCTGCTGTCTTCTTGTGTCTGCAGTAGCAATTAGCTATGGGGCTATGGCTCTGCTTGTCAAGAAAATGATCCAGGTGGAAATATATTATTTTGGTATTGTCAGATTACATTTTAGTCTGTTTGGTCTTCTCTTGTGGGAGGAACAAGCATTTAGTGTGAGGATTTGGGGAAATAAGCAGGGAAAAGGGCAAGATACGTCTTTTGGCAATGGTCTTTGCTTATGTCAGCTTAGGTTAATTTTCAGTAGTAACCTGATTTAGAAGGCAGAGCAACTGAAAACCTTCTGCTTCTCCTTGCGTCCATGCACCAGACTCAGTCATTGTTGTTCTGTGTAGGATATAGGGCTCCTTCCACATGTTCCTGTGTAATCTGTGAAAAAAGGGGATGTATAGGTCCCTCTGGCCTGTCTCCACCCTGCCTGTCTGCGTGCACCCGTATGCTGGTATATGCACCTGTGTATACTCTCTTCCCCGTTTCACATCTGAATACCTGCAGGCTCAGTATACTCAGGGCTAGGTTCCCACACAAATTCTCTCTCTCTTTAAATAAACCATATTTCTTTTCAGTTTCTTATCCCACATTTTGATTTATTCCTTTTGTAAATATGCAGGTCAGCAACCTCCGGGTGTAGAGAAAGTTTCGATAGCTTTGGCTGGTTTCCATGTCAGTTAGCAGCACTGTGTCATGTGTCTGCCTGGTGAGAAGGAGGAGGACTCTGTACCTGGTCTAGACACCCTTTGCCATCTGTAGTTGACGTGATGAGTAATTGGCTTATTCAGTTCTTACTCTGACATCAGAGAAAATAAAAGGAACAATATTTATAGGGAAAAGTAATGTCCTTTATTTAATCAGTTGTTCTATTTAGATTGATTTCTCTTTTATTCATGCTATGTAGTCTTCATTTCAAATAGAAAATTTAATTACTTCTTGTTAGAAATGGTGTCATAAATGGGACATTGTTTATGGATATGAGAAGAAGGGTAGGAAAAGGTGAGCCTTATGGTAGCGTTTTTCCTCTCAAATCCATGGCTAAACTACCACAGCTGCTATTACACCTGGGCTATATGGAGTAGTAAAAGATCAAATCCACTAATCTTGTGATAGCAGATATTTTTATAATCTTTCTGAATTTTTGTCATTTGATGATTAATTCATTCTTTCATAGCCCTGGAAATATGCAAGGAGGAAAGCCTTGCTATAGGTCCTCTGTAGTGGTTTTCTGAATCTCAAGATACTTAAATCTCAAAAGAGGTAGAACTACATGCTGGTCTGAATATTGTAAGTGGTTGATTTTACTCATGTAAGGTTGAAGATCTTTTAGTAGTCCCAGATCTGTAGCAACTCAGCAAAATATTTTCTCAGATGCACTAGCAATAACATGCCACTAGCATAACTTGTCATGTAGTGACATCACTTTTTCTCTTATGTGAATGCTAAGGTTACTATAAGTCATCTATACAAAAAACGTGAAACTTAGTTTAAGTAGTAGGGATAAGAGAAGGTCAGTGTTTGTTAACAGTTTTTCTTCTTTCTGTATTACTACCAGCAAGTGATTTGCATGATGTGTACGTCACTATTATCTATTATTAGCTTCTGAAAGTTCTGTTTATTGGTTTTAGTGGTAACAGCAGATGCCATGGCACAGCACAGGTGGAATGAGGTTTTAAATAGATAACATTCACAGGCATATTGAAACCTCTCAGCTCTAATTGTTTTCCCTTGTTGTGCAACTTGGGATAGATGAAGACTCAGATTTTAAAGTGTTTGGGACTGCAACTCTTAACATCCGTGCAGCTGGCCCTTGTTTGAAATACAGATTTCTTCACTGTGCCCCTATACAAGAAATTTAGAAAGCTGGGCTCCTAAAATGAATGCCCAAATACCAGAAAGCTGAGTAAGACTTAAACTAGACAGCTGAAGAGTCACAAAGTCTGAAACTCCCTGGTCTCTGCATGCCTTAGGAAGACATCCCCACCCAGGATCCATATCTTGGACTTCTTTCCTAGTCTCCCTCCTTGGAAGGTGGGATTTTTTACTTCTCTCAGGCAGTGGAAAGGCCTGTAACATGCTCTCCTGCTTTCTACATGAGTGCTTAAGCTGTTGGTGAACCACTGTGTTACAGGGGGACTGTAGCTGTTGCCAATACCAATGTAATTTCAAATAAAGTATTGGCTAATGTTGTGTTTTGCATGCAGCCTGATTCAATTAGATCAAGGTGAGACATTGTAATGACATCAGTGCTTAGGAAGCTCTGAGCAAGTGTAGAAAAAACCTTTTACTTCCCTTAGATATATGTGGACTTCGGACATCTTCAGGTTTAAGCACAAGAGATAAGGAGGCTCAGTTTTGGATGGGTTTGACTCTATTCTTTCTCATTCCCTCTTTTTTATTTTTTTAAATCTGGTCCTACATCTATGTAGGAGTATTAACTGTTTGAAAAATATATTGTTCTGTGACCATTTTCTTGTGAAAACAACAAACCACAAAAATAAATCTGCTCCCCCTGCCTGGTTTAAAAGAAAATTAATCGTTTTGACAAATCCACATAATAGCAGTGTATTCTGATGGTTTATTGTTACATTTGAAATACCTGAAATTGTTATGAGGTTTTCAGATACATGAAGAGAAACGTGTAAATGGCTGCAGTTTCAAACTACAGGAAGCTATGCAAGAGCTTAATCTTTGTTACAAGATTCAATCAGCTAAAGAGATTGACATGCTTGAACTACTATAGTAAAAATATGTACAGTTAAGCACAAGTTATAGCTGATATTGCCCTCTAATATGAAGTTACCAAATGCTCAGTTCAACAAAAAGAATCTAAATACTGTATATTCTTTTTGTTACCTTCTTACTTCAGCTACATGAATTTGCAGAGAGTTTTTGGAGTTATATTTAACGCCCACAGAAGACAAAGTCAGACTTTCCATTCACTTTAAAGGTAGGTGGACTTGTTTATCAGTCATTTTAGCAAAACCCAGTGATTTTCCTGTCAGCTTTGGGGTGCTAGTGATCCTAGACTGTTCTAAGATACATTCTGAAAAATGTAAAATGTTGCAAGATGTTTGAAAGGTGTAAATATATGTTGCAAAATGTTTAAAAGCTATTTATGAAATCACAACTTTTTATAAATAGGCAAGAACCTATAGGGTTACTTATACAAAGGAAATGATATACTTTCCAAACCACTGTTTCATAGACAATGCAGCAGACCAGTAAGATAATAGATTTAGAAGCAACAGTAACATCTAGCAGTAAAACAGATTTCAGAAATCTGTAGCCTTCAGATGATTCACATGTGTTGTAAACTGCTTGGAGGAGAGACCACTTTCTGTTGCATTTCTGGGGTGCCTTAGCACAACAAGGTAGTCACTGGTGCTTGAAGCTTTTTATAGTTTTGCAGTATAAATACTAACAGTAATGCCTACTAATTGTTCTTCTAAAATAAAAACCATGAGCAGAACAAAAATTCTCCATTCTATCTGAAATGGATTAATGCAGCATGAAGACTTCTGTGCCTGCATGGTTATATACCCAGTAAAACAGAAAAGAGAGAAACTGCCACCAGAGTTTTATAGGAGACATCATAACTTTTGCTTGTTGTCACATCAGATGATGTCAGCATGTTTTCCCTTTAAATATGTTTTCTTACACATGTAAATATATGATGGGTTGTGCCCACTGAAGTTAGATTGTTCTTGAAGCTTTGGAATGTATCAAATGTGGTTTGCAAAGTTATAGTTTTGCAGATTGAGATATGACAACCAGCCGTCTATAGGGCTTCACTTTGTTCAGCCAAGTCAGGAAACATGAATTAACAGAGTGAAAAAAAAAATCAAGATGATTTAAATGTACTGATGTAATGTTTTTTCTAATGTGTGGTTAAAGGAGGGGTTATGTCATGATGTACTAGCCACTGACACTATCACATGGAAAATTAACTTCTGATCAAATGCTTCCAGATCAGATATTATAGGATTACATTAACTTGTGGATTGTCTCAGTGGCGTCTCTTTCAGATGTAGATCTTCAGATGTCTTAATTTCAGTCAGTACTTTTACTGGGTACAACAGTTCAACAGAGTTACACTCAGGATTAATTTGTTGGTTTGCTTTAAATGGCTTTCCTGCTCCATCAGAAAATATCTGATCATTCTAGTTCTTGTTATTATGGGTAAATCAGTACAGTATGGCCATGTTTGCTAAAATTAGATCACAGGAGGGCTAATTAACATACTTGAGTTTGGTTATACTGCTACTGATCCTCAACTGAGCTTGAAAATCAAGCATTAAGAAGTATCTTGAGAGAAGTTTATTAACCCAAACCTTAATTTGTATTGTAAATCTTTGTATGATACACCACTGTCCAAATTTTTCGTTTTGTCTTCTAGAAATTGTGTTGTAGCAGCCAGGAAGATGCGACAATTTAGGCTAAGCGAATCTGTAGTGACAAAGTAATATCTTTTATTAGACAAAGGTAGAAGAAAAAGAAAAGATCATCACTGCAATAAGAATAGCAGCCAGGGTTTCATTTTTGAGTCCTGACTGTAACATGGTCAGTGTAAACAGGAACAGAATAAGTGTTCTTAAACCTTGCTTATGTTGAGATTTTGGCACCTCACTTCAACCCAATTCCTAGCCAGCAGCTACACCATCCATTTGCTAGCTCTGCCTTATCTTGTACAGGCAACACTGGTTGGACCGGATGCCTTGACCTAGGTACCCACACCATAGTTCAGACTACCTTGCTCTGAGGAAGGATGTGGGGGAAGCTTGATCTTTTTTGCATAATAGCCTAAAGGGTAAACTCTTACTCAGGAAAGGAAAGGGTTTCCCCTGCCACCCTTGCCTTGCATTTTGGCAAGGATGAGAGTTCATCCTTGCAGTGCCACACCTCTGGAGTGTTATAATCACCAATATTGGGTATTCTGCTCTATCTGCCTGTGACATTTGGTCCATTGTGCAGACAGCAACACAGGAGTCACAGGCCTGGAAACCCAGTCTGATGGTACCCTAGGCTGAGTTCAAATTTTAGCAGACAGGACACACATTCGATGAACAGTGCTCTCATGTTTAGATTCATATTCCCAGGACTGTACAAAAATGGAACCATTTATGGTCTAATACTCAGTGTCTATATGTATTACAAGGAGTGGGATCTGTAACACTACCTGTAGCAGATGTTTCCCTGGTTTGCCTCAGGACTCCTGGTTATACGGCATTTCCTCTTCAACAGCAAGGGTAGCCACGGACTAGAACAAGGGTTAGGGCACTCTTCTGCAATCCTCCTTAGGCTGGGTGGAGGCAATCAATGAGCCCAAATCTTCTGTTTCTTGGTCGACTGAGCAAAACTAAGGCAATTATACAAGATAGTGATTAACAGGAGGGGACCGAAATCTTCCTCCCCCCCGACTTTTCTCTTTATAAAGGGCCATCTGTGCTCTATGAGTTACCTCTGTGGGGGTCTGGGTTCTGGCAGTGTGGAGGTGCTTAGCATTGCCTGTTGGTTCCGCAGACGTTCACCAGAGAAAGACAGAGCCTTATTTAGGTGTCCTTACAGTGCCCTCCAGAGGTCTGCAGGGCCACCTACAAGTTGCCTTTGTAGAAAACTTGTGCCTACACAGTTGTGTTCGATCTCTGATGCCCACTACAAGGCACAGCAACTGAGGACTTTTGTTAAAGCCATACAGAGTCAGGAATATTCAAAGGAAAAAGGAGAAGGATTGCCAAAAAAATGCAAAGAGAAAGCTCCTAAGTCTGAGCATTGGGAGAAGAGGGGTCAGAGTGATGGGGAATGTGGAGATAGGTGAAACGTGGAGTGGAGGGAGATGAAAGATGAGGAATGAATGATACAGAGGTGCGTGCTAGAAGGTGAAGAATGAGCAGTGGGAAGCAGGGATAGGAAAAGTGTCCTCACCATTCATATTCAACTGGGTCATTAACGTGCTACTGTCCTACAGGTATAATAATAGGACACTTGTTGATGAATGCTTTCTATATAGATCAGTAGCTTGATTACAGATGTCTTGTATTTTGCAGTCTACTAGTGTCTGGCTATACTAAATAGTTCACTGTCCTCTCTTGTAAGGGAAAACTAACTCTTAATGTGAGCAATGGGTCTAATTAAACGGTCTGTCTTAGAATTTGCCATTGTTGTCATTAATTTATACAAGGTGATTAATCTTAGTAGCCAACTCAAATAAAGAAGAAAAAAATAGTAAGTCTTAGGCTGAAATTACTTGGAATTTAATCGATGCATAATGGTTCCCAGATGAGACTTGTACACTTTCTTATACAAGTCTGCAGTTTGTTTGTTAACCACAGCAAAATTTGCCCATCTTTAAGTGAAAGGTTAGCATTTTTCATGCAGGAAAAATATTGCACCAAAGTACCTGAAAAGCCACTCAGCCTACCAAGACCAGGATAGGGATCTGATTATTTCCTCGCTCTAATCAGGTTAATTTCAGACTTTGTTGAAGGGAAACTGAATAATTAAGAAATAATTTAGTGTGAAAAGAAAATCTAAGTGGGATGGTGATTCCCAATAACATATATAGAAGCTATGGACATTATGTACACAGAAGATGATAAGATTTAGATGCCTACCTCCCTTTGTCTTTGAAAGTCTTTGTCTAAAGCCTTGTTCTTCTGTTGGATTTCCAAGGAAGCTTTATCAAACAATCTGACAAAGCTGTTGCATTGTGAAGTAGTTTAGTTGGTGCAGCTCTGTAGATGGCAAAAAAGCTATGATAATTTTTCTCTGTAATGATCTTGAGCTTTCCAGTTGTAATTTTGCTAGTAGTGGTGGGATGTATGTGTGGGGGTTGGGGCATTTTTGTTATTTGGTTGGGGTTTTTTGGGGGGGGACCATTTTTGGCTTTTTGTTTTGTTTTGTTTTCATTAGGAAGTCTGTTGTATGCTTCATATATTTAACAGCTGCCTTAAAAACAAAGGACTGATTTTGTTCTTAGCTCCACCAGCCTGAACCTAGAGTAATAGCCAAAATGATTGATTCACTTAAATTATAAATTCAGAACATTTGGTAATCCACTTAGCTGAAAGAAGTACTAACATTATTATTTTTGCTGCTGCATGTAAAACTTCTGCAAGTTCCTCCACCACAGCACACAGTTGCCTGTGATTTCTCTCATTTTGGCATTGCTTCATACTTCAGTGAGATGAGTTTCAGTTTACACCAGAAGGAAGTGAAAGGAAGGCCCCTTCCAGTATCCTTAGGGAAGATAAATTGTATTTGCAGAGAAAATACATGGAGTAACAGAAGGAATAATGTGTTTACTTTGTTGTCTTCACACAAACACTTTCATAAATATAATTGAAGAGGAAGACATTGCCTTTGGCAAACAAACTTCTATCAAGCTCAAGTGTCTGGAAAAGCGTGCTTTTCGCCTGATCTATCTGTTTTGTAAGCTTTCAAAGTACAGACCAGAGCAAACATGAGTTTCAAGGTGCTAAGAAGAGAGAGAGTACTTAAGAGGACAGGCTTTGATAAAGAAATTAATTGGGAACACCTGCCCCTAGCTACCTTTCAGAGGGAAGGGAAGTGTTGCTTAGCCTTACATCTGTGCTCCTAGGGGAAAGAAGTCATTACTGGAAACCAGGTGAACTCATCCAAAATGAAGGCAGTTGCTGTCTTCTGCCTCCCTGCCTATTCCTGCTAAGGGAAAACATACATTTCTCAAATTAGAGCTCTTGAGTGTTTTCTACATCTTGATAAAGAAGTTTTCCTACCTTCTTCCTATTAGCAGTTTCTTGGACCATTGCTTTTCTCTTTGTCAGTCCATCCTGAGACCGAGAAAACTATCTCTGTGGCAGCTGCTGGCATTGTTTGGATTGAAAAGTAATATCCTGAGTAATAATCACGTATTTTTAGCTGCCTTTTAATATGATTTAGCAGGTGGAACCAGGAAATTTATCACCATGTGTACCAATACATTCCGTGCAGGCCGGGGACATCCTTTAGATTTCAGCATGTGACCTTTTTACCTAAAAGATTTTCACTGGGGTTTCAGGGAAACAGTGTCATAGGGTGACTGTGCCATTTTGGCACAGCCTGTATCATGACTTGTGGACAGGTGTATACTTTAAGGAGAAGCACAGAAGCACTCTCTCTGTGAGCTGCTGGGAATGATGTAGCTATGTCTTCTAAAAGCAATTTTTGGAAGATGTAGCCCAGCTGTTGATGTAGAAGTGAGGGTGAAGAAAGCTGAATCATGGTCACCCCTCTTCCTAGCTCTCACAGGGGAACAGAGCTGGAATTTTGCCTGATCCCTATGCAGGCACCACTGAAAGGGGAACAAAGTATTTTCCACCTTTGTCACCACTTCTATATAACAGTCTGATGAAAAAGGCACAAATATAAAACAGAGAGAAAAGACCATGATTTATTTTCTAACATGCTCTATATATTGAATTAAGCAATAGTCCTCTGGAACCCCTCCCCTGCCACACACATCAAATAATATACATCACAGAGCTAAGAAAAAAACAAACAAAAAAATTTTACCACAATGTTGAAGCTTATTTTCATTTCAGTTTCAAACAAAATCCAAAATATTATTCCTGAAATAGATGTCTATTAAATTTGTTGCAGATGTACATGGCATTTCAATTCTGTGAGACTGAAATGTTCCTACTTTTAATTCAATGAAAAAGCTATATACTGGAGTTAGAATTTTCTTTTAGATTGAATAATTGGATGCTTTTACATTGGTGAGCTCCTTTTCCTTGGAAATAAAGTATAGACCGAAGTGATTGAATTTTGAAGTATTTTGATTTTGACAGAATTGTATTTTCTGTTAGAGAACTGCTTAGATGAAGTTATTCTGACAGCCTGGAATTGTGTCACTTGAGTAAATAGAGTTCAGTAAATAAACTACTTGAGTAAGCAGACTAACGTTCGCATTAGTAGGTAGTTCTTCCCTCTAGAGGAGAAAATCTTTCTTTATGCTTTCAGTGGTCCAGATATTTTATGATGGCAGAAGGATAAGAATGTTCAGAGGACCAAGATCCAGAGAAAAATGTGTCTTGTAGTGATTTGCAGTTTTGTTCTTATTCATCCAATTTCCTGCTCTTCTG
Source organism: Phalacrocorax carbo (assembly GCF_963921805.1). Classification (NCBI taxonomy): domain Eukaryota; kingdom Metazoa; phylum Chordata; class Aves; order Suliformes; family Phalacrocoracidae; genus Phalacrocorax; species Phalacrocorax carbo. The sequence continues at coordinate 114,436,250 of NC_087515.1, forward strand.
CTCTATTCCAACCCAGTCATGCTTACCATCCTTACTTGTGTCTATCTGCCCCTGTTCCCTCCTGCAACCTTCCTGCTCAGACATAATGTCACCTATACTCACTTTTCACAGCTCTGCATTTCTAATTAAGCAATGATTTACTGGCAAACATTAGTACCCATAGTCTCAGTTCCCTTGATGAGTGACACAGTAGAAAGAAGAGCAAGCAGCCTATTTGGCCACTAAAGAGTGGCCTTTGCAGAGAAAAAAAGCACTCCCACTCATTGCTAAAGGAACGTATCCGTGTTTCTTTCAGTGTCTGCAAATTGAACCTTTCAAGGAATTGTGGTCTCACCATGTTTTGATCACTTTTCTCAAAGGATACAAAAGATATGCTGTTGCTCACTTATGTTTCTGTGTCAGCTGGAAAGCTTAGAGTGTTGGAGCGTATTGGTAAAATGGGACTTGCTTCTTTTTTAAAAGCAGGGCCAACAACTTAGTTTTTCCTGTGCTCCTTCTGAGGGGAGGAGAAAGCTCCCAGCATGGGACAAATAATCATTTTGGAAGTCTAAATATACAGACAGATACTAAAGAGCAACTAGAAACTGATGTGTTAAAAAGCATGAACAGATATTTACTACCTGCATCACTACTCAGTGACCCCAAGCTTTTATAGCCTCAGTTTACAAAGACCACATGTAGAAAATCAGCAGCTTCATGCTCACTGTTCCTGTATCACTGTTGGGCCATTTACTCACTTGAACGACATAATTCAGGTCACAATTAGTCCCTAAAAAAATGAGGCTGGGCAAATTATCCTTTACATTCAGCAAAATGCAGATGGGGGAAATAATTAGTCATGTATTTCCCCTTTTGTGAGCAGCTTCCTTATACTCCAGGAAGAGATGTCTCTCTGTAAATTAGTCACTTGCAATCTGTCATTTCTGATCCATAATGGTAAAAGACTGTCCAGCTAAACGATTTGCAGAATGCTTGGAAACCCTTGTGCTATTGACTACACATGAGTCAGATTTGCAACTGAGTGCTTAATCAATCTGCACCTTGGATCCTGTATGCCGTTCCTACTCTGCTCGGGTGAAGCAGCTATGTAGCTAAGCCTGTTGTGCATGGCCTTCTGTACTAAATGATTTCTTGAGGTTTCTGACCTCTAATCATCCTCTCCGATACAGGAAGTCCAAATGACCTAGCTGCCTGTTTTGTGATCTTCTCCTGTACTTGTACTGGAATCTTCTACTGAAATGCAACTAAGTCCTTTCCTGGGTAATGTACCTGATCAAAAAAGAGCTTATTTCACCAGAAGATACTTCTTAAAGGATAATTGTGGAAGTTCAAATTATGAAATCACTTGGACACATGTTAAATAATGCTACATTTTTCTGCCTTCATAACTAACTGGGCCTGTCCTTTGTACAACACCTAAACTTGATTCTTCTCTAGAAGTAATTCAGCAAAAACTAAATTCTATATATGATCTATAATTTTTTTTAAAAAAAAAGGTGACCCTTGCACTAAGAGCAGGTCACTGGGTGTGCATTGGTGATAGACCACTATAGGTCAGATAAAAGAAATCAATAGTCTTGCAACAATGATCTTCTGCAGTGAAAATTTGCAGCAGGAAATCGAAGGAATTCTATCATTTGGAGGGGACTCCCACTGAGTCCTTCCCAAGGAGGAAGGTTGGGAGCTGACCACGGCTTTCAACAATCCATCTGTTCCCCATCATAAGGTTATTTCGCCATCCTAGTCTTACATTACAGCGATGTTGTGTGACTGAAGAATATTTACTGCCAAGGTTATCACATTGTAACAAAGCATATGGGTACTTTAAAACCCTGAGAAAACAGCTGTGTCTGCTCTGCTGGAGGAAAGCATGCAGGTGTAGAGTATTAGTCGATGTTTTAAATAGATTCATCACAGTAGGAGCAGAGATGGACTCTGCTGGAAGGAATGGGAAAAGTGTAGGAAGCAGGATTGTTATTCTAGAAACTAGTACCTTCTAACCTGCAGTCTGTTCATCTTGGTGATGAGAGACGCATAAATTATTTTGAAGCGAACTCATGAAATGTCAGTTAAAAACCAGGCTTTCTTCTACTAGTCCTGTAGCTCTGTGGTCCGTACCACATTCCCCCCCCGTGAAAGTCTTGTATTAAATTTCTTCATAAATTGGGGAAAAAAAACTGAACACCCGCTAACCTGACAGTGAAAGAGACAGAAGGGGGAGACCGAGCGCGCCCCTGAGCTGAAGAGCCGGTAGGTGCGTAAGCGCTGGGGAGCCCCCGCCTGAAGCGCCCCCCGGCGCCCCCCGGCGCCGCCCCGCGAGCCGCTGTGCCCTGCCCCCTCGCGGCGCGCGGGGGGTCGGCCGCTGCCGCCGCCCGCGGGCGGGACCCCCGGCTCCGTAAGGCTTTTGGGGCTGGGTCAAGCCATTTAGCTTTAGTGCAGCCGCGGGGATTGCAAGGTTGCCAGTCAGGATAATCTCTGGTCCAGCCTGCTAGAGTACGCCTATTTCTCCCCAGGAAAGCAGAAACTGAAGTAGTTAACTGATAGTTTGATAAGAAAGGGAAGTGCAAAGGCAGAGACAAGTGAAACTCTATAAATCAAACGGGCTTTGGGCAGGGCAGGAAGGGGGGGATGCTGCAGTGTTCAGCAGCGCCTATGCTGAATCGCTGGCAGAGGCCAGTGGCAGACCTAGGAAACAACGAGGAGGGAGGCAGAGGTTGTAATTTTCAGCAGTCCTTTGATTTATGTCAGACAAGTTAGTTGGCTGATGTTTGCTGCCACTTTGCAACCTATGATACAAAACCACCTACCATCTGGGTTCATGAGACTAAATTAAGAAATGGGATAAATGAGGTAAACAAGATCCAATAAAAAAAAAAAAATCTATCAGCAGAAGAAATTGCTTCTTTGACGGAGTGGTATTGTCTCTGTTGTTCTGTGTTTCTTGGTTTGAACTGAGCTGGAAAAAGACTAGGAATGCCTGTTAGAAATATCTTTGCGTGTTTGAAGTACCTTCTTAATCCTTACTACATTAATAAGACAGGGAATACCACTAAATTTAGAAATATATTACAACAGAAATAAATGAATGTACATTGTAAGAGGAGGTAACTCTGCAAAATTAGAAGTATATAACACTGCTTGGTTATTATCTTCAGGTCACACCCATTCAACTCCGATTGCTTTGTGGCATTTTGTTACGGTTGCTGTTATATATAACCTCTGTATAAACTGGGAAGAGTTTCATGTAGGACAGAAATGGATACATAAAGTCACTTGACATAGGTGCCTAAAACTCCTAGTTCAGATTACAGAAGGTAGATAAAACAATCCTCTTTGTTTCCCCCTTTGTTTTCTGAATGTAGTATGGGGAAAGGGACAGTAGTGATGTTGACTTTGCCACCCCTAAAAAATGGGAAAAGCGGTGAGGATAAGGGAGTGTGCTGAGAGTATCCTTGACAAACATAATGAGGGAACAGTGGGAAAGCTGCCAGATCTTCCCTCCTGACTGGGCAGAGCTTTCAGTTGCCTTGAATCTACCAACTTGGAATTATCTGAGCTGGGAACGTTGCAATAACTTTCATAATTTTTTTGAAAAGTGGGATGAACTGTTGATATTTCATTGGGAAAATTGATCCAGCAAAACAACCCTTCTGCCTTTTCTATCACTTGACAGACTGTGGGACAGTTTTGTCAGCTGTACCTACCAGGGCTAATCCAGATGACACTGGCTGGGACTTTCAAAAGGTGTAAGAAAATTAGAAGCAACATTTTTAGACTTCATTCATAATAACGGCCAACAGTAGTTGCAGTACCTCATGCTATTGTCAGAGGTAGTCACTGACACAAAATTGAGGGAACTCCATTTCATTTTGCACTAAGAAAGCGTAGCACAACTTCAGTGAAGTTGGGGATGCATCCTGGGAAGACAGAAGGACATGAAGTTGTGAATCAGTCTAACAAACAAACAAAACCAACACCCAAGTCCTAGCACTTTTCCAGGTTTATGTATTATCCTAAATAATGGAGACAGTAGTGATGAGACGACTATGGAAGGAACCGACTTGCTTCCAAATATATCTTTGCTTGTGCTCAGCTTGCCCTCTTCTGAGAATTGCTTGTGTCTCAGTCTCTTCCCTCTCCTCATGGAACACATGCATTTTGATCATGCTTTTCCTTGTTACTGATGATCTTTACAATAAACCTGCTTTCTTTCCTTTTCTGTTATCCTGCTTTACCTTTCCTGAGGAACTTGTTACCCATACAAAGACAAACAGGACAGTGCTTTAAGTGCCTCCAAGACAAAAATAATCAGTCCTGTAAGAGGAAATGGTAGGGGAACATGAAAAAAAAGAGAGGTCTAGCTTGCTAAAACTCAGTGTAAAGTCTGAAAGGAATAGGAATATAGGAATACTCAGGTGTATAATTTGAAAATTATTATGTAAGAAAGGGCAGGAGATATAGAAATGACAGGAATGTCAGAGAAGTGACTAAGACTAGGTGTGGAAGACAAATTGTACATAAGATGAGTATCCTATGGAGATGTGAGGAAGCCTGTTGATATTTAATGTGTAAGCTGCCTTTAACTGATAAAAACCAAATACATACCATTCCCTCTAGTTGTTGCTAATTGTTATTCTGAGCTTACATCACTAACTCCAGAAGTCAAGATCTGACATAATGAAGGCTCTTCATGCAACCACAGTTCTGACCTTTGTAATGTGATTTATTCCAATATTTTGGAAACAAATATACTCTAAGTCCTAACACTCATTCCCATGTGAACTTAAACTTTTCAGAGACAAGGGAAGTCCAAGCTTGGCTTCCAATGCGCTGGCAATGATTACAATCCAATTCCTGCAAAGCAGAGAAAAGAAATGAGCATAAGCACTGCTTGAACAGCACACCTGATGTTAGCCGCCAACATCTTGTATCCTGTCTTTTTTTTTCTCATAAACAGTAGCATAATTGCCAGACATGAAAAAACAGAAGCAAGACTTGTGGCTCTTTATGGTATCTGTTTATGCACACTGTTTTCATTATCAAAATATCTTGAACTTAAGTGAATGTATAATAAACATCTATTGCCAAAGCATACACTTTAACTCCATGTGAATGTAACTGTCACAAACAGATGATGATGGCTCTTGTGTCTACTCTTTACTACAGATGATTTTAAGAGGATATGTTAAATAAACCCATGGTCCCTTTTTCTGTGACATGCAAAGTATATCACTCTAGTACTAAGAGTTGTCCAAACACTTTTCCTTTGATTTCAATAGCTTCTCCTTTGACTTCAGTGGGAACATCTAGATTAATATGAAATAATATTTAATTTTAGTAATAGAATTAATAAATATATAGAAAATTTGCAATAATATGCATTATAAGTATACAAAAATATTACAAAAATTCTATTAAGGTGCTGGTTTGAGCCTGTAATATAAGGAGAACATCTAAAGTTGTCTACAACACAGTAACATCTGGAGAGTTTTTTTGGTTAAATTGAATCAGATGCATTAGGTCTGATAAAGGATTTTAGTCATGATTCCAAGGACTTAGCATTTGTCTGCACTGCAAGATCACATTTGACTTCTGGTGGCCTTCTGGGTTAGAAAAAGAAATGACAGAGGCTGTTGGAACAATGTGCAGACTGCTAACTTTTGATTCCCAGACTAATCCACGCTCAGGTAAAGAGGGTCATTACGTCAATAATTAGCTTGAATTTTCCAGGAAGAAAAAGTAATGTACATGTTGTCAGGTCTAAATATGCAGTGGGAACAAAATTTTGCACTTATGCCAAGACTAACAAGTGATGGAAGTGGAGATCTATTTTTAAGACAGATAGGATAGTTTAGTACCCTTATTCAACATATGATCCCACTTATCTTCTGATAAGTTTTTTTTTCATTGAACTCACACATGGTTTTAATTTTCTCCCATATTAATCATAACTCTTACTTCTATCTTTTTATTTTCAACCCTTTTTCCAATGTATGACACATGCTTTTTAAATATATTTTTCTATGCTTGCTTTCTCCTTGTTAAACTGGATGCAGTATCTGTATTTTATACAGATAGATTACAGATAAAATAATATGAGAAAGAAATATTTTGACAGAAGAAAGTGAGGTTTAGTATTCCTCTCTCTGTATTTTGTTTCAATAAAACACCACTTAAAATGAAAACTACACCTGTACTTCTTTTGTTACTCCCTGTTGCTTTATTCCAGGCACACACTGAATTTCCTACAGCAAAATCTTTGCTGAAGATGTTCATCAGAAGAGTTGAAAGTGAAGGCTCCTGACACCACGAAGCAGTCCTTTTTTGTATCCGTAGCCACCTTTGCAAACCTTAATTCAATTCCTCAGTCAACCGTCTTGTGTAATGAGACCTGGGCTGGAACTTTCCATATTGATTTGTGTGAAGTCTCTTCCTCTTGGGACTTATTTATTCTCTTTCCCCCTGCTTCACTCTCTATTTCTATTGTTTCCCTGATCTTTGTGTCTCCCTGTTTTTTGTACTGCTCTATTTTTTCCCACTGCTCATTGTGATAAGAACCAAGGCATTATGGTTTTTTTCCTGTCTACGGGAAAGGACCTCTCTTCTATTCAAATGTTATCTTCATGCATAAATAACCTTACACTGGGGTAAATTTAAAAGGAAAAAGTAGCTGACATTTATGTATAATGAGGGAGCCAATTAACATTTCAAATATTTTTATGCTATATCAGAGAATTTTAGAACAAATGTTGAAATATATCTGTGTTTGCTCAGCCTGGACTTAACAGCGTGAGATTACTCAGTTCCTACATGCCTACTTCATGTGAAAACTGGTAAAGTGTTTCCAGTTCTATTACTTTTTTTTGGTCAAATATGGCACTGTTAAACGTAGGGTTTTTCCCAAAATGTATCTGTTATCTTACATTTATGAGAGTCCGTTTAAAACAAAATTGATTTTTCATAAAATAATTTATTATTTTGAAAGTGAAAACTCACAATAAGACTTTTTGACATTACAATGTCATTACAATGGTTGTGAATGATTTCCAGCCTGCCAGCTTCTCTAATAACCGGGATCATCAGGTAGATCTTGTTTCTATTCAAATGCATCTTCTAGTTCTTTGTTTCCACCAGCTCTGTGATGCACATTAAAATTCTAGATACTTTGTATGTGTACATATTAATGAACAGATTATTCTCAAATCTCCGCATTCCAGAAATAGGTCTTTGCTACTGAATTTTTTTGACAGTTACTGTTTGTTGCTATGGAGGTGAAGAAGCTCTGGTAGTGGATTAAAAATTCATTGTGGTAGAAACACTTCAAACACACCATAAAATAATATTTTTTGTTCTAAGCGTTCATATTCTGTCCATTACCCTGACTAAGGTACAGCACTAGCCACTCTCATTTTATATCCTGCTTCTGGAGGATTATAAACTGGGTCTCTCAAAAAGATTGGGCCACTTTCTGACTGACGGCAGCACAGAGATGATGTTCCTACTTTCGTGCTGGGTACTAATTTGCTGGTGTATCCATAAACCAGCAAGGGATGAAGGCAAAGCAAGGCCTAAAATTGTGAAGGAAGAGCAGGACAACAAGTTATTAAGGAGCAGTCAAGAGGAATTACATTTGCTGAGGTTTAAAGAACAGACCTATGAACAGATCTAGGAGTTAATAATGGATTAACACTGCTGGGATTGAGGGAGTCAGCTAAGGCTCAGTGAGGCTTGTGCTGGGTAGTGTTTAAAGGCATTATCTCACAAAAGATGGGCATTGCCATGGAAAATGTAAGCAAGGACTGCAATTATTTGCATTAAAGCAGCATGACTAATCTGCAGGTTTTGCTGATCTGGAGTAGGACTGAGATTCCCAGCCTGATTATAAAAAGGGTTTGTGTGCACTTTCCAGCTCATGTGGATTGTTTCCGACTGTTTCTCTCTTCTTAGAGACTTGTGTTGCGTGACCCCCTCGTTTTTATATAGTTAAGTAAAGGGACTGGCTGTACACGCTGGAGAGGATTTTTATATATTTTAAAGGACTATGTAAGTGGGAAGGAAGCTGGAACTCCAGTCAGTTCACTTGCATATGTGACTGTCTTTGACCCTTTCCAAAAGGTAAAGAATCATCAATCCATAATAAAGTTTTAAGTGTATTCTTCTGAAACATTATTTTTACGGATAATTAATCCATGTTATGTTTATGAGTCTAACTACTGAGTAAATGTTTTTCCATTGGTTATAGTTTCTAAATGCTAGTTAATCTGAACAAGCAATAGTACAGTGGTTTAGCTGAATGTATTTGTGTATGAGTGCTTCAGTTCTGAGTTTTGGGTTAACCCTGGACAGAACTAAAAGCATAAGCACTGTACTTTTCAGATTCTCTGCCTTGGAGTGAGCCCCTGTTGTCCAACTTCCCAGTCTGTACCCTCAGACTCTGCCTAATGCTGACAGCAACCATTCTCAATAGATATTGGATTTCTGTGAGAGACTTAAAAAATGATAATATAATCATTTATAGAAAGTATGCATTAAATTGCTTTCTTCTAGTGACATTTCAGAGGTGTAATATGGCACAGCACAAAGGTAATAATTTTTTTTGCTAGGAGTCTTGAATTGCTATACATTTGTGATACTATTTAAGTAAATGTAGAGATATTATGAAAGGGTGGGAAGTATCTAGCCAAAGAAGGTGGGATTCTTTCACCACAAATAAGCAAATTCTTCATGTGGATAGTCAGTTCTTTGATGGATTTAAGACTCTCCCATGCTCTGCATTTTTTATGCATGTATAGAATAGTGGCTTCCAGAGTGCCTGGCTAATGGAAGAATTTTTATCACTTCTGAGGAGCTGATGCTACATTTAAAGCAACTATAGCAGACACTAGAGATAAAGGGTAGGAAATTCTTCTGTTTCAGCATAGCCATTATAAGTTAGTTATCTAACATGGGGCTAGCTGCACTACTTTCCCTTCAGAAACACTTCCTGCAAATGACTCATCTCAATATAAGATAGATAAATTAAACAGTTCCAAAGTTAGATGAGTCCCACGCTGAATAAATGTATTTGTTATTTGTTGTTCAGGTCCCAAGATTTACTGTACCAGGGATGGTTAAAATAGCTTTCTTCTCTTTCCTCTCCACCCCCTCTGTTCCCAGTATGTATTTGCTAAGAAAAGGCACAAGGACTCCTTTTGAATGTCAGTCTTGTTCCACTTTTGACCTTGATAATTGTCAGTGTCCAAATGGCTGTAGACCATTTTGAATACTTCTGGTTGTGATGTTTGGTGTTTTGTGGTCTGCATGGCAGAATTTGGCCTATGGAGTTTTAAGAGCTGTTTCTCTGGGAGTCCATGTTTCTCTCTGTGCAGTACTGTTATAACTTTGCTGGGTGAAAAAGCTATTTTGCCATGCAGAAGTAGTCACATTACATCTTCTTGTCCAGGATCCATATTTCCATTGTACTTTCTCTGTATGGGCTTTCAGCTGTTGCATAAAGTAACCACTCCTTGATATATCACCTTTGAGGTATTTATAGTCTGAAGTAACAATGTCTTAAATGTTAGATATTAATGCATTTCCTAAAATAAAAATACATGCAGTGACTATCAGAGCATATTTCAAGATATTTGTACCTTCTATGGCATATTTCAAGATACACGTACCTTCTATGGCAGGGCTGGCAACCCTCAAGAGTGATTTGCCATGGAATTAGGGAAAAAAAACCTTAAAGATAATGGTTTCAGTAGCAACTTGGTCAGAGTTTGGAGATGTCACCTTTCAGAGAAGGGAGATGCAGCTGATCAGGTAGTTGTCTCATGCAAAGCAGGGTCTTCCAGTTGCTAGTGGGAACTAGGACACCACTGGTACCTCTGTGTAGGAACACAGTGCTGGTCACCTCTGGAAGAGTCTCCTGCTGCTGTCTGCAGCTGTAGCTCCCACATAAAATCAAATTTGGAAGAAGCAGTGTTGTTTCCAACCCCCAGGCATGCAGCACACCAGTGGAAATGCTTTGTGTGCGCCCCTGTCACCTCTGCTACAGTCCAACACCTGTGGTGATGCCTGTTTGTTGGAGTTTTTCTGTCTAAAATACATTTAGATAAGGTTTGCCAAACTGCCTAATTGGCTTGCTGTTGTAATTTGCAAAATAGTAAGAAAAGATAAGTCCAGATGTGGTAGTATATTTTACTCTGGCTGACCAGAGAGACTGCGGGGTCTCCTTCCCTGGTGACATTCAAAACCCACCCGGACGTGTTCCTGTGCCCCCTGCTCTAGGTGTCCCTGCTCAAGCAGGGGGGTTGGACAAGCTGATCTCTGGAGGTCCCTTCCAACCCCTACCATTCTGTGATTCTGTGATTTTGTTCATAGTGTATGAATTTTTACAGTACTCTCTGGTTATCTAAGAAGTGAAGGACAAAAGAATCCAGGTAGAGGAACACAAAAATTCAAGATTAGATATCACACTGTAAATGTGTTTATTGCACTGTCCTCCTCACCATAGGTATACGAGCCCCCATAGAGCAAGCTGAAGTTTATGACCTTTATAATAAATTAGAGAAAGCAAGAGGGGGGATTGTAAAATAAAGCACATGAATTCTTCGATGTTGCCCCAGAAGGAATTTCTGTGAACGTGTTTCATTCTTCACTTCCTTTCCTCCCTGTCTGCTTCAGTTCCCCAGTGCAAGGATCCTTTTTCATTACAGCAGTCACTCTGATTAAAAACTCATTGGGTGAGGAGGATGTCTCACTTCTCAACAAAGGGGAACACATGCAGAGCTGCGCCGCCTCTGATCAGCATTGTGGTAGCCTCCAGCTGTCGATCATTCTCATTCATTTAGTCACTGAGCTCAGCAGGATTACTGGGGTGCTTAAAGCTAAAAAAACAAATGCAAAAGTTTGCAAGGTCAAGGCCCAAGAGGCTTTCAAAAGCGCAGACTGTTACTTGCTTCTGTCAGGACAGAATAATTTGGGGCACTTGTTACTCAACAGGAGAAGTACAGTCGTCATTGTCCCCAGTAGTATAATTAGTAATAATAACCAGAAGAATCTGTTAGTTCATGGAAACTACAGAACTACAGCCTAGAAGGCCCAGGCTTTGCCTTTCAGTTTGTAGTTTAGTCCTTCATCAAGATGGTAAATTCATACTTATTTGCATTGTTCTGTCTAGAAGGTCATTAACTGGATTCCATGCTCCAGAGAAGTGTGAACTGTTCATCTTCAGCTCCTTACCAGTGTTTCAAGTCTTGGAGAGACCTGTGTGTAAAACAGAGGGTTTTTAAGTTCTTGGGTTTTTAAAGTCTTTGTTGGACTTGTTCTATTTCTTTTTGTGATGAAAGAACTGTTATTTGTACTGTTCAATGTTGATCTCAAAATATCTTATTTCAAATTACACAGCTGAATTGGTTTGTGGAGAATAGTTTTCTTACAGATTTTGTAAATAGATGTTAATAAATTCATTCTGTGCTCCATATATCAAACTTTCTCTTTCCTAAACTTAACTGGGAATGCTAGAATACACTAGAAAAATAACTAAACGAGATCTGTTAATATAGGAGCGTTTATCTGCATACAAAGTTTATTACTTCTGTGAATATGTCCACAATACACCTTAGAATAATGTCCTGATGCAGTATTCAGTGAGAAGATAAAGAGCAAAGTGGAATTTAATGTTTTGTGTTCTGAAATTATGAAAAATTATCTTTGCTCAGAGTTAAAGCAGAAGTAGCAGATATTTAAAAAAAAAAATCCAGAAGGATTTTAAAGTCTTTACGGTATGTTGTATGTTACTGTCACAAAAACAAGAGGTCAGAGTAAAGAAACATATGAAGAATTCTGAAGAAAAAAAATATTCTTCACTAGAAATATAAATGGAAACATTAACCAGCTGCCTAGATCAGCTAAGACTCCTACTCTTTTTATCCAATTAGTTCAGTAGAAGTAGGAATTCTGAAGGTTGGTTGGTTTGGATCCCTTCCACACTTTTTCTGGTTTAAGGATATTCCTGGGGTATCTGAACTAGGCCCACCAAACTGCCATCAGCCATGGATAGTGGTGAATCAGATCAGTCAGAAAGTCCTTAACATATGAAAGGGTACTGCATATGTCAGAACAGCCTTTCTAGGGACACCTTAAGAAGTTTTTCCTTCAAAACTCACAGATCAGAATTAGGCTCTCGTTGCCCACTGCAGAGGCCTTTCATAATTGTTAAAAAAGTCTTGATCTGGCCAGTGTAAGATATTGGCATCTGTGTTAAATCAAAGCAGTGGTTTCTCCATTCCTGTGAGGCTTATAGAAGTTACTGTTTCCCAGCTGGGACAGAAACACAGAGAGGAGAGTCTTGTCTGATTTTTCTGCATGTCTGATGAAGTAAAGGTGAGCTCTTTAGGAAGCAGCACAGGGACATTTTGAACATGCACACTTACCAACTGATGACTGAGCTCACGTCTTTGCTCAGCAACAGCATTCCTTTTACCTGCAAATTAATCCTAAATTCTACAGCAGAACAGAATCTTGTTTCCAACACTAAAATGTCATGACAAAGTGGTGCAATAACTGTAAAATGGCTTTAACCTACAATTTTTATGTTTAAAAAGTCAATAAAACTGAAAAATTAAGAAAATACATATACTGAATCTATTTTTCCCCTCTACATTTCTCCTGCCTTTGCTTTATGTACTTTACATAGAGTATAGGTGGTAGGAACTCCAATTGGATCAGTGCTAGGATAAAGTGCACTGTATAAAGATGATACCTACCTAAGGTTTACACAGGCGAAATGTGGAATAATGGCCTAGGAATGCAAACAAAGAGTGCAGGTGAGCACATGAACTAATAGTACCACATTGGTCTTTAGCACCACAAGGGGAATGGAAATTTTCTGCCTCTCCTCGGAGAGGACGTGGCTGCTGTGTCATGATTCCCTCCCTTCCAGCAGCTCCTGGCGTGATCAGGGCAGGAACACATTGATATTTCTAAGAGTAGGAGGTTGACCTGGCAGGGAGCAGAGGATCCCCATGTTGTCCTGAACTCTGTTGAGGTTAAGGAATACTGCAGAGCCAGCCTTGGAGTTGTATACTTTTAGCATTAATGTAAGGAAACACCATGTTCTTGGAAGTGATTAAAATTCAGGACGTATTTCTGACACTGTTGGTTCTAGTTTCCTGGTTAAATTATAGCACAAGAAAATACAGTCTGGACTACCTGCATTCACCTGTGGGTACAAGAGGATGAAGTAGCCTTCATTTCTGTCTTAATATATCACATAGTGTTCCTGGCAATGGTAGATGTGTGCTGCTTTCCAACCCAGAGGGGTCTATATTTCAGAGTGAGTGCAGTGATCCATACACTGCTATTATCACACCATACAATGCAATCTCTAAAGCACCTTGGGGTCCATCTCTCTTGGATGAAAAGCATTATAAAAATGAAAAGTATGTTCATAACAGTTTGCAGTAGAATACTGCATTAGCCTCATTGGGCTACAGTGATGGATTAAGGGGAACTGTTGCCCTCAAGAAGAAAAGGCTTGAGTGAGTTATGTACTTTCTTCTCAGTGCATTCAGGATGTGCATATATTAAAAGTAGTTTGGCAGACTCTGGCAGAAGGCTGAAAAAGTCACAGGGAGGTGGCCAGCTTTTGATAATAGCTCATTAACATCATTTGTCATACTCATAACTCTGTCTAAAGTACATGCAGAGATGGCCATTCACTGCTGGGCAGAGAGGAAAACGGAGCAACAATGTAAGAAAGGAAACACAATTTTAAATGTACCTGATTGCAAGTAAGATTGAAGAGATTTAGCCTTCTGAATTATTCATGTGCTTTTGAGACATCTCCTTTAAGTGACTTAACGGGAGGTCACAGTTTGAGCAGGAGGACGGAACTAAGAATACACTATGTTTAGCCTCACAGCCTATAACTTTGTTCCCAGCTGACAGCAGTGAATGTTTTTATGGAATAAAGCTTCCTGTGGGACTATACTAGCTGCAGTAAAACTTCCATGGAGAGAGTTTTCCTTAGAGAGATGCACACAGGGAGGTCTGTTGTTGAGCAAATTGTGGACTTGGGAGGTGGGAGATCTTGGTTTGTTAGTTATGCTCTAATTCAGAAAGAGTTAACAGCATCCCAGATAAGTTTCAGAAATACTTTTCTCTCTTTATCTCATTAAAAGAAGACAGAAGTCTTGGGTTTGTTCCAGCCAAGAGCAGAGGATGGTTTTGTGACCTCAGCACATTCTCCAGGGCAGGAAAACAAGTTTCCTGTTCCACTTTACTCTTCCCAGGGCTGATCATTGTGGGGTGGGGACACAGTCATATCAGCCTTACATATATAAAAATTATCTAACTAGTTCATAACAGGGATTGGATTTAAATAATATTAGACTTTTTCTATTTTATATTGCCTATTGGAAACTGATTTTTTCTGGAATACGAATAACGGAAATGTGGCTTTGCTGAGCACAGGAAAGTGCTTCAGAAGGCATTGAGCAAGCAGCTGGATTACACTGGAGTCGATCTGCGTCCCAGATTCTCTCCTCTGAGGAGGAAGTGTCCTTCAGAAAGCTCTACGCACATCCCTGGCACAGCTGTCTGCTGAGGTTACAAGTGGAAGAAAGTCAGGCTGTGACCTTTCCCTGTTCCTTTCCTTCCACATGGAGGAAGGAGAATGTCCTTCCCTTTCTGTCCTCTCTGTGGCACTGACAACCAACAAAGTGGGAGTGAGAAATATCTTAAATCTTGTACAACCCCATCTAGGTATGTAGACCAGATCAGAAGCTGTCCTACCCCAAGGAAAAAAAGGCCCAGTGAATTAAGTATTGAAGAGTGTAATTTGTTCCCCTGCTGCATGTCTTTGCAGGTTTAGGTTCAACAATCATCTGCCAATTGTTTTTCTTTCATTTTCAACATATTCAAGAACTTTCATTTTTTAATCTTAACCCTCAGCCTACCCATCATCCTCCAGATCCACATTATACATCCATTGTTTAATTTTCATTTGTTCCTTTGCTTCCCTTACCTTTGACTCTTATTGATTTTTGTAACATTCAGTTAATATTTCATTGTATTATTGGTTTGTGTGACATTTTACAGTCCATGCAGTTAAATCACAACAGGCCTCTTGAAATTACTGGGCATGTAAGTCAAATAATTAAGTTAACTTTCAAGGGGAAAACTGGCAGAAAAACAACACAGAAGCTTCCAACCTGTGGAAGTAATCACTTTTGTGTGTCCAAAATACCTGAAGGAACAGGTTTTTTTGTTTGTTTTAATTTTCTTTAAGTTACTGAGGTGTATAGGTATTCTCAAAAATACTTACTACATGTTATCTGCATATTTAGCTGTCTACATGACTGAAAATTCATCCTTAATGTATTTGTCCTGGCAAGGGAGCGAGGCACTGTGCTAGTTCACTAACATAGGGACTCCTCATGCTGGATCAATACATTTTCCCTCTGGGTTTTCACCATCTGGCCCTCTACTGGCAAAGGTGCATTTGATCACTTGTACCTCCAAGGGGAGGAAGGTAAGAGTAGCAGCTAGGGAAGATTTTAATTACAAGTTTGGTACAGCAGAGAGAATCCTATGGGATGGCTAAGCTTGTCTGTTTTAGGGATTTGCGTGGTGACTTAGCAGTTATTAATTAATGTTTTAAGATCTGTGGCACTGGAACGTGCCACCTACAACACACTCTTTCAGCCTCCAATAGCATGGGGCGTAAACACGGTGTATATCTGTTCTTTCAACTGAGGAAGCATTTGTTTTAAGGTCGACCTGTCTATGCATTATATTGAATATTATCTTCCTTACTTATGAAGAACTGGACTCTTTTCTTATGACATCTTACAGTAACATTATATAAAACTTCATTGTATTATATAGCATCTCTGTGCACACATAAAGTTAGTTATGTATATATGTGCAAGGGAGAGGGATTTCTCTTTCCTATGCTAACGTTCAGCTCAGAAAAGTTGGTGTTTTCTCCCTTTTGCCAATAGATGGCAATATGTTATAGATATGTGGAACTACATAGCCCAACTTTAAATTGCTTTTCTCCCAAGAGGCTTTTTGAAATATTAATCGATGTGCATAGATACTAAATGGAGGAAAACCAAGAGAAAAGTTATTTTAAATCACCTTTTTCTTCTTGTTTTTGTGTGTGCCTCTAATTCAATGCAAATGTATTGCAGGGAAAGCTGAACAAAAGAACTCTCTCCAGGATGCAACATTATGTTTTAGGCAGAAGAATTACTACATAATTTTTTTCTTATGTTAGATTATAAATACCTGCCTATAATATTATCACTGAAAATATTATGGAACTTGTAAGAACATTACAGTAAAGTCAGTTTTTAAAAATAAGAGGTAAGAGTGATGTGAGAAAAGGAATAAAATTATGGCTGAGGGACGGAAGGAAATGAATAGAGGCAGAGGTTTGTTTCTGTTCTTAGTAAGATCTCTGGTAAAATGAGCCTTTACTCAGGTTGCTAAATTACCCAGGTACTAAATTACCAACTGCTGAACAGTTGAATGTGCTGAATAGTATGAAGGGAGTGGGGGTGGAAAATATTTCTGTTTCCCTTGTTTTCAGGTGTGACATTTGCTGGTCCTTTAGCTTTGCCTCAGCATCACTTCTTGATTGCATTTTGCTTATGGGCTTCAGGGGAAAATGGGGCAAGAGCTTTACAACCACTGTGACTCTTTCGTGGCATTGGAAATCTGCTAGAGGATGCACAGCTGCTTTTCTGCACCCGTTGAGGAACTGCAGCTGCACAAGCTTATTGAAATTGATCCTGAGCTGCACCAGGGAACTAAGCATTTTTTGTATTAAAGTGATGTTTTCTATAATACTTTGTGTTGATAGAAGGGATATAAATAGCAGCTTTGTAAATTAAAGGACAAAAATATTCAAAGAGCAAAACTAACATGTCCAGTAGAATATGTAAGTTAATTATAAACTCTCTCTGCATTATACCAGCATTCATTTTTATTTTAAATGGGAAAAGCCCACACAATGAGGTGGAATGAAGAACATTGTGACATTTAACTAAATAATCAGGCAAAATTTTGCTTTTTTGGACGAAACAAGTCATGAGATGAAAGTAATGTAGACTTCCCCTTACGTTAAGAATTAACCCATAACCATATGATATTTTTTATTTTTTTCAGTACGATTACTTATCCTAGTTGTAACTGTTTGGATTTCAGAGGATCTACATTTAATCCTGTTTGAGATGTTTTTGTAGATGAAAGGGTTTAAAAAAAATCACTGTGTGTTTACTTGGAAGTATGTGATCAGGAAAGTATAAATTTAACTTTAAAAGTACAAAGCCAGTTAAAAAAAATCAATTTTCAACACCTGTTAATTGTTTCTTCTGTATCAAATTTGCCCATTTTAAAAGTCAAAAAAAGTTTTTTTTAATAAATATATGCACTGAAAATGAGATAAAATTTATTGTCTGAAGTGCAAGGCTCTGCTTTTTTTACTTTGCAAGCTGTCACTAGAACCAGAGATTACAGAACTGGAATTCAGCTGACAGGTTTGCTAATGGTGCATAACATGAAATAAAGGAAAAGGAGGCTCTCTGTAGTAGTAACACACTGACTTTACAGAGCAGTCAGCTAGCAGTATTCTGGAAATTTTGACAGGTCTGGGATTTTGGAGCAGACTCATTAAAAAAATTAGTTGTCTTTTTCAAAGCTGGTTTAAAATTATTGCAACCATTTAGACTTGGAAAACTGAAATGGAATCTAGAGTTTAGTGATACTTCACTTATATTACTGTCAAAATTGCTGATGATTTAAAAAAATAATTTCAAAGAATACTAAATATGAAAAATAATTAGGAAGAGCACATTTTTTGAACTCCCAAGATGTCCAAATTTTTTTGTTTTTTCATGTTTAGTTAAAAATGTATCATAATTTGAAAGATTCTGCAATATATAGTATTGTAATCTTTAAATCATAGGGGGAACCAATAAAAATTACTTTGGGCTCACTAACTGAAAACAAAACCACATTTTATTTATTAATTTTTTGAGGAAACATAGCTAGTAATTCAACTGTAAATACATCCATCAAGAATCTGCTTCTCATCTTACGGTAGCACCAAAAGAAATTCTGTTGAGCTGGTTGCCTTCTATTCAATTTAGAGATATAACATATGATTCCTAGTTCCCCTTAAATCCACTCATGTAGGATTTTTCTCCCTGAAACAATAGAGCTTTGCACTTTACCATAACCTCAAGTGACAGAGAGTGCCCATACTCTCTATATAGACAGAGCACAGTGCCCATACTTCTGCCTGCATTTTTATGAGATCTGTGAGGATGCTGTGCTGGGTGCATGCAACGTCTCCAACGCATCTGAGACGCACTGAATTGTGTTGTTAAACTGTGCTTTTTTCCAGGGCACCACAATAAGTGCAGTCCAGAAGGGCTTTGATATATCTGTTGCTGTTCATCTTTTTGGGTCCATAAAGTCAGACACGCTGAGTCCTGGAGAAGATGATTTCCACTCTTCAAATTGCTGGGCTTTGTCAGGTTGACAGAAAGTTATGCAAGATTTTGGAACACAATACATTTCATCCTGCATCTCAACTTCTTCCTCAGCTGCATGAACTCCAGGCCTGTTGGGGAAGGGGGAGGGAAAAAAAAACCAACAAAAACAACCAGATGTTGAGGCTTTAGATAGTAATAAACTGTACACTACACTTTCTTGGGAAGTTGAGGGAGAAACCATATAGAAGAGATAGGAATCCTTCCAACCAGGAACTTCATCTGTTCTTCAAGACTGAGTTTTGCAAGGTGCCCTGACTCCAACAAGCAAATCACTTAAACTCCTTTCCCAGTGGGGATACTTGCATGCTTAACGTTAAAGAGTATTAAATACTCTGCTGCATTAGATAATGTAGAAGTGAATGAAATGGCTTTCAAAGCCTAAATCAATCATGACACATGGTATTTCTGTGATTCTTGCAGCAAAAATGCTCTGCACCAGTGGATGTCACTGTGCACACCCAGGCAGAGTAGCTTAATGATGCTGCAGATGAGTCCTTGCAGAGGATTCATGGGGGGGAAAAAGATCCATTTGTGATTCAAATTAGTACTCTCTTGCCATGCACTAAATAAGACTACAGTGTTTCTGAGAGTCTAAAGCCCCTCCATACAACTCCCCAAAATGAAACAAACCCCTTCCTATAATGAGGCTTGATATTTTTCAATGTGTTTTATCATCCAAAGCCATGTATCTCCAGTTCTTTTCTATCTAGAACAAGCAAGATAAAAATAACAAATGTACAGCTAACGCCAGTGATAAATATTGCTGTGTTCATGAAGTTTCTGGTTGTGTTGTTACAAGCAGGAGAGCTGATAAATAGGAAAGTCCCTGAAGCACCATTTAGTACCCAGCACAGGAATTTTATTTATGTAGATAAATAGCACTCCTTTAATGCGGTAAATCTGTTAGAGTGAAATCTGTGTGTTTTCAGTATTTGTAATGGGAGCATTTCAGAAGCGTAAGTACCAGTTTATGCAAATAGGTCCCAAACTCATCAGTTTTACCTACCTTATTATTGATATCTATCTTCATTGATGCTATGTACTGAGTGCACTTCATTAAGGCTGACAAGCCAAAGACTGCTCCTTCTCCCTGGGAACTGCCATCTTCTTTACAATGCAAAAGCCATTAAATGAGCCTTTTACAGTAAGTCAACTCTCTCTGCTTCTCTCCTCCAATGGGGGGTATCTTTTTTATTTTATTCCACAAATCCTGCTTAAAGAGACGTGGTAAGATTCTTTGCAATGAAAAACATTGCCTCTTTGTCCTTCCTTAGAGGGAATGTATGTATTCCCCAGGGTCCTAACCTCACAATAAGATATTAACCATAACCTTGTAGTTAAACCCTGTGTGGGAAGTTGTATATACACTTTTTTTAAGTCCATTGCAAATAAATGTTCTTTTCTCTCCATTGCCTCTAAAATGATTTTATTTTTTCCTCCAACACATTACAATGCATCTGTTATATAGTGATATTTAAAGTCAAAACAAAGTAAATTTCTCTGTATACAGTGCTCTGGCTACAGCTGCTGGATGAAGGAGATTTTTCTCACAGGTTTGGTGTTTGTACAAGCTTTGCTAGAGCCTTTTCATATAGATCACTTAATGTATGGTCACATGTGAGAGGACTTATTTTAAAGGACAGTTCAGTATCTTGGCTGCTCAGAAAAGAATTTCCTCTGACTTGATATTAAAAAATAAATCCTGATGTAGATGGGTAATACAAACCCATTTTTGTATTGTACAAGCCAGGCCCCTCCCTGCCTTAAAAAAATCCACTCCTGTTCTTGCTTTGTCATGTGTGTACTTCTGTACAATGCTCTAAATATGTGACCATTTCTGTGGCTGTATAATGACACATCAGCAGCTAGAGTTGTAATGAGGTATTTGATTTTTTAACAACAGTTCTTATAAATACATGCCAAAATACTCAACAACTGCTTTCTTCCTGACTCCGTGCTCAAACCCTAGATGCAAGTTCTTGCTGTTACTTCTTAGGCTGACTGCATTAGAGACACTATAAAGCACTGCAAAGAGTGAATTGGTGCTTTTGATGCAGATTTGAAACTTTGTCTTATTCTGTGAGGTGCTTTTAAAAGAATAACACACGATTATTCAGTCTGGCTTTTTTCTAATGGGATTTATCACCTGCAGTCAGAGAGATCAGTTCAGATATCCTGATGTGCCAGGTGAGCACAGAGGTTGCAGTCCATGTGCCAACAGCTGAGATGCTGATCCGCTCTGTGTGTCCTTCCTCCACGCAGGAATAACCAACCACTCCCGAGGAAGTAAATAGCTTCTCAGATTGTAGTGAAGCAAAGGGAATTTAGGATTAGGTCCCTGGGGAAGCAGGGAGGAGAACAGAACACAAGACTCGGGGTTCAGAAAAATGCTTCTCTTGGATAAGGTTTTATAGATGTAGACCATGTGCATATTTAAGGTAGGGTATATTTCACCTATTTTCAGAATTTCAGAGAATGTTTTGGCTAATTCTCTCACTCATAATACATGTAGAAGTTGATTTTATTGACTGTAATTTCTCAGTTTTCTCTTCAGCTGCTGTTTACCCTCTACCTCTCTGCAGCAGTTCTGCTACAGGCTGCACCGCCTAAAGTTCTCTATGTAACGGTCCAAGGGATGGACGCAGGCCCTGGATGCTGAGAGGGGCACTTAGTGGGGTGCCTCATTTCCATGGAACACTCTCTCAAGTGAGGATTTTTAATGGTAGATGTGCAGTTGGATGTCTTCAGTGCCAACTTTTGCAGCTGTTCTTCATTCTTAGCAGGAAGCTGTCTGCAGGCTTGGGCACAGTTATTAGCACAGGGCACGTGTTAAACTTTTTCATTTTGTTTTACAAAACCTTAGGGTTATGGGCTCTGTTTTATCTAAAATAAAAGAAAAATAGACCTATGTCTGCTGTTCATACACATTATAGTCCAGTGCACTGAGATTTAGGAAAACTGACACTCAAGGTTTTCACTGGTTTGTCTTGGATGCTGTGGGATGAGGGAAAGTGTCTACAAAGGAGGTGAGATTTTCCCCATTTATTTGAAGTTATCTTTTCTTGCCCCTAGCACATGGGTTTGTGCAAGTCACAGGATTTCAATTTTTTTCTTTTTTTTTTCCCCCAATGACTTCTCATTGTTCCTTTGTACACAGTGACATAGAGGATGACCATGAAATTCTGAAAATCCATGAACTGCAGAAAGTCTTGCATCAAATTTGACTGTCTTTACTAATAATCATAAGTCAGAGTTGTCTGAATGAAGAAAACTTTTCTTTTTCATGCTTGTGGGTGAATGTGAGACCAAATATTAGAAGAGATTGCAGAATCATTAGCAATAGCTTTCATTGGGCTCCCATGTTTTATTATGTTCTTCTTCTGAGCACAACACAAAGTCTTGAGACCACAAGAAAACATGTAGATAGAAGGGTAGTTTTATGGCTTCAGTGCAACTAGTTCTTATAAATCAAGAGTAACACATATGATCTAGAAATTCAGATAGCCTACAAATGACTGCCTGTTTGCTAATAAGGTAGCAGGATTACAGAGGGATTTACTTAGTGGACATTTAATTGCCGTAGAATAATAGAAACATTGAACCATTTGGGTGGGAAGGGGCCTTTAAAGGTCATCTAGTCCAACCCCCCTGCAATGAGCAGGGCCATGTTCATCTAGAGCAGGTTGCTCAGAGCCCTGTCCAGCTTGACCTTGAATGTTTCCAGGGATGGGGTCTCCACAACCTCTCTGGACAGCCTGTTCCAGTGTTTCACCACCCTCATCATAAAAATTTCTTCCTCATATCTAGTCTGAATCTACCCTCTTTCAGCTTAAAACCCTTGCCCCTTGTCCTATTGTTACAGGCCCTACACAAAAGTTTGTCCCCGTCTTTCTTATAAGCCCCCTTTAAACACTGAAAGGCCACCATGAGGTCTCCCTACAGCCTTCTCTTCTCCAGGATGAACAACCCCAACTGTCTCAGCCTGTCCTCACAGCAGAGCTGCTCCAGACCTCGGATCATTTTTGTGGCCCTCCTCTGGACCTGCTCCAACAGGTCCATGTCCTTCCTGTGCTGAGGGCTCCAGAGCTGGATGCAGGACTCCAGGTTGGGATTCACCAGTGCAGAGCAGAGGGGCAGAATCACCTCCCTCAACCTGCTGGCCACACTTCTTTTGATGCAGCCCAGGATACGGTTGACCTTCTGGGCTGTGAGCGCACATTGTTGTCTCATGTTCAGCTTTTCATCCACCAGTACCCCCAAATCCTTCTCCACAGGGCTGCTCTCAATCCTTTCATCCCCTGGGCTGTACTGATATCGGGGGTTGCCCTGACCCAGGTGCAGGACCTTGCACTTGTCCCCGTTGAACCTCATGAGGTTCTAGTGCTTGTCCAAGTCTCTGGATGGCATCCCATCCCTCAGGCATGTCAACTGCACCACTCAGCTTGGTGTCATTTTCTAAGGCAATACTGCTGAATACAGAATTCTTCCCTCCCTAAGTGGACCTATTCTTGAAGTACCTCTTCTGGCCAGGAAGTTGTGCTTGGAAGGACTTACTCAGACGGATAGTTGTTAGGTGGCTGGTTTCACTGGTTAAAAGACTCATTCATAATACTCCTCAAAATACATGTAAAACATGTATTTGATGCACATGTACTCATGTGTACTGCTTAAACAGTAAATGCCTGTTAAAGATGAAAATAGTTGTAATAGGATTCAGTTATAAATAAAACGAAAGAAAACCTCACAGCTTAAGCAGCTAATAAGTAACTAAACTTGGTAATTCTTAGCAGAGGTAAAGTCAGCATTTCTGAAGGAACAATGTCAGCCAGGACCCCATTTTGGCACTGTTGTGATGAGAAGTATAACCCCTGCCCTCTCCAAAATACTGTCAAACCAATATACTTTTCATTCTTCACAGACATTCACCAAATACTAGCTGTTTTGTCACAGGCAATTAAAAGAAGAGTTGAAGGTCCTGCAGCCCTAGCAGCCTCCTCTTAGAGGGCTTCCAGATCTAAGCTCTCACTGGGTGCGATAAGACCTGGTGAGAGAGACAGGCACTCACGTATTTGGGGATTTGACCTGCCAATTTATTCACATACCCAGTTGGGACTGTGGACACAATTTGATTGGAGCACCAGTGATTTTTCATCTTGCATTGAGAGGAAATGTTCTTATTTTCCTATTTAGGTCTAAACACAGAAAACTGCAACAGTTGTTTTAGAGCAAATGTCCACAGATTAGTTTGCATCAAATAGATTTAGAAAAAGTAGAATATTTGGAAATAGTGCTCATTTAGTAGTAGTTCCTGTTAGACTCCCCAGCAATGACATGTTTTTCACTCTTGAGTTTTCTCTCCTTGCTTCATGTACTGGGTTTGGCTCAGATAGAGTTAACTGTCCTCGCAGCAGCCCATACAGTGCTATGCTTTGCATTTGAGACTAGAAAACTCTTGATAATGCACCGATGGTTTGGCTGCTGTTGAGTAGCACACACACAGCATCAAGGTTTTCTCTCCAACCTGCTCTCCCCAGAGACCAGTAGGCCAGGAGAGGGCAAGTGGTTGGGAGGGGACACAACCAGGACAGCTGTCCCTACCTGGTCAAAGGGATATTCCATACCACATGGTGCTGAGCTCAACCGTAAAAGCTCAGGGAAAGGAGGATGATGGGGAGACATTCACAGTTACAGTGTTTGGCTTCCCAGGTAACCACTAAGCAGACTGAGGCCCTGCTTCCCAGGAAGTGGCTGGACATTGCCTGCCAGTTGGAAGTAGTGAATTAATTCCTCTTTTTCTTTGCTTCTGTATGCAGCTTTTGCTATTCTTATTTTACTGCCTTCATCCTAGCCTATGAGCTTCTCCATCTTATTTTCTTCCCCTGTCTTCTTGAGGAGGGGGAGTCAGAGAGAGACTGAATGGTGGTCTGGCAAGCAAAATGCATTATTGCCTTAATGGATCAATTATTACAGTATCACTGCAAAGCCGGCAGTCTATTTTTTTGGTATTGTTGTGAAAAAGCACAGAGTTTGAAGAGCATGATGATGTTTGAAGTGCTGTGAGTTGTGAAGCATCACAGTTTCAGTTAGTTAGGTTCTAGGTGAGTGGTTTATTTGTCCTCTCAGCTCATGCTGTGTTGGCAAATATGGGATATAGCTTTTGTTCTTTCCTGCAGTGTCAGAGAGCTTTTTAGGCAGGTTTCCTGTGCAAGGAAATTAGAAGACGGCAGCTTAAATTTCTTCCAAGTCATCAGGGAAATCATATTTTAGACATGCATCAATGGCTAAATTGGGTGCAGAATTATCCTGATGTGATAAATCACTGTATCTAAAGGTATTTAATTTTTTTTTTTTGTAATAAGATGGTGAGTGTTTAATTAGGGTATGGTTTGTTCATTGCACAGATTAAAATTGTGTAATTGCTACTTTGTGCACCTATATGTTTAAATTCTATAGAGTAATCCTTGAGTTTATGAAGAAGCTGTCCAATTTCCCATAGGTTTTCTGTTGAGGTAGTAATCTTTCTGTGCAGATAATATAAACTGATACTAATTTTATAGACTATTTGAGTCAGGAGAATAGAGTCCTTGATGGAGCGAAGCATTATTCATACTTTCAAAGTGACGTGACATTCCTGAAAGCTTGCTTTCCTTACATTGCATCACTGTGATCAACACACTTAGGGTGATGACAAATTGGATTATCTCTGTCTGGATACGAGATTAAAATTTTACCTGTAAGGACCAGCACCACTGTTACCTAGGAAATACATTATTTGGCTCAACTTTAATGCTTACATTAAAACAGTGCAGAATCATATCTTGTTGTTTTGGAAACAATGCTACATATGAGATAGATGTTGCAGTCCTTAATCAAACAGTACTTCTGGAGAATTAGTGGCACTAGTCATATGTTTAAGTGCTATCCAGTACGACTAGTTGAGATCCATTAGTGAATAGGTAAAAAAAATGTGATTAAAAGTTTTTTCAATTGTTTAATAATTTTACAAAATTTTGGAGTTGTCTATGAATAGCAACTCCAAATAAGCAATACCATACAGTGTATCTTTATTTTCAATCTTTTCTATTAACTGTATTTACAATATTTTCAGTATTACATCATCAGAGTCACTCTTTGGAAGTGCGACGGAAAGAAAAACAGAGACCTGTAAGTTAGGAAGCTATTACAAGGGGAGAAGAAGATTATTTTTAATTCTTTAGAATCCAAACTGGGTTTGACTGGGATACAGTTAACCATCCTCATAGCTGCCCATGCAGTGCTGTGTTGATTTTAGCTCCTTGGAATCTGATCTAGTTTTCTGATTATATGAATGGACGCCTGTTAGGATCCATGTTCAGGAAAGTTCTTAAATATGAACATGAAAATATTAACACATTTTAGCACTCTCCTGAATTGGAACATAGATGAGTACTTCTTTATTTAGATGACCATGTGCAAAAATATGCAAAAAACCCCTTTCTTGGTCGTTAGAATTCAGTTAAATTGCTCTCTGAAATACTGTTAACTGTCTTTGAACTTAGAATATTAGATGTAAGACCTGTCATTGACAAAAAGCAAAAAATAACAGCCAGTCTAGTCTCTAGACTCATATTTGACCCAGCATCTTGGCAAAGGCACTGCACTAACTGTGCTATTGCTCCTATATGAACTAAACCATTTCCTCAAATTGTATTAGCACCAGAGAATGTGATTATCCCCTCCTGAAAATGCTTTAGACCTTATCAAAGAGTATGTCTAATCCACTGGCTTTGCAAGTAAATATTACAAGCTGTACTTGCTGGATGCAGTCTAATCCAAAGAATTTGAATGTAATGAGGCTGGAAGCCTGGAAGAAGAATGGTTAAATATAACAAGGTTTCATTGCAGATTTCTGTTCCATTACCAGTTCAGCTCTTGTCCATCATGCCCTGTCACAGACTAGCTGATATTTAATGAGTTCATTCACTCCTTTACCTTCTCTTCCATGATGTCTGAAACAGCTTCCATTTATCTCAGTAAATTGAAGTCCTATACAAAAGCTCATTCACTTAAATATTACAGAAAGAAATCACTCACTTCATTGATCGAATGTCCCTGTACTGCCTGTAAGTCTACTTCTGCTTAAAGAAATAAGGATTAAGGTGTTGCACTTCTGAGGCACAGGCATCTATTTCAGTGAGAAAATTCCCTAAAGTGATGATGACTCTAGGACACATTCAGAATTCCTTCCATTGTCACTATTAGGAATGATAGATATTTTCTTTTTAAACAAGCTTGGAAAACTAAAGATAGCAACTTTACTACAGTTGTAGGGTTTTTGCTAAACAAATGGCAGAAACCTTCTTTAAAGTACTTTTTTCTCCTTTTTTCCCCCTTGCATTTGATGTTACTCTTGTGTTTTGAAACACTGCAGAGTCACAGCACTCTGAGAGCACAAAGGTTAGTTTTGCTCAAGTCTTTTGTGAGACCTCTAGGTCATACTGGGCAGTCTCAGTAACTAAGATCAGTGTTTGCATAATCATTCTGGAGGTACCACTTTATTCTCACTTACATCACATTGATACTGCTATTAATGAATCCCTACAAAAGCAGAAAAAAACAGGAAGGCTTAACAACTTTCAGGAACAAGATAATAAAAAAATAAGTCATCACTAAACCCAAAAACTTACTGTAACTTTCTGGTTTTATTTCTCCTCTTCAGTTGATTCATCCTTTTCCCAAGAAGTAATTTCTTTCTTTGCTGTTTCCTAGCATGTTTCCATCCCTTCTTTTTCACAGGACTTCTCAGTTCGTTCATTCCTGTATATCTCCTGTAATACCTGAATGTGGCTGGACAGAGAATCATATAATAAAAGCAACATCCTGCAGCCTTATCTTTCAATAGCAAAACTAAATGCAGCTGAAGGATTTCACTTGCTGAGAGAGAAGCTGAATATAAAGCAAAAAGCTGAACATTCATCATAAGGAAAACTAATTTTCTTACATAAAGAAGAAAGGCACATCCAAATTAATTTCCAAAAAGCAAATTTAAAAATATTTGGAAAAAAATACGTAAATTAATCAGGGTGGCAAGATATTTTTGTGTAGGAGTTTAAAAATGGTCTGTTGAATTATTTCAGTAACAGCTTTATTAATTTAAAAAAGTATTTTTTTAACAATGTCTTGTTCTGTGATATTCTGTACTGTATCTTTCTCAAATTTCTGTGACTGCTAGCAGTATATGGTGTTGGGGAGGTCAGGGAAATCAGTTATCCATATCATCCCTTAGCCACACTAATTTTGCTAATTGTTCACTTTCACTTCACTATTGCTTTTTCCCTCTGCATGTTTCCCAGGGAATGTTTAAAGGTAGAGCTCTTTGCAAACAGAAAAAATCCAAATACTACACAAGAAGGACAGGATCTGCTGATGTCTACTTGGCTAATACAGAGAACGCTTCGGAAATTAAACAAAATTATTAGTGGGAACAACATCAGGTTGGGATAAGCAGCAAGAGGGTTAGAAAGGGAAAGTGTGTGAAGACCGGCAGTATCAGAGGGGAACTGATATAAAAGAGAATTAATGACTTTGGCAGGCCTGAGTCATAAGACCCATGAGGAACATATTTAAGTATTTAAGAATATATCTCTGTTACAGATACGCTTGATGTGATGTTCAGGGTGGATAGATATGAACTATGGATATGGAACTAAAGGAAGCCTCTCAGTGCAGTTATGACTCCATTGCTAGACCTCATCTTCTGGGTAGATGAAACTTTAACTCCCTAGCTAACATTGGCGTCCATAGAAACTATTTTAGGTGACAAAACTTAGATTCCACTAGAAGTTTGTGTTTTGTTTTTTTTTTTTAAGGGAAAAAACCTGAATTACATATACTATTGCAAAACTAATGGCCTCTCTCATTCTTTGCTTCTCTCAAGTACAATGTCCCAGTCATCTGACACATGAAAATAAATTGATTAACATATTGTTCTATGTTCCTTTGTTAAATGAAAGAAGTGTTGTACATCTGTGCTTAAAATTAACCAACCTACGAACAAGCACTTTATTAGGGAGATAAAATACAAGTGTGGTAAAATTTATGGTAATTTGAGGAGTGAGGTACAAAATGCTTACTTATTCTGGTCCCTCAAGTACTATATAAATAAATATAAGGTCTTAGGTTTCAATGATCAAACATCCAGCTAGTGGTTTTGATGACAATTCAATGAATTCTGTATTATTTAGTTGTAGAGAAATCATTGATAGGAAGACAGAAATTTAAAGAATATTATTTTCAAAATATCTGCAAATAATTGCAAAAACATATGTAAATTAGACTTCTAAGAAAATTGCACTAGAGTAGTTTGTAATTGAAAATGTATGCATTTTCATAGCAGCATCTTCATTTATGTTCTGTCTTTCAGTACTATGAATGTGTACAAAAAGGTAAACTTTACCTAAAAATGCTAAGAATCACAGAATCACAGAATCACAGGTTGGAAGGGACCTCAGGGATCATCTAGTCCAACCATTCTGGGAAGTGCAGAGTCTAAACAAGATGGCCCAGCACCCTGTCCAGACGACTCTTAAAGATGTCCAACATGGCCCAGTCAACCACTTCCCTGGGGAGATTATTCCAATGGTGACTGTCCTCACTGTGAAAAATTTCCCTCTGGTGTCCAGTCAGAATCTCCCCAAGAACAACTTGTGTCCATCCCCCCTTGTCCTCTCCATGTGACTCTGTGTAAAAAGGGAGTCTCCATCTTCTTTGTAGCTACCCCTTAAGTACTGGTACACAGTGATGAGATCCCTTCTGAGCATCCTTTTCTCAAGGCTGAACAAACCCAGGTCTCCCAGCCTGTCCTCATATGGCAGTTTCCCAGTCCTCTGATCATCCTGGTGGCCCTTCTCTGGACCCCTTCCAGCCTGTCCACATCCTTTTTGTACAGCGGGGACCAGAACTGTACACAGTACTCCAGGTGTGGCCTGACGAGTGCTGAGTAGAGTGGGATAATGACTTCTTTCTCTCTGCTGGTGATGCCCTTTTTGATGCAACCCAGCATCCTGTTGGCCTTCTTGGCCGCAGCAGCACGCTGTTCGCCCAGGTTGAGCTTTCTGTCCACCAGCACCCCCACGTCCCTATCCATAGAGCTGCTCTCCAGCCAGGTGGATCCCAGTCTGTACTGCTCTCCCAGATTAAGTTTTCCCAGGCGCATGACCTTACACTTGTCCTTGCTGAACTTCATAAGGTTCTTGCTGGCCCACTCTTCCGGCCTATCCAGATCTCCCTGCAAAGCAGCTCTCCCTTCTGGAGTGTCTACTTCCCCACTTGACTTGGTGTCATCAGCAAACTTCATCAGGCTACACTTGATGCCGGTATCCAGATCACTTATAAAGATGTTGAATAACATTGGGCCCAATATCAATCCCTGGAGGACTCCACTAGTGACCGGTTGCCACTTGGAAATGAGCTATTTACCACCACCCTTTGGGTGCGTCCTGTCAGCCAGTTCCCCACCCACTGCACAGACCACTTGTCTAGGCCATAACACATCAATTTATCCAGGAGGAGACTGTGGGGGACCGAAAGGCCTTGGAGAAAATTTAATCCATTTGGAAAGAATTTAATCCATTTTCTGTAAGGGAATTTCTGAAGATGTAGATCTGCATCTAAGTAAGGAAAGCAGTGCTCACCACCTCCCCAAAAACCTCCCTTGTCAAGTTTATCAAGGTATCTTGTACAATTGGTTGTTGTGCTGTTTCTAACTGGCAAAGAAGAGAAGAAATGATCTTTGCTGTTGTACAGGCACATTAAGTGCAAAGATGCTTTCTGGATGGTGTGGAACAACAGCCTAGCTAGGCAATGTGATGCTGGAAGGTTAAAGGGAGGGACATGAGGAATGATAAGCACAGCTGTAAAAAGGGGAAAGACATGGAAGAACACATTTAGCTGAACACTAATTCATGCTCAGAAGTGGGTTGAAATCCACAAAGATAGGCAGGAGCAAATGAGGGTTAAAAAGAATGGGATAGAAAATTTGTGATTTACATAAATAATAAGTGGACAAAAAAAGAGCATGGAGGATCACAAAATAGGTCATTATTTTTCCAGAAGCACAGAGAGTCAGACAGGCAAAAGAATTTAAACTCCTATCTCTCTATGTAAATCCATTATTTGTTTTCACAGGTATCCTTAAAAGAGTTTAGGTGAGAGTCACTATGTTTTTCATTTAGTAGTCACAAAGCTTTCCAAATACTGTTCAAAGGCCTTGAAAAACTTTTAGAAAACTGTTATCCTCCCTATTTAACCCAAGTAAGGCTTATCTTAAGGTGTTCTCTAACGTATGCACAGGCAATGATTAGAGGTAGCCAAGCTAGGCTTAAAAGGAAAACTTTAGAATAGTAGTTGCGTTCTTGCTGTGGCAATACAGATCTGAGCTCAGATTAGTTAAGCCAGGCTTTTCCTGGGATGGGTTTTGGCAGAAGCTGCCAAGGACAGAAATTACATGCAATTCTGCAGGTAAGGTTCTAGTATCCCTCAGATGTTGACAAAACCTGTTCAGGTAGGTTGGGCTGTAGCTCTCCTAACAAAATAGCCCAGGCGGTGCTTTTTACAGGGCATATGTAAATTACACTGCGCAGCATGACCATACACTCTAGTAAAGTTAGTTGCTACCACAAAAAGGATGATGGCAAAGTTTTTATCATCTTTCCCTCAGCAGTGGCACTGCTGATCACTCCCTTCTGCAGAACTATTGTCTTTTTGATATCCAGTACTCTGCTGAATTTCATTGATACTTTTCGTCAGTGTAAACCTTGCTCCAGTCTTTTTCTCCTGAAAAATAAATCAGAGACTTTTATCAGAGCTGTGTCAGGCCTATTCAATGATTTCCTTTAAACTGCTTGTCCAAGCTTCTTTCTATAAGGAAGATATGGGGAAGGCTGGATGAAGCCATGAGCAAGGATGTCCCACAGCATAGCTATAGAAATGGGTATAACAAGTCTGTGCTTTACATAGAGGAGGAAAAGAGCTATTGCAGGAGTGTGTTGCGAGTGTCTCACAGATAAACAGGTGCAGAGGACCTGGCTTTAAAACTTAGTGAGACACTTAGTGAAAAACTGTTTAACATGTTAATGTGTTATTAGAAAAAATTCTCACTGCATTTTTTATGATTGGTATTCTTCAGTCTACACGTTTATTCAATAAAAAAGAAAAAGCCTGCATTTCTGGGTTATAGTCATATAATTATGATTTTTTTTTGTGTGTAAATTGTGTATGGTTTGCTTTTCATGTTCTCTAACCATGAATCACTATCCCTAGCCTTACCCCTAGAGAATAAGGACAAATATTCTTTCTGTTATATCTGTACGGTAATTCCAGTACTAATCCTTCTCCTTGTTTAGCTGTTTTTCATGTTCTTTTTAATTATTTATTTCTTGCCTGCAAGGTTCAGTGGACCATTGTCATAAAACGTTAGCCATTTTTAGTAAACTACTTTTTCTATGTTCTGTACAACAATGCTCCAAATATATTTGTTTACAACCTTATTAAATTATGTCTTCATGTGTTGAAAAGCCAGTTCATGTGTCCATGTATATGTGCTAACTTAATAAATATGACACTCATGAAACACTGTTCCTTAGAGAAGTTCTTTAACAGTTTCCCAAATGCCAAAGGACTAAACCTCTCAACACCTTTCTCACAGAGGTGTTAATTATTATTCATTTTCAACTGGGGGGGAAGCAATAAAGAAAAGAAGAATTTAGATTAATTGATAAATTCTATGAGAAAGAAGTGACTGGTTCATGAACCTATCTTCTTCCAAGAACATTATTTTTTTCCTTATGTTGCAATTTTATGTCTTATGCTTATGTCTTATGTTGCAGTATTATGTCTTAATTTTCCTTAGGAAACTAGGTGACAGCTGCACACTTTAGGAAGAAACAAACAAACAAAAAGATGGGAAAAATAATGTAATAGAAGTTGTTTTGTGAGCAATGGAACTAATAGAGTTTATGTCCCTAAGATTTCTGTCATATCACCACTGCAATTCTTCTAGTTTCCACCCATGCCACAATTATCTAAATTACTTTGGACTTTCAGTGGGACAGTGATAGCTTGGGCTGTAGCCAAGGTATTTGGAAGCCACCTGCCACCACACTAGAAGGATAACAGCTGAACTTTTACCACCTTTTCATCAGAGGGACTACTCTTGAGATCCCAGAGCTGCTGATTTTCATGAAGCTTATAACCATTCATTATCATTTTTGCATTTAGCTCTTTGCTGAATTTAATTGAGATGACCATGAAGTTAAAAATTTTGTAGAGAAAGATGTGAATGAATGGGTGTGTAGGAAGTATAGCTGTAAAGCCTATTGTCAATAAGAGGCCATCCTAAAAAGCAAAATATTTTTACATACATGAAGTAGATGAAATTTCCTCCGTTTTTATAACTGAGATGAATAGAACTCTAACAGTAGTTTCAACATAATCCCTCCTACCACATGCTCAGAGAATCACAATCAAAGTATTTCCAAATGGGTATGCTCTTTTTTACTATTATTATTATTTTTTGCTACAGGACTACCTGAAGACTTTCAATCACTCTTACAAAAGAGCATCAATATCTGGAAAATCACAATAAGTAGTTAAACAGAAAGTAATGGATTCAGAGTAGTGAAGATCATCTCACCTACTACTCAGATGGTGTTGGATGAAAAAGCCTCTGATTTTAGCCTTTGTTTTGCTATACATGTTCTCACTTGGCTTCCTTTCCACTACATTCCCAATTGCATATGCCAACTCTTTTTATGATGAGAGGAAATGGCCTCAAGCTGCATCGGGGAAGTTTAGGTTGGATATTAGGAAAGACTTCTTCACCAAAAGGGCTGTCAGGCATTGGAACAGGCTGCCCAGGGAGGTGGTTGAGTCTCCATCCCTGGAGGTATTTAAAAGAAGGGTAGACGTGGTGCTTGAGGATATGGTTTAGTGGGAGACTTGGCACTAGTTTGGTGGTTGGACTCAATGATCTTAAGGGTCTTTTCCAACCTTAATAATTCTATGGTTCTATGATTCTTTTCAGCCAAAAAAAAAAAAAGAATCATAACAGAAAATGATGCAGTACATCCTCCACTGCCTTCGTAATGCAGACAGTGAGAACTAACATCTTTTTGTATGTCCTCTCAGGGCAAAACTGTGAACAATCAATTTGCGAACAATTAATTTTCTGTAATTTTCAACAACGAGATACATCTGGCTCAGGAATGTGTTGCTTATTTCAGGGACAAAATAATTATTTAGCTAACCTAGTTACAGTCGGTTATATCACTTTGAACAAATGCCTCTGCAGTCTGGTATTTGAAGCATCTGTAAGGATAAATTAAATTCATTTGTTTTTCCACTGGAAGAAACTGAGGTGCAACCGAGGTGATTTCTGTTTCTGATGTATTGTTGGTGCTACAGAAAGAGGTCTAATTTTAGCTTGCTCTTTTTTCCCCCACTTTTTTTCTTCCACTCTGGACAAATAACTTCTTTTGCCTTAAATTAAAAAAAATATAACCGTAAAAAACAACACTGCACCCTCTCCAATTCTTTCCTCTTCTCCCTTTGCCACCTCTACCACAGATCTGCTACGATGTTTCATAGTAAGTGCAACTCAGTGGTAAAGCACATGCTTGAAGCTGTACACAGACAACATAAAAATAAGTCACTGCATATCTAAGAAAGTATATTTCAATCACACTTCAGTCCTATTTTTACACAAATAGTCAAGATTCAAACTTTGATGTAAAAAAATAATGTAGCCCTACTGGATTGGCTTATTGACTGAAAAGAATTTCAGACTAGTAATGCAAATTTACACTCGTGAGTTAACTACCTAAGTCCACTCATGCATGCACTGGCAAACTTATATACATTTAAGTAAGGATTTTTTCTTTGCTGGTGCAAATTTTAAGAGCAATATAGTACCTTATCTAAGAAGCTTAAATAAACCTGTCAGGGTCACAATCTCTCTGTCTAACTATAAAAATGATAATTTGAGCCCCAGGAGTTTCTAGCAGCAATGATAATGCCACAGAAGGGGGAGATGACAGCTCAGTTTCATGTAGGTCCCTTTGCTATGAGCTATTCCTCTACTGTGAATAATATACCTAGCGGCAGTGTGAGAGCTGTGTGGAGACACAAGGTTTTGCTCCTGTGGTAAGGGTTTGTTGTAGGTCAACACCAGTCAGCAGCTCAGACCCACATTCAGCCACTCATTCACTACCCTCTACCCTGTAGGATGGGGGAGAGAATTGGAAGGGTAAAATGAGCAAAACTCATGGGTTGAGATAAAGACAGTTTAATAGGTGAAGCAAAAGCCACACACACAAGAAAAGCAAAACAAGGAATTCATTCACTGCTTCCCATGGGCAGGCAGGGGTTCAGCCATCCCTAGGAAAGCAGGGCTCCATCACGAGTAACGGTTACTTGGGAAAACAAACTCCACCCTCTGAACACCCCCCATTTCTTCTTTTTCCCCCAGCTTTATGTGCTGAGCATGACATCATATGGTATGGAATATCCCTTTGTTCCGTTGGGGTCATCTGTCCCAGCTGTGTTTCCTCCCAGCTTCTTGTGGACTGCCAGCCCACTCGCTGGTGGGGTGGGGTGAGGAGCAGAAAAGGCCATGACGCTGTGTAAGTACTGCTCAATAATAACTAAAACAACTGTGTGTTATCAACATTGTTTTGGTCACAAATCCAAAACACAGCACCATATGAGCTACTATGAAGATGATTAACTCTATCCCAGCTGAAACTGGTACAGGTTTGTTGACCAAAGACAGAGCTAATGGCAGAGGTTACTAAAATAATTTGGCTGAGGTTACTGGAATAAATTAAAAACCCATTTGTGTTCTGTTCATTTTTCACTTTAGTAAATGTTTAGTTAACATTTTACCAAACACAGACTTCAAGGATGAAGTTAGGTAGCTCCTAGCAATGCATACAGTAGAAGAAATCTTCTGCTGACATAAAAGGGAGTCACCACACTGAAACAAAATAAAGCCAGACTGACCAACTGCTATCTGGTCCTGTGAAGTTAAAGAGGGCAAGCTATGCCTAAGAAGAACTATCGTGGCACTCTGTGGACTAGGAGGAAACTCACAGGATTCAGTATAGTGGGAATTGTCTTTATTACTGCCAGGTGGCACAAACAGTTTCAAGGGACAGTAGTGTAGTATTAATAGTTTTGCAGGTGCGACAGTAGATTATAAAGCAGAAGTGTTATCCCGTATTTTTTGCTTGCAAAAGTTATCGTTTAGCTGAACTAATTACAAGCTAGATGTTTTGAGAAATGCATGTGGGAAGATCTGTCAGAATCGTCTGTTCTCTGGTAGAAAACAGGAGAAAATTAATGTAATCTGTGTTACTGTACTTTTATCTTGCTCGAATGACCTTCCACCTTACTGTTTTAGCAAGGATGGCAGAAAGTACTTTATTTTTTTCTCTTCATCAAAGTGCTTCTGCATGGTTACTCTAACATGATAAACAGTGCCCATGTAAATACACACTTTTAAAAGGGTACTGTAAGTTTATTATGTACGTAATAAAAAATAAAAAGAAAATCATCTTGTAAACTTACAAAGGCAAAAGTTGTCAAAGTCTGATAATTTTAAATGCCTTTAAATTCCTTAATACAAAAACTACTTAGAAGAGAGAATGCATGGATGGTTCTCACCTTTATATAACTGTACGTTTTCACTTGAATTTTCTGGGCCACCTTGAGAAAATATGACTTTCTGAAGAGTTTAATAAATAAATATAAGATATATTGATAGATGCTTTCTGCCATCCTCAGCTCTCACAGTATATTCATATGCTTGACTCTCAACCAGACCACTCTTTCCCCTCATCAAGGACTTTTAGTAAACACTAAGCAACAACAGAGTTAAGTACTCTTCTTTAAGACTATAATAATGAACAAGTATCATCCCTAGGGTATGAATGGAATAGAAGACGAGAATGCTAGAAAAAAAAAAAATTGTTACCTATTCTTAGTAAAAAGCTGTGATATTCATGAAAATAGAGGAAGATGCAAAAGACTATATTTGGCTTTTTTTTTCTGCACAATGCAAAAGACTAATCTAATAAGCCATTAAGAATGTAATATGCACTGTTCTATCTTAAATAAATAAGATGTATTCTGAAAGCATAAAAGTCTTTATTGTAGATAAAATCAAATTAAGTTCAAGGATTGTAATTGAAGCTGTTTGTGCCTCAAGAAAAGATTAAGCTACAAAATAACCAAATTTAAAGGAAAGAAAAATGTTTGAAGGGCAGATAAGGTCACAGCAAAGAAGGGCAACCAAAGTCAGAAAAATGAAAAAATACTAACAGCATGAGCAAATAGCTAGTTTATTTGATCAAGTTTTAAAAAAACAAGGAAATAAAGTAAGGAACCAAGCACTGGAAAAAAAGAATGTGCCCAGAAAAGGTAATATACCATCAAAAATGGACCAGAATAAAGAATTTGGTGATTATTACAAAAAAAACAGCATAATTTTCAACAGAGAACTCAAACTTCCCAGATATGTGACAAAAACTAGATGCCAGGGAGACAAAAACCCAAAATGTAAGAAGATAAAATACTCAGAGGAAGATCACAATGAATTGGATATTTAAGAGTACTGGGTTTTTCTAAATATTCTTTTTATCAGAACATGAGAAATTAATTCCTATATGCTGTACAATTTCAATGTCACGTTGCAGTATGTTTGGGTACTACAAGATATCCTTTAGGCATAAACTTATGTCTACATTAAACTCATAATGTAGGGGATAAGCAAAAAACTCATGTTTTTTTTAAATAGATGATCGAAAAAGTACATTAGGACCAGATTAGGATAAAAAAATATCTAGAAGAACGTAAAAAAATGGTATTTAATCAATTTCTCTGTGTTTTCAAAGATCTTTAAAAATCTGACCCTAAACTTGTCCTGAAACCTTCATCAAAAGAAACCCTTATTTTTGTCCTGAAGCCTGTCTATAATAATGACAGGCCTTAAATTTGCCATTGGCAGTAGTTTAAATGGTTCCTTAACAGTGTTGTTGAAAGACATTTCATCATGAATCATGGTCTGAAGCAGCTACACAGACATTATTTGCAGAGTCAAAGAAGATGACAGTAAAGTGCTATATAGCATTGCTGGTCATTACTATCTTTGCATGTTGATTTAATGGTAGACAGAAGTGAAGCAATTGAATGATGTCCACTCTGTTTGTTATGTGTGCCATCTCCACATGCTGCCATGATTTGTAGCCATTGGGTATATCAGCAGTAAATGAGACAGGGCATCTGAAGGATCCCAGGCTGCCAGGACTCTTGTGAAGCTTTCTCAACAGAAAAGCGTAAACAGCTAGAGCTGTTTTTGAAAACATTTATAACAGAAAGTCTTAAAAAGCAACATGCTATTCACCAATTCAATTAAATTCTGGTAACAGGAGCAAATAAAAGTTCCTGTGTTTATCTTAGTAAAGACCCTTATAAAATACAAAGCATTAATCGTTTAACTTTGCTACTAAATTGTAGTCTTTGATCTGAGGAGAAAATTAAGCCCAAGTCTGAAACACTTAGCTATTGTGCAAAAAGAGGCTGTTGACCATAAGTGAATGTGGAGGGTCTATTTTTCCTGAATTCACTGCAGTTGTTGCGTATTAGACACAGATCCCAATACAACTCCAAGAGGAACACTCTGGATGCTTCATAAAGCAACCTGGTCTGGAGTTAGCCACTCTCCCTGAAGTCTTTTTGGTCATGACAGAAAACTAAATACCTACAAGGATCCTATGAAACACTCAGGACCAAAATTTAGATGCTGTGCAAACTTAGGCACTGTATGGGTTGAGAGGCCAGTGCAATAGGGAATTTATGGTCTGCATTTTTTGGAATGTGCATCCCTGCATCAACTGTTTAAAAGCCAAAGAAGAATCTCTGAGACTTGCCCATAATTAGGTGGCTCCTGCATTATTTAGATAATATTAGGTTTTGAACAGTGTAGCAGTTCCCTTTATTCTGCAGGGTGCTGTCTGCTGCATGAACTGTCTAGTCCATTCTGGGTGACTGTGCTTATTCACAATTAAGCATTTTTCTCTCCTGCAGTCTACTTTCTCAATTCACACCATTTGGGAGTTTTCATTCACCGATGCTGCACAATCCATAAATATCACAGAGGCAGAAAAT
This sequence comes from Phalacrocorax carbo, assembly GCF_963921805.1. Taxonomy (NCBI): domain Eukaryota; kingdom Metazoa; phylum Chordata; class Aves; order Suliformes; family Phalacrocoracidae; genus Phalacrocorax; species Phalacrocorax carbo. The sequence continues at coordinate 114,475,006 of NC_087515.1, forward strand.
TCAAAGTGAAGAAAAAAGTTCTTTCATCTCAAGTGTGTCAAATCTTACAGTCCAAAATGTTCTACTCGGCTATTACATTTTGCCAAGGCAAGCAATACTGAATCTGTTCAGAAAATATCCACCAATGACATTTTAGTGTTCAGAGATGTTTCTGCTTTATGCCTTCTCTGTGAACCGTGGTGGATATGACATTTGAATGACTCTTGTGGAACTATAGCTTCAAGATAGAGAATTGGTACTTTCTGGAATAATTACACCGTTTCAGAAACAATAATTGCTGACATTGTAATATTAACTGAGAGCTTACCAAAGCAATCTTACCTCTCTACTGCATCTCTGTATCGTACCTCCATGAACTCTTGTTCTTTCAGCAGTACCCCTAGAATACACATTAGCAAGATGGATGCTCTTAACTTGACAGGAAAATCTTCTATGGTTGTAAACTAGGAAAATTTGTTTGAAGTCAATGACCCTGTATTCACAGAGACCAGATGGGATGCAATGCTGTTATTTGAAGAAGTTTAATCATTTGAGGCAGATAATAGAAGCTATGCATGTGCAACTCAGTAGATGAACTCTAGTTGTGAATGTATTTTTTCCAAACAATTCCTACTTTTGCTTACCACATTCACCGAGGAATGGCTGGAATCCCTTGAATACGTGCAATAAACAGATAGTTTTTCACAAACAGATAAAGTTAATAAAAGCTCAGAATTTATGAAGTATGAAAGGAGACAGGTAGGTCAGGTCACAGAATCACAGAATGGTTCATGTTGGAAGGGTCTTCTGGAGATCACCTTCTCCAAATTTGCTGCTCAAGCATGGCACCTAAAGCTGGTTGCCCAGGACTATGTCCAGATGGCTTTTGAATATCTCCAAGGAGAGAGATGCCACAACACCTCTGGGCAATCTGTTCCAGTGTTCAGTCACTCTCACAGTAAAAAAGTGTTTCCTGATGTTCAGATGGAGCCTCCTGTGCTTCAGTTTTTGCCCATTGCCTCTTCTGTCACTGGCCATCACTGAACAGAACTTGGTTCTGCCTTCTTTACTCCCCCTGCAGCAGTTACTTGTACACATGGATAAGATATGCCTGACCCATCTCCTCGAGGCTGAATAGTTGCATTTTTCTCATGCTTTCCTCATGAATGGTGTTCCGATCATTTTAACATATTTGTGTTTGAACTTTCTCCAGCATGTCCTTATCTCTCTTGTACTGGGGAGCCCAAGACTGGACTCAGTACTCCAGGTGTGACCTAACCAGTGCTGAGTAGACGGGAAGGATCACCTCCCTCAACCTGCTGACAATCCTTTGCCTAATGCAATCTAGTACACTGCTAGCCCCTTTTGCCGCAAGGACATATTGCTGGCTTATGTTCACCTTGTTGTCTACTAAGTCTTCCAGGTCCCTTTCTGCCAAGCTGCTTTCCAGCAGGGAGGCCCCCAGCCTGAACTACTGCCTGGGGTTATTCCTCTCCAGGTACAAGACTTTGTGAATTTCATGAGGTTTCTGTCAGAACATTTCTCAAGCCTGTCAAGTTCCCTTTAGATGGCAGCACAACCCTCTGTCATATTAACCACTCCTCCCAGTTTGGTGTCATTTGCAGTCTTGGTGAGGGTACACTCTGCCCTATCAGCCAGCTCCTCAATAAATATGTCAAACAAGACTGTATTGACCTCTTGGGTAGACCACTGGTTGCTGGCCTCCAACTAGATTTTGTGCCACTGTTCACTACCCTCTGGGCCTATATGTTCAGCCAGTCTTCTGTCCACCTCCCTGTCTGCTCATCCAACCCATACTTCATCAACTTCTGTGTGAGGATCTTATGGGAGACAGTGTTGAAGACCTTACTGAAATCAAGGCAGACAATATCCATTGAGCAGGCAGACAATATCCTCATGCACCAGGCCAGTCATTTAACTGTAGAAGTTTATCAAGTTAGTGAAGCAAGAAGACTGGGGATACAGTAGGCCTACTGCTGAACAAGGAAGGGGCCCTTGCAACTCAGGACACAGAAAAGGTGGAGTTACTGAATGCCTTCTTTGTCTTGGTCTTTACTGCTAAGGATGGCCCTCAGGTATCTCAGCCCCCAGAGAAGAGAGGACAAATCTGGAGAAAGGAAGACTTACCATCGGTTGAGAAGGATTGGGTCAGAGATCGCCTAGGCAAACTGGTTGTTTTTGCTGAGCCACTCTCCATCATCTTTGAAAGGTCACGGAGGACAGAAAAGGTGCACGAGGACTGGAGGAAAGTAAATGTCACTCCAATCTTCAAAAAGGGCAGGAAGGAGGACCTGTGAAACTATAGACCAGTCAGCCCCACCTCCATCCCCAGAAAGGTGATGGAGCAGTTCATCCTGGAGGTCATCTCGAGGCATGTAGAGGGCAAGAAGGTTATCAGAAGCAGTCAGAATGGATTCACCAAGGGAAGATCATGCTTGACCAACCTGATAGCCTTCTATGACGGTGTGACTGGCTGGGTCGATGAAGGGAGAGCAGTGGATGTTGTCTATCTTGACTTCAGTAAGGCATTTGACACTGTCTCCCATTGCATCCTCACAGGCAAGCTAAGGAAGTGTGGGTTGAATGAGTGGACAGTGAGGTGGATTGAGAACTGGCTCAACAACAGAGCTCAGAAGGTTTTGATCAATGGGGCAGAGTCTGGATGGAGGCCTGTCACTAGTGGCATTCCCCAGGGGTCTGTGCTGGGTCCAGTCCTGTTCAACGTATTCATCAATGACCTGGATGATGGGATAGAGTGTAACCTCAGCAAGTTTGCTGATGATACCAAGCTGGGAGGAGTTGCTGATACACCAGAAGCCTGTGCTGCCACTCAGCATGGCCTGGACAGGCTGGAGAGCTGGGCCGAGGGGAACCTGATGAAATTCAACAAGAGCAAGTGCAAGGTCCTGCACCTGGGGAGGAACAACCCCATGCACCAGTACAGGCTGGGGGCTGAACTACTGGAAAGCAGCTCTGTTGAGAAGGACCTGGGAGTGCTGGTGGACTGCAAGATGACCCTGAGTGTAACCTCAGCAAGTTTGCTGATGATACCAGGCTGGGAGGAGTTGCTGATACACCAGAAGCCTGTGCTGCCACTCAGCATGGCCTGGACAGGCTGGAGAGCTGGGCCGAGGGGAACCTGATGAAATTCAACAAGAGCAAGTGCAAGGTCCTGCACCTGGGGAGGAACAACCCCATGCACCAGTACAGGCTGGGGGCTGAACTACTGGAAAGCAGCTCTGTTGAGAAGGACCTGGGAGTGCTGGTGGACTGCAAGATGACCCTGAGCCAGCAATGTGCCCTAGTGGCCAAGAAGGCCAATAGTATGCTGGGGTACATTAAAAGGAGTGTGGCCAGCAGGTCAAGAGAGGTTATCCTCCCCCTCTACTCTGCCCTAGTGAGGCCACATTTGGAGTACTGTGTCCATTTTTGGCCCCCCCAGTTTAAGAAGTGCAGGGAATTGCTTGAGGAAGTCCAGTAGAGAGCTACCAAGATGATCAGGGGACAGGAGCATTTCCCTTATGAAGAAAGGCTGAGAGACTTGGGTTTGTTCAGCCTGGAGAAGAGAAGGCTGAGGGGGGATCTCTTCAATACCTATAGATACGTAAAGGGTGGATGTCAGGATGATGGGGCTGGACTCTTTTCAGTGGTGCCCAATGACAGGACAAGGGACAATGGGCACAAGTTGGAACACAGGAAGATCCAGCTAAACATGAGAAAAAAACTTCTTTCCTGTGCGGGTGCCAGAGCAGTGGCACAGGCTGCCCAGGGAGGGTGTGGATTCTCCTTCCCTGGAGACATTCAAAACCTGGCTGGATGCATTCCTGTGCCCCCTGCTCTGGGTGTGCCTGCTCAAGCAGGGGGGGTTGGACAAGCTGATCTCCAGAGGTCCTTCCCAGCCCCTACCATTCTGTGATTCTGTGATTGTGTGACTTCTTGGTGAATCTATGCTGATTTTCTTGCTCTTTATGCACCTGGAAATGGTTTCCAGAATTAGGTGTTCCATCACCATTACGGGGACCAAGGGAGGCTGACCAGTCTGTAGTCCCCTGGGTCCTCCTTCTTGCCCTTTTTGAAGATAGGAGTGACATTTACATTCCTCCAGTCCTCAGGCACCTCTCCCAGACACCATGATCATTCAAAGATAATTTAGGGTGGCCTCAGTCAACAGTCAGCTCCCTCAGTTCTTATGGATACACCTCATCAGGACCCATGGATTTGCCTATGTCCAATTTACTTAAGTATTCCCTGACCTGATCCTCCTCTACCAAGGGTAAGTCTTCCTTGCTCCAGCCTTTCCCCCTGCTCTATGGGGCCTGGTATTCCTGAAAGCTAGTCTTGCTAGTAAAGAGTGAGGCAAACAAAGCATTCAGTACCTCAGCTCCACATCCTCTGTAACCAGGTCCCCTGATGCATTCAGCAGTGGGCTTATATTTGCCCTAGTCTTCCTTTAGTCATCTGGGTACTTGCAGAAGCCCTTCTTGTTGCCTTTGACATCTCTTGCCAGAATCAACTTCAGATGTGGGCTTTGGCTTTCTTAACCATGCATGCCTAGATGGTTCAAGGTTACCGGTTCCTGCTTCCTCCCTCTCTATGCTTCCTTTATGTGTTTGAGCCTTGTTAATCCACACAGGCCTTATGGCATTTTTGCTTGATGTTCTTCTCATTGGGATGGATGGTTCTTGATCTTGGAGGAGGAGATCCTTGGATATCAACCAGATTTCTCAGGCCCTTTTTGCCTCCAGGGCCTTATCCCATAGAAGTCTTTCAAGCAGTTGCCAGAAGAGGCCAAAGTGTGCTCTTCTGAAGTGGAGCACCACGATCTTGCTTTTTGCCCTGCTTTCTCCTCTCAGGATCCTGATGTCAATAACCAGTTAATATCTACCGTGTTGAGAAATCCAGGTAAGATTGTTCTTCATGGAAAAAATTTATGTCATAACACTAATAGTTCTGCAAACTGGGACACATCACAAGTTCTAAGATTAAATGTTGTCTTTTACAAACACAGTAAAACTCTTTTTACCAATCCCCTACAAAAAAAACCAAACCGAACCAAACTCCATGAAAATGTATCTACAGGTATAATAGGCGTATTAGGCAGCAAATGACTTACAAAGTCACCCTTCCTTTGACTCTTTTCTATATGAAGATTTGCTACTAACAGAGAGGTTCCTGGAAGGATGCTTATAACTCCATGTAAAAATCACTCTATCCTCTCTGATATGCCTTAGATTTTTTTATAATGGAATGGTCTTTACATATTTCACAAATTTCCTCAGAATTGTATTAATCATCTTGAAAAAAATAATTTAAAGCTTGTATTTTTCTTGAGGCATTTCTGAGTTGTTATTCATTTTCAAACAATTTCCAAAACTTGTTCTTTTCTAGAATCCACTTTTACTTTTGTCCCATGATCTCATGATTACATCAATGACTGTTTATGGCCAGTTTCCCCTCTAAAAGAGATGCTACCCAGTCTTCCAATTTAAATTGATTTTATCCTGCTTACCCCTCAATACATTTGTATCCACATTCATATGCTCTTCCATGCCAATACAGAGATAAATATAAACTCATATCTATTTGTCTATATGGATATCGGTACATTTGCAGAGTGAAGAATAATGAAGTCAGATCTACCAGTCAGATATTTTCATGTTCTGTGAAAAGTCAAGCTCAAACACTGATGAAAAGGAAACAAAATATTCACCTAATTTGTTCCAATTACCTAAATGCCAAAGGTCTACAATAAGATTTTCAGTCCTGCATAACTGAATTACAAAGTACTTTGTTTCCCTTAATCTCAGTCCAAGAGGTCAATCAAAACTTCATTCCAATTACATGGAGTTTGTGGATATTGACAGCTTCCAAGCATTTTTGTTTGAATAATTCATAGAGCAAGATATATCTGAATTTGTTTTCATATTGTTAGTATATCTTCATGCAAGGGATTCCTATGTAGACATTGGAACGAGAGGAAGATGATTAGATGATTTTTAGAATGATGCAGAGGGATGTGCCAGTGATAAACAAGTGTATTTTGGTAAATCAAAGAATCGCATATTTCCTAAAGCTACTACATAATTATCGACATATTTTCACTTAACAAAAAAATCTTATTTTGAAATCAGGTAGAGAAAGTGGCTATATACCTATAATAAAAAGTGCAAGTCACCATGAATATACTACATTTACATTAACACAAGGTAGAAAAATAAAACAATAATGAAACACGGATTTCAGAAAGTCAAACATCATGCTTCTGTTTTATGAGATTTTTCATTTACCCTTTCCATGACTAATAAATGTGGGGGTTTTTGGTCGTGTTTTTCAACATTGCTATCCATCAGTGGCATTATATTAGTTCTATTTGATATTTACTACTTTGTAAAAGGAGAGAAACAACAACTATCAGATGCTTCCAGCAGTGTGAGATACAGTACCACCAAAGTGTAAGTAGACTAGGTGATCTAAGTAAAATAAAGAGAAAGCGAAGATTATTCTTGTATTGGGTATTTTGTCAGAGTTTGGGTTAGGAGGTTGGATGGAGATCAGAACTGTGATGTCCCAAATCAGGGAAGTTGAAATAACCATATTGACTGTGGCTATGTCAATAAATATTAGGATATAGTACAAATAATCTATATATTTATGCTTATTGGTGTTACAAAATGCAATTAGTAATATTACAGTGCAATAAAATGATTATATACTATTGTTATAATGCATATGACAATGATATATAAATATATAATACATATAATAAATATATAACTAATTATATAACAGATTATACATCAGTGTTACAAAATGCAATTAATATTACAGTGTGATACAATGATTGTACACTATTGCTGGTTATGCTGGTTTAGTGTGGTTATATTTGTATTTAAGGCAAGCAAATATTGATTATAACTTGCTTAATTTGCTTCTACTTTATGGGTGTAACGGGCCTCTATTTTGGCTACACAAAATTAAACCACTGAAAAAGGATGCAGGAGAGGAAAAAATGTGTGTGCCTTGAGTGTGTGTACAGGATATAACTGTGACGTTCTATCATGGACTGTGCTGGGAATTGAAGTGGTTTTCTGTTCAGGGCCTCTGTATGGTTATGAAGAAGGGGCATTACCACCATGCAGGGAACTAACTTCTCTGTTTTGTGTGACCTCCAATGGCAGTCTAATTTCTTCATATCTTTAGCTTCTAAAGAATGATTCATAGCATAACTTACCATTTGCATTAAATTACATTTTAATCTTTTATTTATTATACTCAATAACTAGGAGACAAAAGGTATTTATCTATTTCACCTTTGATTTCCTGCTTTTCTATAGGGTCAGCAGTAGCCGAGCACTTAATATTTGCACTGAGTAACTGTATCAAATAATAGATGTGTCACCGCTTACTTTCTAATTCCAGTGAGTGTGCTCCTATTAATATTACTTTTCACTTTTATGCTGACAACAGCATTAAATACACAGGTTCTACAAAAACAGAATAATATTATTATGATAATTCCAAGGTCCTTTTAAACAGTTGTATCTCTGTAATTGTTCATTATTAGGATAATAAAGGCATTGGCCACAAAGAAGAGAATTCCTACTCAATCTAAGGATTGGGCTTGGACTGTAAATGGATGCAAGAATAGCAAAGACAGTAGGAATCTCATTAAGAGTATTTTACTTGGACTTCAGCTATCCATCCAGCTATGCAGGTGGAAACACTAACTGCGACTTTCTTTTTGAATGTAACAGAGATGGATCAGAATGGCCTTGATGGTGATGGAGCTAACTTATTGCTGATTAAGATCAATAGAAGATAACCCTCTGTATCTTTCTCTAAGGCAAAAGAAATGGAAAACTAATTGTGGCTTAAAGCCTCTAGGGTTACTCTGAGGCTTGTGCAATTTAGTAATGTGCAAAAGGTTTCAGAATCTCTGTGGTTCATATGTACAACTTGGACAACATTTTGAGGGCTTTTTTTACATATAAAAATTTCACATTTTTGTTGTAACAATTTGTTCTTTTAAAATGTAATTCACAACCAAAGTTCTGCTTTCATTTCCCTTATGTTTAGTAATACCATGAAAAGAGACCAAAGAAGATATTAAAGGTTTTGTACATAAGGCAGTAGTGAAGACATAAGAAATCATTAGAGCTTTAAAAGTGCAGGATGGTTTTTGAAATAGTATGGCAGAAGAGCACCTTTTCTGTTACATGTTTGTATTTCTCTACTAATTTCTTGAAAAGGTGATTTATCTTTTGGTGAATATTACCCAAGATCATGTTGTTTTAAGGTCCTTTCTCTTGTTCCCGTCATTTCCATATTCCTTTGGCCCAAAGGCCAAAGAAAACTTTTCTTCCATCTTATTGGGCAAAATATTTGCCGATTCACTGTTGTTTTACTTTTGTGATGATTTTGAGATTTGGATCTAACATGAATAAATTAGCAGGTGAAAAAGACAGATTCAAGACTATGTTAGTTTTTCTGGATATCATTGCTTTGTTATTGGACTCGGTCTCAATAATTTATTTTATAATTTACTTTAAATATTGCATAGGAGATTTTTCTAACCATAATTAAACATTTGCTCATATTTTAAAATATAACAGGTGGAATATATCCACCCACATTTCAATAACTTATTTTTTTTAATGGCTGTAAAATGTTCTGCTTTTAGAATAGGTACAATTAATCTCTATATTTATGCCAATATATTTTTCTCTCTCAAATTGTGAGATAAAAATCAGAATATAGCTTATAAAAGCCTTCTTTCTATCTAACATTTCACTTATATCTTATATTAGTTTTGAGCTAGAAGAAATCTGTATGTGAGCAAAGCTGATGAGCCTCAAGTAAAATGCATAATCTCTACCTACCTGATGGACAAAGATACATAAAATGAAAACAAACACCAGATATAGCATTGTTTCCCACCAAACCTTAATAACACTTGTCACTTTTAAGTATCTTTTGGAAGATCTAGGGTTTCTATTGAACACTTCATCTAAGATCAAATTAAAATCTCAGTTAATTATGATACACTCATTTACTCTGAAACAAACACTGTCTGTTTTCTTCAGCAGAGTGGCCTGAAAGCACACAGAATGGGAAGCATCTCTCACGTTTACTACCTTGTAATATCAGATTCTCAACCTTCCTTTTTTTTTTTTTTTTTAATAGTTGCATTTTTCTATAATAAAGACAATGGTGAAAAAAGACAGGTTTTGTTTGATACTGCTCCCCCCCTGCCCCCTGGCCACTCTTTATTTATGGCTAATAACTATTTGTACATTTTTTGAGCAACTGTTCAAGTTTATTAGCCATCAGCATAGTCTTTATAACTACATTTATAGCACAAGAGTAAATCTAGGTTTAAGCAAACAGTTACCACAGTTTCTAGACATCCAAAGTTATTTACATTCCACACAATTAGTATGTAAAAGACTAATACATACACCCTCTGTACATCTCATAGAGATGCTAAGATTACTCAATGTAAAGAAAAAAAACCAAACAATATAAGCCTCTGGCTAAATTTCCTCCTTGAACTTCACTGTACTTGGACATTCCTTCAGAGGTACATTTCTCTTAGTCAGTCAGAAGACTGGGCTGATTTTCCCATATGTTCTGAGTACAGTTTAAACTTTTGCCTGCGAGAGTGATTCAGCACTACATTGCACATTTTTTTTCAGGCTTCACAGAGGGCTGTGGTACCATTTAACATACCATATTACTAATGCCTGGCCCCAAACAAATTTTACAAAAGTAGTGGGTGAATAGGAGTGTGTGAATTAGCTTATTTTACCCTTACAAGAAATAAGAGAAGTTTCAAAGCTGGACTGACTTTGTTTTGAAAAATAGTTGGGTCTACCAAAGAGAGATATACTTGCCATTTTTCTTAGGTGCCCCAAATTTGATCTTCCTTGTACTTAGCAGATGTGAGATATGGCAATGCACTCTTGGCCATGTGAGATGTTTGGGAAGAAGATAGGTATTGTGTTGCTGTGTGTGGTGGGTTGACCTTGACTAACTACTATGTGCGCACAAAGCTGCTCTATCACACCCCCTCCATTGACAAGAAGGGCAGAAAATACTTGAACTCTCTATAACTACCTGAAAGGAGGTTGTAGCAAGGTGAGTGTTGGTCTCTTCTCCCAGGCCACTAGCAATAGAACGAGAAGAAACGTCCTCAAGCTGCATCAGGGGAGGTTTAGACTGGATATTAGGAAAAATTTCTTTACTGCAAGAGTGGTCAGGCATTGGTAGAGGCTGCCCAGAGAGGTGGTGGAGTCACCATCCCTGGAGGTATTTAAAAGGTCTGAAGACATGGCACTTCAGGGCATGGTTTAGGAGACACGGTGGTGTTGGGTTTATGGTTGGGCTTGATGACCCTAGTGGTCTTTTCCAACCTTAATGATTCCATGATTCTATGATCTCTTAGTTCTAAACACCTCTAAGTTGTATATAGATAATTTCCTTTGGTTTTATGATTCAGAAAAAGTACTCATCTAAAAGAGTGTACAATTTTCACTTTCAAAAGTCTTTATACTTGTAACGTTTCTTGAAATAACCCTTTACAACCATTAAGTTCAGCTGTATGCTTCAGATATGTTGACCTCTTTGTCCAAAAAAAGGTTCTTAGGACTTTTTCATTACCAACAGTTCAATCTGTCTGAGAATCATCGACTCCTTGTTTTTCTTGTATCAATCATGACAAAAGAATTCTACAAAGGAACAACTTCACCCTTACGGTAATATAGAAAAAATATCAATAGATGAGGTCAGCAACCTAGAGTACTACAACAGTGTTAAAGCTACTTACTACAGCTCACACAGGCAATAATCGCTCAGATGAGAGCAAGAGAATTACATTGATGAACAAATAAAATCTGATAGGTGGGAGAGAAGCCAGTCAGAAGACATCAAATGCAGTAGAATTTGAAGAGTTCTCCATAACACTTCTTAGTGTTATTACGGAAGAAGTATATTACAAGAGTAAAAGCCCTTGTACAAACATAAACAGGTTCAGACAAAATAGGAAATACTGATGAGAGGACAAGGGGGAATGGACACAAATTGATCTTGGGGAGATTCCGACTGGACATGAGAGGGAAATTTTTCACACTGAGAACAGTCAACCATTGGAATAATCTCCCCAGGGAAGTGGTTGACTCAGCCACTTTGGACACTTTTAATATTCGGCTGGACAGGGTGCTGGGCCATCTTGTCTAGACTGTGCTCTTCCTAGAAAAGTTGGGCTAGATGATCCCTGACGTCCCTTCCAAACTGGGATCCTGTGATTCTGTGATTACAAAAGAACTTATTGATAAGGGATAACAATCAAACCTCCTATACTTCAGAGACTGGAGTAGGGAAGAAGGAAAACAACTCAAAAGATCCTCAAAGGCACAGTGGAGACTCTATAAAATGTTAAAGATATAGCCACATTTTGTAAGTGCGGTTGTACAGTAACAAAGGAGTAAATAAAGAGGCTGTAGAAGTGGGAAGTTCAGTATTAGCATGAAAAATAAACCCATTGTCATGCACAGGTGTCAGTCTTAAAATTTAGGGGAAATTGTGTCCAAATCCACATCCAAAATGCATCACGTAGGCTCATGTCTCATAGAAATTAATATAGATTAAAAGTTTGGGAGGAAAATCTATTTAAATTTACAGCATAGAGGTACTGAGTGCTATCTGATTTATATGTGCCCAAATTGTGCCATTCTTCACGTTCTTCATATTTGGCTGAATGGCGTGTTTTAAATCATGACTGAAGCAAAAATAAATCACAGTCTTATGAGAGTTTCAATTTTTTGAAAATGTATTTTGCCACACTCACGCCACATTCATTCTCTTCCTTCAAGTTTATAACACTAAACAATCTAAAAACAGTTTTATTTTATTGCAATTATGAGTTGGGATAGAACTGCATAGTTGTTTTCTTGCCTGTTTGTCATCCTTGAACTAAATATAATGAGTAGAAATACCAAAATGAGCCTGTGGCTATGCCATTGACTACTTACGCATCCTACCTATCGTAATACATATGTCAGTGCGGTACAGTGGTTAAAGTCATGTCAGTATTGGAAACTAATAGAAAAATACTCTTTCCTTCCACTAAGACTGAAATGTTGCTAACTACGTGCAATTTAAATTCAAAACTTTAATTCAAATATTTGCACTGTAGGCGTATTCATTAATATAACTACTTGATTATCAGAAGAGTTTGAATTCTGGTTAACATATTGTTCTATTTACTAATCTGTAAAGAGCACTGCAATAACATGGAAAGATATTTGATGTTGAAGAAGCATCAAAATAAATGGATTCATGGAGAAAAAGTCACAATATTTGGACTGCTGAATAGAATTAAATAGTTTTCCCTATTTGGGTTCTATAATATTCTCCATAGATTCTTATATCATTTTATTAATTTTCACATCGATATGTGAGCTCATAATTCAAAAAAGATCTTTCATGTTCTTTGTTATTTCATCCTGTCATCAGAGGGAGAAAACACACAGTAAAACATTGGTATATGTACAGTTTAAAATAAACAACTCCCTCCCCCCCAACCCTGTAGATCTTGCTACCTATTTATATCAGAGGATAAAAGATTTTAAAATTTTCCTGGTATTTGCACTAGGAGATAGTAATGGTCTTCCAATTCTGGAAGAGACAATTTGTATTCCACCTTGCTCTAATGAAAAAGTCTTCCTGGCAAGAAAAGCTGTTGCCTCTTTGTATTCAAGAGGGAATAATTTGGTTTCTGCAAAATGGTTAATACATCCACAAGATGTAATAGTCGGGAAAGAGATGCACTGTTCACTGGGATAGCAAAGTGCAATAGCTGTGCAACCTGTCAGTCCACATAACCAACATGAAAAGATGAGTAAAAGTAAAGCAATCAATGCAGTGCATATACATCTTATACTACATACATAAATACCATCGCTGGTATACCTGTGGTCTATTTTATCACTGAAAGCTCCGTTTTTCTACCTCAACTCTACAGTGGAGTAGACAGTCCTCTCCAGCACCTCACTGTATATCATAGAATTATAGAATCATGGAATCATTAAGGTTGGAAAAGACCACTAGGGTCATCAAGCCCAACCATAAACCCAACACCACCGTGTCTCCTAAACCATGCCCTGAAGTGCCATGTCTTCAGACCTTTTAAATACCTCCAGGGATGGTGACTCCACCACCTCTCTGGGCAGCCTCTTCCAATGCCTGACCACTCTTGCAGTAAAGAAATTTTTCCTAATATCCAATCTAAACCTCCCCTGATGCAGCTTGAGGACGTTTCTTCTCGTTCTATTGCTAGTGGCCTGGGAGAAGAGACCAACACTCACCTTGCTACAACCTTCTTTCAGGTAGTGGTAGAAGGCGATAAGGTCTCCCCTCAGCCTCCTCTTCTCCAGGCTAAACAACCCCAGTTCCCTCAACCTCTCCTCATAAGACTTGCTCTCCAGACCCTTCACCAGCTTCATCGCCCTTCTCCGGACACACTCCAGCACCCCAGTGTCCTTCTTGTAGTGAGGGGCCCAAAACTGAACACAGTATTCAAGGTGTGGCCTCACCAGTGCCTAGTACAGGGGCACTATCACTTCCCTACTCCTGCTGGCTACACTATTTCTGATACAAGCCAGGATGCCGTTGGCCTTCTTGGCCACCTGAGCACACTGCTGGCTCATGTTCAGCTGGCTGTCAGCCAGCACCCCCAGGTCATTTTCCACCAGGCAGCTCTCCAGCCACTCTTCCCCAAGCCTGTAGCGCTGCATGGGGCTGTTGTGACCCAAATACAGGACCCAGCATTTGGCCTCATTAAACCTCATACTATTGGCCTTGGCCCATCAATCCAGCCTGTCCAGGTCCCTCTGCAGAGCCTTCCTACCATTGAGCAGATCAATGCTCCTGCCCAACTTGGTGTCATCTGCAAATTTACTGAGGGTGCACTCAATCCCCTCATCCAGGTCACTGATAAAGATATTAAGCAAGACTGGCCCCAATGCTGAGCACCAGGAGAACACCGCTTGTGACCGGCCGACAACTGGATTTAGCTCCATTCACAACAACTCTCTGGGCTTGGCCATCCAGCCATTTTTTACTCAGCTGAGACTACACCTGTCCAAGCCATGAGACTCCATCTTCTCTAGGAGGATGCTGTGGGAGACAGTATCAAAGGCTTTACTAAAGTCCAGGTAGACAACATCCACAGCCTTTCCCTCATCCACTAAGCAGGTTACCTTTTCATAGAAGGAGATCAGGTTAAGGAGGACCTGCTTTTCCTAGAAAGGTTGGACAAGATTATCCCTGAGGTCCCTTCCAACCTGTGATTCTGTGATTCTGTGATTCTGTGATTCTGTGATTCTGTGATTCATGAACCCATGCTGACTGGGCCTGAGCACCTGGTTGTCCTGTACATGCTGTGTGATGGCACTAAAGATGAACTGCTCCATAAGCTTTGCTGGCATAGAGGTCAGACTCGAAGTTCCCTGGATCCTCTTTCCAGCCCTTATTGTAGATGTGTGTCACATTTGCTAACGTCCCACCCCCTATCACATAAGTCGCTGAATTCAGACAGTCAGAGAACAGATAGAGAGTTCTTTGTATCGTGAATCCTGTCTGCCTGTTTGGCCTGTCCCAGGGAAGGTAGTAATCACAGACTAAGTCACACAGACTAGTGAGTTGTTGTATATCTGACAAAAGTAATCATAGCTTGAAACAAAGCTACAACACAGTAACTATCAGATATCTGTGAAGATAACGTGACAAAATTATTTCATTCGGTTTTCTTTGACATCTTGCTTTGGCTTAATTTCTTTCCCTCCTAATGGCAGTTTTGAGTACTATCACACAGTCATTTATTTTGGGACATGGTCTGGCAGGAAAAGTTAAAGAAAACTCCTTTCCAGAAACACCTGAATGGTCAGGAAATATTTATCATAACTTCTTTATCCTTCTTTATGTCTGGAAAATGGAGCAGCTGGAGATGTGAAGGAGTCCTCACTTTTCACTTGCTTGGGTCAAGCAATACATCTTGCCCCTTTTCTCTTCTGTCAAGAGTGCAACAAAACCTGGCTCAATTTAGAGAGATCCAATATTATTCAACATGTTTGCATGAGGTCAGTGTAGCCAAAGACTGCTATATTGTGAAGTAATGGATTAGTTATTCCCTTTCTTCTGTCCCTCATTTCACTAAAATAGACTGAATGACACTGTAAGCAAGAAAGGCAGCATTGCCCTTGCCTGTCTGATGAAACCAGGAAAAATCAAGTGAAGTCCCAAGAGTTGTGGGGTCATTCCCCATGCAGGAATGAAGTGACTATCAGGTCTGCCTGCCTTCTGACCCACAAAAACATGGGGTGCAGTATTCAGAAGTGATCTGAAATCGTGGAGGAGCTGCTAAGACCTAGACCCTATGCCCTTTCCCCAAGAAGTCTGTCTGTGGTGACATGGCAGACAATGAGTGCCTCTCCGTCTGCAGCAGCCAAGCTACTCCTGCCCAGGAACCACTGTGTTTCTACATCGAGAGCACATACCTTGTCTCAGCAAGACTCAGGTGCAACCTTTGGCTAACAAATGTAGCAGCCAGATCTTCAATGCGCCCTGTCAGCATGCAGAATGGGCACAGCTATCCTGTGCCTGACTCTATGGATATCTACAGCCCCTTTGGCAAATTATTATCCTCCTCTCTGGCCACATTTGCCAGGGAAAAGATTTGATTTGCGATTATAATTTTACCTGATTTCTGGCTCATCAGCTTTCCTGAACGCAGCAGGAAGGCTACAGTGCTTCGAAATGGAACTGCTCTCTTGTGGCAAGCTAGGAACTGTTTGCAGTTTGCAAATACTAGTACTTCTGTGGGGAAACATACAGTGTTTATGTAAATGCTGACCTGCCTCTCCACATCCTAGCCAGATATGTTGATTATTCCACAGTTCACAAAATGCTTGGTGTGGTTTCTGGTGTACCTTTATGTTTATGCCTTTATGAGTGATACCTATACAGTGCAAAGCTGGACATCAAATTTTATTATAAAAAACCCAAAAATATTATTTGAAGATCCTGCTGTCACAAACACTTGCACACATAATTGAGCACTTTTTGTTGTATATTGCTTTATGCTTTACCATGATTGCACATGGGTTTAAAGTTATGCAGGTGGATAATTAGTGGAATCATGTTCTTCCATGAACAGTTTGAGAAGATAATGGAATTGGAGTGTCACAATATTGGAGTGCCACAATGTGTAAGTCTTAGAAAAGTAAGAACAGCTTGTGGAAATACAAGTTTTCACTACTGAAAAATAGGTTGATGTGATTTTGTTTTGCTTTTTAGATAAAAATAACCTGGGATGTCACTGATTTCTTATTGCTGAAGTAATTTAATAAAGTCAGCTTGTACTGGTGCTCTAAATGTAAAATCTACTGCCTTCTTCATTCATAACAAATCTTATTTAACACATGCTGAAGCATAATGCACACACTTATCTTAATGCTCAATGGCTCATCTTAATGGTTCAATATGTAGACTTAAAAAGATAGCTACTGAATTATTTAAGTAAAAGACTTAAAAAAAGATGAAGTACGAATATGTAGCATATATTTTTGTACATTTGATGCTAAAATGTTTTTAAAAACTTGGAGGTTTTTGCGCCTTCAGTTCTGAACTTCTCTATAGTCTTCAAAGGATGAATACATTTGACCACAAATATCAAGAGAGCAAAAGTATGATACAGCAGAAGAGGACTAATAACCACAGTATAAGCTATAAATGTTCTGACATTGAAGCTGAAGTGGACTACTTGAGATTTTAGACTAACATGAAGTATGCACAAATGATAGTATCTCTGTGACTGTGTAATGCATTTGCAGGTGAAGCAATGAAAGGTCTATGCTGGAGTCCTTCTGAGCAGATTGTATTTGAAAATCCACAAGCAGCACATTTAGGCATCCACAGAAGAATAAGCAGATGACAGACATTAGATGATCTATTTGTTTCTTTCACATCCAGATGTAGAAAATCAAAGTAAGCAGTCCTTAGCACCTGTTCGATGCCTGAAACTGATACATGTCATATGTCA
Organism: Phalacrocorax carbo; assembly: GCF_963921805.1. Taxonomy (NCBI): domain Eukaryota; kingdom Metazoa; phylum Chordata; class Aves; order Suliformes; family Phalacrocoracidae; genus Phalacrocorax; species Phalacrocorax carbo. The sequence goes on from NC_087515.1 coordinate 114,492,104, forward strand.
ATGTAATAAGCAAATATAATTCAAAAGATAGATAAAAAAAAAAGAATCTTACTCTGTTTTCCAAAATACTATTTCAGAGGGAAAATTATAGACTGAACTGTAACTTACCATGATATACACCTTTCAAATAAATACAATTTTAAAATTCTTTGAGCAATGGACATATAAATTATTGCATAAATTACTATAGAGACATGGCTGAGTTTTTCCTTGGAACAGAAAAAGTATAAATATTGCTGAAAATAATTAATAATTATTCTGGATTTATTCACAGTTAAGTCACTCATGTAGTTTACCAATCCTCTTCTAATTCAGAATTCAGTGTACTCAGTAAAGGGACATTAACTTTTAGAGAAAAAGTGAGATTCAAACTAGAGACTTCAACATTCACATGAGGTTTTAAGTTTTTATTGTAGTTCCTGATGAAAATTGGTATCACTTTAAATCTGTTTATCTGTCTTACTTCACCCTCATGCTTTTTTGATTTATTAGGTTCATCAACCATTAAGCAATCATTTGGGGAGCTGGCTTTAAGTGACGCTAAGGGAGAGAAACAAAAGCTGAAATTAAAACTGAACTGGACAAAATATGGCAATTCTTCATGGAAAAAAATCAGCGCTTTATTTTGGTATTTTCTAGAATGTTTTTTTTTCCTCTTTTTTCTCTCCAAGTTGTTTATATCTTTTTCTTCCTCGTTAACCTCCCTAAAAAAGAAAAATGCCAGAAAAATAGAGTAGGAAAATATGCAAGAGAATACAAATTTGCTGTTTATTTTTCTTGAAAGGTACAGATTAGTACATTCGCTGATTTTTAGAGTAGCAGCCCACTTGTTTATTATGTACTAAGAAAAATGAAAGCACCCCCAATTAGCTTGTCTGTTAGTCGAATGGCTAGAAGAGTTTAGCGTAATAAAGACACCAGGTGGTTGTGTGGGGCTGAGTTGCTGGCCGGGGTTAACCCACACCACCAGGACTAATATGCTTTTGAATTCTGTGTGACACTGAGAGACAGGGAAAACATTTATTTCCTCTCAAGAGACTTTGTGTGTGAGGTCCACTTCAGCAAATACACTGATCTACAGAGTAGCTGTCTGCCTTTGAGCTAGTCACACTAAATTCTCGTTACAGTCAATGGATAGAAATAGGCATTTTGAGAATAATCATGTACTAACCATACCTATTCTTTTTTCTTAACCAGAAAAAGAACTTGAAGTGATTAGTTAAAATGTAGATGTCTACATTTAATCAGATGAATTGCACTCTTACCATGTCCAGTGGTAAATCGAAGCACCAAATGGGTGTACATTCTTCACTGTGTAACTGGAAAAAAGAATAAGGAATGTGGGAAAGAAGAAAGGAAGTGACAGAGAGAAGTAAACATGCTTGACTTAATATAGGCCTCTAAAAGAGATAGTATGCTGTTTATATGATAAGTTATATTCTGTGCTGGAAATGAGTGTACATATTCTGTCAAGGAGCTTTTGTGAGGAACACAGTCCTGGATGATATAGTTTTAATAATATATTTTTAAAGTTGTTAAATCAGATAGTCAATTCCCTAATACAATAGAACTCATTCCCTGAGTAATAAATGGAGAGAGGTAGGTGACTCCCAAAAGAATTCCTATCTGACCAAGTTTTGCCACCTAGTATGTAACCCATATCAAGCATTTACAGCCATTTAAGGTTAAGGGTCTAGTTTAAATTAATAATCTGGGCTGTATTATAGACATTGAAGAGAAACAGTCTCTTTCAGGGAACAATTTCTCTTAAACAGAGATAGATTATATTTAATCTATGGGGGGCAAGCTTCCCATTTCTCTCCATTGACTGCATATGAACCCTAGTTCATTGGCATAGGTAAGTCTCCTCACTATGGAATAGCTAAAGGTTGGTGAGACGTCCCAGCCCTGATGTTGACAGACATACTCTTCTAATGAGCTTCAAAGTTACCTCTCTTCACGGAATGTTTCTGAGTTAAAGTACTTATTTTAAAGAAATCTCTCATGAAGTGCCTAAGATTTAGTCACAAGCAGGATAGATTCCCCTCACCTTTTATTTTTAATTCAGCTGTTTTAATTAGGTTTTTTTTAATGAGCCAACACCAATAATATTTATACACAAAAAGAAGTCCAGGTGAGTTCTCAAAACAAGGTCTGTCTCCCTAAAAGAAGATGTATTCATGGCAAAAGTCAGATATAATGACTGATACCAGCTGGCTTTTCATTCTGTCATACCTTTTGATGTTGGATTTTTTTAGGCTTCAGGCTTGAAGGCCTTTATTGTAAAAAATCAATTCAATAGTGTATGGTTTGCATTGCACGTGTAATAGTGCATATTTTTGTGGCAGCTGAGTGACGCGTTTTAAGAGTGAAAGTTCATGATGAAGATATGAGGTTCGATTGAAATATTTGCACTTATGTAACAGATTGTAAAATATAGCAGAGGTTGAATAAACTGAACAATTTTAATAAATTAAAATTAATTAAAATTAAGATAATTTATTTCACATTTTTATAGCTTCTTCTCCAGAAATTGGCAGGTGTTAATAAAGCATATACTATTATCCTTCCTCCTAATAAATAGCTAGGTAGAGTCATGTCTCAGTTTCAGGCATCTGCTTTACATCTAAACCTCGATAACTGAGAAATGCTGGTAAAAATCATAAAGTATTGCTTATAATGTTAGAATTAAGCACAAAATTCAGATAAGCTCTTCAGTATCAAAATGAGAATCCCTGATTCTTAGTTCTTCCTCAGCAGTGGAACATAGACAATATGGTGAGGGAGAGATTAGAGGCAATGGCACTTAAAAGAAAAGAAGCAATTTTGTATCATTACTGCCTAGAACTGATTGGACAAGAAGGGCTGAAACCATCTTAGAGCATTTTTGAAAATGATTGTTAGATCACTGGCACCTTTCATGATAAAAATAGATGCATGATGGAAACTCTGGAAAGACTTAATTCATACATTCATACGTAGTATTTGTCCCTTGCCTGAGTTTGGCCTTGATATTTAGCCCTGTCTATATTTTCTCTAACACTCTCTATAACATTTTTGTACATTCCTCCTCCACTCAGATTTTGTTACAGAAGCCAGACTTCTGGGCTGGTAGAAATACAGAATAATAAAATGGCAAAACCACCCAATTTCATTGAATTTTAATCTTGCAGGTATTAAAGTAAACTCACAGTGACAGAACCCACCTTCTTGAATCAAAAATCAGAAGCAGATGTCTGTAAATATCATTCAATGCATAATATAATAAATGTTGTATACTTTACATATTCACATTCAAAATTGCTCATAAACATTGCAGTTAGCAACTGATGAGTAATGAGTAGAATCAACTCCAGTTTCACCGCAAGAAGCAATGGAATTTATGTTTATGGGATATTATTTGCATGCATTATTTAAAGAGGTTTTCAAATGCTACTAGTTGTCTTATCACTTTTAGAGGTTATTTTTCTACTTATGAAGATGATTATTAGAGCAGAGCTGTTCACAGCTGGCTTGGTTGCCTTTGCAAACAGTCAATGTTTTCTTTCACTCCTGGCCAAATCAGCTAGTAGGTGAAACTCATGACTGGGGAGTTAAAGCAGCCTCCATCAGGGCTGGCATGCTGCTTTTAGTGGCCTGGCCAAGTAGAGAGTGCCTCTCTTTGCTGAAGTTAAATGCATGCTGATTGACCACCTGATGGCCTGGGGAGGTGTGAGCTCTACTTGGCTGCACCTGAAGTTAATTTAAATTGCCTTTGTAGACGGAGTGGTTGTGTGACATTAATGTATTTCCTGAGCAATCTTTGGGATGGTAACTAGTCCAGGGAGGGAGATCACATATGAAGGTACTAAAAGGAGATGTTGCATGTGTGGCCATAGTGAATTGCAAAAGACATGGTAGAAGTTATACCCCAATTTTTCTGTGTTGGAGTATTTATTGGCCCACACACTCTTCTGAACTGGGTAGTCCATTCTGCCTATTCTTCCCTGTATCTTGTGTTTTCTTCTTTTATTTTTTAACTCTCTTGCTTTTTGTATAGGGAAAATTTTGGCTATGGGAGAAGGAGAACTAAGATCAGATTATCTAGATCCACCTCTCTGCACAATAGGTGCAAAAGTCATCTGGATCTGCTCTGCTTATCAATCCCCCCAGAAGAGGTGTAAAAATGGTTGCTACATCTCAGTGGCTGCAGCACTGTCATCTTTAGAAGGACAGTAAGGTTATTCCAGCTATTCCCTACATATATTCTTACATCCTCCCCTATTTTGCTTTCTTCTCCTTTCAAAAAGAATATTTCAGCCTGAGCTTCCCTGTAGACTTTCATCTTTCAGAGAAAGACTCTATAGTGGTACAGTGTTTATATATAGGTGAAAGCAATACAGGTATAGCTTTCTCATAATGCAACCTCCTTTTCTCCCAAACTCTATGCATAAATTTTAGTTAAATGAACTCGAACTTCAAAAGATTATGACTATTGAAAAGTATGCAATGAGAATTTCTAGAAGCTGAACTTCTGTTAGCATTTCAAGTGCACTAAAAACTGGCTGCACTGTATCTGTTAGAATTTATTAATAAACAATAAGATGTTAAGAAAGTGAAGGGTTAACACGGAAACTGAAATAGGAGCTCCACAGATGGATAATGTTGCTAAGTCAAAACTGTGAAACAAAGTGCGACTTTGGAACTTCATGGCATTGATGATTTTGCTTTCTGTCATTGGTGTTACTGGTCAACAGTGGTTCATTAACTGTTGGTGTTTTGCATACTATTTCCCTAGATTTTGTGTTTGCAAAAGAAGAGCAATAATCTAGAAAAATATGGCTTTCCCAGGTTCTGTAAATTATTTCCTTTAAAGATAATCAACTTGCAAGTTCCTTTGTTTACAGTTATGCTAGCCTACAAAACACACCAAACCTCAGCCTGATGGTGGTATACAGTCTAAACTTGTAATCCAGCTGATGAAGTGACATCTGAGTGTAACTCGTCTAATAAAACAGCTGTGCTTTTCATTACCTATGCCTCCACATGCACCTTTAGGATCACAACACATAACATTATTAAATTGTTCCTTTTTTATTTGCTCAGGCCATAACTTCTTCATATTTAAAAGAAATGCTACTCATGAGTCATCTTTGGTTTCAGAACTCAGTCTTATTCAATAACTTCCTACAGATATTACAAAAAGAGAGGTAAATTTCATGCAATGACAAAATTAGTTTGGTGTTTTGCTAAGTAGTGAGGATTGGAGCGGCATGTTCTGCATGCACCTAGGCTTCTATGAGTGCTACAATGACATTTAAATCAGAATTTGACTGAAACCTTCTGACAAACTTCTGTCCATTTTGTGCTCTAATGGAAGTGCTTATGCCTTTTTAGGTTAGTCTTTTTTTTGGTCTGCTACAGATGAAGTTGGTCCTCTTATCAGTGCTGAATGACTGCTTTCTTCAACATACCTAAAATATATAGTTCTGTACTTTCCTTTCCTATATAACTCCCTTTTCCGTGTGTGACACAGTTGTAGGCTCAGCATTTATCTGGCCAGAGTGTTCTTCCACTGCTGCTTCCTGCTTTCTTCTTCTGCAAATTTACAACATGCTTGCTTATGTGTGTTAACATTTTATGTTTGCATGGTTTTGATACCTTCTGTGCCATGTTTCCTTCAATGTAGATTTTAACGGAACTCATACCACCTCTCAGTCAATAACAAGTTCTGCCGCTAAATCAAGGTTAGCTCAAAAGTTTATTCATTCTTCCTTGGCTTGGGGGAGAATGCATCCTAGATAAAATCATATTCTCAATCATTTTTTTTCTGGGAAGAAAGTTATGGCCAATAAAAAAGCATTAGCAGACACGTGTAAATAACTCCAACATCTAGTACTGTGTTGGCTGGTAATAGCATGGTTAAAACCCCTAAGCAATACAGCTTCACAAGTGAGTTACAAATCCACGCATCATTAGTTTCTTATTAATCTTATGATTTAGGAATGCCTTTTGAGAATGGTGTTAGGTCACAAGTAAATTTTAAAATCTGTTACTTAATAACACAAACAATTTGCCTAAATGGCAGAGTTAAGTTTAAGTTAGTGTACAGTCTACCTTTGGTGGCCTTTTGGGTTTGACTCTGTAATCATGTTTTAAATATTGTTGTTCTGTGTGAGACATGGCTATAGTAAATTAGATATTTTTTGTAAAAATCTGTTTTTATGTACCTTACTCTTTACTTATCACCTTTGTTTTTAGTCTATTCATAGTCAAAAAACCATAAATACAAGTTCAGTTTAATCATGAAGGTACTTTGAGCAGTTCCCCAGGAAAGTTAAAACAGATCTATTGTCTCCTAAAAATCTGCATATAATTTTTCATGCAGGATCTTAAAGTCAGCAATTACTTTGGGAGCAATTCCGAAACTGAGTGAAGATGTCATTTTCCTAGAATGATTTTAGGTTGATATGTAGTCTGCTTCAAATTTACAGTCTGTGACCTTGGAAGTTGAACTAGAATTTGCAAACTATATGTTTCTACATAATAGAAGAACTTCTCACAGAGTTGGGTGAGAATCTTTGAATGTTCATTGGGTTTTGTTTAAGTTTTTTCCCCAGTTAAATAAATGAATAATCTGTAGCTGGCATGCCTGGTTAGAAGACAACCAATCTCATGATCAAGGGTCAATAAGAGCAAAGACTTCCTTGCTTACATCTCCTAAGACAATGTAAGAAGCCTTACTTAACGACTCCATTGACATTTACTGTTCACAATTCATGCATTTCTAATAAACTCCGTAAAATGTCAACATGTTCTCTAATGGGCACTTCTGGAAAACCACTTCAGCCTGCACTGTCTATGGGCCCTGAGCCATTTCTCATTACTAGGCCATTGGGTTTGATAAAAAGGCTAACCTCATTCCTCTGCATAAAAACAGGTAAGATGACTTGGCAGAGTGGACTGCATGTGCTGTTAGAGCAGTTGTGTTGCGGTCTCTTGCCTTTACCTACTTCTCCCAACCCCTTCTCTAGGCACATGTCTATGAAAAGACGAAAGTAACATTTCTTCAGAACTGCAAATTACAAGGGGAAAACCCACAGTGTTTGCGAGGACAGTGTAGATAGATCACCTGGAGTTTTGTAATTTTGACTGCGGTTAAAGCAAATGTTTGCAGAAGTGGTCAAGCTTTATTTCTTTGCTCCTAGGTGGTATTTGCTAATGCCTAAGTGTGAAAATAAAATAGTGAGGGAAAGTGGATTTCTAACTAACTGGGAAAAGAAGCTTTGTACCCTTTTACTGCTGGATGCCAGATACACGGCTTGCAAAGCAAGTTGTTATTGATTTTATGAGTAATGTTTGGCATTGTGCTGTTATTGCATTTACATCACATTGCGTAAATCGTTGGCAGTTTTTTTGACTGAAAATTGTGTGTTTAGTGCAAGCAACACAGTGTTCTTCCAACAGTATGGACAGGCATGAGCATGTGCACACTATTTCACATCTATTTCAGAACTGTTACCCTCCCTTGAGTCATTGGTAATATTAATATTCTCTTATTAACATTCCCTGCCTGTTGCCTGCATTAGAGTACACAGCAAAGGTGTGTTCAGATAAGATGGATCTGTTTATGTGATATTGATATTCATGTCTTGTAAAGGTTCTTACTATTTGCAAAAGAGGCAGGTATTACATATTTCTCTCACATTTCAGGGGAGCTAAGGCCAAAATTCTCACCACCCACCTCCAAACATATAAAATTCTATGACTTTCTTTGCTACAGTTTCTGTAGCTGCTCTAGGTAGTGAACCTGCTCTCTGAAAAAGCCACTAAAGATCAATAGTGCACACCTATAAATACACATAGACAATACTGCAACTAATAGAGGTTGTTCAACTAATGACATTTGCCATCACTCCTCATTGTGACTTTGTTCTATACTTATTGCATTCTCATAGGTACTCTGATCCTGCTGGAAACATAATATTATTGACATGCCCATAGACAACACATACAGCTATATTAACAACGTTCCTGTATTAAGAATCTAATGTATTGGCTGTACGTTATAGCAAGTACCTTGAGAAAAACTGTTTTTTAATTTAGCAACCTCTAATCATACTAAAGGCTGGTAGGATTAGAAATCATGGCACTATATAGGGTAAGCAGCTGACTCCCTTTCCTCACAATAGGTGGATAGCTGTGTTGCAAAGATATTGTGCTGTGTGACCTCACCTTGATTTGAGCAGCAGACGAACATGCTGCTTTGAACCCTCTTGGACTACCCCGGGTAACATAAACTGAGCCTTAAATATGTGACCTGGGTCACTAAACTTCAGTGACCAATTCTTCTCCCATGACTCAAAATTATACATAAATCTAACAGTCAAAACTTTCCATACCTTCATACTTGGAAGTTATGTTTTTAGTCTGTAGAAGTCCCAGCTTACAAAGGTACTCTGGGCTGAAGGTGACTTTGCTGGGGACAGGCATTTAAAGAGACATTAGGTGTTTCATTCCTTTTGTAGATTTGGATTTTTATGGATGATTTGTATTAGCAGTTTGTGATCATAACTCAGATTCAGTCAAGCTATTGAAATACCTCCGTTTTAACTTAATCTGGAAGTGTCCTGTGCTAGTGAAGGGTAGTGAGAATCACTTCCCTTACTTTGGGCATCAAAAAACCCAAGTGTGGCCTAGGACCTTCAGAGGGTGAAACACTTCCTTCTAAAATAATTAAGATTCCTCAGCTTCATTCATTCGTATCAGATATCAAATCATCAATTCATATCAAAAGAATTGTAATGTGGATATCACTTTTACCCTCTGTTGACTACAAAAGCAATTTATGACCAAGGTACAAATTCAGTGAAATGAATCCCACGGTGAGCCTCTGATGCTGATCTGGAGAAAAGGGGAAAGAAGGGAAAGATAAGTTCCGGGACTACCCTAAGTAACATACAAAATAAGGCTTACCAATAACATGTTAAATACTGTTAATGATAAGGAAAATAAAATATGGGCATCCATAACAATATGTTACTTCACAGCCTGGCTTGGTTAAACACATGCCTTTAAAACTGTATTGCAGTGATCTGCATAGTGCTTGAATGGGAGCCTGTGGATATGCTGTCTTAATATGTAAAAACCTTTTGCAGTATTCCACAGCATCGTTAAGGGACTCCATCTTCTTCCATTAGGATATTTAATTTAATGCAAACTAAATATTTTACGGTATGTAGGTGAATGTACATCTCTGGCTGAAGTCTCGCAGGAAATCTTTTGGGTGTGGCATAGGGTCTGAACTCCTAGGCTAAATAGTGATTTAAATTAACAGCAGTAAAACGCAACTTTGGAAATTAAGTTACAGAAAACACCAACTGGATCATCTGAAATTGCTATTTTAAGTTAGTACAATATGAAACAGAATATCGTGTAAACAATTATACAATGTAAGCATTAAAAAAAACACGCCTCTTCCCTTCCGTCCCCTCAGTCCACATTAAGCTGACTTTAAATGCAAACCACCATGGTTTCTCTTCACTCACACAAATTTTCAGCTGTGTAAAAAATAAGTAGTATTTCTTGATAGATATTCCTCAGGGAACTTTGAGCTGCAATTACTGTACAAAATGAGTAGAACTACGTTAACAATAGAATACATATAAAGAGAAACGGGATGTCTTGTAAACCAATAAATAGAAAAAACAACTAGTGTATCTATTTTTGACGTACCTGTCCAATAAATATTTTGTTCAGGATATAATCTTGATTCAGAGTTCTTAGTTCAAATTTTTAATGAACTATCTAGTATATTAGATTTAATTTTGAACTCAAACCACCAAAGTGGTATGCTGGAACTTCTTGATTTAGATATATAACATCTTAAAAAGTGTCTGCAAATTTCTTTTTGCTTTCTGACACCTTTCAGTGTCCCAACAGACTTGTGTGTATTGAGAGTGAAACCATCACTTCTTCAGTTTCTAAGTTTTAAATACCTTTTGAATCATGATCTCTAGTTTTAGAACCTCAGAAATAGTATTTCACTGGATTTTCAGAGAAAAGTTTGGTTTAATCTGACCATGCTATTGAGAATGTCTCTTGTCTTGTCTTTTCCACCATCAGGCCACAATTTCCTGGGTGGTTACCTGAAGAGATGAGAGCATGCAGCTGCAGATGGAAAAGACACACAACTCACTGAACAGGTATAGTCCGCTGTTAGAGAGAAGTTAATCTTATGGTACCAGTAGAAAACAATTCTGTCTCTTTGTAGCATTACTTTTGGCTGGGTGTGGCTTTTTGAACTGGGTTGACTTGAGGGCAGATGAATAACCTAGCACAGGGAAAGATGCACTGCAGTTGCTCATTTGGCAATGGACAGATCAGATCTGATTAAATGCAGCATTAAACTTCACACTAATTCTCTGACACTGTGATGGTCTAAGGAAACAAATCTTTATCCACCTTCATCCATTTTGGAACCTTTATTAATGTGGAACAATTAGAGCTACAAGAGAAGATTAATTTATAAGACAAAAAAGAACATTATGGTCTAAGAAGTCTCAGGAAGATATAGAATCAAAGAATCATAGAATCATTACAGTTGGAAAAGACCTCTAGGGTCATCAAGCCCAACCATAAACCCAACACCACCGTGTCTCCTAAACCATGCCCTGAAGTGCCATGTCTTCAGACCTTTTAAATACCTCCAGGGATGGTGACTCCACCACCTCTCTGGGCAGCCTCTTCCAATGCCTGACCACTCTTGCAGTAAAGAAATTTTTCCTAATATCCAATCTAAACCTCCCCTGATGCAGCTTGAGGACGTTTCTTCTCGTTCTATTGCTAGTGGCCTGGGAGAAGAGACCAACACTCACCTTGCTACAACCTTCTTTCAGGTAGTGGTAGAAGGCGATAAGGTCTCCCCTCAGCCTCCTCTTCTCCAGGCTAAACAACCCCAGTTCCCTCAACCTCTCCTCATAAGACTTGCTCTCCAGACCCTTCACCAGCTTCATCGCCCTTCTCCGGACACACTCCAGCACCCCAGTGTCCTTCTTGTAGTGAGGGACCCAAAACTGAACACAGTATTCAAGGTGTGGCCTCACCAGTGCCAAGTACAGGGGCACTATCACTTCCCTACTCCTGCTGGCCACACTATTTCTGATACAAGCCAGGATGCCATTGGCCTTCTTGGCCACCTGGGCACACTGCTGGCTCATGTTCAGCCGGCTGTCAGCCAGCACCCCCAGGTCATTTTCCACCAGGCAGCTCTCCAGCCACTCTTCCCCAAGCCTGTAGCGCTGCATGGGGCTGTTGTGACCCAAATACAGGACCCAGCATTTGGCCTCATTAAACCTCATACTATTGGCCTTGGCCCATCAATCCAGCCTGTCCAGGTCCCTCTGCAGAGCCTTCCTACCATTGAGCAGATCAATGCTCCTGCCCAACTTGGTGTCATCTGCAAATTTACTGAGGGTGCACTCAATCCCCTCATCCAGGTCACTGATAAAGATATTAAACAAGACTGGCCCCAATGCTGAGCACCAGGAGAACACCGCTTGTGACCGGCCGACAACTGGATTTAGCTCCATTCACAACAACTCTCTGGGCTTGGCCATCCAGCCATTTTTTACCCAGCTGAGACTACACCTTTGGACAGGTGTATGTCCATGAGACTCCATCTTCTCTAGGAGGATGCTGTGGGAGACAGTATCAAAGGCTTTACTAAAGTCCAGGTAGACAACATCCACAGCCTTTCCCTCATCCACTAAGCAGGTTACCTATTCATAGAAGAAGGTCAGATTGGTCAGGCAGGACCTGCCTTTCATGAAGCCATGCTGGCTGGGACTGATCCCCTTGTTTTCCTGCAAATGCCTGCTGAGCTCACTCAAGATGAAGTGCTCTATAATCTTCCCCAGTACCGAGGTCAGGCCAACAGGCCTGTAGTTCCCTGGATCCTCTTTGCAGCTCTTCTTGTAAATGGGTGTCACATAGGCAAGCTTCCAGTCATCTGGGACCTCCTCTGTTAACCAAGACTGCTGGTAAATGATGGAGAGTGGCTTGGCAAGCTCCTTTTCCAGCTCCTTCAGTACTCTCAGGTGGATCCCATCCGGCCCCATAGATGACTGAGTGTCCAGGTGGAACAGCAGGCAGTAAACTGCTTCCTCCTGGATTATGGGAGTTTTATTCTGCAATCTGTCCCAGCCTCCCAGCTCCAGGGCCTGAATACCCTGGGGATAACTGGTCTGAGTGTTAAACACTGAGGCAAAGAAAGCATTTAGTACCTCAACCTTTTCCTTATCCTCAGTAGCAATGTTCCCCTCCATGTCCAATAGAGGATGGAGATTCTCTTTGGTTCCCATTTTGTTGTTAATATATTTGTAAAAACATTTTTTGTTACCCCTTAGACTAGTGACAAGGTTGAGTTCTAGGTGGGTTTTGTTTGCCTAATTTTCATCCTGCAAGACCTAACAAGGTCTCTGTACTCTTCTTGTGTTACCTGCCCCTTCTTCCAAAAGCTGTAGACTCTCATTTTTGTCCTGAGTGTCAGCAGAAGCTCCCTGTTCAGCCAGGCCAGTTGTCTTCCCTGCCAGTTCATCTTGTGGCACCTGGGGACAGCCTGTTTCTGTACCTGCAAGACTTTCTTCCTGAAGAAAGCCCAGTCTTCCTGGACTCCTTTGCCCTTCAGAACTTCTCCCCAGGGGACTCTCCCAACTAGTGCCCTGAAAAGGCCAATGTCTGCCCTCCAGAAGTCCATGGTAGTGGCCCTGCTGACCCCTCTTCTTACATCGCCAAGAATCGAGAACTCAATCATATCATGGTCACTAAGCCCAAGACAGCCTCCAACCACCATATCTGCCACCTGTTCTCTGTTTGTGAACAGCAGGTCAAGCGAGACACCTCCCCTGGTAGGCTCACTTACCAGCTGTGTCAGGAAGTTCTTTTCCACACACTCCAGGAACCTTCTAGACTGTTTCCTCTCTGCTGTGATGTATTTCCAGCAGACATCTGGTAAATTGAAGTCCACCACTAGAATAAAGGCAATTGACTGTTAGACTTCCTCCAGATGCTTGTAGAACACTTCATCCACCTCTTCATCCTGCTTGGGTGGTCTATAATAGACTCCTAGCAGGATATCCGCCTTCCCCCTCATGCTTACCCATAAGCACTTGACCTCATCATTCAAATCACTAAGCTTTATGCAGTTGAAGCACTCCATAACATACAGAGCCACCCCACCACCTCTCCTTCCTTGCCTATCCCTTCTGAAGAGGCTGTAGCCATCCATTGCAGCACTCCAGTTGTAAGAGTCCCACCATGTCTCTGTGATTCACAGAATCACAGAATCACAGAATCACAGGTTGGAAGGGACCTCAGGGATCATCTAGTCCAACCATTCTAGGAAGTGCAGAGTCTAAACAAGATGGCCCAGCATCCTGTCCAGACGACTCTTAAAGATGTCCAATGTGGCCAAGTCAACCACTTCCCTGGGGACATTATTCCAATGGTGACTGTCCTCACTGTGAAAAATTTCCCTCTCATGTCCAGTCGGAATCTCCTCAAGATCAACTTGTGTCCATTCCCCCTTGTCCTCTCTATGTGACTCTGTGTAAAAAGGGAGTCTCCATCTTCTTTCATTGTAGCTACCACTTAAGTACTGGTACATGGTGAGGAGATCCCCTCTGAGCATCCTTTTCTCAGGCCTGAACAAACCCAGGTCTCTCAGCCTATCCTCGTATGGCAGCTTCCCAGTCCTCTGATTATCTTGGTGGCCCTTCTCTGGACCCCTTCCAGCCTGTCCACATCCTTTCTGTGTAGAGGGGACCAGAACTGTACACAGTACTCCAGGTGTGGCCTGACAAGCACTGAGTAGAGCTGGATAATGACTTCTTTATCTCTGCTGGTGATGCCCTTTTTGATGCAACCCAGCATCCTGTTGGCCTTCTTGGCCGCAGCAGCATGCTGTTCGCCCAGGTTGAGCTTTCTGTCCACCAGCACCCCCACGTCCCTATCCATAGAGCTGCTCTCCAGCCAGGTGGATCCCAGTCTGTGCTGCACTCCCGGATTGTGTTTTCCCAGGTGCATGACCTTACACTTGTCCTTGCTGAACTTCATAAGGTTCTTGTTAGCCCACTCTTCCAGCCTATCCAGATCTTTCTGCAAGCAGCTCTCCCTTCTGGAGTGTCTACTTCCCCACTTGACTTGGTGTCATCAGCAAACTTCATCAGGCTACACTTAATGCCGGTATCCAGATCACTTATAAAGATGTTGGATAACATTGGGCCCAATATCAATCCCTGGAGGACTCCACTAGTGACCGGTTGCCACTTGGGAAAGGAGCTATTTACCACCACCCTTTGGGTGCGTCCTGTCAGCCAGTTCCCCACCCACTGCAGAGACCACTTGTCTAGGCCATAACACATCAATTTATCCAGGAGGAGACTGTGGGGGACCATATCAAAGGCCTTGGAGAAGTCCAGGTAAACAATGGCCACTGCCCGCCCCATGTCAACCAGGCAAGTCACATTGTCATAGAAGTCCACCAGGTTTGTCAAGCAATGTTTGTCTGCAATTAATTTGGCTTGAAGTGCATTTATTTTCGTTCAGCACAGTGTAGTTTTTGTTTGTTTTCTTAGTTTGTTTTGTTTGGTTTTAATTTCCTCTTTAGCCATTGCAGATTTTCTTTTTAAATGAACTCTACTCTGCATAAGGATATCTGCTTGTTCTGTTTGTCAGAGTGTCCCAATAATGATGATTTTACTCAGTTTAGAGTTCTGGAGTGGAATATTAATATTAGCAAACTACAGTGTGCATACAAGGTGTAATAATAAAGAGGGATGGTGTGAGGAAGATCAGCACATTGTAATGAGCCCTAAGCATAAAAATATATAGTATTGCCGTAATAAGAGACGGTATATATAGCTGTTTCAAGAAGATACGACCAATTAGTAAGTATTTGTAATAACTGTTCATAGAAATGGGAAATCTAGCAAGGCTCTTGGGCCTACTTTCAGAAAGAAAGTAATTCTGCAGAGAATAAAATACCATATTGTACTTTCCTTTCTTATATAGCTCAGAAAACGTCATTAATCTCCAGCTGATGAGGAGCATGTATATGTGTTTATATATATGCATATATAAAAATGCTATGCACACTGTAGTGATGATAATAAAGTTATTAGTATTAATTTTAACTATCTACTTAGTATGCCAATAACCAAATAACATTTTGACACCTTCAGCTCCTGAAATAGATTAGTGCAGAAATATATAATTTCACTTAAATAAGGTGATAATGAAGTTTCTTGTCGTGCATAAGAAATGATCAGTGAGCTACTTCATACAGCAGCCATGCCTGTGCCTTCCATGGGGAATGGGCTATGTGAGTTTTATGTGACACAACGGTAGAACACTTCAGAGGGGGTGTAAAGGGCAGTGTTAATGAGTAGATGATTTCAAATTATTAGCTCTCTAAATCAGACACGAAAAGTGCTGTAAAGAAACCCTTAGAAAAATTACAAGGAAAACTTAACTTACCATGCTATCTCTACTATTTACCAGAAAACACCATGTTTTGCAGGAGCAAAATTAAAACTATGAGTTTCATGACCTTAACTTGTTTGTTTTGTTCATTTGTTTAAACAAAACAAAGAATCATCTCATGCCATTTCTGGGGTTTTTGTTATTATTATTTTTAGTTTGCCACCTGCGTTTGCACTGGAAGATATGAGGAAGCTTTAGAGAGTTGGAAAGTTATAAGCAAACCTGGTTGCATGCAGTGTATCTAGTTGGTGCAGAAAATTTTTTCTATTTGGGTATTTGGAATAAATAGTATGTTTATTAACTAGTATAACATTTAGAGTTATGGATGAATTCTTGCCTGCTTATGCTGAAAGCATCAGTATCCAAAAAAGGCTTTAGTCCACTTCAGATATGACATGAATTTGTAGTTCTGTTTTGGAATCCAATCCTAGATTACCAGTATCATGAAGAGATAAGATATTATAATTATTATTCTACCTGTAGATATGTCTCAATTCTCTTTAGAAACTTCAGCAGCATCCTTCTGATTTTAAGTTAGAATCTGCTTTTGGCCGCAAAGCTGGTTGATGTAGAACTTTCTATTCTATCACTAGCAAGGAATGACTGCCCACTGACTCTCACTGAATTCAGCTGGAGTTTGGCATCTGTGTATACTGCCTGATGAATCAGGGGGCTGAAGCAGACCATTTTTTGTGGCTTTTACAGCTCATTAAACTGACATTTCTTCTTCTGTACTTCCTTCTACTTTGTTTCAGGAAACACTTCAAATAGTAAGTTACAATTTTAAATTCTCGATGTGGTTTGAGCTGCATAATACGAAATAGGAGAAATCAGCCTAAAAGTATTGTGTAAATTTGAAAGTCTGCAGGAATAAGGTTCTCAGGATGAACTATTAGATCCTGGCATTTCCTTCTGCCTTGTAGGCTTTCTGCCTTGTTTGTATGCCCGGTGAAGGCCAAACAGAGCCTTCGTATAAGGGCAGGACTGCATGAATATGGCAAGATAAAAAGAAGACAAAAAACTGTCTTGAAATCTGGTATGCAGATTGCATAGGTAATATTGTACTTGATTCCTGGTCTGTTTTCATTTTTTTTCTGCTTCTCTAATTTGGAATGAAGATCAATTTATAATGTTTTCTATCCCTAGTGAATTTTATAGAAAATACTTTTTATTGAAGAAAAACATGTCTGTACATGCTGAAATTAAATAACAAACAATACATTTTCTGATCAGTTTTTTCTATGTGTGTAATTTAGGTAATCTTTAATGTTATATATGGACCTATTTACAGTATGTCTTGCACTCATTAAAAAAAAAAAGAGAAAGCAAGACATAAAACCTAGATGTATCAATGATAAAATGTGATTTCAAAGTGCCCAAGCTACTCTCAGTGGATACAAGACTATGAATATCAGATGTTATCAGTAAAATACCCAAATATAAAATAATCTTATACCTCAAATCAGTTTAGCAAGCTGTCACTATTTCTTTAAAATAATAACTGGTACCTTGTAGGGTATAATGGTGTTGGTAATATTTGAATCAATTTGAGCTGTAGTTCCAGTCCACACTTCTCACACAACACAATCAGAAATGGCTTTTTTTTTTTTCCTAATTATTTTATATTTGTTATTTTCTTCTTCAGGGGCATTATTTGATTTACTTAGTTCCCTTATCATGGGGTTTGTTGTTTGCTTGTTTGTTTGGTTTTTTTAATTGTTCAAATATTATGCTCTCCTTAATATTTTTTTGAGAAAAGAGACCTAGATGCCAAGCAGAGGTTGCTGCTTTCACTTAGCACAGTACTGGACATCAGAATCTGCAGGACAGACAGTCACAGATTATGAGGCTTCTCAGTTGTGTATTAATCCTTGGCTTTTAATCACATCAGATTAATATACTGCCTGTACTACAAATTCCTCTTCTTGAACAACAGAATATGTGAGTTTTAAGGAAGTTTTCTGTTTTCTGATTTGAAAATTTAACAAAAAATAACATGTTGCTGAAATCGCTATCTTAATGATAGTAGAATTTGAGGTTAAATGAGGTTTCTGAAATACTATGTTCTTAAGTGTTTGCAGAATCTGAAAGCAGCAACACACTTTCTCCTTTGATAGACATATTAAGGAATTAAGTAACGTGAGAGGAGTGAATTCGTGCTAGAACTGTAGAGTCAGGTCTACGCTAGATGGCACTTGAGGCTTCATTTATTCAGAATATGCTGAATTGCAGTAGCTGGAGTTTTGATTCTTGACATTTTTTGTGTCTGTTTGACATGAGTCATTAGTAACTCTAAAATGAGCTTTAATAATTCTCACACAAGTAGTAACATAGCAGGGAATAAATATTTCATGTTGTAACACATATTAAAACATTTTTTTCATCCTGCAGGTGCCTCTGAAACAGCTCTGTGATATCCTCATGAAAGTACTTCGGTGTATTCTAGAAAAAGTGTTGCTTAAATAGCATTCATAATTACCCTCAGGTAATATTCACATACGTCCTAGTTTACTCTCATACCACCTCTTGTTAGCTGGAGGTGACTTAAACAAACGGCCTTGGAGTGTGTGCATACAGCTCAGCTGGGGCAGTGATAACATCTAACAGAATGAAAGCTTGGCTTGCACTAATGTCATCTTGGAAGTACACCTTTAAACAAGAAAGGTTGTTTTGGTGGCATCTAAAAGTATCTGAATTTAAAATCCTCTCCTTTTTTGTGGTTTTTGTTTGTTTGTTTGTTTGTTTGTTTGTTTGTTGTCATTGGAAGGCACAGAAGCTTTATTTCCAGTACTTGCCCAAAGCGTGGCAACTGCTTATGCTGGAGTGAAATGACAAGGTATTTTCTCCAGATTTCTTCTTTGGTATTGATCAGCTTGTCCTTTGGAAATACACACAGACAAACACACAGAGAGCTCTTTAAAATTCTGATGTATTTACCACAATATATAGTAAAAGATAATTCTTTACGTTCAATTGCTGAGTCCGCAGATGCAAAATGTGATGAAGGGTGAATCAGAAAACAGTGGGCTTTGCCCAGTAAAGGTGAAGGTGCTGTGGATAACTGGCAGGATGGTCAGGTTTGGTGTCCTGCATTGGGTGGTTGGGGAGGGCGGTGTTGGAGCAAACTGACTTCTTCTGGAGGCTTTTTTGACAGGTGCTTGTTCTCTATTCCATGTTTTCATGAAATGTGTGATTTTTTATATATGTGGGATATGTATTCTTTGTAACATCCTATAAAAAGACAGGGTAGAGTTTATGAATCTCTCTGGGTTGTACTCTTTTAGTGACCAGTAATTGACAATTAGTGATCTGTGTCTGTACTATTGGGTGGCCAGTGTTATCCTGTGCCCGTCCTCTGGAGGCGTCTGCTGTGTTCCCTGCTTGTGCTTCAGGATACCTGCCACAAGGGCTTACTGCATGCACATTCAAATTAAGACAGACCTGCCCCCTGCTTTTCTTCATCATAAGCCTGCTGTGGGTCTTCTTGTGCTTTAATCATCCACATGTTTAATGGCAGAATAGATTCATTTTCCACAGAACTGGCTCTTAGAAGTGCTGAGCACAATCCCACAGGAAGTTAATGACAGTGTTAAGCACTTAGCGATTCCAAAATATCACATCCCACATATGATGAGCAGTTGTGCAAAGGCAGTTATGCTTAGTAAGAGGAATAAGCACCCTTCAAGGTGAAGAACTGCACTCTGTAGATGACTCTTAAAGCAAAACCGCTAATGGTGAGTTAGATCAAGCTTTCCATGGAGCATTAAATCTCCTTTATTAATAAAGAAATCAATTATCACACTCCAGCAATTTACCATTAACATTTGTTCTGCATCACTTAAAAGGCTGAACAGCCATAATCGTAAGCAAAGAATAGAAACAAAGAAAAGCTGTCCCCTAATTCCCCAAATAGTGTTTTAATTAAAATTTCCACAAAAAGGGGAGCATTGACATTACAAAAAAAAAGTGATATAAATCTGAGGATCCTTAGCTGTTGCCTTAGCTATTAGCATTTTTACTGGTTATTGTTGATATAGCTTCAATTTGTCAGGCTGATGTTTTTAAAATGCACCTCTTATCCTAGTCTAGGCAAGCATTTAGTCAGTATAATAGTCCCCCAAGATGTGCCACATAGCCTCTGACAGGGTAGAAGTAATCTGCATGCTGTGCTTTTATCTATAGAGCACACTTCAGCTAGTTAGTATTCCTGAAGATGAGCATGTTAATATAGCATTCTTCAGAAACAATACACATCTCACTGAGACACCACAGCATGCTTTCAAATTGGGAAAGGGGCAGGGTTCTTATGAGGCAATGAGGAAACAGAGCAAAGTGTGCATGTGTGCCAGTGCACTTTTTACGCCAAAGAGTCACAGGCATGAAAGAATGGTTGGAAAAAAATACATGAGAGATTTTAGCTAATAAATCTTTAAATAGTGCTTTATCCATCAGTGTTGGAAGGGAAAGTGGTGTTTTAATGTCCGTTAATTAATAGCAGAGAACTGCAAGATCCCTTCAGATATTTAGGCTGGACTAAATAAGCTCAAGGATTTCCCAGTAAGAAAACTTCGCTAATATTCAGGCTAAGTCTGCACTGATGGTTTCACAACATTAGTTTTCAAATACTGCCTTGTACTTGCATAACAGTTATTCATCCTTCTTGGTATTCACATCTTTTTGTTAAACACTTATGATAGCTTATGCAACGCTGAATTTTCTATGCATGGTTTGATAAGACCAAGGTCATACAAAGCTGTCACTTCAGTATTTTACTGAAACAAAGTTTTGATCAATGACATTTTCTTATTCTGTTTTAAATAAATAATGACAGGTGTCTATAGCTGGCCTCCTGCTCAGGGTTAGCAGATGCCCTTTGCTATACAGCTTGGTTTCCTAGCAGAATCAATGGCATGGGGTTTGGGTGTAGCGTGGGTGCCGTTTGCTTTCTTTAGGTGCGCTCATGTGGATGAGTTCTGGAACAAAGTCACAAACATGTTTCAGGACTCTTACCTTCTCTTCCATGACACATTCCCAGAAAGTAAAGTGACCTCAAGTTGTGGGTAGATAAATTAAAGCAGAGAGTAAATCTTCCTTCAACGTGTGACAGCTTCTCACTTTCACTATGACAACCAAAGCAAATAACAACTTCCAGTATGTCTTGCCAACAGAGAACTTTTGTTTGGGATGCAGGGGGAGAAGCGTTGGAAGGTTTTATACAACAGCACCAGTAGGAGACACTTGCTGTTAATTGGTATGTTTGGAAAAACAAATTTTGAATGGTTTCAGTGGGAAATTATGCAAAACACATAGGAACATTTGGTCTTGCTGTTAACAGGAACATTTCTGTAGAAAACAATGAATAACACCAGCACAAGGTTTGACTCAGTGTTTTGGACTTTGAGCTTCAACTTCAGTGTTGTGTTCCACTCAGTAATGTACAAGACCTTAATTACTGCATAAGTCTCTGGCCCCAAAAGGGATTTGAAATTATTTATGCCAGTGCAAACAATCTAAGAAACAAACAAATAAAATTGTTACAGAACCTGAATTAACACAAACGTGCTCTAAGGAGTCTTGCTGGCTTTTGACAGAAGTGACATATTGCTGAATTGCATAATAACATAGGAGTTCGAAATAGCTTTACTCTTCCTGTGCCAGACAATTACTGCAATAAAGCTGTGTACTCAGAGTAATATGATAATTAAAGTGTTGTGGATTGTAGTGCTGGACAGTTATTGTTTTGTGCTACATTTCTGTGTTTTAGTTCTCCCAAATTAAATGTATGATTCATGTAGATATATTAAAGAAGAGTGGAAAGAGGTTGAGTAAAAGCACTCAAGCTTCTTTGTCTTGCGATGGCAGCATGACATGCCTAAGGTGGGAGCATAGCCCTTGTAATTTTCTCACACAGTAGGTACAGAGAGACAGAGAAAGGCTTCTGCCAAGGGTGATTCAGAGGTTAAGTGAGCACAACTGCAGTTTGGATGTGACTCTCTCTGTTCCATAGCGGAGGAACCCAGCGCAGTCTGCTCCTGATTTAAAAGTAATGGCATGATGACTACTTTGAAGTGGAGTGGGTCTGGGACTTATAAGTGGTGGGCTTTTTTGTTTGGTTTGTTTGGGGTTTTTTTGATAAGTTTCCTAAGGCCAGCTTTCCTTTGTTAACTAAATTAAGAGAAGTATCTCTCAGATTGACAACACGAAAAATTGTTCACCTATTATACAGAGTGGGCAACAAAAACTTTTGGCACTAGAAAAAGTCTCTGGGACTGCATCTAGTTTCTACCTCAATCCTATTAATATTTAGCTTGTCAGCCATTGTGACTCCTGTTGTGATCCCCTGCTCTCATAAAATACATATAATGTCAAATGCACTATGGCACAAGGAAAGATAAAAGTGACTATCACCAAAATTTTTTTGGTCAGTCAGTCAGTTTGTGGCAGCTACCCTCATCCCTCACACTGTCAAATGGACCTTCTGATGTTTGCATACGTGTAAGAGTTGGATGAGGGTTTAAATATTTGTATTTTTTCTTACACTTGTTTTGTCATCTTATTATTGCTTCTAGTTTATTCTCAGACTACAAAATAATTTATTTTTTTAGCAAAGTGAAAATCAAAACCAGTAATTGTAAAATGTTATTTTTAAAAATGTATGGATGTTGGAAATTAATGCCACTTTTCATCTTGGATTGTACTGTGAAAAGGACTAAACTTGCTTTTGAATTGATGCCCATACACTAATTTCTATTAACATAAAATATTGTTGAATATATGAATGGTAGGTGTTACAAAACCAAATACAACCCTGAATTCTTTCATGTTATTCTCTCAGAAAGGAGACTTTTGATATCTATGTAATACTAAGTTGTCTTCTGCCATCAGACTTCTAAATATTTGCGGAAAAAACATATGAGATGTGATACAATTGTAAGTAAAACAGTTCTTTATTTTGTGAAATATTTCACATAAACAAGATATAAACAAGCATCCCAGAGCTCTAAACCAGACTGTCACAATCAATTTATCACAATGGAGTTAGTCTCAGGTGCAATGGAAAAGCACTGCCTGATTTTGACGGTTGAAGTCTATATTTACCTTGGCCTACAGTTGAATTTAGTCTCTTTTCATGCCAGAGGAAGGCCATAACTTGATTATGCATTTTCCTCCTGAAATGAAGCATAAAAAGATAAAGCCAAATATGGTATTGGCACTAGACTGACATACTCTAGGGTACTAGACATGTATAGGTAGACAAAAACCAAGGATTTAAAAGATTCTGTTTTGATAAGATTAGATCAAGATCAAGCATATAAGTTTGAGGAAGATGCCACTGAACAGACCTCAGAAATCCCTGAAACTCCAGACTGGAGAAACGCTCCAGATCCAGGTTGATATTATTTCTGGAAAAGAGTCAGTTAATCCAGCAAGAATGAGAAAATACCTGCCCCACTAGTCTTTCTTTGGTGTATAGAATTCAACAGCTAATAGTAATTTATTTCTGTCTGGGTTGCCAAGCTGCCTCACTGAGGAACAGCAGTGCTTATGAAATCTGTGGGTCTGTTTCATTTCAAATTTGCCTTGCTATGTGTCTTTTAGGAGGAAAAAGAATCATATGCTTGGTGAAATTACGGGATGAAGGGTTGGTTTTCGGTGGGTGGTTTTGGGGGATTTTCTTCTATCTAAGTGAAGGCTTTAATCCTAGAGGAGTGTGTTGAGGGATTTGGTTTATTGGCAGCTATTTTTAAGGACTATAAATCATGGGCTGGGAAAGACTAATAATATTGGGAAAACAGAAATAACTGTTTTGAAATAAAGCCTTACTATTGCTTCTGTATAAGATCAACAATAAAATAAAATGGTGTGGAGATATTCTCTTCTCTCTTGGGTGCTATTCCAGGAGCACACTAATATCACTAATGTGATATTGTCTCAGTGGTTGTTCTGGGGAAAATTCTGTGAATAATCCTGACAAAACATTTGCATTTCATCCCTGGAAGTGCAAGTCAGAGGCCCAGAGTCCTAAAGGCTCCTAGATATTATGTCAATGATTAACTCTCAATTCTCCAGGAATGATCCCTAGGTTGCAAATGGGGCTATTCTGGTTATTTTTTCTAAGTTCAAAAAGTCTTTTGGGAAGCAGTCTTGAGACCTCTGGAGGCAGTTGTTGGGGGAATTTGTCAAAAAGTTCTTGTGAAACTAAACCCTCGAAATTATTGTGCCAAAACAACTTAGTAGAAGATACCACCATGGTTTCCACTTTGATGTTTCCACATCTTTTTGTCTGATTTCTTGAAATAGTAATAGTTTGTGTTCTTGCAGTTGTAATGTAGGAAGGTGTTCTGTAAGCAGAACTTGTGCTGCCTCATTTTCTCTTGCTTTTATCTATGAGCTTGTTTGTCTTCTTCTGCTTCAATATACAAAACTAATGTGGGGGAGAAGAACAGATTTCTATTACCCAGCTTTTTAAAATAATTGCAGGAAATCAGGAGTGTGGTTTAAAAGTTACTTCCACCCAATTTGCCAATGTATTGACAAATATCAGTCAAATTTGGGAGTGGCAGACAAATTAACCAAGTAAACTATGCCCTAAATCTGCTTTCCTTGAGGATGAAAAATCAACCAGGAGATACAGATAGTTTAAAATAATATAACTATGTTCAGAAAAGAAAGTAAGGGAAGGGAGTAATTATATCATGCTTTATTATTTCTCTCATTCCAGGGCCTGTTTTAGGCCTGTCAAGATTGATTTATGAAGACATTATACCCTTCTCTGTTTGATTGAAGTATCTCTTGAATTCCCTCTTGAGATGAGTGACAATCTTGTTTTATTTTCTTTCCCTAGTGGTTCTTTAAAGCAATATCCAAAGAAATTACAGAGGGTTTTTTATTCAATTGTATAGAAGTTATGTTTTACAATGAGAGCTTTACATGACTCTCTATGGATTGGCATTCTTGAATTTTTCTAGACATGCTTCAGCAGGTTTTGTGTAATATGAAATTTACAGAGATTGCCAAATCCCCCCAAACACCTGCCAATTCCCAGTTGACATAAACTGTTTTGTGCCATGAACTTACCTTGATTTTGAGGCATTCAAATAAGATGACCAGGTTAATGAATGAAGTGATAATTTCCAGCCATTCTTGAAGAGACAGATGACAGGGGTCTAATGTAGGGTTCAACAGTCCATTTGGCCTTCAGTAACCAGCTGTAGCTCCTGTGGGTCCTGGTCTGAGGCTGGAGGAAGGAACAATTCTTTAATCATTTCCTCAGTATGGGATCAAAGGATGAGTTTTTTATTTTCCTCCTGTGCTCCTCTCAAGCAAACACAATGACTACTCTAAATAGGTCCTGAAGGTAGGATCTGGGCCTTAGTTAATAACAACCTGTTAAAATGTCAGCTTCCCTGCTCTCCACTGCTAACAAAATAGCTTAAGGGTTCTGAATGAAATAAATCAAAATTTTATAATTAATTTCAGCTATGTCCTTGGATATGTATGTATTGTATTAGCAAAGCTCTGCTGCTGTACTCAATTTAGTTAACTGAGAATAGTTCACACACACAAAAATAATGAGTATTTCTGAGGTTGTTCTGCCAGTTTTATAAAACCAAGTTTCTAACTTTGGACTCTCCAGTTTATATTTTTTCTCAGCAGAATTACTAGCTTCCAAGGAAAAGTATGAATTAAATGGTTATTTACAATAGAAAGAATCTTACATCAGGAAATCAAAATAAGATTTTATCAGAAAAAATTATCAAGGTGTAATAATGACAAAACAATAGCAGTAATAGCAGTAAATGATGATAGGTATTCTGACTGATCAGCGGAAATTACATGAGACTAAAGGAAAGGGCTTAAGGACTGGCATAGCATAAGGAGAGAAAATGAAATGACAGTGTGAAAAAGAATAGAATAAAGCCCTGTCAGGGTGCTTTTATAACACTTCTTCCAGGTCCATCTTTAACAGAGGAGGTCCCATTGGAGGCCCACTGGGCTTTTTAAAATTCTAAAGATGTTAAAAGATGCATCTTGTTTTTATGGCCATGTCCCACTGAGCCATGCCTTGTAACAATATATCACATCATGAAGACCTCAGCAGCCTATAGGAAAAATATGCAATACTAATAATTTCATTTAAAGTGTGTTTTTTTTTTTGCTAAAAGTGTTTGATGGTTACCAGCTGTTATACTTCGACTGTGAAGACAATCACAACTCTTATTAAACCTTAAGTATGCCAAGCAGTTCCTTGCAGGCTTAAAAAAAAGAAATAATGAAGCCTCTTTATGCTATAAAAGCATCTGCTGGTAGGAGTGGAGAAGAAGGAGCTCTCCCTGAGGAGCTATGATGCAGGGCAATATGACTATGTCTCAGACTGCTAGCAAGGGATTAGCTTATCAGCTGGAAATGGTGGATATGCATGCACCGGACACAGAAATCCAGGAATGAGCAACTACGATGCAAAGAGAGAGGGCTTTGTGGGTAGACGGTAGTTTGAGGAGCAGATGTGAAGCTATAGAGCTATAGAGCTATAGAGCTGCTTGCCTTTATTGGTGGTGTGTTTGGAGAAATAGTACTTTGCATTTTTCCTAAGTAAATAAAGTTACATGAAACTCTGTGTTTGACTGATGTCTGCAATTTTCTTATTCCGATTGAAATAACCTTTCAAGGCCCCAAATTACAACCAATGGACTTAGGTCAGAGGAGCAATGGCATTTTTTTATCGCTGCATTTACATTTCATATAATGTACCAGCACTGAAATGACTGGGCTTTATTTCTTTCAGCTTGAAATTATATGAGCCTACATAAGCTCTTTCTTGTTGAGGCTACCAATACAAACTTATGGTAATGAAGCTGCAAAAGTGTGCTAAAGTAATTCTTGTTTAGGATTTAAATCCTCTCTCTGCCTACCTCTCCAGGATGAAAAATAATCAAAAGTGCTAGGGATTTGACCTGCTGCTTCTCTTACTTTTTCAACTTTGAAATGTGTGCTTGCCAAGTGAATTTAAGAAGTGAACACATTTTGTAAGCTGTCATTCTGTATAGAGATTTACAACTTTCCATTTCTATTTAGAATTAAAGAATGATGGTGTAGCCCTTTCTTGAAAAGTCCAATAAAACCAAAGTGATGCGCACAGTATATAATGAGAACTAAATGGAGCTTTCAAAATCACTGGTAGCTATGCACCTCTGTCAAGCTGTCATTTATCACACAATCAAGCCTCGAGCAGAAACCAAACCACAAAACTGCATCTCAGAAATGCATTCTTGAAGCCTTGCTGAAGAGTTTTCAGAAGAACATTGTCAGAAATGCTTTATTTCTTTAGCTTGCTTATTGAAACTGAATAATTACTATCTAGTAGGCAAGTATTTCTTGGACAAGTATCAAAAGCCACAGCTTCTATTATATGTATGAATTGTGATTAATTCAGACTGTAATGTTTAAATGATATTTCCCAATGGTTATGATCTTTTAATACATATAGTTCAACATCAGTAATTTTGGAGCATTTCAGAGCTCTTTTAAGGTATCTCTTATGCAGCTGTAAATATTCTGGTTTTATGTAACCATGTTGGTTGAAAAGAACATCTGCAAGTCATCTAGTCTAGCCTTCCTCTTGATGCAGAACTATCAGATCAGCTACGTCTTTGTATAGGTGAGTCTTGGAAACCTGCAAGAATAGAGATCTTGTTCCTTCTAAGTGTTGTACCACACTCCTGGTGAAGATGTTTTTCCTAAAATCCAATCTGAATGTCACAAACTGCAGTGTGTAGCTTGTGCTTTTGCTGTTGCATTTGCCACTTCATCATCTTTGTGATTCCTTTCAAGTAGCTGTAGGTTGCTGTTAGGAGGACCCTTAGTCCTTCTTGTCACCAGATTATGTTAGCCCAGCTCCTTCAGCCTCTCCCTTCATGGACTAGGTCCCTGACGTAGTGCCTTCCACCGGGCTTTCTCCAGCTTCCCCACACCCCTCCTGAACGGAAGTAGAAGAGGCCGAAGATTTCTTTCAATCTGCTTGCTGTGCTGTTTCAAATGCAGTTCAGCGAGAATGGGAATGCATTGTTTGGAATGAGAATGCATTGTTTGTTGCCTTATGTTCAACGTTGTGTCCACAGTGGTGTCAGCAGGGTGCTCCCCTCAGCCTGCACTCATGTGTGGGGGTTATCCCTCCCCAAGTGCAGAAGTGGGAGCACCTCCTTATTGAATCTTATGCTGCTTCTGTTGGCCCAATCCCCACATGTGTCCATGTCATTCTGAGAGGAAGTTCAGCCATGTGTTGACAACCACTTCCCCCTCAATTAATATACCCTCTCTAAATTTTTTCCTGTGTCTTATTATCCAAATTACTGATGAAGATATCAAAGAGTTCAGGAATAGGTATTGGTCTCTGTGGAACCCTGTTCATTGCCAGCCACCAGTAACTGACTGTCATTAGCTCTATAGGGGCTAACACTGTAGTGAACATTGAGTACTCTGGTTCTTTTGAGCTTCAGACAGCTTAAAGGGAAACTTCTTTTCAGTTTCCAAGAATACTTTAAAAACCTTCTGAAAGGACAACAGTGGAAGGACCCCAGTAGCCACAAAACCATTTTAGGATTTGTTTCTCTTTAAGATGAAGAATTAGGCCCCATTTCTGTGTGCTTTAACTCATTTCTTATGAAGAAAGAGTTTTTTTTTCCTTCTTTCTTCAAAGAAAACCTATTCCAAATAATAATACTTTAAGGCTGCCAAAATATTCTAGAGATTGCAAGAACAACATCAGGAGTTATAAAACTTTGAAAGAAATTATTTTTTTGTTTTTACTTTCTTCTTTCAGGGTTGCTGTTGCCACTGCTGCCCACAATTATTTCTGCCTGCAATTTAACTGACTTAGTCATCTTGCCTTAAGATTTGTCTGACATCTTAAAGTAACCTAAATTGCAGGTGCAAAATTGTTTCCACAAAATTAGAACCCACACAAGACAAAGAACAAATCAAGGTCAGCTTGTCCTTTTCATTCTAAAAGGTACTCTTGTATTTATTATTATTAACTAGCTTTTTGTATAAATAATGTGCTTGAATCTTCACTTGCATTTACAGCCTGAATGTTCAGGGATAAGTACAAATTGTTTAAACATGGCAGAACATAGTAAAATGCAGCACAAACAGATTTATAGTGATTTCTATGGTGGGGACTGTAATATGTATATTTTCTCTAAAGTAGGCTGAAAAACAGGACTAAGAAGTTAGGTTTTCATCTTTCCTTCAAAGTCACTTCTCTTCTGACACTCCAAATATTGTGAAATTCCAGATCTAGAAATCTATTTTGACTTCCTTGTAGAAGCTGCATTGGGCTTGCAGAGGAGGAGAGTTTGAGAAGTAGGGACTTTTAGAGGAGTCAAATTGCTCACTGTGATGTCTCAGCAATTCTGTCCTCTCTTGCTTGGACGCCTGTTTGAAAAAGAATACAGAGATGTTATATGCAAGAGTGGCCTTCCATAAAAATTAATCTGCAAAGTATCCATTAACATCTTCTGTTTGTCTGTATCTCTGTTCTGTAATTTTTATTAATAATCAGTGATGTCTGAATACCTTTGGGGGCCCTGAATAAGTAAGTCACCTGTATAAAGGAACTGCTTGGACCTCAAACTTACATAATAGAGGAAATGTCTTACCTAAATACCCGAAAATAGCAATACAACCTGAATGAAGTTAACACAGTCTCAGATCTTCTCCCTTCACTGGATAATGTCCCTGGAAACAGGAACAAACAACACAATTCAGTAAGGCCTTTAATGTGATCTGTGCTGCTTCAGACCACGGTGCTATTGGCAAAGGTGTTAATGGGAATGAGCTTTCAAGTTCACTGCCACGTGGAGTTGCATCTGGCATCTCTGAAGGCAATGATCCAGAAGGTCCTGCATGTTTTAAAATAGAGGTATTGCTTCCATACGTAGCATACAGCTACTTCTCCTTTTAACAGGTAAACCTCCATTGGCCAACTTTAGCTGTTATTTGCTTGCCTTTAAGGATGACAGAGTGATGTTAAAGTCATAAAGAAGCATGTTGGCTGCAACCTAAAATAATGGAAAAATAAAACAAAGGAACATTCCTGGAATGGTCCCAGTCTCACTTAATCCTGAAAAGAAAAAATAAACTTTGAGGAGGAAGTTCGTACATCTACTTATTTTTCTATTGTTTTTATAGACCACAGAATTGCTTGACTGGCTAACAGTCTGCTAAGTTCTTGGCAAAGTGATATAATCTTTCTAAAGAAAATGCTGGCAGCATACCAGCTGCAAACCTTGCTATGTTCAGTTTAAAGGCAGGAAATGCAAGCATGGACAGATAAAACTGGGTCCAAATATTACTGATTTTTCACTGATTTAGAAAAAAAAAATTAAGGATCCCTATTGTTTCTGCTGCTCCTAAGTCATCCAAATCTGCAGGAAGACCCACTTTCATATCAGAAATTGAAGCAGATGTTAGCCTTGTGCCATTTTTTATTTGTTCCTCACTGCTGCCTTTTCAGTCTTGGTACCTGTCAGTGGTAACCAATGTGTTGGTCTGAGGCAGCACGAACATTATACTCATGGCATTGTGAGACGCTTTCTTCCCAGGAAGGTGAGAAATCTAGATGCCAGGTGATGATGTGAGTTCTCTTAACTGTCTTACACTTTTTATGCCAGAATGCCATTTACCTACACTTTAGCATCTTCACTCCTATTTATTGAAGGAATCACATGAGGTATTTTTTGAATGGTTGATTTCTAGGTCTCTGGTTTCACCTGTGTGCTTCTCTATTCTGTGGGGACCTTCATATGTGCTATCCCATGCCTTCCTCATCCTTTGAATCCCTGTAGAAAAGAACAGTTTTTGGGGTGAGTGAAGGAATGTGAACCACAGTTTTTGCAACGTACTTGACATATCTTTGTGTGTCTTGTGTGCTTAATCTGGGGAAATCATAGTGAACTCTACTATTATCCTTGACAGTCAAAGGTGCCTCTTGTGTCAGCAGCCTATGTGGACAGATGCAACCTGATGAGATGGGACCTGATGAGATGCATCCCAGAATCCTGAGGGAATTGGCTGATGTAATTGTTAAGCCACTCTCTATGATACTTGAAAGGTCATGGCAGTCAGGTGAAGTCCCTGGGGACTGGAAAAAGGGAAACACTGTGCCCATCTTTAAAAAGGGTAGAAAGGAGGAGCTGGTGAACTACTGTCTTGTCAGCCTCAACTCTGTGCCGGGGAAGGTCATGGAACAGGTCCACCTAGAAGCTGTGTTAAGGCACATGGAGGACAGGGAGGTGATCTGAGGCAGCCAGCACGGCTTCACAAGGGCAAGTCCTGCCTGACCAAACTAGTGGCCTTCTATGATGGAGTGACTACATCAGTGGGCAAGGAAAGAGCAGACAGATGTCATCTGCCTGGACTTCTGTAAGGCCTTTGACACAGTCCCCCACAGCATCCTTCACTCTGAACTGGACAGATATGGATTTGAGGGGTGGACTGTTAGGTGGATAAGAAACTGGCTGGATGGTCGCATTCAGAAGATAGTGGTCAATGGCTCAATGTCCAGATGGAAACCAGTGACAAGTGGTGCCCCTCAGGGATCCTTACTGGGACCAGTATTATTTAATATCTTCATTAATGAACATAGACAGTGGGATCAAGTGCACCCTCAGCAAGTTTGCAGATGACATCAAGCTGACGGTGCAGTTGACACACCAAAATGACAGGATGCCATCCAGAGAGACCTAGACAAGCTGGAGAGGTGGGCCTGTAAGAACCTTATGAGCTTCAACAAGGCCAAGTGCAAGGTCCTGCACCCAGGTCAGGGCAACCCCTGATATCAATACAGGCTGGGGGATGAAGGGATTGAGAGCAGCCCTGTGGAGAAGGTCTTGAGGGTACTGGTGAATGAAAAGCTGGACATGACCCAGCGGTGTGCATTTGCAGCCCAGAAGGTCAACCGTATCCTGGGCTGCATCAAAAGAAGTGTGGCCAGCAAAGCTCTACTCTTCTCTGGTGAGACCTCACCTGGAGTCCTGCATCCAGCTCTGGAGCCCTCAGCACAGAAAGGACATGGACCTGTTGGAGCAGGTCCAGAGGAGGGCCACAAAAATGATCTGAGGGCTGGAGCTCCTCTGCTGTGAGGACAGGCTGAGAGAGTTGGGGTTGTTCATCCTGGAGAAGAGAAGGATCTGGGGACACCTTATTGTGGCCTTTCAGTACTTGAAGGTGGACTATGAGAAAGATGGGAGCAATCCCTTTAGCAGGGCCTGTCATGACAGGACAAGGGTAATGGTTTTAAACTAAAGGAGGGTAGGTTTAGACTGGATATAAGGAAAAAAATTTTACAATGAAGGTGGTGAAACACAGGCACAGGTTGCCCAGAGAGGTGGTAGATGCCCCATCCCTGGAAACATTCTAGGTCAGGTTGAATGGGGCTCTGAGCAACATGATCTAGTTGAAGATGTCCCTGCTCATTGTAGGGGGGGTTGGACTAGATGACCTCTAAAGGTCCCTTCCAACCCATACCATTCTAGGATTCTAGGATTCTAAGATTCTATGGATGGTTCAGCCCAGAAGAACTATGAGAGCATTTTCAGTCCACAATAAGACAAATTTTTGAAAAGAATAAGGAAGAACCCAGAGAAAAAACCACTCCTATATACAGACAAACTATAGAAATGAATGGCTAGTGTTAAAAGGAGCAAATAATTCAGCACAAATTAATAGTGAGATCCTGAATAAGAATGTTCAGCTCTCACAGTAGCTTCTCCAAAAGCTACTGACACAGAACAAAGCAGAGAAAAAAATATATCTGTATGTAAAACACAAGAGGAATAGACACAAAGATAATTCATAGAGAGGCACAAAAAACATGAAGTTAAAGGGGACAAGACATCAAAATCTGTGCAGAAGAAAATTTAAAGCGGTGATGACAGTACGCAAAGGCAAACCTGTGAAGGTATGGAGAAAACTGTAATGGAAAATGCCCTATCTCTAGGTTAATTATAACCTAAAATCCATTATGTCAGAGTAGGCAGACAAGAAAAGAGAAGGAAAGCAATTCATCACTTTTGGGACACAAGCAATTAGTTGAAGGACAAGATTTTGCATAAATGTAACTAGTGCAGAAAAATAAAAGATTTGTAGAGTGTGCAGTAGCACAAAAATATAAGGACAAGTTAGCAGAATAAAAACAAACAGGTAATTGAAGGCCAAACAGAGAATTGTATATGGATGAGTGCTCTACCCTGAAACACCTTTCTCAGATTTATTCAAGAAGCACACTGCAACTAAGCAAAGCCAAATTATAATTTAACTAAGAACATATTAGCCATAGAAGAATGTACATAAGATGTAACAGAGCAAGGAAAATGCACAGCCTGAAATTTCAGGTGCTGTGGAAAGAAACGGAGCTGTCCCTTTCAGCTAAAATGAGTGAATTCGTGAACTACTGGCACTAAACTTAGGACAAATGATTCACATGACAGGCACTGAGACAGAACAAAAACATTCAGAATGCCCAATGTGCTGGAGCAGCCTGCCAGCAGAACTCCTGTAGTATTCATCTGAAGCACTGTGACACCCTCCAGCCATGTTATACCTAGTGAAGGATGCAATGTTTCAGCAACCACAGCACCTTTCCTGAAGTGTTCAGAGAACTAAAGAAAAAAAAAAAAAAGAAGAAAAACAAAAAAAGGTGCCATGTGCAAAAAGAACAGGTAATGAAACAAACTGGTAAAGAACATTGTTTAAGTGAGAGCCTTTAAGAAACCAGTGCTTCAATTTTTTTCTTAAATTTAGGCAATTTGCATATTAAGAAGTGCCCACTACCAAGTATTTACAATACAAAAATATTAGCTCATAAGGCAAATGCATTTACATAATCAACATTTATTTCCAAAGGTAGATATTTGCAAATAACACTGTATAAGGCAAGCAATTACCTGATAGGGGCTTTTGAGATTCTTTATTTACAAATGTTGAGAATACTATTTGCATCCTATTATGATAACTGATCTCAAAATGTGTCAGAAGCCTCACAAATACATTGTAAATCTATATTCAACAGATGTTTCAAAAATAAAATGTGTATAGCTTTACCCTGGAGTGTTGCTACTATAACAGGTAGTGACGAAATATCCCTTACCATATGGAAATATTATGATGTAAATGACAGATTATTCATCCATTATAGTGCTGTGAGATGGGCCTTGGGCCCTTCCTCCTTCAAAGACTGCTTGGCAGCTTCTGTATGAGGCTCGGTATTGTCAGTAGAAAAAATATAAATGCAAATTAGAAAGCTCTAGCTATGTTGTTTCTTTGAAAAGGGCTTTAAAACAAAGCTGTTCATAAATGAATGTGCTCCTGCAGGGGATTTTTACAATACTCAACTACGGAGTTTGATGACCGCCCTGCCCCAAGGTAGAAAAATATGCAGGGACCAAAAACCACTGCACATGGCAAGACAACGAGCTGCCAGAAGGTAAATGGGCAGGTACTAGTGCCTCCAAGATCTTCCTTTAGAAACATATCATACTCTTAGCATTAGTTTTATGGAGCAAGTCCTCATTCAGAAAACATTGCAATGGATAGGGTTACCCACTAAACATCCTTGTGTACAACCGAGTGATGGAAGTTTGTGAAATATTGTGAAATATTGTGAAATGTTCTGCTGGGCTTCATTAGGGAAAACACCAGCCATGGGTCAACTGCTAAAGTATAAAAAATCCCAGAGAGGAGATCTGAAGAATCTGACTTGGCAACAAGCCACTTGCAGTATACGTGCAGCAAGAAAGGTAAGTAGTGTAAGCTAAAGAAGACATAAAGTCTCAATAAATTGTAGCTTCTGTTTTTTCTGTGGGCAAACAAGCTATCTCTTCACAGAGTTCTGTGCACAAAGCGCAGGTAATAACCTAAACTGGGCAAGTGCATGACAGAGAATATCTTTGTTTTCCTGTCCAGCCCCACATACAGGTCATCTCCAAGGTGTACTCTACGCCAGTTGCCAGCTGCAAGTGTGTGAAATTTCTCCCTGTAGGATTTGACAAGATCGTTCTTCCAGAACTGTCAGGCTGTTTTTCCAGGTTCATCACCTAATTTTAAATAAATAATTCCTAATCTGCCTTGCATGCAGATTAATATGCATCACAGACTTTGTGAATGACTCAGTTACCCATCTCTTTTTAATGATTATAAACTATCAGGGAATCTGCGAAGTTAAGGACAGAAAAGACATAGTAGATGGCACAGACTTTTCCTTCACCAAAGCAGAATTATCTTTCAAAGTACAATGTGTAGAACTTTGCCCAGCTTCCTACCAAATGTTATGTCACACAAGTCAGTGATTTATTGGGCACTGTTTTTAGCAGTGTTTTCTTAAAGGTTAGGTTGTTCGTTTGTCCATCAGCTTCCAGCTGAGAGTCAAAGGAGAGAAGCAGCAGATAAATACTGAGGGGAGAGCAGGTAGGAATTATGAGGGAGTTTTGGGGAGCAGAAGCAGCTTGGATAAAGGTGAGGTTGTAAAGGGAAAAGGAGAAGCTGGGGTTATTGCTGAGTAACAGTATATAGAAATTTTGAAAAATGAAACAATACCCCAGGCTTTATTATTTCCTCCCCTACAGATGCTACAGCGCAGCAGCTATTAGCTAACGCTGCCTCACAGTTGTATGCCTCCACCTATACTATGAATGACTGTTTTCAAGAACAAGATTTAATTTATTTCTATGGCAAGCTATTACTTTTTGTTTTTTAAAGTGGAAAAAATGTCAAAGATTAAAAAAGTCTTGTGGTCTAGGGGTTATCACTTGCTGGTATACCATGATTGCCATATTCTGCTTAGCCTAGTACGTGTATTTTTCTTTAAGAAAGGTATCTGTCTTTGATTATAATGAAGACAGATCTATTCTAAAATGCAAATTAATTCAGGAAAGGAGCATTTTCAGGATGAAGCTGCCTTTGTATTCTTTGATGGCTAAAAGATATACAACAGCTTTGAAATTGCACTCTTAGGAGTACATGTGTATGTTTGTTTACTAAAGGTACCACTTTTTCAAACCTTAGTGTATGGCCAATTTTTTCCCCAGTTTCCTGTGGCTGGATTTGATTATGGTAACATCTTTGCTTCTCAGCACTGATATAAATAATTTTTCATCTTATTCATAAATTTACATCAGTCAATACTTAAATCCATATATGAAATAGTCAAAATTTTCTGTATTCAAGAAATACTTCTCACACCTGATTACATGTTTATCTGATGCACATTGTCATGACCTGGTATATAAGGTTACACTGTCAGGCTTTCAATCTTTAAAGTCACAGGAACTTTATAATTTATTTCAGAGGAAGTTCCTACACAGTACTTCTACAGTGGTAGAGAAACAAATCCTGAGTGTGTAACAGCATGATTCCAGCAGAGTTAAAGTAGATGTGATTGTTTACTCTGGCTGATGGAGCTGACCAAGAAAATGTCTGCAAAGCAAATCTCCTCTCATAAAGAAGATCTAAAATTATTTCAGCAAGGCTTTAAACACATATCCAATGAGTGAAGATCTGCCTTTCTGTGGAAAAAGATGCTACTGTGATATAGGTTTGCTAAAAATAAATAAAATGGTAACAGAAAACAAAGACTTTTCGAAAAGACAAGGGAGATTACTAGGAAGATTTTTCAACTAAAAAAAGTTGTTCATACACATTATCATGGTTTTGGGTTTGCTGCTACTTGTAAGAATTCTAAACTGGAAATAAATAGGAGTTAATCAAAGGTGAAATACCTTTTTCTGTTTCTTTGTTTTATTCTGAAGTTAAAAATACAAGGCTGTGCTCAACTAGCAATTACTTTTTCTGTTCAGAGCTGTGAAAATGCATTCCTGAAAGAACCTGTCCTCCCACACTTTTATTATTTTTCTCTTTCTTCATGACCCTCATTTCTGGCACACTTTAAAGCTTTATACTAGCCATAAAAGAAATGCAGGAAGTCAGGTCACCAAAATCTGTTTATGCATGGATAAAGAAGGTGAAATTTAATACATTTTCCAGCAGAAATTTCCTGCTTATAAGGCTTTATTATGTTATAATTTCATTTCATGATAGTTAATCTATCCAACCATCCCACTATGATCAAATTTCATGCTGATTCTTTTTTATTTTATATTAGCCCATCCTTCCTTTTGAGGTTGACTGGCTTTTTTGCACTAAAATTTCTTTTTAGCAGTATTATTCTGAAAGAGTTCATTATCTCCTTTTACTTTACTCTCTGTATTTTTAAAAGTGGCTAATATCAGCAAATAAATGATGGAAAACATAAAGCTTATTTTGCACAGCAATTATTGTCATTTTATTTTCTAATATAATTATAAAAGTCTTAATGAACTTAATAGTTCCATTTTTATTCCACCTGTTACCATTATTCTTTGATGCTTCATTGTCTTATGCCCAGGAAACCAAGGATCAATATAGGGAACACTTTGAGAGCTAGGTGGTGTCATGGTTCCGCCCTAGTCAGCAACAAAGCCCCGCACACCCGCTTGCTACTCCCCCCACCCCAGTGGGATGGGGGAGACAATCAGAAGAGCATAAGTGAGGAAACTGGTGGGTTGAGATAAAGACAACTAAAATATCTCCACATTATCAACAGTTTTCAGCATAAATCCACAACATAGCTCCATAGCCCCATACTTGCTACTACGAAGACAATCACTGTTCTAGCCGAAACCAGGACAGGTGGCCATTGTTTTGTTCTGCATTTCATGACAATTATAGGGAAATAAAGCGAAAATAGATTTTTTTCTGCTTTGCTTTGGTTTTATAAGTGCACACGCATTTGAAATCATAGATAAGGAAGTCCAGAAAAGTCAAAACCACAATGAAACTTTTTCATTGGGTACAACTATGGAGCAACAGATATAAGTGTAAATGACATCATTGACACTGGCAGTTCCAGGCTCTATGCTACTTGATGTACTACTTCGGTAATTTTACATGTACTTCCATACCACAATAAGTATCTCGTCTAAAACCTGGTGCACACATCTGAGGTACATTGTTCCTGAGTGCAAGTGCTCACTTCTGCTAACGAGATGATGTCTGAGTGGCCATGTAAGCACTAGGATGGTTGCTTCCGCAAGAGTTTATTTCTCCCTCGGAGTATAAAGAGGGTCTTTGTTTTCATTGTACCTTAAGTTGAGTAACCTGTTCCTTCTGTTTTGTCTTACAAAATAAAATACCCATAGAGGACCTGATGGGGCTTTTGGTGAATCATCCAGTCTATCCCTTACCCTAGAATGAGCATTCCTGACAAGCACTTTTCCAGTTTCTTTTAAAGACTTGCAATGACAAACTGGCACACAGTGTTTTCAGGTAGGTCATGTCAGAGCTTTACTATTACCATTAGAAAATTTTCCTAACTTCTGAAGTAAATCTTTCTTCTTTGAATTTAAGATTTCTACTACAAGCATGGATAAGAGATTATAATTTCCTGTTTGAAGTTGCTTTTAATAGACTATAATTTAGGGACTCCTTCAAGCATTGAATTAATGGATATTGTAGGATGGATGCTTTCCACTGAAAATTGACATTTTCCAATGCAAGTTAGTTTAATAAAAAAAATCAGTCAGATGCAATTATTTAATACATTACACAGTTCTTTAGCTCATAGCATATAGCTTCATATGCTGTAGATAGAGCTATTGAGAGAACTGCAACAATATTAAGCCAGACTAATAACAGAAACAGAATTTGGCCTTAAAAAGGCAGTTGATGTTACATCATATTCTATATGGAATGCACTTTGTCACCAGGTTCCAAGAATCTGAGAAGTATTATGTTTATTTAAAAATAAAAACAAATTAAAACTGTGAGAATAAATTAGAGGAATAGATGTGTTCATAACTGGGTAGTATAGATAGGTTGAGCAGGATATTAGGAATCAATAGTTTCCAAATGTCAATCCTACTTCTGAACTGGAACTAGGAAGAAGAGTAGCCTCTTCCTAGGCCAATAATGATTTTTCCTTTTTTTTTTTTTTTGTCTTTCCTTACTAGTGTATTTCTGTTGTCGTTATTATATATTTTGTTGTTATTATTGTAACGTATTCAGTCATAGCTATCAGTTGATTCTTAATTTTTTAAGATGTACAATACTGTGAAATAGATCTGCAATGCACGTATTCATCTCACCAATTAATATTAAGTGCATTTTTGTTTACCAACTGTACATCATGCTGGCATATTTCCCCAAATATAAGATATATATTGCTAATTAGAGAGCTCCACTGGGATGCAGAGTGCCAATTCAAAACCACATCATTTATTTGAAATTTATTTGTTTAACTGACAATTAATGGACTGGCAATTATTGCAGATTATAGAAGCACTAGTAAAATGAATCAGTGTGGTAGAATAATAAAAAGAAGGAAGGTTTTCTCTATTTCTGTCCCTTTGAGTCATTTAAGTAATTTTGCATGTCTCTGACACAGTTCTTGACATGTTTACTCTTAATAATTTTGCCAGCGACAGAAACAAGAATCCTTAAAGTAGAACAATCTCAATTCATTTAAGCTTCATAATGAGTCACTGACTTTTACCATATCAACTCCCAAACAGAAGTCAAACAGTTATTTAATTAAAAAGGATTCCAATATTTATTATTCTGAAGAGGCAGTGTTATAGAAAACTTTCCTTCAGCTTCCTCATCATGTGAAGTTCACTCTGTCATGATCAAGGGAGAAGCCTTTGGATTGCTCAGGCTGATGATGGCGTGTTTGGAGTGATGGTTGGCAAATAATGGCAGCAGGATGCAGAAAACCCTTCATAGGGTTATTAATACAGTGTGGGAAGAAAAAGGGACAAAATAACACAGTTTAATACACACCACTATTTATCACAGTAGGAATACTGCTGTTCAGTAAAAAGATTTGACCTGTTTTTTTCACTAGGCACCCAGAAAACTTTGACTTTGAGGACTCCTGGTCACCTGTATTTTTTGTGAAGAGAAACCTCCACTCAGTATTCCTCGGATGAGACACACAGTGAGTTCTGAGAAAAATATCCTGTCTTTTGTATCCTGAAAGTGATATGTCTGCGGTGTATCTTGGCATCGGTGTGAAAGGCATATTTTTGGGGCCAACTGGAGAGCCCCAGCAGGCAAACATGGATGACTTCCTCCTCCGGATGAGCAGCACAACCAACTGCATCTTGTCCACTTCATGGACTGCAGGCCAAGATCAGCTGGGGCCAGCCATAGGTTTGTTCTCTTTAATGTATGTGGCAGTGTGAATGCATGTGAAGAAAAAAGCTACAGTGGGGCTTGCGGCATAGGGTATTTTCTGTTCCCTCTTTCAGTGCCAGGCATAATTTCTCTAAGACCTAAGACCTCTAAGACAGGCATAGTGGAGATATGGAGTAGAGTCTACATTTTTCCCTTTATTCCCCAAAAGGAAGGATTGCATTGGTTTTGGCTTAGCATAGCTGGTGTTTACAAAGAGCACACTAACTTTCCACAGTGCTATGCAAGTGATATTTTGTATTTTCATAACTGTAAATGTAAGTGCATCAACTCAGGGAGATGTGGGAAGAACAACTTGTATCAATCCCTGCAAATTTTATTTATTGGCCTGAAGCTGCTCTGGAGGTCGGTTTCACAGCAGCGTAGATTTGGAAGATCAGCAGTGTGTCCTGTTGTGGGAGTTTTTAAAGCTTTGCAAGTACAAACCAGTGCCTTTAACTGAGCTACACGTTGAAAAATACTCCACTATATTTCAAGGAAACTTGGCTCTACTTCTTTAATGAATACCCCTTTCCACAAGCTTTCATGTTCTACTTCATGTCACTTTAGTGTTTGGATAATTCGATAACATAGTTCTGCCGTTGGACAATGGGGTAGCCTAATTTTTTTTTGTGTGTGTGTGTATGTGTTCATTAAGTTGCTAATAGCACATCTTAATGTCGCCACTGTGTGTTACGCATGTGTACTTCTCACGTAGAGTCTGAAACCTGAGTTTCTTTGCTCAGTGGTTACATTATTTAGGGCCCAGTAAGAGTTAAAAATAGCTCAGTGTACTGTATTGGTCTGCTCTGTATCCGTCGCTATTAGAAAAAATGAGCTACATGGGTACCCATTTACATGGGTAAAACTGATACAGATGAAAAATAAGTATTTAATAAAGGTACAAAAAATATACTAAAGCAGCTAGTAAAGAATCTAAAACCTTACTGTATTTTCTTGTGTAGCCTGTATCTTCTATTTTAAAATGCAACAAACTATGCCGACATTCGGTATCGTTACTTCTTGATGTATCTATTTGGACGATAAAAAGTGAGACCTACCCCAGAGACCTTGCTACTGTGTACTTCCTGCCTCTGATCCCCCTAAACTCTACTGGCCCTTACACTCTTACTCTTTATGTAATTTCATCTAGGCTTTTCCAAAAGGGTGTCAAAGGTTTGTTTTGTTTTTAAAAATAAGCAACTTTTTGACAAGGATTTTTGTGCTGTTATGGAAAGAAGAGACATTGTATGCCATTACTCTTCACTTTCTGCACCTCTTTGCCAAATGGTGGGCAAAACGCTGGAAATACTTTTTTCCTAAAAACCAGCCCTTTCCAAGTCAACATTATTATAGAGCAAACCAGTAGTGAAGACATGAAAGGTGGCAGAGTTGTTCACTCGAGAATTCAGTTGGGTAGTGTTGTATTGCCATATTTATCCAAAGGGAGGACTGGGAGGGATTTTCAAGGAAAAGTTTTGTTTCCTGCACAAAATGTTTGCCTCCTTAGTTGTAGAGAAACCCTGTCTCAAAGACTCACACAAACTGAGATTCATGTCACCTAATTGTAGCCATATCAAAATCAGGCATTTAAGCTTGTGTCATCTTTCACTGTGGTCACAGGTACCCATCAGATGCATCTTAAGCACACATTTTTGGACAAAATAAAATAAAACACACTTTTTCTCTATAACAACTTTAGAAAGAAAGCCTAGAAAACTAATGGAAACTACTTAGCTAGCAGTGGCTACTGTGAACTGAATTCCACTGTTAGTGGACAAAATAAGAAAAACTATCTCACTGAGATTTCTAATTAGATAAAACAATACTGAGTGCAGTATATTTGAAACCTAAATCACAGTAAGTAGGAAAAATAAAATTAGATCTCTTTCAAAGGGAAGAATAGGAGTTATTCAAAGGACACTGTTCTTAAGTACACTTTTATAATTCATTCTTGACTTGGTATCCAGTATGAAACTTATCCAATAGAGTGAATGAAAAAAAAGTTTCAATCTAAAATGAATTGGTTGCCTCTGTGGAAAATTCAGCAGGTTTTACCTCCAGTATGAATATCGTTTATAACCAGTTACTCTGAGTGTTAAACCATAAATTGATAAGGATAGGAGAATACTATTGTTTTTGTTGTTTTGTAAAACATTTAACACTGGATTTTTGTATTTCTTGAAGTTAAACTTGCAGCTGGAGGAGAGCAAGATGTCAGTTGTTTTGCCTATTTTTAATTGAGATAAAAATGCGTGTTTAATTCACCCATGTGCTGTAAACATTTTATGACAGGTAAATATATTGCAGAAATCATTAACTGCTGTACCTGAAGAGCTTCCACTAGCTTCTAAACATTTGTGTGTTCATTTTAATTGTTAACTGTAACAGAATAATGACTTTAATTTCAAGGAACTGTACATAATGAGAAGTGTGGGTTATATAAATCCCCACTGTTCTTTTTTGTATGCTGCTTGTGGGCTTTTTTAGGATGCTGTTTTTTGCAGAACATACATCTTTTTTTCCTCTCAAGTCCTTTTAGAGACTAATTCTACCAGATTGTCTAAAACATACGATTTAAAGTTGCCAACATATATAGCAGTTTATACTACGTTAAATCATCCAAATCTTGGGTGATGAAGGATACACTATAATATAGGAAGACAAGGTACAATAATGGCCATGGCAGAACAGCATTACAGAGTGTAAGAAGTTCAGGTTGTGACAGTTTCACTTTGTTCAGTGTTGTAGCTGGAAAGAAATTAATTTCTAGCAAACAAATAGATTTCTAAATATTTATGAGCAACACTCTCCCCCCACCCGCC
The DNA here is from genome assembly GCF_963921805.1 of Phalacrocorax carbo. Lineage (NCBI taxonomy): Eukaryota > Metazoa > Chordata > Aves > Suliformes > Phalacrocoracidae > Phalacrocorax > Phalacrocorax carbo. The sequence goes on from NC_087515.1 coordinate 114,534,715, forward strand.
CCCTTGGGGCCTAACTGAATGATCATGGAAGGAATGAAAAAAAAAAAAGACTGAAGAAGAAAGTTGAACAAAATCAAGATAAAAGGATTATACAAGCACAAGAAAAAAATCTAATTTCTCTTGCACAAGTAATTTAAATGCATAGAGGCTGGATTTTCTGTCCTAGGTGAACTGGTGAGTATCTGACACTATCTCCCACCCAGAGTTGGCAAAATTTTTTCCCCTGTTCCACTAGTATAACAATAGCATATCAGAACAAATATCAGTGACTTGAAGAATCAATACAGAGTTATAACCACTGAAGGAAGATGGGAGAAGAGGACTAACCATGGTGGGTACTGTGGGGCAGGTGGGTGTTACAGGGTACCATGCAGACTTGCTTCTGGTGGTTATTTGGTGATGTGGAGGTTGTGCATTGTCTGTCACATACTCCAGTTCTCTTTGGAAAGAAAGCCTGGCACTTGTGCAGGGAGGAAACAGGTCAAGTCCAGTTGGTACAATTGGGAGACCAAGAACAGCACAAATAACAGGGGATCTCCAGAGGCAGAATACAACCAGGTTATGAAGTTGGGGACCAAAACTGTGGGGTGCATTACAGAACACTTGAAGCCACTGCCATTTCATGTCACTTTTAACCATCTGGTCCAGTGGTGCATGTGAGCTACACCTGCAAAAGCCCTCTGTGTCTCCCAGGCTTAGCAATACCACCCTAGCTTCAGAATGGTGATTCAAACTAAGAGAACGAGACACCTAGAAATCCTCCTTGCAAGTCTGGTGCACAAGAAATCTGCAAGATAAGTGATATCAACTGAATGCACCAATTATAGGGACGTGTGAGCTCTTACCTCTTCCTATCTTTGCTGCATGAGTCAGAGCAGCACATAATAATTCTCTCTGATGCCAACTACAGCAATTACTGAGAAGCGATATAGGTCATGCATTTTGCATGACCTGAGGGAATTCAAACAAATCCTTTGGGAGCATGCTGCATCTGAAAGGCTAGGCAGGCTGAGGGTATCCTCCATGCAGTCTGTTTGAGTTGCAACAAAGAATTCATGGGGTTAACAAAATTATGGGGGCTAGAAGGAAAGCAAGAGGAAAGAAGCCCAATACCTTGGCTTTCTGGGTTGGGGAGAGCTCAGGGTGCTGGTTTCTGCTCCATAGTTTCTTTTACTTTGCAAAGCCTGTGAAGTGCAATACAAAAAAAAATAGCCTTAGGACCAAACTTACAGACTCCCCTTTTTAGATGTATGTCCTGAATCACTGGGCTGTTCACGTCCAGTTGCTCACTGTTCCCTGGGCCCAGGTGTCCACTGCTGCCCCCTGTGCAGTGGCAAGACCGGCCAGGTTTCATTGCTAAGGCAGACAGGAGTTGGTATGAATCCCAACATGTCTCATCTCTAGCTCTCATAACTTCCTTGTGGACAGATAGAGAAGGTCCTCCTTGTGCTAAATGAAATGCATTAAATCACAGAGCATGCCACTGAGATTTGATGGCACAAATCATTCCTGGACATGAGTGAGGAACTACTTTGAAAGATTAATATGCCTGGTACCTTAACCATAATCTGCAAGGTTAAAAATGAAAGATGTTCCTTTTCCTCATCTCATTGTCTCCTGTACTATTTGCCTATTTTATGTAATGTTTCTCATATTTCCACTCCACAAATTTTCATGTCAAATGTAAGCCTGTTCATTCTTGCTGGAACAAACACTTTATCACAATTTAAAAAGTCTTAGAAGTTGGAGTGACCTGGACTTTGTGAAATTAGAATGTACTGAGATGCATGATGTTTACAATAAAAATAATTATTTTAATATATGTAATATCCAATTGGCTTCTTTCCTTTAGGGTTAATAAAAGCAGGTTTTTATTAAAATTTGTCCTTGCACCTCTTCTAGTGAAAATGGTCCATTGTAAATGAATAAATACAAATAGGTTCTCACCCACGTATTGGATGTACATATATTCAGTTAATATATTACATTTTGGGGCAATTTTACCTAAGAACCTCACAAAATTAATTGTTGAAGTAAATTCCATCTTACCTTAAATTATTCTCAATGTATTAACCTCATATCCCAATTTTGACTAAACGTCCCATCCTTTGCCTTATAAGTTCTGCATAAAGAGATTTTTATTACAGAAAATGGGCACTGAAGTGCATAGGAGCTTTTGAATTCTGTATCACAGGAGGTCTTTAAGAACAGGTTCAACAAACATCTGTCATGTACTGATCCTGTCATGAACTAGAGGGATAATCATACAACCTCTTGAGGTCAATTCTAGGCAATGAGTCTGTTTTATTTGTGATTGAGACTGCTCCATCCATGAACTTGTCAAAACTGTTGACACTGCTTATGTATGTGAACTGTTGCTGAGAAGGAATAAAGTGCATGGAAGGATAATCTAGGTAATGTATAAAAAATATTTCTAGATCTTCTTCCTTTCTTTCCCTGCAGAAGAAAATCCTGCATTTGTGCTGTTTGGGAGACTCATTCCAAGGGGTTGGGGAATTCTGCAGTTTTTCAGCGTCTGGTGGGGGTCATGTTTGCCCCATCCCCCTATGATTTCTGAGGATGAAACAAGAGTTCACTAATAATTACTTTTTCTCACTCATTTCTGTGTGTTGTACTCAGGTGGCTCTTTTAGAACATGACACTTCCAGGGTAGATTTCACACAAAATATTCCTAAATATTTTGCAGAAAGTATTTATAATCTTGGCAATAAGTATTTCTTCATGTGGTTATTTGGATGTTTCTATGCAGTAGTGTCAATGTTAAATAGCTATAATCCATCAGTCAGTCAACTGGCACTAGCTGGCACATGGCTGAAATAAAGGTCTTGTGAAAAAAGATTATTAATATTGTAGTAATACTTCTTCTACCTGTGAATCTCAACACATGATACATGAAAGAGCATCTGCAGTCTGTATATGGAGAAACCAGTGCTCAGAGGGAAGCAACTTGTTCAAAGTCACCAAGTAGACTTGTAGCAGAATTGGGAATAGAACCAGATTTCCTAGAGCTGCACGTTACACTCTGATCAACTCAGCTATGCTCCTTCCCTTGGTAACGGTAACTGTAATACCATCTTATATAAAGTTCTTCCCTATTCCCTGTCCCTTCTTTCCTTTTCAGGCATGCAATTCTCACTCTCTTAGGTTTATGCTACAAAAAGTAGACAGGAAAATAGAAACTTGGCTTAGGCTTGATTTTATTTTTCCAACAAATAATCTTGCATTGAAGCAAGTAGCAAGCTTCCACATAAAAACAAACAAACCAAGAAAAAAACAAAACAAGAGCAAAAGGCAAGAAAAATAATAAAATCCCATATACACAAACCCTAGTAAATGGAAATCACAGAATCACAGGTTGGAAGGGACCTCAGGGATCATCTAGTCCAACCTTTCCGGGAAGAGCACAGTCTAGACAAGATGGCCCAGCACCCTGTCCAGCCGAATCTTGAAAGTGTCCAACGTGGCCGAGTGTCGTGGTTTAGTGGCAGCTCAGCCCCACACAGCCGCTCGCTCACTCCCCAACCAGTAGATGGGGGAGAGAATCAGAAGGGTAACTCTCGTGGGTTGGGATAAGAACAGTTTAATAATTAAAATTAAAAGAAACAACAACAGAAATGCAATGTACAGGAGAACAATGAGAGGCGTGAAGTCCCGTGGGAGGGGGGAAGGGAGGGAAGAGGGGGAACGAACCGCCAGAACGAACTGCACGCGCCGCAGCCACCCACTGACCCGACGCTGCGCCACTCCCGAGCCGCCAACTGCCCCCCCCCGCCCCAAGATACTGGTCATGGTGTCACATGGTATGGGATGAACCTGCCATTGGCCAGTCGGGGTCGGCCGCCCCCACCATGGTCCCACCCCTCCCAGCCCCACCCCGCCACGTGGCAGAGCGCGGGAAGCTGGAAAGGTAGCTGACCCCCACAGTGAGGAGAATTAACCCCTTCTCAGCCAAAACCAGCACACCGAGTCAACCACTTCCCTGGGGAGATTATTCCAATGGTGACTGTCCTCACTGTGAAAAATTTCCCTCTCATGTCCAGTCGGAATCTCCTCAAGATCAACTTGTGTCCATTCCCCCTTGTCCTCTCCATGGGACTCCTTGTGAAAAGGGAGACTCCATCTTCTTTCTTTGTAGCTACCCCTTAAGTACTGGTACACAGTGATGAGATCCCCTCTGAGCATCCTTTTCTCAAGGCTGAACAAACCCAGTTCTCCCAGCCTATCCTCATATGCCAGGCTTCCCCATCCTTTGATCATCTTGGTGGTATATAATAGAGATGACAAGAAAGATGAGACCTCTCAGGTTGCTGATGCTTGAGTCATTTGAAAACCTGCTCACATGTAGCTTTCGCAAGATTCAGCCTGAACTTTGCAGATGATAAGGCAGGGAAGACAAGATTGTCATGGGTGTTGTGGGAAAGCACCTACTTATTACGGAACATTTGAGAGGGTTTCTGGGCTTGTGCAAAATTTATGGGATGTTGAAATGAGGTGTTGTAAGATTTAAAGACAAGGAAATATATAAGAGCTAAAGAATAAGATAGAGAATGAAGCGAATCAGGGAAGAACAAGCATGGTAGATTAGAGTGAATGGGGACAAAAGGGGCTGATTGGGTGTAAACTAGGAGCTGGTCAGCATGGTTGTCTGGCCAAGCCCTGTGCCTCATTACACCAGTCTGTCCTGTCTTACTAGACCTTATTTCTATTTTCTGTGTAACCATGCTTTCTATTCTGTATGTTAGTACATGTTTTATTAGCACCTTCAAGCTGAACAAGATGATAAGTAGGAGGAAACCCAGGCCTAGAAAGACCCAGGGTCTGAGCCTGTGGCTGGGTAAAAAGCCTGAGGGTTGGACATAGGTACTGGACAGAGTTAAAGCTGGGCTTTGTAAAGATTTCAGGGGAGTTTCAAGGATGTTTTCAAGGAATCTCTGACTGTGGATATGCCTATGAAGCAAGAGAAAGTGTGTGTGTGCTTGTTCACATAACCTTCAATCTGGATCAAAAATCAAAGGAAGGGCAGGATCAGGTCCCCAATATTCATGTTTATGTGAGTATTATTGAGTTTTTATGGTGGGGGCACTTCTTTCTGCCTGTTCTGGGCAGTGTGGTCAGATGTGTGTTTTGTGTGTGTGTTCCTGGATTTTATGAATACATGCTCAGACTTGCTACAAATTCAGCCTGAACCTGGGAACAGAGCAGAAAACAGGCTAGGAAGCAAAATCCCTGTGGTTCTGGATTTGGCTTCTCTTGACAGTTATAATAAACAGACTTACGAGATTCTCTGTAGGCTCACATGTTTGAAATATGGCCTTATCCTTCAGTGTGTTAAAATGCATATTTCATATTCATTCTGTGAGAACAGAATTTACTTTTTGCTCAGCTGCGAGGTTCTGAGCAATCACCTGCCTAATCTGATCTACCTAAGGTAATTCCAGAAAGCAGTTACAAGGGTATATAAGTACAACATTGTGTCAGACAATACTCTAAATGGGAAAACACTCTCTGTTGGAAAGGGGAGAAAAAAAGTTTAGCACTATGCCATTGAGCTCTTAAATATTTTTTTTAATGTTTGTTTTGTGTAGCGTCATAGTTTGCAGAGTAATATTTTGTAATTGTTTGAAAGCTAGAAATGCCAAATTGGGGGAGGATAGGATAGTGCAGGTGGAACAGTTAGGAAAACCATTTGAAACTCAGAAAAGACTGGAGTGAGATGACTTGAGAGATCCCTTGCCAATGAGGTCAATCTGAGCAGTGGAATATTCATCAGATCAATGCGAAGGACGCTCTCTTACCTGAATGTCTTAAAACTGACCTAGGCAAATCTCTTGAAAAATATATGAAATGGGATGGACAGCTCATTTGAATTTCCAGATGCATTTGAAACTCTGTGCTTTTGAGAAGCTGTGTGAGAGAGACTCTTTTGTTGCCCAAGAAGTTTAGAAGAAGCTGACTTTGATCTGCTAAGTCAGAGTGGTTAAATAGGATCATTAACTACGAGGACTGGAATACTGGACCTTTCAGCATATGTGAACTGCTGTTCTTCCTGCAGAGAAATGCAATACACACACACACACACACACTTTTGAGGCTCTATAGGTAGTAGTAACAAGACTAGCGGATTACTAACAAAATAGAAATGAAAACAAGCTAGTAGATTCCTGAAAATGTAAATTAGGTTCCCTCACCCTCAAGAAACACATAAACATTCAAAGTCACATCAGCCCTTTTAGCATTTCAGTTATATTGTTGCTGCAGTTAACAGGAAATCTTACTCAGGTGTTTCCTCTTCTAGCCCTATATGCAAAAAAAAAAAAAAAAGTTGCTGTGGAGCTTAGCCTTGACTAACTGGCACAGGATTTACTAGGGTCAACACTTGGAGTGGCCCAGGGAACCACAGAAAAAAACTTCACGGGGTATACTTCACCCAAGTGTGCATTCCAATAGATTTTGCAGTTCTTACCCATCAATACCGCTTTTTTTTTTTTCAGAAGAGTTAAACTGGTTGCTTCTTTAGGCTAAACATCCAAAAAGACCACCTGCTCTAAGGATTCTACATGTTATCATATTCAAAGCCGCAGAACTACACAACAGCTGAGGTTGCAAGGCACCCCACATCATCTAGTCCGACCCTCCTGCTGAAAACAGGGTCAACTAAAACAGGTTGCCCAGGACCGTGTCCATTTGGGTTCTGAATAATTCCAAGGGTGGAGACTCCACAATCTCTCTGGGCAACTGGTTCCAAAATTCAATAAACTTTATGGTAAGAAAGGTTTTTTTTTTTCCTTGTATTTAAAGAGAATTCCCTATATTGCAATTTTTCTATTGTTTCTTTTCCTGTTCCTGGGCACCACTGACCATAAATATTATTTTTAAAAAGTTTTTTGTTCAGCTATTAATAGCATGAGGGAATAAAGAAGAGAGAAACTCAAACCCCTCAACATACTGTGATAAGTGGAACAGCTGTTTTCTTACTAAGCCAACTTACATGTGTCATTTGTGCAAACATGATGAAGTGCACACCTGTTCTATTTAAGCAGCAAGGTTACACTCTGCAAAGTGTTCATTCAAGGGCTGCATGACAAACTTTCTGTTAAACTGGAAATTTTTTACAAAATATATGGCTATATATGAAGACTTTATTCTTTCAAGCACTTTGTTAAAAGCATCACCTGCTTATTAGCACAGATAAGTAGAATTTTCTACAGATTACTTTTCTACTTTTTTAGATCCTTCAGTATTTTCCTGGCATTTGCATACGATACGCATTTTAAACTTATCCTTGTTTTCCACCTACAATAAGTATTTTTTTTCTCTTTCATTTTTGTCTTCACTTTTCCTGCTGTATGAACCATCTGACTTTTAGAGGTGTATACTAGGTTTACTTTGCATGATTTGCACAGGAGGATATCTTCTAGCTTTGAAAACTTTTCATTTAAATCTTTCTACAAAATTCTGTTTAAAGACTCTTCCTGACTTCCATGCAACACTGTAAAATTATAATGGCACTATCACAATGGCACTATCATGAAAGTCCCTTTGTATATAGCTTCAGCATTCAATATTGTTAGTTGGAACACACACCACAAGAATCAGATGTGCAGCAGAAAAACTATTATGTAGTTGCCATCACGGAAACATGGTGGGATGACTTGCACAACTGGAGTGCTAATATGGATGGCTACAAACTCTTCAGAAGGGACAGGTGAGGAAGAAGAGGCAATGGCATAACCCTGTGTGTTAAGGAGTGTTTTGACTGACTAGAGCTTAATGATGGTGATGATAGGGTCTGTTTACATCGAACTACAAGGATGTTGTGAGGTCACGCGGTGAAAAAAATTAGGAGTGCCAAAACCCGATTAGAACTTCATCTGGCTACTGATGTAAAAGACAATTAAAAATGTTTCTATAAAAACATTAGCAGCCAAAGGAGGGCTAAGGAGAATCTCCCTCTGTTATTGGGTGTGTGGGGAAACATAGTGACAAAGGATGACGAAAAGGCTGAGGTATTTAATGCCTCTTTGCCTCAGTCTTTAATAGTATGACCAGTTGTTCTCTGGGTACCCAGCCCCCTGAGTCGGAAGACAGGGACAGGGAGCAGAATGAAGTCCCCATAATCCAAGAGAAAATGGTTAGCAACCTACCATACACAAGTCTATGGAGCTGAATGGGATCCATCCAAGGGTACTGAGGGAGCTGGCAGAAGTGCTCACCAAGCCACTTTCTGTCATTTATCAGCAGTCCTGGCTAACTGGGGAGGTCCCAGTTAACTGGAGGTTAGCAAATGTGATGCCCATCTACAGGAGGGGCCGGAAGGAGGATCCGGGGAGCTACAGGCCTGTGAGCCTGACCTTAGTACCAGGGAAGTTTATGGAGCAGATCATCTTGAGTGCCATCACATTGCATGTACAGGACAATAAAGTGAACAGGCCCAGTCATCACGGGTGCGTGAAAGGCAGGTCCTGCTTGACTAACAGAATCACAGAATCACAGGTTGGAAGGATCCTCAGGGATCATCTAGTCCAACATTTCTAGGAAGAGCAGGTCCTGCTTGACTAACCTGATCTCCTTCTATGAAAAGGTAAACCGCTTAGTGGATGAGGGAAAGGCTGTGGATGTTGTCTACCTGGAGTTTAGTAAAGCCCTTGACATCATTTCCCACAGCATTTTCACGGAGAAACTGGCTACTCATGGCTTGGATGGGCATACTCTTTGGTGGGTAAAAATATGTCTAGGCCCAAAGAGTAGTGGTGAATGGAGCTAAATTCAGATGGCAGCCAGTCACAAGCGGTGTTCTCCTGGGGCTCAGCATTGGGGCCAGTCTTGCTTAATATCTTTATCAGTGATCTGGATGAGGGGATTGAGTGCACCCTCAGTAAATTTGCAGATGACACCAAGTTGGGCAGGAGCATTGATCTGCTCAATGGTAGGAAGGCTCTGCAGAGGGACCTGGACAGGCTGGATTGATGGGCCAAGGCCAATAGTATGAGGTTTAATGAGGCCAAATGCTGGGTCCTGTATTTGGGTCACAACAGCCCCATGCAGCGCTACAGGCTTGGGGAAGAGTGGCTGGAGAGCTGCCTGGTGGAAAATGACCTGGGGGTGCTGGCTGACAGCCGGCTGAACATGAGCCAGCAGTGTGCTCAGGTGGCCAAGAAGGCCAACGGCATCCTGGCTTGTATCAGGAATAGTGTGGGCAGCAGGAGCAGGGAGGTGATCGTGCCCCTGTACTCGGCACTGGTGAGGCCGCACCTCGAGTACTGCATTCAGTTTTGGTCCCCTCACTACAAGAAGGACATTGGGGTGCTGGAATGTGTCCGGAGAAGCATGATGAAGCTGGTGAAGGGTCCAGAGAATAATTCCTTTGAGGACAGGTTGAGAGAACCTGTCCACCCGGACGTGATCCTGTGCCCCCTGCTCTAGGTGTCCCTGCTCAAGCAGAGGGGTTGGGCAAGATGATCTCTAGAGGTCCCTTCCAACCTCTACCATTCTGTGATTCTGTGAAAGATGGTTAACTTTGCGAAGTCATTGGAAAGACTGAAGAAAGTATTGCTCAGCTCCCTATACCAAGATGTGGGGACCCTTGGAGATTACGCATGATGTGGGGAAAGAGAGCTATGATGTATGCCTTTTATCAGCAAGCTTACACTGAAATCATAAAACCGAAAATTCTCACGTTTAAAAAGACTTATAACCCTCATTGTCAGAAGTTAGAGGCAAAGGCACCAACTTTTATTAGTCTCTACTTTAATATAACCATTATTCTCTGCAGTTTAACTCAGATATTACTAAATGCAAAGCTTATAATATTATACAGTACTGATTTGCGGAAATTGCTTTTCTGTCACTGAAATGTGTTTTCATTAGGTATTTGAAGGATAAGAGCAGTTTGTCATTAATCTATAGAGGTACTGTCTTTACACAGGGAAATGACATTGGAAGGGGGGTATATTTTCATTTTCAGGAAAATAAATCTTTAATTCTACACTCTCCATGAAATTCTGGCTCCATTGAAGTAAATGAGAATTTTGCCATTGACTTGAATGGATTTATAATTTCACCTTCATTTTTAACTTTCTCTTTCCTCAGGTAACCACCCTGTCTTGAAATTTTTGTCTGAATCTGGCTTTTAATGGCTGAACTAAAAGCCAAAAGAGGCTTTTTGCAGTGTTAAATTCTCATAAAAAGTAGGCAATAAATACAAAGTAATAATTAAAAATAAATAAATAAATAAAAATAACAGATGTCAAGACTGTTCCAGTTAATTCTACAAAGAAAAAATATCCTTGGGAAGAAAAAGAGTAAATTTTATTCTGCCTCATTTATTATATGCTTTCAAAATTTTGTCAGTACTTGTGAGTAGACATATACAGTGAGCATATTTTTAGGGGTGATTGAGAAGATGAAGGTTAAATAAAAGCAATTAGGACTGTATAATCTATAAGAGCCTTAAGGTGAAGGTTCTGATCTTTTACATCTATGAAATAATGTCTCATCTTTGGAATTAAGATTGTGTTAGCTACAATCTTTTGACAAGATATTAATCTGTTTCTCTATACTTATCTTACCTCAAATATTCCTTGAAATTCAGCTGACAAAATTATTCATTACTTCTTACTCTAAAATGCTGCACATTGCTTCTACAGACTGTTAAGCAGCTACCCCACATAAGTCAGAACCATAATGTATTTCAGTGGTATATGAAGCCATTTCTGTGTTAGCTTCAAAATCGACATGCTGCTTTAAGAAAGGTTTGTTCAGGTAACATTGTGATGCATTTTAATTTGCCTCTTACAACCAAAATTATATGTGAACTAATGCCAAATTGCTCTGCAAAATCTCATTTTCTTTTTAAAAAAATTAACATTAGAAATAACTTCAATATAGGAAATACTCTTTTAAAAGTCTTACATACAGAAAGTATGCACATAAACACTTCATTAAGTAGCAATTAATGACACAGTTACAGCACATGACAACCCATAATGCCCAATGTTATGAATTTGACATTCGCAGCATCACACATAGTGCAAGGAAGATTATGAAGTGCCTTGTCAGGGTCTGGTACTCATTAAACATAATTAATAAAACAGAACAAAAGCCAGTGCATTCATTTTTGGAGAGCAAGATACTCTCTGCAGTTGCAGAGCTGACAGTTGGACTCTGTGTTACATCTGATATGTAATATATAGAATATTATATCTGTTATTGTGCTAGGAAGGAAATGCTTGTATGTTGTGGGATTTGGATATGCATTCAAGCTTGGTATCTGTTTTACTCCAATAAATTAAATAATCAGAAACACTAAAGGCAGATTAAAAATCATGCCACTACAGTTCTATAATTATCTAGCTTGATTTTCTGATGATGGATTAAGATTGAATTTCAGTTTATAACAAATGAGGGTCTCTGATATTTCTTCATGGAGTATTAAGGAGATGAGAAGAAAACAGACTCATTGCTTTGATGGCCATACAAGTAGAAACTAGCAGACATACCAGATGAAGCTGTTGGTATCCTTAAAAAGATGAATAATTGAGCACTACACATCCCATGCATCCTGCACGTCCAGGCACAGAGCATGCAGGTTGCAGAGGCACCTGTCAGCAGCGTCAGATACTTCCATGGTACTCAAGGGCCAAACTGAGATATGACTCACTTTGTTTCTGTGTGTTTGCTCCTGGGGGATTGAAGCATATCTGTATTTCTGCTATTTTTAAATGACTTGTGTAATTACAATATCTGCCACTTACATTTTAAGTAACTGAATGAAAGAACTGCTTATGTGTATATATAAAAATTTATAGGTATGTGTTTATACATGTGTAGCTAATTGAATATCATCCATTCAGAAACAGTAACATATGGTTTAGAATACACAAACAGGAGAAAATTTACATTAAGAATGTAATTTAAAAAAAACTGGGGGAGGGGTTGTGAATCATATGTAGACTGTAGGATTTATATATAGTACTGTGTGGTCCTAGGATGATATTATTTTGAGCAGTACTATAAAGCATGCAAAATATGTGTGCCACAATGACCTCCAGGAAAGAGAGAGTTGCATGCATAAAAACTGACTTACATCACTCTCATTCGTGACTGAAGCAGGCTCTTTAATTATATTTTATCTTCCTACTGACTTCGAATGGGTTGGATGGGAATAATTTCCTGACTTTCCTCCACTTTCAGGAAACAGTCTGTTCAACAGTTAGCTCAGCTTTTCTCTGCTGGAGAAGTTACATGCCTACTAAAGCATCTAGAGATGATCGTGAGATCCTCCCATTGTGCATTTGAGGTTCACTTTGTCTCACTTCAAGAAAATGCTTTATCATTCTTTTTTTCTTTCTTTTTATCTTTTAAAATAAATTTAATATTTTAATTTTAATTGTTTATTTACTTGCTGCATCTGAGCCTGAACTTTTGTCAATGTTCCTTGAGTAATCTCCTTTTTATTTTCAATCTACCCTTTCCTGATGCTGGACTATCCAATCTGTTTTTCCCATTGAAGCATTTCATAAAATCATAGAATCATAAAATGGTTTGTGTTGGATGGGACCTTAAACATCACCTAGTTCCAACCCCTCTGCCATGGGCAGGGATACCTTCTACTAGATCAGGTTGCTCAAAACCTCAGCAAACCTGGCCTTGAACACTTCCAGCGAGGGGTAATACACAACTCCTCTGGGCAACCTGTTCTTACTACCCTCTCAGTAAAGAATTTCTTCCTAATATCTAAGCTACCTTTTTTCAGTTTAAAACCATTACCGTTCATCCCATTATTGTAGTCCCTGAATAAAGAGTCCCTCTCCATCTTTTCTGTAGGCCCCCTTTAAACACTGAAAGGCCACCATAAGGTCTCCCTACAGCCTTCTCTTCTCCAGGATGAACAACCCCAACTCTCTCAGCCTGTCCTCACAGCAGAGGGGCTCCAGCCCTCGGAGCATTTTTGTGGCCCTTCTCTGGACCTGCTCCAACAGGTCCATGTCCTTCCTGTGCTGAGGGCTCCAGAGCTGGATGCAGGACTCCAGGTTGGGATTCACCAGTGCAGAGCAGAGGGGCAGAATCACCTCCCTCAACCTGCTGGCCACACTTCTTTTGATGCAGCCCAGGATACGGTTGACCTTCTGGGCTGTGAGCGCACATTGTTGTCTCATGTTCAGCTTTTCATCCACCAGTACCCCCAAATCCTTCTCCACAGGGCTGCTCTCAATCCTTTCATCCCCTGGGCTGTACTGATATCGGGGGTTGCCCTGACCCAGGTGAAGGACCTTGCACTTGTCCCTGTTGAACCTCATGAGGTTCTAGTGCTTGTCCAAGTCTCTGGATGGCATCCCATCCCTCAGGCATGTCAACTGCACCACTCAGCTTGGTGTCATTTTCTAAGGCAATACTGCTGAATACAGAATTCTTCCCTCCCTAAGTGGACCTATTCTTGAAGTACCTCTTCTGGCCAGGAAGTTGTGCTTGGAAGGACTTACTCAGACGGATAGTTGTTAGGTGGCTGGTTTCACTGGTTAAAAGACTCATTCATAATACTCCTCAAAATACATGTAAAACATGTATTTGTTGCACATGTACTCATGTGTACTGCTTAAACAGTAAATGCCTGTTAAAGATGTAAATAGTTGTAATAGGACTCAGTTATAAATAAAACGAAAGAAAACCTCACAGCTTAAGCAGCTAATAAGTAACTAAACTTGGTAATTCTTAGCAGAGGTAAAGTCAGCATTTCTGAAGGAACAATGTCAGCCAGGACCCCATTTTGGCACTGTTGTGATGAGAAGTATAACCCCTGCCCTCTCCAAAATACTGTCAAACCAATATACTTTTCATTCTTCACAGACATTCACCAAATACTAGCTGTTTTGTCACAGGCAATTAAAAGAAGAGTTGAAGGTCCTGCAGCCCTAGCAGCCTCCTCTTAGAGGGCTTCCAGATCTAAGCTCTCACTGGGTGCGATAAGACCTGGTGAGAGAGACAGGCACTCACGTATTTGGGGATTTGACCTGCCAATTTATTCACATACCCAGTTGGGACTGTGGACACAATTTGATTGGAGCACCAGTGATTTTTCATCTTGCATTGAGAGGAAATGTTCTTATTTTCCTATTTAGGTCTAAACAAATAAAACTGCAACAGTTGTTTTAGACCAATTGTCCACAGATTAGTTTGCATCAAATAGATTTAGAAAAAGTAGAATAATTGGAAGTTGTATCTCTCATTTAGTAGTAGTTCCTGTTAGAGTACTGTGCTGGTTTTGGCTGGGATAGAGTTAATTTTCTTCACTGTAGCTGATGGCTCATTGATGTTTTAGTTGTTGTTAAGTAGTGGCTAAGTGTCCCTAAGTGGCACCTATAGTAGTCAGGGACTTTTCCAGCTTCCCATGCTTTGCTAGGTACACGAGAAGCCCAGAGGGTAGAGGCTACAGCCAAGTCAGCTGACCCAAATTGTCCAAAGGGATATTCCATATCATAGGACATCATGATCAGTATATTAACTGGGGGAGTTGGCCTGGTGGTGTTGGTCGGCTGGTGGTGAGCGGCTTCATCACTTGCTGTTTGTTTTGGTTGTTTATTGCCGCCCCCCCCCCCCCCCCCCCAGTTTTGCCTCTTTCTCTTGTTATTTTCCTTTTCATTATATTATTATTGTTGTTAATGTTGTTGTTTTAGTTTAATTATTAAAGTTTTCTTATCTCAAACCAGAAGTTCTGTCGCTTTTACCTTTCTCATTGTCTTCTCCATCCTGCTGGTGGGGGCATAAGTGAGTGGCTTTGTGGTGCTTAGTCGCTGGCTGGGGCTAAACCACAACAATTCCCCAGCAATGATGTGTCTTTCACTCCTGAGTTGTCTCTCCTTGCTTATTTTACGAGGTTTGGCAGCCTGTACGGTGCTATGCTTTGCAGTTGTGGCTAGAAAATTGTTGATAATGCAAAGATAGGCTGTTGCTGAGTAGAGCGCGCACAGTGTTAAGGCTTTCTCTTCAACCTGCTCTCCCCAGAGACCAGTAGGTTGAGAGTGGGCAATAGGCTGGGAGGGGACACAACCAGGACAGCTGACCCCACCTGGTCAAAGGGATATTCCATACCATATGATGTTGTGCTCAACAGTAAAATCTTGGGGAAAGGAGTACGATGGGAAGACATTCATGGTTATCCACTCTCAATCCACTACAGGATGTCTTTCATATATCTTTCTCTACTTTCTTTCAGAACTTCTTGATTATTATCTATTACTATTACCAGTGTTGTGGGAGTATATCAAGGTCCCTAAGGTAAGGTATGAACATATAGTAAGAGACAATTCAAACCCCAAAGCTGTCAAGCTTAATAGAAAAGACAGAGTGGAAACTAAGGCACAGAGAGTGAAAAAATAACCCTCTTAAGGTCATACTGAAAGACTGTGACAAAGAAAATAATTACAAGTCTCAAGCCAATGCCTGACCTACTGAGCTGTCAAACACAGATGGGAATACTTCCAGCTGCATGGGGTAGGAATCTCCACTAGTACTTCCCATTATTATTATCTGGTCATAGCAAGTGAATTTCTTTCAATTTTTAAATGTCAGCCAACACATACAGATTTTTTGTATTGCAGACTTTCTAAACTATTCAATTACTACTTTAGTAAGGGATATCATGTTCTAAATGGGTCAAAAGGGGATAACCGTGAGTAGCCAGGTGCCTTATGTACATGCAGTATTTTCATTACAGTTACCTAAGTAAATTATCTAATCACATATAAAGCAAACTTTATCAAAAAACATTATAGTAAGCACTACACCAAGTAGAGAAAGGTCCACGGAGTATCTATTAATTATCATTAATCTCTTTAATAGTGACTCTAAGGAAGTACAAGTGAGATTGAAAAATAAATGACTGAGGCCAATGAAGTGGAACAAAGTTTAGAAAACATGCACTCCTCTATTTTGCAAAATATACCCATCTTTTAAAGCTCCTGTTTTTCCTCCATTGGTGCAAAAATAGCATTTCAAGAGACTTTTCCTTGTAATAAAGTTTTGGAAGGAACACATGCTTTTTTTCGCTTACATATAATAAAGCAAAACAGAGTACAAAACAAAATGTTATTTCAGAGTGTATTATCGTAGCACATGAATTCTATACAGAATAAATATAGATTTCAGAGGAAGTATAAGATGGAGTGAAAATTACTACATGTTGTGTAGAAGAATAAAACAGCCGTCGAGACGCTTTCAGAAGCATCTCATCTCACAAAAGCTTTCTTGTTGTTATTGACTTTTAAATTTTGAAATCTTTTTTAAAGTTTATAGGCAACAAGAAAGTTGCCAGCTGAAATTGGTAAGAAACTGGTTACACTGCATCTTGCAATCAAAATGTATTCCAATATAATAATTGAACTAACATTATCCTCCAGCTAGATGCTTTCAGAAAATGTCTGTAGTTTGAACTGGTAATGAGTAGAACGACTTCCAGTGTTCACAAGAAGGATGCTTCATGACAGAGCAGCCAGAAAGATTGATTCAGTGTAAATGTAAAAGTTCAAAATAAATGTCATAGAAATAGAAAATATCTTCTGGCTATATCATTTTAACTCAAAAATTACTTATTCTGAAATGTACTGGGAAATCTATTACTTTTAAGCTATAAAGGTCTTGTTAAAATTACTGTGAAATCTTTCCAAGACTAGGAAAAGTCATTCACACATCAAAGACTGTAGTTCTTAAAAGATAATTAAGACAACAAAATGTATTTACATCAAAGAAGGACAAAAGTACTTTCCTTAAACACATTTTCTTCTTCTCTATCTTGTAGAATTACAGAATCATCAAATTAATAGTCCATAATCTTTTTTAATGAGCAGCTTTTCTATGTATAGAGGGATGTGAGAAAATTGATTTGCTTTCTTTAACTTATTCCTTTATGGGATGGATCTGCAAAGCAATAGCAAAATTAGGCATATTGAAGAGCAGTCTCCTATTACAGGAAAAAATACTCAGCTTACAATGTGGTTATATATTAAGTGCAATTTATTTTTTTATTCATCAGGTCTTGAAGAGAAGTGAGTAAGCAGCATGTAAGAAATTGGGAATCTTGGACAAAGCTGACTTCACAAGAATTAATTTTATCTAAAGATACTAATGACAAAAAGTAAACTTTTTTTCTTTGTCTAAAAGCTAATTGTTCTTCAAGAACTTTGTAAGCACAATAGCATCAGTTTAACACTGCCTTCTTAACAATAAGTAGTTTTCAAAGACCAAGGATGCAGGGATGTGTCTGACTAGATTCAATTTGCAGCTGTGAGCCTGATGGCTGGCACCTGCTTACCCTGCTAAATAAGGATCCTGAGCTAAGTCAACAAAAGGCTAGTTCAGGCCCACATGCCCTTTCTTGGAACATAAATTTTTTGTCTCAGTATCAAAGGCAGGGTGACACAATTCAAATAATTTCATTGCCATTGCAGATTTTTATGTGCACCATATGTAGTTCATTAGTGAACGAGATGCCTTACCTCGGGGATTGGACTGGAAGGAACACCTGTCTTCTACCTGCTTTTATTCTTTGTATTCTTCACTTCACTTTGCTCGTCTTTGCTTTACCATGGCTTCATAGCTGTGTCTGTACTAGTCAACCAAACAAGGCTAGGGCATGGATCTGAGCACTGGTGCACAGCTCCTCCATGGTGTTTTACGCCTGCTCAGGCAGCAGACTCCAAGCAACATCCAGGAGTGGCATGGGGGTCAGCAGAGGGACACTCTGGATATGACCGCTTCATTGTGGTGCAAGAGATCAGCTGTATGCATGGCTGCCTGGCCCTACTAGCTGGCTGCAAGATCAAAAAAACAAGCCCTTGCCCATTTTATGCCCAGATAAAATGTCAACTGGTATAGCCTTCAGGAGTAGGTTTTGTGAGTACATAGTAGCGGCACAAGACTTCAGCTTAGGTTTTATGATGTAGGAATTATCCTAGTATTGAAGTTTTAGATGTTTTATGGCAATTCTAGATTTTGGGAAGAGACAAACTAGTTGCAAATATTTGCAAACATTGCAAAGAGCCAAAGGATACTACCCCAAAGGGTAATCACATTTGCCAGAATTGCATGGATGCTGTGCTTATGCTACAATATTCTACCAGATCATTCTAAATTAAATCTTATATTTTTTCAAAAGTATGATTTAAAAAAATATGGGTTTATATTTTCCCCTGAAAAAAAATTACCAAATTTTGTCAATATACCCTATTAAAAAAAATAAAACATAAGATTGTAAAGTGACTTTTTCTGTTGTTTGAGAAAATATATTTTTCCCTACTACTGGCTGACGTTTTATGAAGAAAATATAATAACATTTGGAGTAAAAGCTACTCACAGCAATGGGAAATTGGTATTTTTGATGTTCTAAATAACATCAAACTGACAGTTAAAAGTTTATATCTGGGTAGTACTAGTAGACAGACATAAAGAGGGAGATAATCTGAGAAAAGAGTATTATCTGTGCACTTTGAACTCCCTGATTCTCTGGTCAGCTATATGGTCACCATATAGCTGAGTTCAATTTCAATAGTTCAAAATACTCTCATCGGCTAGAAATTACTAGAGTGCATGATGTTTTGTATCTTCTTTCTGATGCCAATTGACACAGACACTGTAAAAACCAGCTCTGGTGCGGCTGAATTGTCCCACAGACTGACAACCACCTACGCTTTTTGTTCTGATAAGTTTTGATTAGCCTGAAATATTTATTGAAACCCAAGCCCTAAATGTAGTGTTTGGCTTTGCTGAAATGATAAAGAACACCATGAGTCACTACAAGCTTCAAAAAGCTTTGCATCACTTCATCATTTATGTCTGTTGTGGTGTTTTGCCTAATGGAGTTTGATGTCCAGGAACTGGATGTTTACATTCATCTCCACATCAAGCTCCTGAAGCCAGAGAAAAAATTGAGTTGTACATTCCAAATAGGATACTTTAGGTAAGCTCAAATTTTTTAGATGAAAAAGAATTGCTGCCAGTATTGTCAGCACAATAAACCTGTATGCCATCAGTTCTGGAGTACCTAGCAAGATTTCAGTGAAAATAAGCAGTTTAACGTGTATTTGTGCTTGTATAAAGTATGAGTTTATTTTATATATATTTCAATTACTGCTAAAATTATTAGTAAAGACAGTGTTCTTTTTTAAGTCTTATTCTTGTCAACTAAATAATACTACCCAGAATGTTGGACTACAGTTTACTACTGACAGATTTTAAGGATGCTGACTTGTGCCTATGGACATCTTCCAACGTTGTTTATTTGTTATGGCTCCCAAGATATTTTTTAGACTAAACACTTTTTTTCTAATACTGCCAAAATTCTCCACATAATTCATTGAGTACTCTGTTTACAGCACATGCCATCTTATAATAAAAAACACCAAACAAAACCCTAAAAGACAAATCTAGTTTTGTTACTATTAAATCTGTTTTCTATGTCCATGTTCTCACCATTATTTAAGTAAGTTTAACATATTTCCTTTATGGAAATTAAAAATGGTTTTTTAGACTTTCTTAGCACATGACGAGCTGTCAAAATCCTTAATTATCTTTATAGTTTCTTCTTGATTTTTGTTTTTCTCTGTAACGGCTTATAGAGTTTATTCTTTTATTACTTTTGTTTTCAGAAAGCTAAAAATAAATGTTTTTTTTACACATTACAAATTATTCAGTCCACTTCAATTTCAATGTCATAATGTATATTTTTAACTCCCCAGCATTTCAACTGTTAATTTCAGCTATTTCACCTTCTTTTATTTAAAAAAAGAAACTTAAATGTAACTTTCAGAACTTATTTATTTATTTCTTTCTCCTCCTTCCTCTCTTTCACTCTCTCTTTCTCCATTCATCTCTATCGTAATTTCTCTTTCTTTTTCTTTCTTTCCCTTCCTCCCTTCCTCTTTTACTGTCTTTCTCTCTTTCTCTCCGCAGTGAGATTAATCAGATTAAAATATTAAACTTTATAAATCTCCATCTAACGATTTTATTACTGAGTTCCTTTGAAACATTCCCCAAAAGCTGTGTTTATCTGTAGCTGAAATTTCACTGGCTCATAAAGTTTTAGAGCTGCTTAATCACATTATCACTGGGCTGTAACTCACTTGGAACATATTGGAAAAGGTCAATAAAACAGGAGTCAGGAACATCCTAAAGGAGAAAAAGACGAGCAAATTTGTGAGCACTTTTTTCATGAAGGAATTTCAATCAGTTCTGTGATTGAAGTCTGTTTTGGAGCTCATCTAATACAATTTGCTGCCTTTGAAATGATACTGAACTTTGAACTACATTTTTACTTATTTTTCAAGCTGACTGTATTTTGCTATTTGAAAAATCTGGAAAGTGCCACCTTGGACTTAGATTCAGGGAGAGGAAATCTTGCCAGTTGTGTCTTCTGAAGAGAGAGAGTTGTTCATGGAAATGTTTCTGAAAGACCAGATGCAAAGCTGACAATTTGTTATGTTTGTAGTCATATGGAGCATATGAACACTTAATATGTCAGCTACAGTAGACACTGGCCAAAAGACAGAACAATTCCTCAGTATAGAAAATTAACCCAATACACTCCTTTCAAATTGTTGTGCTATAGTCATGCTCCTTTTTGGATTCCTTTTTCCTTCACCATGCACATCTTTAACAAGAGAAGTGGATGGTATCACCCTATGGAAAAGATTATGGGTCTAAAACCTTACCCTAATGAAGTGTCTACATCCTGAGAGAAGTACGGTTTCAACAATATCTTTCTTTGTAGTGTTTTTCCTTATTTAACGTAGGTGACTGCTTCTTGGTGAGCTGACTACTAGAAGTCCTAGGTGAGATTCTCCATCTGCCTGAAACACATATGTGCTTTGGTGCCTAACTCAGGCTTCAAAATGACACTCTAGGAGTTAGGTATCTGAAATTTAGGCTTTGTCTTAATTCCCTTGATACGTCTGAGATCAAAATGTCTTGCAGTTCATGTGAACCATGATAACGGTGATTGTGTAGACACAATGGACAGTGTGATGTTCTCTTTAGAGAGACCTCTGTCTATATACTGATATTTCCAGAAAGCAGCATGAGATTTTATTATCTCTTTCCGACATGACATTCTTCTGCAGCTATAAACTATGTCCTGAGGACGGATCTTCCTTAAACTCCATGTCCCTTTTATCCTTAGCACAGTTTTTGGTGATTGCTAGGTTTCGTGATTGCTGCTCCTGTGTTATTTTTTTCCCAAATTCTTTTAGAGGTTCATTTTTATTTGGAGTGATTATAGATCAGGTATCAAACTTTGCTGGAAGAAAGAACGGAACAGAATTTGGACAATGTTGCCTCTTCATTTTCTATTATACCTAAGTCATGTTTTCTGTGTTCTTCATTACTGTATGGTTGGCTGCTGATATGAGAACATAGCTTGTAAGGAGAGATGGGACTACATTTTAAATCTTAACCTCTCTTTCCCACTGCAAGATAAGCTTGCTTTTTGACTGTGATATTTAAAATGCAAGATTGATATTTCAAAACTTTTACTTCCTAGGTGACTTCTCTATCCCACATACCATCCTTTTTGCTTTAATTATTTTTCATCAGTCTTTCCACCTGGTTCATTTTGAAACTGAAGTTTCACCCTCTGAGCTAACTAAGGTGCTTCTTGAACAGATAAAAAAATGCCAAAATTGTCAAAATTGTCAATAGAAATTAATTTTCTGAGTAAATATAGAACACTGTGAGTCACTACAGGTTGAACACTGAAGTCTAGTGTCAGCTTTTATGTATTTTTGGTTAAGTAAACAATGAATTAAATAAAATTAGAACAACTTTTAACATTTTCTTTTAATCATGAAGGCATGTATTCAGAAGTATTGAATCATTTGGTATGTGTCACATAGATCTATCTCAGTGGCACCAGAGGCCTTGAAGGTACAGTGTCACGTTTCTGCCAGCTGGAGAAGTTCAGTTACCCTCATTTTGAAATTACTTATGCCTGGGGTAGGGCTACGTGGATGTGGTAGGCAGATTGTAGCTCACTCTGCTCCCTGCTAAGATGACCAGATGAGAGGCCACTCTGATCTAAAAGCCAGCAAGTTTCATTAGCCTGTTATTTTTGCATTATTTTCCTTCTTGGCAACATTTGCCAACTTGGGTATAGCTTCAGGAGGAAGGGGCCACGTCTACATGCTAGTAAATTAGCATCAGGACCAGAGGGTGTTAAGGCATGCCTTTAGGGACAACTGGCTTAGCCTTTTTACCTCCAAACAGGATTTTTGCCTCCAATTTACCTCAGGAAAATTATTCCTTACTCCCTTGAATTCCCAAATTCCATTTGGGAATAGACTGGAAGAGTGAGAATTAGCTGAGTCAGGGACCACCGTGCCAATTTAACACAGAAGAACTGAATGTTTTACTGCCAAAGCTTTTGATCAGGTACTGGCTGCATTACTAGTATAGGTATATCTGGAGGTGAGTTACAGCATGGAGATTAATTCTAACCAACAGTTAAACAGTGCCTTAATTGCTCTTCAGTGTTGCAAAGAATAAACAAATTACCATTTCTAGCTCCTAACTGCATCCTTAAGTGACTACATTGCTCTACAATTCTAGTCCTGAATTTCCAAGGTCATAAAAGCAATGTTTACTAAAACAAAGATAATAATACATTTTCGAAAGCCACACTTAGCAGCTTAGTCAATGAAACATCCTTTTTCCCATTAACCTAAGAGGGCTTGACTCAGAAACTCAGACCTATTTAATTAGTCTCAAGTTACAAACTAAAAATCAATAGTTATTTTCAAAAGATAAATATCCTGCTTGAAATATGCCAAGATGCTTTGCAGGGTAACATTTCTGAAACAGGAAAAAGCGGTCTTGCCTGACTGCTTTTTCCTCTCCAATAGCTCTCCAATTTCATGGCGTAGCTTTCCTTTCCTAGTAGTTATTATATATTTCAGACAAACAGGTTGGTTTTCTGCATATTCATAGGTGATTTAGTACTTTCCGAGGAAAAAGCAAACCACCAACAATAGTATGACCTTTCAAAATCAGGTTAAACAAAATTGTTTCAACTTGACTACTTGAGTACATTAAAAAAGGAAAAGTCATGACTAAGCAAACATGGTTTGGTTGCTTAGTCATGACTAAAAGTAGAACATGAAAATAAAGCAAATATACATCGATAGTGAAAAATAAAATAAATGTCTCTTTACCATAAATTAAATATTTTTTTCTCTTCTTACAGTGCAAATCCAATTAAAGTTCACTATCATACAAAATCAGATTATGCTTTGTACATTCATTACATCGAATAATTACAAGCCACACTGTATAGGTAATCTAACAGTAATGATGCAAATATTACTTGGGATTACAGCTGAGGTTAGTAGCTGTGGGTTATGGCTGCAAGAATAGAACCCTAAAACTGAGAAAAGGTGGAAAGAGAAAAAACTCTATGAATACTGACTCTGTCAACAGCATTATGAATGCCATGCATGGATTTTATCAAGACCATGCAGTGAATTAAGTAAGAGAGATGAACATTAGTTACATGTAACAATAAATTACTGAAGAGATGTTGCAACAATCTTGGAAATACTGCAGCTATAATAAGTTTATTAAAGTTAAAAAGGTGGTGATAGTAAGGAAAACAAAACAAAACAAAACAAAACACTAGAGAAGCCCCAGGGAATGCTGATTATGTTTTCACTGAACGGCAGCATGTGACTCAGGTTTTGGAAGTGAACCCAGGAAGGATTTGATACTGAAGCAAGAGGGACACCAAAGTTCAACTTCAGCAGTAATTACTGAGAAAGAAGGTCTAGGCTGCATTTCTAAAAATATCCAAAGTGGAGAAATATCTGAAGAGGAAAAACAATGTCATGTGCATCAATAAACCCTTTGGGTACCTACACTAGGAGCAATTTTAGAAGTCTGAGGAGCTAGAGGTATTTTCTGTTAGCTTTCCTACCTAGCAAATGTCTCAGGGAATGATTTTTAAGCTCTTGAGTGAGTGGAATAGTGTCTTGCTGCAAGTGTCAGCTAGTTCTTCTCTCCAGAAAAATATAAGAGGTAGAACATCACATGGCTTTGGTTAATCCCAAGTATTGAAAAAAGTCCCACAAGCAACTTCAGAAGTTTATAGTTGTTTTGCCAGTTGACTGTCTGGATATCTGTTAATTTTTCATCAGTAAAATCTTATATTTTTTATAGCAGATGTTTTACTCTACTCTAATGGATGCTCTCCTGCCATGGAATACCTAAAGCGCCAAACCGTATGAAGCAATATATCAGTCACCACAGCATTTCCTGTTTAGTTTCAAGATAACTTATTTACATGTTGGCTAAGCTATTTTTCTATATAGTCATTAGCTTTTCATATTTTTTCCTGTCTGAATGTACTTCTACCATACCTCATGTTTTACTGTAGAGTAGCTAAGTAACGATATATCTTAGTTACCATCAAACATTCAAGTATTCTCCACCTGGAAATACTTTAATTTATATTCATTCAACTTCTCTAAATCTTTACTCTTCCCAGAGAAACTATTTTACAGTGACTTTAACATAAGTCACTAAAATATTGTTAATCTCAGGCCTGCACAATTCCCTCTCAACATGGTTGAAACTAATTTACATACATAATCTTGCAGTGTCTGATTGCATATCTTAATGATATCTCTGGTCTCTAAGGGGACTGACATGCCAGATTTCCTAGCTTATTAGGATACTGAGAGAAAAAAAAAAAAAAAAAAAAAAAAGAAGAGAAAAATCCAGTGTATATTGACTGGAAATGAATTCTTATTGTGATCCAGGTTGAGTGCTAAGGAATAAGATCAACAAATTTAAGGAGGAAGGGACAATATTATTCAGGAGAATAAGGAAAAATAAAAGCAGCTAGACCAGGGAAATTTATAAGAGAGATAAGTGGTAAATGATGAAGCAATGAGCTGAAGTTTGGTTTATTGACAACACACAGTCTGGAGGTAACCAATTTATATCGTCCAGTCACACCTGAGTAGAAGTACTAACAGCAGTCCTTATGACTAGAGGATGAGAAAAAATGCTTAAAAGATTTCCTTTAGGAATGGCACAGTAAATGTTAAAAGAAGGTATTTGTAGACTTTTATAAAGAATAAGCCTTAAAACTTGCAGTAAGTGATTTATGTATGTTAATGGTTTTTTGTCAGTTTACAGGAACAAGTATGGCCTTCTAATAAATCTATGTTTTCTAACCTATTTCAGTATGAGTTTAAGGAACTGTGATGCTTGAAACCCATCGTTGAAGAGTTAAAATCTTGAATAAGTAGAGGTTTTATTTCTGGCCCTGTTTAAAATTTAAAGATGTATCAGAATTCATAATTCTAACTATGGCAGATGGCTATCAGCAGGATTAAAAAAAAAACTCAAAAAACCTAACACCAAACATAACGAGAACATTGTCAGAGGTATATTAGAAGCAGACTTGGAAAACTGAATCACTACTTGAAGGAAGTAGATTTTCAGTTGGTTAAAGGACCACAGGGATTTTTAGGAGAAGTGCAGAAAGACGTGCTGAGGAAAAGTGATAATTTAGACATCAGAAGTAGAAACAGAAGAATAAGCTGATAGAAACAGGAACCCTTTGTACCTATTAATATTATACCTGGGGAAAAAAGAAATTACTGTTAGTCTATGAGCTGCAGCCATTAAAACAGAGAAGAAAAGGTTATTTATTTGGACACGCTCTAAACTAACTAGAGAAATCGTCTGAACTTCTTTGGATTTGTAATTCCTCGGAAGGTTGTAGGGAGGAGGAAACCTCTGTATTTACCCAGGAAAACTGAGATACTGGGCATAAAGGGAAAGAAACTGGCTGTGTGGTTGTCACAGGGATTGAAGAAAGTGATCCTCCCAGATCACTTTCCCATGCAGGTGACACAGACATGGGGTCGGTGATAATCCTAGAACATGTTTTAGAACCTCTGATAACTTCAGCTTCTGCATACAGATGATTTAATTTATTTTCCTGAGATTCATCCTTCCTAGCTTGTCTCAGAGTATATTTACGCAGTTAAGCAAATGACGCTGTCTGCATTACCTTGCTAATTAAAATGGATATGAGATAAGGGGAATGAAGATCATAGTCGAGGTCACACAGAAAATTTCTGCCTCAGATTACATCCTTTTTCTGCCATGTGCATGCTATTATGACTATTATTATGAAAAAGACAAAAAATCAATGGTTTGTTCTTGTGAACCAAGGACCCAGCCTACACTGCACTTGTCACATGAAGTCTGAAAAAGCAAAGTACTTAAGGACATAATTGACTTAGGATGAGTGGCCTGACTGACTCTAGTGCTCTACTTTTACATGTGAAAAACTTGCCTGAATGAAGTCAAAAACACCTGTTCACTTTGATTGAAATTACTTTTCCCAATTCTCATCACAGGGTATTAATAATAAATAAAGCAGCCTAATATTGCCCAAAGTATTTTTTTAAGGAATAATCATAGAATAACAGAATCATAGAAAGGTTTAGGTTAGAAGGGACCTTTAGAGGTTACTTAGTCCAACCCCCCTGCAGTGATCAGGGACATCTTCCACTAGATCATGTTGCTCAGAGCCCCATTCAACCTGACTTTGAACGTTTCCAGGGATGGGGCATCTACCGCCTCTCTGGGCAACCTGTGCCTGTGTTTCACCACCTTCATTGTAAAAAATTTTTTTATTTATATCCAGTCTCAATCTACCCTCCTTTAGTTTAAAATCATTACCCCTTGTCCTGTCACAACAGGCCTTGCTAAAGAGATTGCCCCCATCCTTCCTATAATCCTCCTTTATGTACTGGAAGGCCGCAATAAGGTGTCCCCACAGCCTTCTCTTCTCCAGGATGAACAACCCCAACTCTCTCAGCCTTTCTTCACAGGAGAGGTGCTCCAGCCCTCAGATCATTTTTATGGCCCTCCTCTGGACCCGCTCCAACAGGTCCATGTCCTTTCTGTGCTGAGGGCTCCAGAGCTGGACACAGGACTCCAGGTGGGGTCTCACCAGAGAAGAGTAGAGATGCAGAATCACCTCTCTCAACCTGCTGGCCACGCTTCTTTTGAAGCAGCACAGGATACGGTTGGCCTTCTGGGCTGCAAGTGCACACCTCTGGGTCATGTCCAGCTTTTCTTTCACCGGTACCCTCAAGACCTTCTCAGCAGGGCTGCTCTCAATCCCTTTGCTGTGTATCATGTTTCTGTTTCAGTACCCTTTTGATAGTATGATCTGGCCTTTTGTGGCATCCATTCACACAAAGGCCTGGCTCCTCCAAGAACTAAAACAGCTCAGCGCTTCTGAAAACTAGGCCAAAAAAAGGCCAGAACAATACCTAAGAAATCATTACAGTCCTTATTTTGTGAGTAGTGATTGTTTATCTGACAGGTTAATATTAAACTACAGTGTCACATTTTGAGGCAAATAAGAGCTAATTACCCAGCACTCTCCAATTTTTCTGCTACAGAAAAGTTAAATAAATGCAGCAATGAAAGTCTATTCACACGTCTGAAAACCAGGGCTGAAATCCCAAACACAAAAATTTAGCAGCAAGTTTTCTTTGACAATTCTGTTTGGGATTTCATTATGGCATTATAAATATTACAGCTGTGAAAACTGGTAAAAAAAGTTAGGAAACTATCAAGGGCCACTTTTGCTTTTGGATATGGTTTGCAGTTTTGGCTCTGAGAGCCTTGTAATCATAGTTTGCATTGTCTCTCATTTTCAGCTGTTACAGATGCTTAATTTTTACCTCCTCCTCACAAATATGCCCAGAAAATCTTAGAACCAACAGCTTCTGAACTGTGGTGTCACAGCCCAAGAGAATAAAGAAGAAAAAAATCTGTGAAGACTTATTAGAATGCTCTTTGATTTTCCTTTAATGGTGCAGTAACTTTCTGTTACAATTGTAAGACTGCTTTTAAAAAGTGCTACATATGGCATCTTTTGGTATTGCAAGGTTGAGTAGCCACCATCAGACACAGCTAACAGCTGCCCCTTAGACAGATGCACTCATGGTTTTCATTTCCTGCTCCCATACATCCTCCAATGTGAAGAACGATTGACTGACAGGGCACCAACCCAGAAAATGGTTGGAGTGAGATTCATTAAAGCAGATGTAGCTCTCTTCATCTGAACTAGATGACTTATGTCCTTTTATAAGTAATAGAGAGAAATAGGCTAGCTTAGAACATGATTCACCTAACTTATTTTAGATGCTTATTTTTGTGTGAGATGAATCACAAGCAAAGAGTGTTTATTTCTTTCCATTGACTTTACTGAAAGTCTAGACAACCAGTTCAGACGTAGATGTCTATATTTATCCTGATTAATCCTGCCCATGGAGGCGAAATAATCCCTGCAGGGTTTGAAATGAAAATCCATGGTTGTATTCAGAGAATGAAGTAGAGTGAGAAAGCCATACACATCTAGAAAGAGCCTGCTGTGTATGGGAATTATTCTTGAAACCTGGGAAGAAGTTTTATCCAATTTACCTTGGATTGAGATATAGACTTAAGTGAGACTAAATGTGTCTGGAGGCTTTTGGCTGTGAGATTGCTTTTTAAGGATTTTTTATAGTAGAACTTTATTACAGCTGCTAAAAAGCATGTCATTTTTCAAAGACTTTTTGTGTTGTTCACTTCTCTTCACTCCTTAAAAATGGAGGTGTATCTTCCTGTACCCCAGAAACAAGGTGACATGCTGCTGACATGTAGGCAACATTCTGGCTGGACATAAAAAATTTGAAAGATTGCATTTCAAGACAATCAAGAACTAGAAACTGAACTGACCACTGGGAAGCACTTCTGGAAGGAGGCAGCAAAGTACAGAAAGTTTAACTAGCTCCAAAGTAGTGACAAAAGATGAATGGACATTGTAGAAAACAATGCATACCACTAAATCAAATTCTGATTGTGACACTTTCTATTCCTTTCAGACTCCTGGAATAATATTGTAGTGTTTCAAATTACTATATCCTGGCCTGCTATCCTTTTGGTTAATCCAGGCATCTGAAAGCTGCTCTGATGGTCTGAGCAGGCAAAACTCTTTACTGTTTTCTTTGAGCTAAAGATGTGCATCTATGGCTAAGACAAATTGCCTTGTGCCTTACTGGCCACATTTCCAGTGGTAGAGTCAAAAGGGTGAGGGAACAAGGCTGCACACTGCCACATGACTGACTAGATCATTAATTTCTCAGCAGGATTCCTGTTGTAGCTTTGGTTTGGGCAAGGCAGCATGAATATCATTTAAGAACTTAGCATGAGCTGGGGACCATTTCCATCACACAGCTTGGATGCCACCATCCTCTTATGAGAGGTATAAGAAATTAGCTGTCTTGGATGTGATATAATTTATGCTAGTCCACTCAATCTCAGGGCCAGAGAAGAAAAATTCAGTTATTTCCCATACAATTATCAGCATCATGGTTGTGTTCAATTTTCCTCTCTGGTGGTCTTTTTGCATGGGTCACTATATTCATTTGAGTATTACGGGTGGGGGCTGTAAAAAGTTTATAGAATATGCTTTTAGTTTTCCAGGAAACTGAGTTTGGGTTTCTTGCAGAACACACTTATATACTTTTTTACCTTAGAGGCTCAAAGGAACATCAAAATAGGCGACTGGGCCTGGTATGCCTAAGGCTGACTGACTAATGTGTATTATAAAGATTTGGATATATTGGTTTTCCAGGCCTATATTATAATAGCATTACCTTTTTTTGAAACTTGCTTTACTGATGGTGTCATTTAAAGAGGGAATTGCTGTTGTGCATTTATAGAAAATTATACCAGTTTCAACAAAAGATGTGTTTGCCCCTGAGCTTCCACTGTGCTGGCTGCTGATATGAACCTGAGAGCAGTTCTTTGTGCTCATCTTTTTGGATCTATTACACAGTCTTTGTGTGCTTTCACGGTACTTAAATCCACGATGCTGTGATCCTGACTAATACCTTTTATTCCACCTTGAAACAAACCAGATCTTCACTTTTCATTCTGATAATAATTCTGAACTGCTTTTTCAAGTATTACAGATTAACTACTCCTGTGTAGCATAGCTTCTTCTATTTATAAGTAAGACCAGTTGGTAAATTTGATTTTATAAGTGGTTCTGTTTTGAATATTTAGGGACACAGAAGTATATAAAAATGTTTTTGGCTTTTTGTTAATTTGTGTACTCAGAGATATATATAGGCAAATCTATAAACTCAGCCCAACCTGGGATACACCACATTTACTGAGACATTGTATAATTGCAGGAACTCTTAATCTTTATCATTAAGATTATCGTCTTTGACTTTTCTGATCTTACCTATCACACAATTTAAGCAAAGTTTATTTTGAGATCAGGAACTGAACCAATTTAATCAAGAGGTTTCACTGTAAAATACAAAGTAAAATCTTAATATATAGAACAGAGTGTTTCATAGATAAATGGCATTCAGTACATACAAATTAATTTCCTGCTTAAGGCATATAAATCTTTATTTTTCTTCTGTTGGTATGTCATTCAGTTTTATCAAAGATGATGCAACATTTCTATTCCTTTGCTTATTTTAATAATCTTCATCTAGAGTAAAAGCTTACCTTCTAGCAGAAGTAAGCCAAGTACTTCCTAATCCTTTTTACTCTCTTTTGACAGTCAATGTTAGTTAAAAAGCAGAGGTTAGAGGGCAGCAATACAAATCAAACACTGCTAGAGCCTGGATGTTTGTAACCTGATCCTTTTTCTTCTTATTCTCTGAGAAAGAGTCACTGAGGATGACTTTTAGTATTCCTTTATGTTTTATACATATATATCTAAAAAAAATGTGACCTGGCTAAGAAGAAACCACTCACTTGATTTTCAGTGGTTTTGCCAGTTTATGACAAATACAGTTCAGCTCTTGCAAGAAACTATTATTTTGTGAATTGTTCATTAGTTAATCAAAGAATCAGTTTTAATGAAATAATAGGATATAGGACAGAACAGCATTAGCGCTCTTGTTTTTCTGATCTATCTAAATGAAATACTTCATACTGGCAAAGAAGGAAAAGTACTGGAAATTTGTAGCAGGAATCTAGACAAAGAACAAATCTAGAAAAAAATCTGGGCTCGTGAAGAAAGTGATTGATGAGTAGAAACAGTCAATTAGGAAGAAAAAAATAAAAGGGAAATCTTCCACTAATGTGGTTATTTCATGTATGACTCCTAAGGATAAGTTTCCAGTCTTCTGTTCTTTGGTATCTTTATGAACAGAAGAAAAAGTTAGCACTGACAAAGTTCACCAATGTCACAAAAACAGGTGGAAGAGGAAGTAATAACAGGTCATATCAGCAGCACCGTCAGGCTGCATGGATAGCTGGCCTTATGATTTGTGCTTTAATTCAGATAAATTTTGGTTATGCACCCAGAAACAGGAAAAAGGTCATATTTGTAGCATGAGAGGGCTACCACTATTTTGGAAAGCAATGACTTCAAGAGGGATGAAGCAGCCATGCAAGATAAGGTATGGAACATGGAAATTCAGCATGTGCATGTGTGCTCCTATTATTTAATTGATAAATTGGGAAATATCAAATATAAATTTCAAGTTAATTTTACCTTTGTATGCACTGTGGAAATCATTATTTGCTTAGCATCCACTTTTGGCAACTGTATCTCAAGAAAGGATTATTAACTATTATAAATGGTTCAGAAGATAAAAGAAATAGTAATAGATTAAGAAATCTCTCTCTCTTAATTTATGAGTTAGGAATTGTCAAAGGAACCACCAGAGCTTGCTGGAATGATTAAAACAAGAATTGTACTTTCAGAAAAGCTGAATTTCAGTGTGAAAACAAACACCTGTTTTACCGATGGGTGTAGTTTACTGTATATTTTGTCTTGGCTTAACACTTCTATGGTTTTTGCATGAGGCAGTGGGATCTGGTTGTTTTTTTCTTTTTTTTTTAAGAAGTAAAAATAAAGTTTGGAAGTCTTTACTGAGTTAAGATTCACTTTTTTTCAGATTTTGTGATTATAGTAAAGGGAATATCAAAAAACCATATGCTCGCATCATGGTAAATTCATACCCAGGTAGATCAGAATGGTCCCTCTGAAAGTTCCAGCTTTTGTAAATGCTTAAAATGCTCTAATAATAAGAGACAGAGTTTACCTTGAAAAGTAAAAGTTTGCTTTAAAAGAAACAAAACCAGAAAGAGAATATTTTTTGGATGTAAGGTAGATTCACCGGATATTAATTTGTTACAGGTTCTTGAAAAGAAGGGCTAAATATCACCTTTCTTTTGTCCCAGATTCCTCTTTCTCATTACTTCAGTAGATTTTACTTTCTTCCCATCACATGTCTCAGACTCTCAGCCTGCCGCAGTTAGTAATAATTTTTATTACACATTGTCACTCGCTTTCTCCTCCTCATTTCCAGTTGGTGCCTAATAACCCTGTCATAACCTCAGAATAAAATATAGAATAGGAAAAAGAAAATATTTCTTTCTCACATTCCACTGTTTCTGTAGGTGTTGCCAGCTCCGCCTCCTGAGGCTCACCATTCATGCTGTCCTCAAGGTGATCAGCCTCAAGATGATTCAGCAGAGCTGGTCTGGGAGAAAATTCCTGTGGGAGGGCTTCCTGAAGAACAAGGCGATAATGATGTCATGTAGCAGCTTTGCAGCTGAACGTAAGAAATACTTTCATGCTACAGCAATGGTCCTGTTAAACTCTGACATACTGTGTTTGCCCACTCACACTAATGAAGAGCTGTGGGAAATCACACAAGTAGGAAATGAAGAGCTGATGAAGCATTTTGGTAAGTTAAATAGATTTATCTCCAGGAAGAGTAGGATTGATATGAGGGGATGGGAAGAGAGGGTGAGTGAATGGAGCAATATCAAAATGTTTCATAATCAGTCCATGGCCAATGGACTCAATACAGTTCAAATATTCCTGAATTAAAGCTAAGGTATTTGTGTTATTTCATGCTGTTGCTCATTGTGGTCAGGCACTCACCTATGCGTACATAACTTAATTACCTCAACAGTTATTTATTTCTATTTCAGTAACAGTTAAAAGTATTAATCATGGAAGAGGGCTCCACTATGTCTAAATTTGCAAGTGGTGTAGACAAATAGGAGCAGATTTGTAGAGTGATCAGTTGATGCTGTGATCCCAGTGACTGCCCTGCACATATTTCAGAAGGTCTTTGTTTCTGGCTAATTCTAGCCCGTTCATGTGGACTGAATGCCCCATGAGTTAGTGGGGCACATCATATGCAGTTCTGGAACAAATCTTCTAGTTCAGTTCCATCTGATTTCATCCAGCTCATGGCACTCAAGGGTCATTGTGCGATGTCCAAAGCATGGTAGGTGAACAGGAGTGACCAGGAGATCCACTGCAAAAGTACACTCCTGTTCTGAACTGAAACACTAAAGGAGACGTCACCACCGTGTTCCAGGAATACAAATCACATTCACATGGCATAAATCACCTTTTCTGCTATGAGTATATTACAGGTCTTAGTACTGAAACAACAAATGTTTGCAGTAAGGGGAAGAGAAAATGCAAAAAGCCAGTAAGCTTTTAACAGGTAGCCAGATAGGCAATGCTATCAATATTTCATATGACGTTTTTAAAACATATTTAGAGAATATAGAACTCAAGCAGAAAGAGATGTGGAAATATTTATGTGTCATTGATCTTTTAAAGGAGGAGGTACTTGAACAAAAATCTATCAAATGAGATAACAATTTGTGCTAGCCATATTTATACATATTTTTTAGTGGAGAATGTTGTATAAATTGGATTATTATATGCACTTTTTCTGGAATGTGTTTATTTCCTTAAACTTGCTTTGTGTACCACATTTTACACTCTTAACCCATTGTAAGGTCCCTAGACCACTTTATACCCCAATGATAACTTATATTCATACAACAGTGTTAAGTTTTGAAGTCTTTAAACCATTGGCAAAGAAATGCTAGTTTTCAAATTAAAGTTTTGGAGTTTTGACTTGTCCTTTTTATAAATAAATAAAAAATCATTTAATGAAAGAATACGTCTTTCAGAAACATTAAAATAGTGTGCCTTCTATTCTCTGCAAGCCAATAAAATCACAGTCATTACAATTAGAGAAGCTCTCAATCAGCCAGCTATCTGTAAAAGTTGATGTAGAGTATCAAAGAGTTTATAGGAAAAAGCAGTTAATTAAATGTTTTCAAGTTCATTTAGTTCATTCCATTTTTCTATGAAATCATATTAAATAAGAACTAAAGGTTTTGGACTTCACTATTTGAGTTCTTCACAAATAAACATACTTTACACTTTATGATGTAGTGTAATATATGAAAATACGTTTCATTAAGGATGACTAACTTAATTTTTCATATATACACTCTTATGTTCAGATTCTTTAGGCTTTAATCATACTATAAAGGTAGTACATTGTAGGGTTAATTTAGCTTCTTTATCTCCTAAATATTGCAGAGCAGAATACTTTTCTGTCAACGCCAAGATTTATTAGTATGCCTTCATATAAGTTCCTTAGAAGATCAGACATCCCAGTATAAATGAACACTCAGTCTCTAGAAGAAAATTATAGTGCATCATGCAGATAGCAATGGTAATTATTTAGAATGCCTTTACCTGTTGAGGAGCCAAAACAAGGAATCTTAAAATAAAATACATGCACAGGATAATTTGCACTAGTTATAGACTACTTACCTGAGGAACACTTTGTTCAGCTGTAATTATCTTCTGGAATACTTTATGAAGCAGTGTCTTAGTCAAAAGCATAATGAAGTAAATTCTAGGACTATCATTCATTCATTAGAGGAATGAGAAATTAAGAATTGCCATATCTTAGATTGGCAGTAGTGTGCAAAAATACTAATTTGAAACCTGAACATAAACAATCTCTTTGAAAGTGTTGCCCTGACTTCAGAGTGGCCAGGAGACTTTTCATGTTTTGAAGTGGATTATTCCCCTGCTGACAGAGCAGCAACATGTTGACTGAATACATTCTAAGTCCTTTTTCCTTCTATTTAGGATACCCTTGCCATTCCTGTTACTTCTTCTAAAAAGAACAGGTTGCAGGCATTTAGACCCATTCAGAGGATCTAGTAAAGCACAGACGGGTTTTAAAACTTCACCTGAGCTAACTAGTCTTGGTGATGTTTCTCTTTAATGTGACTTTGGACCACCTCATATCTCAAAGAACTATTTAATAGCTATCCTGTTCACAGGTATATGAACCTGTGCATGGGACTCAGACTAAGGATGGCTGTAAGACAATGAGTGGCTCTAGCCAGTTTCTTCACTAAAAATTATATTGCTAACAAAGTATACACATCTGTTTTTCTCCTACTTCTAGAAGGGGGAAAAGGGCAGGGGGTGAAACAAGAAACTGTCTTTGCGACAACAGATGAGGTTGTAATGCAAATCACTGCCTAAATTCTTCATTTGATTTTCTTAGAAAACCTATCAGACCCATTGGTAAAGATACATTTTAGAGCCCTAAGTAACTGGAATTACTGTTTTCACATTTTAGGCACTCCATCATTAAATAGAATCAAATTATCTAAACTACTGCATATATCTGCTTAACTATGTTTGTTTATTCACTCTCTGCCTACAGAAGCCCCCAAATACCACTTCACCTTAGGCCTATCCCTTCAGAAAACTGTAACATGGTCTATTGACAAGTTCTGCCACCTCATCCTCTCAGACAAACCTGTTGCAAGAAAGGGAATAAAAATTCACTTTTCTGATACATAGTTCAAAAATGTAGTTAGAATTGTCATAATGAAATTGGGGTATCTTTGCCAGATATACTTTCATCTTCACCCTCTGTTTTTGTTAAGTACTGCCAGTTCAAACAAGGTTCTAATTACAGTCTCAAAATGCAGTCTAAGACCACTTAGAGGGATACTATACACCAACCCTGAAAATCCTTTTTAAAAAAAACTCAAAATATTGGGCTTTAACTTCCAACAACTTTATCAATGTCTTGTTTTAACAGTCCATTAGCAAAATGGATGCTCTTGTGACTCATAGCATATATTTTTAAAAATATGATGGAATGCCCATGGTATGGATGCATGCACTTGCATATAGAAATGTTTGCAAGCATGTGTAAGCAACCCATAAACTCATTTAAGAAAATGTCACCAAGCAAGTGATGAGTAAATTAAATGGAAATGTAAATCCAAATGTACATATCTTAAAGCCTTGTGGAGATACTAAGCATGTTCCAAATGTTTGTAAGAAGTGAGAAGAGAGTGGACTTTAATATATACACTAAATCATAGGCACCAGAAGGTGCGTCCTTGAGATGTATGATGCTTCTGTTGAGGAAAGTGAGGCTTACCATACCCAGCTTGCTCAAGTGCAGCTGTCATGAGGGAGCTCCTTCCCTTCCCAAACAGCTCTACAAGAAACAGTATCACTGCAACTGCTGAGAAAGGGTATGTTTCCCCCCTCATCTGTTTTGACCTCTCCTGAAGTATATCTTGTCTCTCATTATCTGATGAAATCAAGTAAATACAGCTGGGGAAACTTCTCTGCTTAATGCTCTTAAAATACCAGACATATAACAGAAGTAGAATCCATTGGCATTAGGGAAAACCCAGGAGGCTGCTATATAGTCTGCAAATATATGTTCTTCCATTTTATTTATTTATTTTTCATGGTGCATGATTATTTATTTTCAGCTGTTGGTAGCTTTGACAGTCTCAGAGTTTGGGTGTCAGCCTTTCTTTGGTGGGATGCAAAAATGACTTTTCCTAAGATAGGTTTGATTAATGTCATAGAAAGTTACTGACCTTTTACTAGCTTTACTGGACAGTCTGGGTAAGGACCAGAAAGGCATTTATATCTTGAATTAGACTGAGGAGGAAATTAACTCTGCAAAACCCCCTCACTAAACTGCATATTATACTAGAAAATTGTGTGTACTGTTGTTTAGTAACTTATTTAGGTATTTCAGCATTCAACAGAGAAACTGTGGATATGGTAGACTCATTTAAGTGTGAAGCTAGTCCCTTATCTTCTCTTGCAAATGAGCAGTCTAGTTTACATGCCCATTACATGCCAGTTCAACAAACTATATCTTAAAAATCCAAATATGACAAGTCTTTCCCACAAGTCTTATTAGTTATTTCACCATTTTGGAAATGGGAGATCCAGGTTCTAATCTGCCACAAGGAAAACCTTCTCAAGTCGTATGGTTTAAATCAAATCAGCATCAAAATGATTTGTTTATTTATTAATGACAGATCCTTAGCTAGCAGTAGCTGAATTATACATTCATGGTCAATATCAATAACATAACAGATAAACTACACTACTGGATGCTTAAGGCCTTTATAAGCACCTACAAATCTCTGAACACCCTTCTAAGACTAATGCCAGAAAGTACTAGTCACCTCCACCATCACACACAGAGTTAGGTGCACAGCCTGCACACACAAAGGCCATGTGGGATAGAAAAGCAATTATCCTCTCTCCTCTCCCCTACTTGCATATCCCTCTCATAGAAGATGTGGGCATATCCAGTCATGGGAACACAGAGTTCTCTGCTGTTTAGTTTATACTGGCACAACTTCTTTCTAGATATCCCTTTTCCTTTGGAACCAGAGGGGTAATCAAGGTATCCATGAGGCACGATGCCTAAATGGGGCTTATTAGCTCCTGTACAATAGACCAAAATAGTCCTTAGATGTTTTTATTGCACGAGTCCCCTCTGCCATGAAGACACAGAAACTCAGTTTCTGGCACTGCAGTCCAGTGCATAGGGTACACATCCCTTTGTGTATGTAATTTTCATCATAGAATTTTTGGGCATGGATTCTTCACCATACTCAAACATTGGGCACCACAATGCAGAGCTAAATTTCCCCTGCAGAACTCATTTAGCGGAGCTGTTGCAGCCAT
Source organism: Phalacrocorax carbo (assembly GCF_963921805.1). Lineage (NCBI taxonomy): Eukaryota > Metazoa > Chordata > Aves > Suliformes > Phalacrocoracidae > Phalacrocorax > Phalacrocorax carbo. The sequence goes on from NC_087515.1 coordinate 114,572,636, forward strand.
GGAGGCTCAAAGCTAGGCTGTACCTGTGTTTTGTATGGAAGGCAGGGCGGCAGGCTGTTCACCCTCACCCCCTATTTGGCACATCCATGCAGTGTCAGACATAACTGAGTCTCATGTGCAGAGCTTGACAGTGGCTTTTATTATGTCTGGAGCAATTTAGATTTGAATTCTACAAAATAACCTTTTTCTTTGAAAAATCTCATTAATAATTGCGTTATTTGTCATACATAATAAGGTTTAATTGCACTGTTTAAAGCCTCACAGTGCTTGCATTAAACTGATTTTAATCTAAATGGCAAGTCAATGGGTTTCAAAACAAATTGCACTTGCAAATTTTTATGCCAGTATTTCTTTTACTTAATATTGTAAATTATACTTTATTTTAAAGTGTTCTCTGCTTACCAAAGTTGTTATGCAAAGAAATTAAATATTCTAACATGTATGCAGAAGACATTTAAATGGCATTTGTAAATCAGAAACTCAATTTGGAAAACTGTATACCACTTATAACTGAATAAAGACTGGAAAAATCATATACAGTACAACTCTGATTACATTTTGATTTGGGAAAAACAATATCTGAATTCTTATGGCCAATCAGAATCTTAAAGAGGGACTCCATTAATCAATTTAAAAGTACCAGTTCCCATTTCCAAATTTTTCCTCATATCCTATCCCTTATTTCAAGATCATTAAAAGCCTTATCTACATATTCCATCCACAAATCTCTGGCAAAATATGCTGGTGTTTGTCAAAACAAGCTGCTGCCTCTATAAGGGATGGTGTGGGAAAGTCCAATAGGAAGGTGCTCAGAGAAGTTACCTTTTTTGTTTTTCTTACAGGCTTCCTATTCTCTGATTTTGAGACAAAAATGTGGTCTTTCCTAGCACTTTGACACACCTTGAAAGATAACAGAACTCTTGACACATTGGTGTGGTTTTGGAGAGTGAAGTCTATAGGCTGCCTCACTTAGATAAAGTGAACATTGATAATTTTAGGCTTGGTTTCAAGACTACCTCAATATATAATCATAGACCCTATATAATATTAGAAATATTCTTTAAGTAGATTGATTAAATGCCTTACCCCGACCAATGATCAAGAACTGGAAATGCTTGATTACAGAAGGTAACTGCAGAAAAAGGTAAATCATGTTATGTGTTTTGTTTACTGAAGATATCTGTTTCAGCATACAGTGATAACCTTTGGCTAATGAATGAGGGACAGCATTTTAAATAATCATGGACAATACTAGGAGTTAAGAAAAATACTTTGTCATTCACTTAGCCCTTCATCACTTTCAAAATTACATGTTTTTTTACAGAATCTTTTTCTTGGATAATCAAGAAATTTTTAATTTAGCATTAAAGTCTTTCTAAAATAATAATTCAGAAAACACTGGTAGGGTAGGAATTATATGGAAGCTGATTTTAGACTTTTGAAAATACCTCAAAACCAGAGTAGAATGGTATTAGAGCTGTGGAAAACTCAGCAGTTCCACTTGTCATGAGATTTCAACGGTTTCATGGCCATGGGGTTTTTATTTAGCTCACTCTGTGCACTTTTCCGCTCCCAGTTCCACTTCTGTTGCCTTGAGCTCTGTTCATAAATCATGTGCTCTGGACTCCTGAACATCTCCAAATTTATCAACATCTTTCTTGTACATGGGGAACCAGAAACTGGAACAATATTCCAGGTGTGGCCTAATGAGTGCAGAGTAGAGATGGGGGTAGTTACTTCCCTCAATCTGCTGGTTGTGCTCATGGTTGTACATCCTAGGATGCAGTTAGCCTGTTGTGCTGCCTGGGTTTAATGCTCCAGCTTGTGCCCAGAGGATCCCAGGGGCCTTTTCAGCAGACCTGTTCCCCAGCCAGGCAGTATCCAGCCTGTATAACTGCAGAAAGATATGTAATATGTAATATTTATATATATATGTAATATGTAGTTCTACAGAGGGTTAAAAATCTATAGAACTGTGATACCCTCTTGGATTTCACTAAAGCTTTTGATACTGTCTCTCACAGTATCCTCCTGGACAAAATGGGTAAACACATAATGCAGTGGGCGAGTAATAGGCTGTTGGGTCGGGCTCAAAGGGTTATGGTGAATGGGGTTACATTGGGCTGGTGGCCAGCCACTAGCGGGGTTCCACAGGGATCTGTCTTGGGGCTGGTACTCTAATGTCTTGGTAAATTACTTAGATGCAGGACTGGAAGGAATACTAATTAAGTTTGCAAATGATACAAAACTGGGAGGAGCTGTTGACACTCTCCAGGGCAGGGAGGCCTTGCAGAGAGATCTGGACAGATTGGAGAGCTGGGCAATCACCAACCGTATGAAATTTAACAAGGGCAAGTGCCATAATTTACACCTGGGTCATGGCAACTCTGGATGTACATACAGGCTGGGGAATGAGAGGCTGGAGAGCAGCTCTGCGGAGAGGGACCTGGGGGTCCTGTGTCAATGGCAAGCTGAACGTGAGCCAACAGCATGCCCTGGCAGCCAAGAGGGGCAGCCATGCCCTGGGGTGCATCGAGCCCTGCATCGCAGCTGGTCGAGGGAGGGGATTGTCCCGCCCTGCCCTGTGCTGGTGCCGCCTCACCTTGAGAGCTGTGTGCAGTTTTGGGCACCACAGGACATTAAGGATATAAAGCTACTAGAGAGTGTCCAGTGAAGGGCCATGAAGATGGTGAAGGGTTTAGAGGAGAAACTGTATGAGGAGAAGCTAAAGTCACTTGGTTTACTCAGCCTGGAGAAGAGGAGACTGAGGGGGGACCTCATCGCTGTCTGCACCTTCCTCACAAGGGGAGGAGGAGGGGCAGGCACTGATCTCTTCTCTCTGGTGACTGATGACAGGACCCGAGGGAATGGCAGGCAGATGTGACAGGGTAGGTGTAGGCTGGATATTAGAAGGTTCTTCCCCCAGAGGGCAGTGAAGTACTGGAACAGGCTCCCCACGGAGGCAGTCATGGCGCCAAGCCTGACGATATTCAAGAAGGTATTCAAGCGGACGACACCCTCAGAGACATGGTACCAATTTTGGGTTTGTCCTGTGTAAGTACAAGATTTGGACTTGATGACCCTTGTGGGTCCCTTCCAACTCAGGACATTCTATGATTCTATTCAGACAGAAATGGTGAAGGAGGATGCTGTATATAATTTTCTCAGATACCTCAAAGTAGTAAAAAAAAAAAGGTGTAAAAAAAAAAGTAATTCTCCCGTATTTCTGCAAGAGTCAACACTGAGTGAGAGGAAAGTAAGCAATAACATCTATCGAAGTCCTCATCACACGCAGTAGGTAAAAGGCTTTGTTATTAGACAAACAACAATATTAATAAAATACAAATGGCTGCAGACGCTCATTCATACTGAGCCTCAAGCCATCAGGAGTTGGTGGCAGCAGTGATTATATCAACAGAATCTATTATAATGTTCCCTTCAGTGCCCTCTGCTGACTAGCCAAATTTAATAATCATAAACTGCAGGACACTATTTGTGAAATAACTATTACTGTTGAACTTTATCTCTGCAAGTGAATATGTATTTAATGAAAAACTCCTCTGGGGCATGAGTGTAAAAATGTGGTTGATCCTGCCTTTTTTTGTAAAGATATTTCTCTTTTGTGGGTGGTATGGTGAGAATTCATACACTTTGTTTTTTCTCAATACTGTTATTGATTACAGAGTCATCACATAAATGCCATCACAGTTCTTATGTCATTAACAGAACAGTGATATATCTGTAATGAAACCACAGACACAAACTTACTTGGCTGTTAGTTACAAACCTACCTCTCTGTGTAGAGGCTTCAAGAGAGGCTGAAAGTAGATTATTTTTTTTTTTTGAGTGACTAGGTTGATATTTTGTTTTCATTCAGACTTTGTTGATCAGAAATCAGGAGCTGGAATATTTCTAAATATGAGGGAATTCAGCTGTAGATTAGGATGCCAAGGGTTAAAAGGAAAACAATCCACCCACTGTTCTGCATGCTGTGAATACAAAATCTGATGAAAGATTTGGCTTGAGGTAGGATGCATGGGTGACAGCAAACTGTAGCGACCAGGGCTTACTCTGAAGTGTCCATTCTCTCCCACGTCATGGATTATAAGAACACTTGGACACTCTGGAAATCCTTAACTCAAAACCTTGAGCCACCTAAATTTCTTGCAGTGCTGCTGATGCAGCTGGCTCTGCAAATCAAGCTGCCTGTGTCCTAATATCCGTGTCCTAAATGATAAGTCCCTCTTCTTCCCCCAGAAACATTTATCTTTCATAGGCGGTCACTGTAGAGGGAATAAGGAAAGAGCCAATAACAGCCTTCTCCTCTGCCTCTTCCCTGGACCAGCCCCCCGGTGAGGGCATTTTCATGTGGTTTTGTCTGAAATCCAAGTGTCACAGCTGCATGTGCCTCCAGATTGAAGGAAAATTTAATATCACTCCTTGTGAATTGATTCCCTGGAGCTTCATGTTGCTCTAATTTTCAGCTACCTAAATTTCTGGTGGGATGGATAAAAGGGGCAACGAGTGTGGCAAATTCAAGCTAGTATCACCTGCTGTGAAAGCTAAGAAAGGTCAGCTGGAATGTGTGAATACATCTAGCAGCAGTGGAAAGTAATAAGCTCCACAAAACAGGATCTCCCATTCAATTTATATTTTATGTTCTTCAGTAATAAGTTGTATAGCCCTCCTGGAAAGTTGCCAAAATTTGAATTACATTATCAGTACTGATTTACAGGACGTATCTGGGAATGGCAATGTGGAAATATTCTGTATTGGGAAAGTAAGTCCTAAAATTATATTGTTTGGGAATGTAAAGAGTCATTGCTGCCTCTCTGAGTTTAAGAACTCTGTGCGTGGTAGATTTATCATTCAGTCAACATTACTTATAATTTTAAGAACACATTGCCAGATTCTGCAGTGCTTATTCACTCTGCCTGTCTGTGGATATAGTGAACAGAGCAGCAGGTATACCTATTTATTTTACCTTTGTCTCTTGTCTCTTTGATAAAGTCTGCATGAGACAGATGATACCTGTCATGTCTCAAAGAATAGTTTTTGCTAACACAATTCATTTAAAACACCTCAAAGCAGAAAGGAATTGATTAGCATCCAGCAGACTTCATATAATCCATACTTCAGCATGGTCCGGCCATTACTGGTGCAGTGCTAGTCAGGAAACAGCCAGAAGCTGAAACAGCTCAGATGTCTTCAACTTTTTCTCTGCTGGATAAGCCTGTATTTACTGGATGTTATAAAGGGGATAAAGTGTGCATTCTTCCTGCAGTCCACTTTCCTCATTCGTCCTTTTTTCTCAGGAGGTGGTATAACACAGGAAAAGTTGTGGCGTTGCATAACTGTGGCCCCACAATTTCAGCTATGTTACCATCATGTGGAGCAAGGCCTGGACCTCGTGGGCACTGAGCCTTGTCTCACAAAAACATGAGGATGGAGTACTTCATTCTCAGGGCTCTTGAAGACTTTCTTAAGTGCATAGCAATGGGAGATAGTGGCTCAGAAAATTGCCTTTTAAGGATTTTTTTCTGCTACTCTCTCCTTTTCTGCCTACAGCAGGAACAACCACAACAACTTTATGGCAATTTTGATATGGAAATTTTCAGGGTAGTTATGACCGTGAAACTCCTGCAGAGTTCAGAAATAAGGATATTAGGAGTCTCTTCACAGGCTTGATTCCCATCATATTGCCATGCATTGATGCACACAGTATCTCTGTAAGGTCATGAAACATTATTGATTATCATTCCTGTTCTATTTTGCAGGAAATGAGAGGGAAATTAGATTATCTGAGGTTGCAGAGGCAGAACTCAGGCTTGTCCCTTTGCCTTTTGTGTTTTGAGCTTGTCCTTTAACCACAATCTAATGCAGTCCCTGCTTTTTACAAACAAAGTAACAAAACATTTTTGGTGTAAGGCATTGACATGGTTTATGAGACAAAAAGTCCCTTATAGATGTGGATGTAGGTCAAACTCTGGGTCACTGCTGAGAGGGAGCTACAACAGGTTTAGTGTTTTCACATAGGCTTGTGCACTTTTGGTCTGGATGGAGTGAGCCCAAGTGGGGAAAGCTGCAGCCTGGCTTCAGTTCTTCCTTACCTCCACATGAGCTTCTCCTGGGTTCACTTTCAGTGATGTGGAGGTCAGAGGACTGCTCCTGGCTTTACTCTTTTCTTCCTGTTGCATTCATAAGCTGTAAGGTTTATGGGAGGCGTTGATTGCTGAGTGAAGTATCAGTAACACAATAAAGCCTTTTCTTCCAAACTTCTTCTGCTCCAATATGGCTATTCACTCAAAGAAAAAGTTTAAAATGGGTGTACTTTTTCCTATGAATGTAGCTTGCGGTAAGTTTAAAAAATAAAAGAATGTGAATATACACAAATTTTAATTAAAGCTACGTTTTCCTGTATGTAGACAAAATTATTTAACACTTTTGTTGTTCTCTGCTGTTATCATGGCTTGTTTAGGCCTAAATGTTAAAAAAAGCCGACCAAACAAAAAAAAAAACCACAAAAAAACCCAAAGCATGCTTCAGATTACTCAGTGTAGCTCTCAGTATCAATTCCAATAGTTCCTTGAGAACCTTCTTGCAGGAGAGCAACAAGTATTTGAAAGCGTATGTATTTATTATTGCTTCACTACATAATAATATGAAGGCTTATGGTAAGGATATTTGATTTTGATTCTAATTGTGACGGTGACAGAATACATTAATGTGTAATGAGGCACTGCTGGACTTGCTATTCACAAACCGAGAAAACCTGCTTTGTAATATCTTGGTTAGTGATAGCCTTGGCTGCAGTGACCACAATATAGCAGAGTTCGGGATCCTGCTGAGTGTGCTGAAGGTCAGTTCTAAGACAAGCGTTCCGGATTTTAGAAGAGCAAATTTCAGCTCGCTCAGAGCTCAGCTGAGAGGGGTTCGATAAGAAGCTTCCATGGAAGACAAAGGAGCTAGTGAGTGCTGGGAGTTCTTCAAGAACTCTCTATTGGAATCACAAAGGCAATTTATTCCCTACAAAGGAAAGGGAAGTAAGCAGAGCAAGAGGCCCCTTGGCTTAACCATGACCTCCTGGGTCTACTCAAAGCACACCAGAAATGGAGAAGTGGAGAATTATCTGTCAAGAGCTACAAAGGCATTGCCAGAGCATGCAGAGATGCAGTTAGTAAAGCAAAAGCCCAGCTCGAATTGAAACTGGCTGTAGATGTCAAAAATAACAAGAAAGGTTTCTTCAGGTACGTCAACCACAAGCAGAAACAGGAGGAAAATATTGGCCCACTGTTAAGCAGAATAGGAGAGGCAATCACCAACGATGCTGAAAAGGCAGAGGTCCTCAACACCTTCTTCACCTCTGTCTTTACCAGCATTGTAGGGTCCCAGGCTTTGGGAACAAAATTGCCGGTTGATCCAAATACTGACCCACCATCAGTGAAGGAAGAGTTAGTACATGGAGTACTACAGGAGCTTGACCCCTACAAATCGATGGGCCCTGACACCATCCACCCAAAGGTGTGGAGAGAGCAAGGCCACTCTCCATAATTTTTGAGAAGTCATGGAGAACGGGGGATGTCCCAGAGGACTGGAGGAAGGCAAATGTTACCCCTATCTACAAGAAAGACTCGAGGGAAGATCCGGGTAACTATAGGCCCATCAGTCTTACTTCGATCCCTGGGAAATCATGGAATGAATCCTCCTGGGGGCCATCACAAGTCAAATCAAGCACGTGATTGGGAAAAGCCAACATGGCTTCACTAAAGGCAGATTGTGCTTGACAAACCTGGTGGCCTTCTATGACAAAGTGTCTTGCCTGGTTGACATGGAGCGGGCAGTGGACATTGTCTACCTGGACTTCTCCAGGGCCTTTGATACGGTCCTCCATAGCCTCCTCCTGGATAAATCAATGTGTTATGGCCTAGACAAGAGGTCTGTGCAGTGGGTGGGGAACTGGCTGACAGGCCGCACCCAAAGGGTGGTGGTAAATAGCTCCTTTCCCAAGTGGCAACCGGTCACTAGCGGAGTCCCCCAGGGATCAATATTGGGCCCAATGTTATTCAATACCTTTATAAGTGAGCTGGATAATGGCATCAAGTGCCTGATGAAGTTTGTGGATGACACCAAGTCAAGTGGGGAAGTAGACACTCCAGAAGGGAGAGCTGCTCTGCAGGCTGATCCGGATAGGCTGGAAGAGTGGGCTAACAAGAACCTTATGAAGTTCAGCAAGGACAAGTGTAAGACCATGCACCTGGGAAAACATAATCTGGGAGAGCAGTACAGACTGGGATCCACCTGGCTGGAGAGCAGCTCTGTGGAAAGGGACCTGGGGGTCCTGGTGGGCAGGAAGCTCAACATGAGCGAACAGTGTGCTGCTGCGGCCAAGAAGGCCAACAGGGTGCTGGGTTGCATCAAAAAGGGCATCGCCAGCAGAGAGAAAGAAGTCATTATCCCACTCTACTCAGTGCTTGTCAGGCCACACCTGGAGTACTGTGTACAGTTCTGGTCCCCGCTGTACAAAAAGGATGTGGACAGGCTGGAAGGGGTCCAGAGAAGGGCCACCAGGATGATCAGAGGACTGGGAAGCTGCCATATGAGGATAGGCTGGGAGAAATGGGTTTGTTCAGCCTTGAGAAAAGGATGCTCAGAGGGGATCTCATCACCATGTACCAGTACTTAAGTGGTAGCTACAAAGAAAGAAGATGGAGACTCCCTTTTTACAAGGCGTCACATGGAGAGGACAAGGGGGAATGGACACAAGTTGCTCTTGGGGAGATTCCGACTGGACATGAGAGGGAAATTTTTCACAGTGAGGACAGTCACCATTGGAATAATGTCCCCAGGGAAGTGGTTGACTTGGCCACATTGGACACCTTTAAGTGCCGTCTGGACAGGGTGCCGGGCCATCTTGTCTAGACTGTGCTCTTCCCAGAAAGGTTGGACTAGATGATCCCTGAGGTCCCTTCCAACCTGTGATTCTGTGACTTTGTGATTCTGTGTAGCAGAAAAACTCATGGTATAAAGGTAATAAATTTATTATATTTCCCTGAAATAAGACAAACCAATTTCCTGCTCCACAATGCTGCTGATCAGAGTCCTAAAATTCCGTGCGTTGTATAACACTCTGTGTTTGATGGTGGAAAACTCTCCATACTGTAGCAGGAAAACAATGTTGGCCCAAATCCATAACTACACTTTCAGTCAGGGCATTTCCCCCTAAGTTTTTTGAATAAAGACTATGAGATTATATTATCTTCAGTATTTCATTATAATTTAAAACAGACATGGAGGGTATTGAGGGATTTCTGATGAGCTTTATGTTGGGAATAAAAACAAATACTCACAGATGTTCTCAGAAGTGCATTAGCAAAACAAAGTAAATGAAAGTGAAATTAAAGACATATCTGTTGTGAATCTCATAGATGGCATCAATGTTGTATTTGCTAATTATGTTGTTACATTTTGTGGATATTCTGCTAAGGTATTCATTTTGTATTGAAAGGACATCAGCCACTTCTTTCTCCGTGATAATATTTTCTCTCCTTAGAGATTAGTGCCTTTATCATACAGATCTTATAATTTTGTTTCATGATAGGACTCTCCTAAACTCAAATACTTGGGAAAGAAGTGATGGCTAGTTGCAGTTCTATTCCAGATAGCAACATCACTTCAGTGTCCAAGCACCTGGAAGCACTAAGCAATGAGCTGACCGTCTACCAGATGTAGTCCTTTCTCTCTCCCTCTCATTTTCTGTCTGGGGAGATAGGGAGCTATATTTACATTGCAGTGTTTTGATCCATCTTAGGGTTTTACTTTTCCAGATGTTCATTCTCTTACACATGTAAGCCAGTGAAAGTAAGGTCAGAGAAGTGTATGTGGCAGCCAGAGAGAAAAGGGAGAAGTTTTGCCTCCCGTGGAAGTCATGATACTTCAGTTGGGGCTGACCTCCTCAAAGAAACATGAAGTCCTTAAGAGGTAATTCATTTCTGAGAGGAAGTTCCAAGAACCTGTGGTTTTCTCTAAGGATCTTTTAAGAAAAGACTCTGTTCTATATCATAATATTCTTTCATAATCTATAACTTTTGTGCCTTACTTTACAAAAGCCAAAACTCAAGCACTCTAAAGAAAAGGCACTTTAGAGAGAATCACCAGATAAAAGATAGACGAGCAAAACTAAACATACTAAGATATGACCTCTTCCAAAAATGAAAATTTGTGTCAAAGACACTTCCTAAATATTGCTGGGGAAAAATAATTACCTATGGTACCTATTAGAAGATATATTAATTGCCTTAGAAGTGTGTTTTCTTATGTTCCAGATATGAATAATTATTTTTTATTTAGTTTTCACTTAATTCCCCAACTATGTTGTCTTATTTTTATTAATCAGAGATTAAACTTAAATTTCTTCCAGGGAAATTAAATTTTCCTTCTTATTGTGTACTTCATGCTTCTATCAAAGAGTGAGTTTGATTGTGGAATTGAATTCAGGTTGAAGAGTATGCCTAACTCTTCACCCTGCCTTAATTCTCTAAGTCCTCACCAAGGTTGTTCACTTCTTTTTCTGATATGACAGACAATAGTAGTAATTTTTCTAAAACTTTGTCCACACAGACTCTAGATAGTAACTTTAATTATTTTTATTATTTTCCTTTTAAAGGAAAGAATGTTTCTGAAAGTTCTACTTAGAGCTGAAAACAGTCACAGACACTTAATTCCTCTGTTTACTGAGGAATGATATGGACAGTTTTTCTTCAAGCTGTGATTATCCCTCAACTCTGGGCTTTTCATCCTCATTGCTGCCTTGTGAAGCCTGCAGGAAGACAAGCATATGAGGAAAAATACTGAGAAATTAGGTATGGTGGATCTTCAAGAGTATGCTCAGAAACTTATCACATTCTTAGTACTAGAAAAGCCAGCCAAGACATCTAATAATGGCAAACATAACAGATACTGCTTGGGTATGTAGGCAGGTATTCAAAATGAAAGGGATGTGACTGCCCTAACTGTTTTGCAGAACAGACTATAGTGTCTGACTTAAATTTGAAGCAATAATCTGAAGATCTGGTAGCATTTCCAAGCAGTTTTTTGACCAAGAATTTCAGGTGAGGATGTACATATATAATTTATATTAAATCAATCTATGAATTCAGGCATGGGACAAACTTTATGTGTGCTTTCCCCACAAAAACTAATGAAATTCTGAACAAACAAGTTAGTTTTAATTTTTAACAATGGGTCTTAATTTCTGGGTTTTTTTCAACAGTCAGAGCTAATACATGTTTTCAGAAAGGTGCCTAGACACTTCTTAGAATTCTGCCTCTTGATTCATCAATTCGAATGAAAATCAATCCACATTAAATTCTAATTTTAACTTACATTTTTATTAGTACAGGATATCACAAACCACTGCCTGTGACTTTAATAGTTTTTATAATGCTGTGCCTGTTACCTTATTCATAATATTAATTTGTGCAGGGTTATTAAAATCACAGTGCAATACTCTTTCTTAATCATACTTGGAATTCTGCATTTATTCCAAACATCCTTAACTTACAAGATTTATTTTCTTCTCTGTGTCAAGTTATACTGTAATAAAACTATTTTTTCTGGTATTGAAGGTACAGAAGGCTCCATTCATTTGCCCATGCAAAGACATCTAGTGCCATTTAAGGTGTCTTAGACTATTCTGTCTGCCTACACAAGGCACAAGTCTCCCTGTAGTTTTTATGTCATACCTATCACCTCTGTGCATATGCCTCAGACACGCTAGGCATGAGAGGTCAAATAGCACTAGAAAGTTGTGTGCAGAAAACTGAATCGAGACCAGGGACACTCCATAATGTGTGATTTGTCATACCCAGCTTTATACTGCTAATCATGCTCAAAGTAGTAAGTTAAGAGCCTACTGTAGTTAATGAAGTGAGAACTACACCTCTACAAGGGAATTCAGTCCAGTCCGACACGGGGCACAACTCTGTTGTCTAGTTACAAGTACTCAGTGACACTTGTGGTATCCTGTAGTAGTTTACCAGGCAACCAGTTGCCACAAGAACCTACATCTGTTCTCTGTCATGTCTACCAGGCCCATGTGGGTACCTTGGATATTTTAGGGCATACACACTTGCATTTAGGCAATTGAGTCCCATTCCTAGTGGCTAGTGACCCATTTTCTAGGGTCAACTGCCTGTTTTGATCAACCTGTAAAGCTCTACTGACTCACCTAAACTTAAGCATCTAATGTTAGCTGAGCTGTCATGGAGAATCAGGTATTTATGTGAAGCTAACAAATAAGACAATATGACACAAGAACTACAGGAAATCTATGCTGTTCTGGACCAGCATGCAGAATCCAGCTGTAGGTCTTCCCAGGTGATCACAGATACTAAAAAAAATGAATCAAGTTTTGTGGCTAGAAAGGCAATTTAGACCCTTGTAAGCCTGTTTACATCCATCCAAATATCTAGATGTCTCAAACTGAATCATTCCACTACAGGTTTGCCTTTCTTCTCAAGTAGTTGAGATTCAAAGAAATAATCTTTTATTCCCCATTCATCTCTCAGTTTTGACATTGATATTTTATTTGTAATCCTTAAGTAAAACCTCCAAAAGATCCCTCAGCAAAACACCTGAATGAAACCTGATCATTGGTAGTTAGCATCTTACTGAAATTAAAGAATGAAAAACAATCACTGTGCCAGGCTACAACAGAAACTAACCTGTATTAGAATTCCAGAAAGATAATCTCACATAGCCAACATGAAACTAATGGTCAGCATTGCACATATTGGTGCACTCTTTTTTATGTTGTAAGAGTCTATAAATCAAATGTAAATTAAACATCTGCATGTGAAAATAATGCAGTTCTTCCCTTGAACTCATTAGTTTTCAAAGAGCAAAGAAGACAATATGAGTTACAATGACAGAAAGATAATACAACTCCCTTTCTAAATTTTTTAGGCAACCATAATGCCAACAAAATGTTATAAACTGTGTAGTGCACCTATTTCAGAAGATAGATTTACTGGAAAGAGAGGAAATATCCTTTATCCACATAACAAAATTACATGATGGTGGCTACTAAGATTAATAAAATAGATTAAAGATGGGAAAAGTAAAGTAGGAAAAAGAATACATAAAGGCAAATTACTAACAGAGGGGAAGAAAGAGCTGAAAAGATTCCTTAGTTTGTGCATAGTTCTTGCAATAACAGTCTTGAAATATTTTCTGTGGTTATGAGCAAGATTTAATGTATTAGTAATGAAGTGTAGGGAATCCCGTCCCCTTCCTTAGGAAGAATGGCTGATTACATTTGTGAGTTGGCGTATCATTGGAACAATTTTGCTGCAGGGTGTCCCTAACAGTATGCATGGGAATAGTCCTTAGTGATTCTCAGGGACAATTCAGCAAGAAACTCATTGGTGTGTTTCATGATCACTGTGGTTTCCATACTGTGCTGATTCCACAGTATCCCCAATTCTCCTAGATGTCTGATGTTACATCAGACTCGTCCTTGTGGTTGTCAACTGGAGGGCAAGTCCCATGTTTATTACTATAAGTGTTACATTGCTCTTCCAGGGCTTACAAAAATAAGTTGTCAGTCATCTGTATATTTAGATTGATCAAGGTTTCAAATTATAGTATTTTTGCAACATTTTCTTCCTTTTTTATTCACACTCTGAGTAATCCCTCAAGCAGTAGAATGGCTTTTTGTAAACCTATAAAATACAGCCAATGGAGTGCGTAGGCATTTTAATGAGCAAATTACATGCTCCTGCTAACACAACAGCAGATCCAGGCACATTCAAAGGATCTGTAGTGGGCAGATTTACTCTTAGTCCCCACTCAAGAGTAACCACTCTCCCTAGAAATTGAACTAATACTCTCTCAATGTCTGGTGAGTTGAAAGCAATGACATTCCTATTTGACATTTTTCCTTGCTGCAGACAAACATTTTGCTCTTCCTAGAAAAGTTGGACTAGATGATCCCTGAGGTCCCTTCCAACCTGTGATTCTGTGATTCTGTGATTTTTGTAAGGTTAGATTAAGTTAGGATACAGGCTCCCAGCAACCAAAGCATAATTTTGAGGAAACTTAAAGAAAAAGTATTTTGTGTCAACCCACAGGAAAAGGAGGACATGCAGAAAGAATGAACATCTGACTTAGCAGATGCATCATTTCATTCTTCTAAATGTCTTTCAAATAATAGACATACAACACACTGCAGTCTGGATACCCTGTTGTTGGAAAGAGAAAGCTTGCTCAGGAGGAGGCCAGGACATCCATGTGCAAAGGAATAAAAAATTATCTCGGAGGAGTTGGGAAATGTGTACATATGCAGTTTGAAATGTACAAATATGCAGATTAGAACAGCTGATTTTTTTTTTTCTGGGATACATATATGCGTCTTTCTCCTTATTCCTTTCCTTCACAATGTTTTAACTTTTTATAGATTTCTGCTTCCACTGTTCACAGATTATGGCATTAAACATTGTTTTATTATTCTAAAGTCATCCATTCACTTTCATTGGAACATTACATTGTAGCATGAAGTTCATAGGACAGAATAAAGAATACTCATTATCCCTTCATTTCTTTATTGTTTTAGGTTTTAACGTGCAAAATATTTTTTTGCAGAAAATTCACTCCTGACACCACTTCTCACCACAATAATATGCCTATTGTCTCAAATTCTTTATGCTTTATATCACCAAAAAGTGTAATTTATGTCAACTTCTGAGCTGTATTAAAATGCATACATTTAATATTGTATAGGATGTTATTGCATTATTTTTTCAGGCAACAGTACATCTTTTGATGACATCAAGGTAGAGAGTATTTTTCTGCTTTTTCTTTAGATGGTCTTCACACCACAGTTAAATTTACACTTACATCCTACACTTCACTGTAGGATGACAAGGGTCATCAATGTGTTGGCATACAACATAAAAAAAACCCCAAACTACTTTTGATTTCATTATATTAATAGGGAAGGGAAACATAAACTGATCTGCTCGGTTGAGACAAAGTCACCGTGCCTAGTTCAGTTTGATAGGGGACACCTTAGAGAAACTATTTTGGGAACAGTTCCTTGTCTCCTAGGATTAACTGCTTGTCCCTCAGATAATTACTGTACTCATCTGTATCATCCTAGCAAAACACTTTGGATGGTAAGCTTAAGCATGTGCTTGGACTTACCTTTGATGCTCAATCGAATCTTATGTCATCTATTTATTAACTTAGAAGAATATAATAGACACTGATTTCTTTCTCACTGGAAGACAGATTTTCCTGTACCATAGAGGAAAAATATATGCCTGAAGAGGAGAGGTTACTCAAGCATTGCTCTATGATTCCTATGCTCTAGTAAGAAGGAATGGCCCTACAGTCTCCAGCACTCTCTCAGAACATTTTCTAATATACTGTAATAGCAAAATCTGCTTTTACAACATAGACTTTGTTTTTTAACTAATGGTTTCTCAGATTCTGAAATGAATTCTGAGTACAGATACCTGAATTTCCACACTGATAAACTGTTTACACTTCTATGTTTTTTGGGTTTCTTTTTCTTTTTTTTGGCTCAGGACAACTGTTACTTTCACAGGCAAACCCTAAAATAGCTTGAGGGTTAGTATGGGCCAGGAACAATTGCCAGTAGTTGGCTTGGATGATGGCATCATATTTTGAAGAGTAAGAGAGTTTAGTTTTATGGATGTAAACTCTGCAGAGCCAAATCGCTTCAGGACAAGAGAACTGTTGTCTCTGGCCAAGTGTGTTTGCCATTTTCCATTAGAGGGATATTGTATAACCCACACCTCTGTAATCACAGTTTTATAGATTCTGCAGCAATTTAAGCAGTCTTTGATATATATGTAAAAAATGAGGGGAAAATAAGAGCAAACTCAAAACTTCATATGTGACAAGGCTGTTTTCCATCTCAAACCATTATACAATTTTCCCTGAGATCCATGCCGGAGTATGTGTTGTATTTGGTAAGTAAAACTGTTGAATGCTTTCCATATCTTACAGAAACCTGTAGTTTGCATTGCTTTTCAACCCTAGGCAGTGTTCTCCAGTGACTGCATTGTTAGAAACAGTCTGCAGCATGGATTCAGTGAAGTGCTACACGATCTCATAATTTCTCTCTGACATAGGAAAGACAAATTTGGAAAGGAACAAACTTGAAAAACCAGTAATTTCCTAATGGACTGAAGAAATTCCTCTGACTAAGGCAGACTTAGCTGAAAACATAGTTTTAGGTTAGGAAGTTTAATTTCGCATCCTTTTTTACTAGAAGCAGTAAACTTTCCATTCTCAGATTTTCCAAGAGGATAAAAAGAATAATTGTTAACCACTGAGGCATCAGAAAAAGTTGAGGAGCAAGCTGATGAACACCTCACTTCCGCTGTTGATCTACTATTGACCTCCAGCCCTTTGTAGGGTATTCACCACTTTTCAAAACACAGCTTCACATTCTCTTCCTCAAGAGTTTACACGTTAATAATCATCACAGGCTATATGTTTCTCTTTTGCTGTATATAAATGATCCCTAAATTGTTAGTTGATCTCCATAATATTCAAGGATATTCTTGGTGTTAAGTCTTTTTTTTTCTTTTTTGGAAAAGCACTCTAGACATAGAGAGGAGCATTAAAAATTTCATAGTAATTATTTTGGTTTAAATTTTGAGTTTCATATCTGTGCATTATTCTGGTGTATTGTTAGCTGTGTTTCTTTGAAGAAAAAATTATTACATGTGAAGCATACACCACTCATTTGCAGTTTCTGGTATGGCAGTGTTCAGACTGGTTGCCAAATCTCTGACCTTGCATGTGGTAGCCAAAATCTTTGGATTATGCCAAACTTTAGCTAGTCCTGTAATATACCTATGTATTGAGAAGAATACAATGTGGGTGAAACACTGTTTTTATTCTTTCACAATCATCTTTAGGATTTTATATTTAAAAAAACCTATTTGAAGAAACAAAGTATTGGCTACATATATTTTAGTAAATTAAAAGTGAATAGACCATTCTCTGGCATTAAGGTCAACTGGCATGATCTGACTCTGTTATTAAATTCTCTTACCCCCAAAACAGGCTGGGGTATATGTAAACCAAGTAATGGAAATGGTCCTGGACCCTTATTTTCTTCTTGAATTCTGCCTGGGCAATGTTTGGGAGAGTATAAGTTGGCTTAGACAGTACTATATCCATCCTGAAAAATTAACAGTATAATGTGGATTTTCCAGTGCCTGTGCACACTCCCTGACACTGTTTAAGTAGTAGTATAGACATAATCACTGGTGCTAAGGAACAAGGTCTGGCTCCTCAGGCAAATAAGAAAGTTCAGGAGTTCATATAAAGAGAAAAATATCTTTCCATAATGCTCTTTTCTGTCTGGATTGCTACCTCTGAATTGTAGTATAGAGAAAATCATATAAGATATTGTTATATAAGTAAGTAATTGTAACTGTTATCTTCAAGAAGGACAAGAAGGAGGGTCTGAGGAATTACAGAATGGCCAGCCTCACCTCAGTCCCTAAGAAGGTAATGGAAAAAGCCCTGGAAATAATTTCTTAAGACAAAAGGACAGGAAGGTGATGGGGAGTAGCTGGCATAGACTTACAAATGACAAATCATACATTACAAACCTGATAGCCTTCTACAGTGAGATGACTAGCTGCCTGGAGAAGGGAAGAGCAGTGGATGTTTTCTGCATTGGCTTTAGTGAGGCTTCTGACTCTGTCCCATAACATCCTCAACAGGCAAGCTGCCAACATATGGTTTAGATACTGAGGCAGTGAGGTGGACTGAAGACCGGATAAACATCAGGGCCTAAAGGGTTTTGATTAGTGGCAGAAGGTACAGTTGGAGGCCAGTCACAAGCAGTGTACCTCAGGGGTCAACACTGGGCCAACATTAATACTGTGACAGAGTGCACACTCAACAAGTTTGCAGATAACACAAAACTGGGAGGAGTGGTTGATACACCAGATGGTTGGGCTGTTACTTGGAGAGTCTTGGACAGGCTGGAAAAATGGGCTGAGAAGAACCTTATGAAGTTCAGTGGGGGGAAATGCTAAGTTTTGCCTCTGAGGAGGAATAATCCCATCCACCAGTACACACTGTGGGGTGGGTGACTATGTGAAAAGCAGCTCTGCAGAGGAAGACCTTGGAGTCCTGGTAGATATGAATCAATGATACACCCTAATGGCAACCTTGGTCCACAGCATTCTGGGCTGAATTAGGAGGAGTGCTGCCAGCAGGCTGAGGAAGGTGATACTTTCTCTCTGCTCAGCAATGGTGAGACACATCTGGAGTGCTGGGTCCAGTTCTTGGCTCCCCAGTACAAGAAAGATATGGACTTGCTGGAGTGAGTCCAGTGCAGGACCACAGAGACCATGAAGGTACTGGAGCATCTCTTCTATGAGGAAAGGCTGAGAGACTGGGATTGTTTAGTCTGGAGAAAAGAAGTCTAAAGAAAATACCCACTGGGAGGGAAAGAAGATGCAGAAGCCAGTCTCTTCTCAGTGGTACCCACTGCCAGGACAAGACATAACTGGCACAAATCAAAACCCAGGACATTTCATCCAATCATAAGAAAAGAACTTTTTTTCCTGTGGGTGTGACCGAGCACTGGAACACGTTACCCATATAGGCTGTGAAGTCTCTACCCTTGGAGATATTCAAAACCCACTATACATAGTCCTGGGTGACCTGTTGTAGGTGATCCCATTGGAGTAAGGGGATTAGACTAGAAGGTCTCCTCAAGTCCCCTTCAACCTCAACAATTCTGTGAAAATACGGGTGGGCAAATATACAGCAATTACAAAATGTATCTAAGTGAATACTTTTGTACTTTAACAAACAGATAAAAAACCAACCCAGCTAGATTTAATACAACTTTCAGTGAAAGCAGAGTTCAATAAAACAAAACAAAGTTGAATAGAAGGAATGAGCCAGCAGACTTCAAATGAGCAGGAAACAAACAGAAAGGGTGGAGTTTTAACATTTGAGCTTTAGAAACTATTTTCTCACATAGTCCTTGAACCTGAAACATGAACACAATAGCACTGTACAACACATTGCCATACTGTCCTTTACAGGACTGTTTGTGGAATAAGGCATTGGCTTTGTCATGGGACAGCTCTGTAAATAAATAATAATAAAAACAAGCAATGAAATGCACCCAAACAATAATACAGTGAGCCAGAACTGGAACTGTGATCTGTGATGTCCCTGCTGAATGTTTTGCTCACTAAGCTGTAGGAATTGCTCTTGTTTGTCCCATGTCTCTGAACCTCTGACTCTTGCATTTTGCATTCTAAAATAATTCAGTTCTAGCTGGAGAAGTGAGACACAGCAGGTATCATTTTTGCTTGTCCTTTCTGTTCCTTATGCTGTAGTTTACAGGTTAGAGTATTCTTATAACAAATGAGAGGTGAGATTTCACCACCAAGGTAAACCAGATCTTCTGTTTTCTGAGTGAGAGTCTTAACCATTGAGCTTTAATGCACCATTGCTGTTTTGAAAAGAAAAAGTCCGACTCACCGATACCTTCCTCCTAAGGAAAGGACTGTTCCAGAGAAAGCAAAACTAGCAGTGCGTAAGGATGTGCTCTGGATTTTGTCCTCATGGAAAATTACCCTACTGCCTTTGTGAATATTTTATTATCCAAACTATTCGATTTTACTGCTGAAGAAAATCCTTTCAGTAAATAAAAACCATGCTATATATTAAAAAGGAGAGGAAAATCTGCAGAGGAGTAGCTTAATTGTAGTAATTTATCTTTTGTTCCAGTAGGCATAGGGAAGATTTTTGAAGGAAAAGTCTTGTGGGAAAAAGAGCTGGAAATAAAGAGAAATAAAACCTTTCATCTGCCCACATGTCTCTAATGTAACGTAGGCAAGGGAAGAGAAGTTCAGATAGATGACCATAAGTTCTGACTACTCTTTCCTACAAAATTAAGAAATATCTATATTAAACAACAACCTTGTTGCAGTAGTATCTTGCCTAACAAAAGAAAAAAAAAGGAGTCTAGGGCTTACAAAGCAGAGGAAAACTCTAGCAGCAGTGTCAGGAGCTGAACACCTAGCTCTGTTTTTTCCCTTTTCCCTAGCCCTTGAAATGAAATAAGGATCAATGCAGGAAAGAGAGGCTGGTATGTAGTTGTGTTTGCTGCTGGCTGTGATTAGTGGTTGGGGCCACTTCTAAAACTGAACAAAGATACCAGGTTTAATTTTTTTTTTTTTGCTGAAAGAATGAATTTACCACTTGCCACTTGAGTTTTTTTCAGTGAACTGTACTATTGGTGTGTTTTAGAGGAGACTTAAAATCTCTAAGGTAAATTTAGAACACCAGTTCTCTCAGCTATCTGTCCTGCAAGCAATGATTTTTGTCTAGTTGAAACTACCAGAAGTTACTACTACTGGAAAGTGCTGTCCTTGGTGTTTGAAGCTGTTAGCTTTGAAGTGCCTGATTCTGTGTTTGTCAGAACATTTGTAGACAAATACAAGACAATATGTGATCTTTATATATAAATAACGTAAAGGAAATGTCTAAAGTGTTCAGTGATATTATAAGCGTACTGAGAGATCAGTATTATAATATTTGATTATTTTTATACAGAATGTCTAAATAGTGAATATATACTTATGCATATGTGTGTTTGCATATCAGACTTGCAGAACAGCTGAGGTCAGAAAAGATCCTGGAGATTGTCTAGTCAAACCCCACTGCTCAGAGTAGGGACAGCTACAGCAAGTTGCTGGTGGGCATGTCAACTCGGCTTTGATTATTATCAAGGATAGGGACTCTAAAACCTCTCTGGGCAGCCTGTCCCAGTGTCTGATCACCCTCATAGGAAAAATAATTTTTCTTATATTTAAGTAGAATTTTGTGTATTCTTGTTTGTGCCCTCTGCCTTTTTTCCTGTCACTGGATACCACTGAGAGCCTGGCTTTTTCTTCTTAACTTCTTCAGGTATTTTTACACATTGATAAGGCCTCCCCTGAACCTGCTCTCCCCTGTTCTCCAGGCTGAACAATCCCAGCTCTACCAGCCTCTCCTCATACAGCAGACACTTCAATCCCTTAGTCATCTTCATGGCCCTTCACTGGACTCACTCCAGTGTGTTCATGTCACTCCTGTGTTGGAGGTCTCAGAACTGGACACAGTACACCACATGCATCTCACCAGTGCTGAGTAGAGGGGAAGGATCACTTCCCTTGAAATGCTGGCAACAGTCTGCCTAATGCAGCCCAGGATGCTGTTGGCCACCTTTGCTGCAAGAGCACATTAATGTGTCATGGTCACCTTTTTGTCCACCAGAACTCCCATATCTTTTTCTACAATGCTGCTTTCCAGCATGAGTATTAGGTGAAAACAGTTGTGTATATTTATCAGTCATTATTCAGACTAATTATATGGAAGAGTGCACCTTGAGTTGAAGGTAGACGAGTTAGTACTGAGCAAAGTCATAACTGAATCTGTACTAATACATTAAATATAGTGACCATTTTTTTTTTGATTGTGAAATCCATACAGCTAATATCTGTTAACCTCCAAAACACGGTGTTGGTGTATTCACTTCTTATTGGGAAAGGTGTCTTTCATGCTCTAACTAATAAATAAGGGACTCTTCTAACCATTTAATAGCATAGACAGTCAAGTTCACTGACAGTCTGATATTTGTATATATTTATATGTATACATATATATAATAGAATCATAGAACCATAGAATGATTTGAGTTGGAAGGAACCTTTAGAGGTCATCTAGTCCAACCCCCCTGCAGTGAGCAGGGACATCTTCCACTAGATCAGGTTGCTCAGAGCCCCATTCAACCTGACTTTGAACGTTTCCAGGGATGGGGCATCTACCACCTCTCTGGGCAACGTGTGCCCGTGTTTCACCACCTTCATTGTAAAAAATTTTTTTATTTATATGCAGTTTAAATCTACCCTCCTTCAGTTTAAAATCATTACCCCTTGTCCTGTCATGACAGGCCTTGCTAAAGAGATTGCCCCCATCTTTCCTATAATCCTCCTTTAAGTACTGAAAGGCTGCAATAAGGTCTCCCTGCAGCCTTCTCTTCTCCTAATATATATATATAAACCTGAATGTTATATAACCTTTAATGGGAATATCTTGTCTAATAAATGCTGAGTCACACTTGTAAAGCAGAGGTGAATTAGTCGTCTGATATGTCCACCTGATACTGTTTTATAGAAAGAAAGAAAGAAAGAAAGAAAGAAAGAAAGAAAGAAAGAAAGAAAGAAAGAAAGAAAGAAAGAAAGAAAGAAAGAAAGAAAGAAAGAAAGAAAGAAAGAAAGAAAGAAAGAAAGAAAGAAAGAAAGAAAGAAAGAAAGAAAGAAAGAAAGAAAGAAACAAACAAACAAACAAACAAACAAACAAACAAACAAACAAACAAACAAACAAACAAACAAACAAACGGAGGGAGGGAGGAAGGAAGGAAGGAAGGAAGGAAGGAAGGAAGGAAGGAAGGAAGGAAGGAAGGAAGGAAGGAAGGAAGGAAGGAAGGAAGGAAGGAAGGAAGGAAGGAAGGAAGGAAGGAAGGAAGGAAGGAAGGAAGGAAGGAAGGAAGGAAGGAAGGAAGGAAGGAAGGAAGGAAGGAAATGCATGTCAATTTGGAGGAAGGTCCTCATTGCATTATTCACCAGTAAAAACCACAGCCATTCCTAAGCAGAAATAACAGATATGTCAAAAGTCTAGACTGGGAAATAAATAAATAAATTCATGCACTAATTTAGCTGAAAATTCACCCCCCTGATCAAAGAAAGTGCAGTTAGATCAGTATGCTCAGCTTTGGTTAAATCTTTGTCACCTTCAAAGATCATAACTAAATGTGAACTTGCCAGAGAGTTATTGGAGAAATGAGTCAATGTCCCATCTAATCAAGGAGAATTCATCTACATCAATAAAATCTGAACCACGTCCTTACCAGGGATTAGGAAACAACTCTGACAACCTGAGGGTATCAGGTTTGTAAGGATTTCTGTTTAGTGGATATTCAACATTAAAAAAAAACAAACCCAAAAAAAAACCAAACACAAAAATTCCCAAGAAAAACAGGTAAGTAATGAATGAAACCCTAATGACTGAAGATAACATAGATGATAAGGAAGACAAAATATTTTGTGTTGTTGATTTCTGGGCTATTATGGAACATGCTCCTGCATAAACTTGCTGAGGTTCAAGCTGAACTTTGCAGCTGATAAGGCAGGGGAAGCAAGATGCTCATGGTCTCATGGAAAAGCATCCACTTATTATGTGATATTTCAGAGGGCTTGTGAAGTTGTGCAAAACTTATTATGGGATGTTTAGTGGAAGGACCGAAGACACAGAAAGGGAGGAACAAGCTTGGAAGACTAGAAACAATGGGTCTAGAATGGGTCAGCTGTGTGTAAACCAACACCTGGTCAGCATGCTTGTCTGGCCAAGCACTGCTCCTCATTTACTTTCAGTCTGTCCTCTCTTCCTATTAAATCCTATTCCAAACTACTTGCTGTGCAATGTTACTGTCTAATCTGTATGTGAGTGTGCTTGTGTGAGAAATTAATTAGAAAACTTCAGGCTAGATATCATGGTTTAGCCCCAGTCAGCAACCAAGCACCACACAGCTGCTTGCTCACTCCCGCCTGGTGGTGTGTGGGGGGAAATCAGAAGAGTAAAAGTGAGAAAACTCATGGGTTGAGATAAAGATGGTTTAATAGGTAAGGCAAAAGCCACATGCACAAGCAAAGCAAAACAAGGAATTCATTCACTCCTTCCCATGGGCAGGCAGGTGTTCAGCCATCCCCAGGAAAGCAGGGCTCCATCATGCATACATGGTTACTTGGGAAGAAAAATGCCACCACTCTGAACATCACCCTCTTTTTCTTCTTCCCCCAGTGTCCTGGTTTCAGCTGGGATAGAGTTAATTTTTTTTGTAGTTGATAGTATGGGGCTGTGTTTTGGATTTGTGCTGAAAACGGTGATAAAGTGGAGATGTTTCAACTGTTGCTAAGTATAATTAAGCACTGCAGGTTTCAGAGTGGGAGAATGGGACAGTAAAACTCATGATTTTTCTAAATAAGTCTAGAAATTTAACCTAATCATGTTTCCTATCAGTTGATATTTGGCAGAAAGTTTGCAGAATAAATATATTATCTGCTCAATGCGTATATGCTCAAAAAAAAATCTGCTTGATTTCATTAGATTGTCAGTTTTCAGGATGAAGAAATATATGGAGGAGGCCTGATATACAGAAACATTCAGTTTAGATATAAAAGTCCAACACGTTTTAAAAAATAGTTGAGAAATTTTGGTGCTGAATGAAGATTGTTGAATTCTGGCAACTTTTAAAACTCTGTTGTCTTCTCTTGGGTTTCCCAAATAGACGATGATTCATTTTGAAAAAGTCATCTTTCATCATAGGTGTAGGAGACCTGAGTACCATACCTAGGCAATTTAGAAAGCCCAGCCCAGGAAGGTGCTTAGCTCAAGGTGACCTGACAGGGCATTTGGCAGGTGAAAGTGGAATACTGCTGCTTAGCTATTACTAAGCACCGGCAAATTTCTTTTATTGATTCTCTGTCATACAGCCTGCTTTCTATAAGGTTCACTTTGACATCTTACAAACTAGAAATCATGATGCTTTATTTCTGTACCAAACAAATCCATCTCCCTCTGAGAAGAATTATTTTTTGAACTCTGATTGTAACCACCATATCACTTCTTATTAACAGAAGCAAATTAAATCTGTATATCATCTGCCCTGTGTTGAAATCTGCTGAAATTATAGGGGTGGTCAAGGTCTAACATCCTTTCTGGTGACTGTAGGTTTTGGACTTGGAGGCAAGGACAGGACCCTTACGAGGTTCCTTATACTCACCTCTCATTTTGTAGTCCTCCTTTGTGTCTTTGGGGTTTTCAATGGCTTTTCCCTTTTTCTTTCTTTTTTTTTTTTTTTTTTTTTTTTATATATGGAAAAAGGGACTGAATATGCCTGCAGTTGCTGCTTTTCCTTTCTGGACTGACTTCGGAGTAAATATTACCTTTTTCTTAGATATAGAAAGGTTAGGAAGATTACAAGATTATTCTAATTCCTAGAAGTCAAACCCAAAGAGTAGAACAACCCGAAGTATTTCTGAAGTCTGAGAGGTTTCCTGCAGCAGTATGTCAAACAGAATGAATTAAAACTACACTTCTTCCTCTGGAGAAAAAATAATAGAGTAGTCAACTAAAGAATTCTTAAGAGCCCTCACAGAATACGTTAACATTAGTTTAAAAGAGCTACAAGGTAATACTGTGTCAGTGTCATACACAGTAGAAGGCTGAATAACCTAATGTCCAAATAAACACTCTAAACCAATGTACTGATGGGATGGAAACAAAACTGATTAAACATGACACATAAATAACAGTATGGAGGTTGAAATTAAGCTAAGCAGATAAAACACAAAATGTGTTATTGAAAGATAGCAAGGCACTAAATAACAAAGAGGAAAAGCTTGAAAATAAATCTAGGTTCTATAATGTGTTTGTCCTGGGGATGCCAGGAGGAAGAACAATAACAAATGCTCAGAAGAACAATAACATAAACTCGCAGAGCCAGGCTCAAAAGACTTCAGAATATAAACACAAGGGAGAGTTCCTTCTCTACAGAAACCCACTCCATCCGAAACAAGTGAAAGCAGTTCAAGTGTAGCAAGGGGAGAAGTTTGTGCTTAAAGGTATCATGAGACAGATAGGGTTATCCTAACAATCATGGAAAGGGTTTATCTCTAAAGGGCAAATATCTCTCTTCTCCCTAAAAGTATGTCCAAAGGCAAGGACTGTGCATTTTGAGGCTCTGGAGGGATCCTGTTGATAAAACAGGAGACTTGTCACCTTTCTGCCTACTCGATTCACATAGGCAGACTTTTACTATTCTGGCAGATAAGTACTAAAAAGCCCTAAGCATACAAAATAGAACGAATGAGCTGTGAATCAATCAATATTGTCTTGTTAATAAAAAATAGATATGAGCTGGAAAATCAGGACCTAGATTTGTAATAACTGCACATCTTAGGACTGCCCATTAATGCTTGCAGGTATTGTTAAGTTCCTTATATATATCAGGTCTAGCTGTGAGATTTAGATGAGGCTTGGTTCAAATCCATATTTTTCCCTTAATTTCTAGATTTTTTGGGTTGTTAGTCAAACTCATGACTGTATAGAAATAAAAAATGAAAATAAAAAATAAAAAGCCTTAAAACATACAGACATAAGAAAATGTAAGTAGTTACATATCATAGATTATTTAGACTGAATAGTTTTATTTCATTATTTTTTCCAACAATAGTAAAAGATAAATTGCATTATATGGATTATTCACAGGAACATATATAGAAATATGTAAGGTTCTTAAAGCACTCCATAAAGAGTTCTGTGGTAACTGCTAATTAATAATAATAAATTGTATAAATTAGGGTCAGGTTTTTTAACCTTTTCTCTAAGGACTGGTGCTTTAGTTTCATCTTATAGCAAATAGCCTTCCCTCTTAGTATTATAAAGGTTTTTATTGTGTTTTGTTTTTATGAAACCTTTGCCAATTAAAGTGACATTATATAACATACTACTCAAAAAACCCCAAAATGTCAACACTCTATTAAGAAAGGAGGTTAAGAAAAGTGATATGAACTAGAATGGCATAAAAATCAATGAAATCTCTTTCTGGGAGTGTTATTGCTAATGTATACAACAGGGAGATGAACTACACATTTTTGTAGTCTTATTCTATCAGTGGAACAACACTGCTTTACATATATGTAACAAATTTGACTGTAAGTTAAGTTTGTGCAGAATTGGTTGTATGCTTTGAAAGCTGTTGACAGAATAAAGCACTGAATTTGGTTCCCTTGTGAGCAGGTGGTTTTATTTATTTGTTTGTTTGTTTTGCAAGCATTTCTATAGCTACTGGGAATTCATGAAAAATATAGTGAATCAAAACACTTCATAAAATTTAGCATGAAAAGTCATCCCACAGGTGCATTATTTGGCATTTGCTTTTCATCCTTCTCCTATTTAAAAATGGTCAGTTACTCATATACCATCTGACTTAGGTGAAAAACCAAACAGCAGAAATCGCAAAAAAAAAACCAGAACAGTCAGAACAAATAATTTACTAATAAACCATAGCCTGAAAGTTATTAATGTAACCTTTCAGCTAATACTAGCAAACTATAAATGCAAAAAAGAAAAAGAAAAGGAAAAAGAAGTCAGGATCTGTTTGTAAATTATTCATTATGCAAAGAAACAAACAAAGGAACAAATATTATTTGTAATGAATTTTTCTATCAGCAATAAAAGTAATGATAAATAGTCTTCGTTGAAGAATAGTTGTTATAAACCCATAAAGTTTAAAGATAAAAGTTTTGGAAAGGTCAACATTCAAAGTGGGAAATAATTGAAGAAGGAGATACCAGAAACAGTGTCTATTGCTAATCTTAAGTTCAGTTTCCTTTAAAACAATTCTATTTTGCAGTGGTTTCTAAGGCACAGACTTCCTGTCCTCTTCTACAAAAGAAATAATTTTTTAAAAATGTCTTTAAAAAAATTCTTGACAATTTGTAATGTGTATACATGTAGCCTGCTGATAAGCAATGAGCATGGGTTAACTTAAGTCTCATTTCTTCTGTTTGATTCAGTGTAGATTTGCTTCAGAGACTTTTAGCATGGGCAAAAGAGTTCAGCAAAGTCCCCCAGTGATTTAAGAAAAAGGCTAAAGTTTTTTGTCTTGCCATTTGCCTTCCATTCCGTCTTGGATCCCTATAAAATCACCTCAGGAAAAAATATTTGCATGAAACCAGTATATTTTTGTGAAATATTTTAACTCCTGAATGAAAATATGCATACTTCTAAAAAAAATTTCAGTCAATCAGAAAGTTTTGCTATTCTGAAAGCTGCTTATTGTCAGGTAGGCTGACTTTTTTTCCATAAGCCCTCAGGAGAGACCCAGTAAAGTGTCTTTGTTTTGAGTGCTGCATGGGAATCGTGGTAATGATGGGAACGAAAAGTTTGGAATGAATAGTGTTCTTCACCAACCCATGCAATTTAGGGCATCACCATAAATTTTCTCCTGTTTTCTGGGGAATCTGTGATCAGCCGAGCTTCAGAACAAAGGACAGATGACAACTGTTAATGGGCCTGAGTTCTAATGATGCTTTTTATTGCTATCTCTTTTTTAAAAGGTAAATCTCTAAATTGAGTGCTTACCACTTTGGTTTTTATATCTTTGGCTTTCCTTCTTCCCCAGATGTTTGTTTTTGTTGCTAATATTTTGATGTTCAGTATAATGAAACTGTGTTAGTACATTCTTTAATCTTTAACTCTGTCTATACTCTCAGGCATTATGCATGCGCTTGCATAACAGACTGTTAGAAAGGATATGTTCTATCTTAACGTAACAACCAGCACAGCATTCTATATAAATTAGCACCCTAGGAAGAACATTCTTGCTTTTTACCTTTGCCATGAATATGCATTACTTGTGCTGGAGCAAGAATTATGGATATCATTTATAATTTCCTTAAAGTTTTTAAAAATAAGCACATGCCTATGCATTGAGTGGATAGCTGGTCTGTGAACTATTTGCTGTCATCTGTTCACATGGGTTGTGATCTCCAGCCATTGTAGTAGTCTATTTGCATCTTTCTTTAACTGGGCATTCATTCTGAAAACACATACCTACATGTTTATATTTAAGGGCTTTCACTGTTCTGTTAGAGCAAGCTGTCCTAGTCACATGAATAGTTAACCATATGTATGTTTTCAGGCTCTTGGAATAACTGCTTAATGTTTGTAGGGTGATTCTTGTAGACTCTGTTGCACTTGAACCCATATTATATTATGAAAGGAAAATAAAACCCACAAGAAGTTAGGCTGAATTCTTTTAATAGTTGTAACCCTAAGTTATGCTGTGCACTGAAGGTTCAAATATTGCTAACACAATTTAAAAAAAATATTAAAGTTTACTAAGTTAAAGTTATTCTCACATCTGATATTCTTTGCCACTGACAAGTTTCCAATCCCAACATCTTCAGAAGAATATACAAGAAAATTATACAGACAGTTGCATACGAAGGAACGCTATTATTATCAGTGTCGTTATTATCTTCATCACCATTATTATTATTACAGTTATTGTTGTTGCTCTTACAAGTAGCCTTGCCTAACCTCATTAAGTGAATATTGGATATTGGAAAGCAAAGATAACTTTAAGAAAATGTTTCCTTTTCTATACACTGAAGTTTCATGTAGAGTATTTGCATCTTGATCTTTGAGCAGTACGTGCTCCGTTTCACCTTGGAGAGTGTAATATTCCAATTTTCATTTAGAAAGTAAATGGCAACTGAGATACAACACTAAATATATCCCTTCACAGTGCGATAAAAGAATAGATAGATAAGCTGTTTAAAAAGTAAAATATAACTGTGACATATCAAAAATATGTCACTGCATGAAAAGTTTGAAGAAAAAACTTTATCACCATTGTCTGTTACTTTAGTAAAGGGGCTTAGGCAGGACACAAAAGTCATGAGATACTGTTGCTATGTTAGTTTTTATTTTAAAACATACTACCAAGAAAAACCCCATACCACTATTTTGATTTATTTTTATGAATAAAATTATTGTAAGTAAATATTTTGAAAAGAATAAGGCTTTTTGCTACCCCCAAAGACTACCAGTAGTGAAGCATTTAGACCATAACTTCTTTGTAACATGAATAATCTACACACCAATGAGATTTTAAAATAGTTTTCTGTCTCAGTTCAGAGAGGCCCATTTTCACTGTTTTGAGACTTACTGCAGAATGCCATCAGCACTGATTTATTTTATAACTTGAATAATACAACATAAAGATCTTGCACTTGTTAACCCAGAAATAATTGTATGAAATGGTGTGGGATTTCCCAAGAGGTGATGTGCCTAATCAAGGTGTGATTTGGTATCTTGAATCTGACAAAAACACACAGTGTTCAAGGCTAGAATAAAAATTTCTGGGGCACATGCTGACGTCCTCTCTAGCTGCCAGCTCTCGTTCTTGCAAATGAGAACCTTGAGATCATAAAAAGTAGTGTCTGTTATTTCAGTTGCAATGAGACCTGTGAGCTGCTTCTCATGCTGAGGAAGTGTTAACGCTGATGTTCAGTAAAGATAGCTATCATATTGACATTTAAATTTAACTTTGCTTCAGAATAAGTAGCCTTTCTTTTGTCCTAATATGCTTCAACAAAAATTTAAAATACATGAAGGAGCCACTTTCTTAGCATTGCCATGTAATATCTCAAAGATAATAGTACTTAATTCTTATTTCTGTAGACTATAATTAGGACAAAATAAGAATGCTTACATTCACAAAGTGATGATAGCAGTCAAATTGGCATATGCAGGTCCTTTTTGGGCATTATATCACCAGTCATTGGGTCAGTGCTGATTCTGAAGCCAGCTGAGGAAATTTACCAACCAAATGGATAACTTTGGAACAATATTTGGGTTTAACTGTAGTGCCAATATTTCTTTTGTAAATATGTATCTATGTATATCTGCAGATATACTGAAGGTCAGGGAATGTTTCTGAGGAATATCAATTCTAGGGAAAACCTTCTGTTTTGTTTCTTCTGGATCATTCAAGCTGAGTGCTTGGGGCTGTCTAATTATAATTTGTGAGAAACTTGTCAACATTTGTGTCAAAATAGTGAGTAAATAGTATTAAGGGTATAGTATTAAATTTTCCCCTTCAAGTCTTCAAACATTTAATTCTAAAGTGTAAAAGGTTGCAATGAAATGGTATATAATTATATCTCTGTCCTTATCCAATTTAACAGCTGCAAATGAATTAACTTGTCTGAGTATTAAAGAAATCAACCATTTTATAAATGTTCTAGTTTTGTCATAGAAGAGGAGAGGATGTTAACTGGCAGAATAAATAGTAAACTTTCCCCGCTAGACTTATGCCAGGATTAATTGTGAGGTCTCTTGTCTGAAGGTGTTTAAAGAAAGCAAGTTTTCTTACCGAGCCCTCATGTTATTATCTCAGATCTTCAGTGAATGCATTCTTTCAGAAAATATAAGAATTGGAAATCTTAATTTCCAGATTCTTATGTGAAATTTATGGTGAACAGACATCATAAGGATGCACAAACATTCCCTGCTCTTTTTGTATCAAATAGCATGTAAAATTCAGGGGGTTTTATCTGCACAGGGGCATTTTCTGTTGACTCAGTTGACAGAATCTTTTTGGTGAAAAAAGCTTCTTTTGTCTAAGGGCAAACCTTACAAGAAATTTGCTGCCCCATTTTTCTTGTTCTCCAAACAAGTCTGAGTAGAAGAGGCATAATGTAATGGAGAGGGACAAGAATTTATTGTTCATATTTCAAAATAGAAATGTTTAACTGTTGTGTGTTAGTCACATCACACCTTGTTCCATGTGCAAAAGTAAAAGTACAGTAAAAATATCTGTACATAGTAGTTAAATTTAGCCTGTGTTGAGATATTCTTAGTAAATTCCTTAATTATTTTCATTGCTGTTAAGTAAAAATTTGGTCTTGTTAATCTCCTTCTGTGATTTTTGAATCACCCTTATGTGTAGTAAAATGTAGCTGATACTCTGCCACTAATTCTTTGCTTTATCAAAATTTTTTTCAGAGCAGGAGATAGAATGAAACCTATCTAATTTAAGAGCCTATTTTTTTCCCTAAATTTTAGGGGTCTAGAGAAGCATTCATCCTAGTTTAAATGTCAAACAGAAGCAAGTGATTTTCAAGTCCTCCAGAGGAAGACTTACTTCTATGGAATAATGTCTACTGCTTTTAAGGGATACTGAGAGTGGTGCCTCAATTTAGCATTTCAAGGGGGAAGATTGTTAGTCAAGAGGCTAGCATTCCTCATATCTCCATTCTTCTAAAATTATCAGTGCTAAAATTGAAGTTGGAATTAAAGCTGCATATGAGGTTTCTACAGAATTACAAACCATTTCATGCCATGCACAGAGCCATCAATTGGCAGATAAAAGAACAAAGACTAGAAAGCAAAGTTTGCAAGCACACAAGGAGTGAACTATAATCTTTATCAAAGCGAATGCTGCTATCTTCCTTGTCAAAAAGTGTCCTTTCTGTTCCTCTTAGATTGACCACTTCCTTTTGTTCCCAGTAAGATTGTGAAATAAGTGTCATCAACCCATATCCTGTTCATTGGTTAACAATTAACCATCTGTCTATACCCGCACTCCCACCTAAAATGCCTAATGAATTTGTATGTAAGGAGACAAGATTATCAATTCACAGGACAGCCCAGAGGGCAGCTCTCTTGAAAGCTTAGAGCAATTTTAAACAGATAAAAAAATAAAAGTTTTGTTTCCACCAGATCACTAGGAAGAATTACACCAAGATGTATTCACCGATGAAGAAATGGTTGGAGAAAGAGTGGAATATGTTGTTCTAGAATATTTCCTGTAAAGACAGAAGGCATCTCAAGGAATTCATATGGCGATGAAAGTTCCACATGTTGTTTAAATACTAATGTATTTTAAGGATTGTGTTTTGTGTTTACTTACTTGATGATAATTATTTTATGTGCATATAAAAGCCTGTATATACACATAAATGCTGTTTGAAATGCCAGTACAAAACGTTTTTATTATGGTTTACTGCTACAGGCAGAACAATTAATTAGGACTATGTATATCCGATTAAGTGGACTTTGTTTCATATACTTGGATTTTTTCCGGAACAGAGACTGAAATGTCCAAAATCTTATTGAAGAGGAATATACCATATAGATTTATTACAGCCACAAAGAATTTTTTTTTATTGCAGTCTGAATTGCTTCCTTCCAGCAGTGTGAATATGGGACTTTTTCTGTACTGCTCAGTGGGATCAGGTGATTTATCCACATCAGGAGAAATAAGTTACTTCGGTTTAAACTTTTCTGTTGTGTTTCCACATACACACAGTTCATTTGGTGCTGTTTATTTATTTTTATGTGACTTCTAAGATGAATTCTAAAAAGTTTAATGACTCTACTGTCCAAGCTTGATTATGATTTTGACTGATGCCTTATATAGTTAAATATCTGGATGTTATATGAACAGACATATATGATGGGATTGCCTGCAGTAGAAGGGGACCGGATTCAATGGCTCTTGCCTTCCTATATTCCATCCATATTTATTTCATTCAATCACATGGTTGCTTATTGTTAAAGACAAAAAAAAGCCTGAGAAGAAGAGACCAACCTCAGATCTCTCTATTCCTAATAAATGATCTCATCAAAAAAATTGAGAAACATGGCCTCCTATTTCTTTGATCTACAACTTTTTCTGTTATTATAATCATTGAAAACAGCTTCAGTAGAAGTGGTGCAGGGAAACCTGTCTGCCCTTTTCCCCTTAGTCTGTAAACTAGAGTTTGAGGCACTTTTGGAAGGTGTTAGATGGGAATTTGAAGTCTCGGGCAGAGTTGGAAATAAAATTTCAGTCTGCCAGCTCCTGGTTCCAACCACCAGACTTGTACAAAATGGTGCAGCAAATCCTATTTGAGTCACTGGTGCCACAGGGCTTTACTTAATCTTGTTTTGGCAGGCAGAGTTCAGAGTTCTGCTACTCATGAGAGTCCCTTTGAAAACAGGTGATTTGCAGATCCAAAATGGCCCTAAGCATGAGAGATCAGCTGAGCAGCCAGCCCACACAGGACTGAAATGCTTCTGGGCATTTGCAGAAGCAGAATTTAAGTACTAGAGAACTTGAATGAAATTTTATTAAGTTCTTGGATTGTGCATGATCTTGCTAAAATGTATTATGTGGACATAACACAAGTGATTTGCTCTTCATGACACAAGTATTATTGTATGAAGCTGATGAATTAACTGAGGGCAGTTTTATGCTTCTTTATGACCATATTTTATGACTACCTAAAGTAGCAATTTCTCCTTTTGTGCCAGGAAAACCGTTTAACCATCCCACCACAAGGATGTGACAGCATCTGTTATCAACCATCAGAGTAGTTATTTCAAGTCAATTTTGACAGGGGAAAAAAATATAATTCAAATTATTTATACTTAAAGAATGCAAAAGCCATTGTTTATATCTCTGAATTTGGTTATACAAACAAACAAAAATCTTTAAAGAGTGAAGATCATCAGCTCTTGGATGTATTAACTTGTGAGTGACAGAAGAGTGCAAGAACCTCCCTGATACTCAGTGGGTTTTGTCACTAAGACCAGTTCAGTTATTAGATTGGAGATGGTGCATGCAGCAGAAGAGGAGTGGCAATGCATAGTACTGCATGGGCCAACAAAGAAGTTGAGTAACCAATGTGGCTCTGCCAGTTCTCTGTTCACTGTTTGGTAGGAGCATGAGCTTCTCTTGGCAGGGTATCACTACCTTTTTCATACCATCATACCAGACTAAGTGTTTGATTTATGGGAGTATGGAACTATGTTAAAAGTGTGACATTGTACGGTGTGTTCAATGGTGCTGAAAGATCCATGGTAGCAATTTAACACATGCATTTTCATTTATGTTTAACTTCAACTGGGCATTGTCAGGAGCAACCGCAGGAGATTTAAACAGCCCCTAGGGAGGGGGAGTGACTAGGAGCATGGCAAACAGGACAGGCAATCAGGGCATGGCCGGTCAGCCAGGGCATGGCGCAGCAGTTTGCGCAGGCAGGGCAAGCAGGGAGGGTGCTGCATCTTGCTTGTATGCCCACAGCCCAGGATAGTGCTCTGGGTCTCTGCCAGGATGGTGGGCACTCGCCTCAGAGCTAAAACCTGTGTTCCCAGGGCAAAAGCCCCAGAGATGTCTGATGTATCCACCCAGATGGAACTGGTAAGAAAGGAGGCTGCTTTACAGAAAACAGGTTGCAATGAGTGCCAAGACCCTTCTCTGTGTGGAAAGGTAAGTACCTGCACAAGATGTGCAAGGGTTGATGATGTGTTGTGTCAGGTGGCTGAGTTTCAGTAGACGGTTAAAAGGCTGTGCAGTATTAGGGGAGCCGAGGCATAGATAGACAGACAGACAGAGAGATAGATAGACAGATAGATAGTTTCAGAACCATGTTCCTGTAGTGGACACCACTGAGAACAAGGCACATTTGACCCTGGTGACCAACAAAAGCAGGGCACCACTTCAGTCCCCACCCTCCAGCGTCACTACCAACAACAGATATGAAGCTTTACAGCTGTAGACACTGACACGCAAGGTCTGCAAGGTGCAACTGTACCAGCAGCACAGAGTAGATACTGTAAAAAGAAGAAGCGAGTGCTCGTAGTGGGTGACTCTCTGTTAAAAGGCACTGAGGCACCCATCTGCCAACCTGACAGGGAGTCACGAAAGTTTTGCTTCCTTCCGAGAGCTAAGATCTGAGACATCGCTGAAAGGGTGCCACAACTTATCAGAGCACAGATTACTATCCACTTTTCTCTTCTGCGTGGGCACAAGTGATGCTGCAAGCCAGAGCCTGGGCAGAACCAAGGAGGATTATGAAGCCCAGGTGACCAAGTGAAAAATATTGGTGCCCAAGTCATATTCTCCTCCATTTTACCAGTTGGAGAAAAATGGGCAGAAAGAAATAGGCGAAAAATGCAAATCAACTCTTGGCTACGAGACTGGTGACAACATAGGGTTTTGGCTTTTATGACAATGGGACATTCCTCGGCCCATAGCCTGTTAGGGAGGGATGGAATCCACCTGTCTAGAAGGGACAAGGGAATCTTTAGCAGCAGGCTGG
Organism: Phalacrocorax carbo; assembly: GCF_963921805.1. Lineage (NCBI taxonomy): Eukaryota > Metazoa > Chordata > Aves > Suliformes > Phalacrocoracidae > Phalacrocorax > Phalacrocorax carbo. The sequence continues at coordinate 114,608,413 of NC_087515.1, forward strand.
CCAACTTGGTGAGGCAGGCTTTAAACTGAGGGACTCAGGGTGTGGGGGCCAAAGCGGCAATGCTAATGCCATCAGATCCAATGGGGGAATATGCCAGGCCAACCAGAGCAGCGACAAAGGTGCCTTAGCTGCCTCACCAGATGACAATTAGGAGACCAACCATCTCAGGGCTATAATGGATCTTTGTGCACTCCTCCAGGGAAACCTGTGTGCTCAATTACCTCTCTGAAATGCAAGTACACCAACACATGGGGAATCAACAGGAGGAGCTAGAGATCTGTGTGTGGTCACAGGGCCACAATCTGATTGCAATTACAGAGGCATGGTGGGATACCTTGCATGACTGGAATGCGGTCATGGATGGCTACAGGCATTTTAGGAAAGACAGGCCAGCAAGGCAAGGTGGGGCAGTTGCTTTTTATATGAGGGAGCAACTGGAATGCATCGAGCTCTGCCAAAGGGTAGAGGAAGAACAAGTCGAGAACTTGTGAATAAAATTAAGGGTCAGGCAAACAAGGATGACACTGTTGTAGGAGTTTACTACAGGCTACCTGTTCAGGAAGAGGAAGTTGATGAAGCCTTCTACAGGCAGCTGGATGTAGCCTTGCAATCACAGGCCCTGGTTCTTGTGGTGGACTTCAACCACCTTGATATTTGCTGGAAAAGCAACACAGTGTGGCATGCATGATCCAGGAGGATTCTTGCAGAACATAGAGGATAACATTTTGACGCAGGTGGAGGAGGAGCCAACAGCTGAGATGTGCTGCTGGACCTTATACTAACAAACAAAGATGGTCTGTTTGAGGATATGAGGGCTGGGGTAAGCCTTGGTTGCAGTGACCATGACATGGTGGAGTTCAGGATCCTGTGTGGTAGAAGCAGAGCAACAAGCAGGATTACAACCCTGGACTTCAGGAGAGCCAACCTTGGCCTCTTCAAAGACTTGCTTGGAGGAATCCCATGGGCTAGGGCTCTAGAAGGCAGGGGTTTCCAAGAGAGCTGGTCAATATTCAAGTACCATTTCCTCCAAGCTCCAGATCAGTGCATCCCTATAAGGAAGAAGTCAGGCAGAGGTGCCCGGAGACCCATGTGGATGATCAAAGAGCTTCTAGAGAAACTCAATGGAAGAGGGAGGTTCACAATATGTGGAAAAAGGGACTGGCCACTTCGGAGGAGTATAGGAATGTTGTTAGGGTGTGCAGAGATGCAATGAGGAAGGCCAATGTCCACTTGGAACTCAGTCTGGCAAGGGGTGTCAAGGATAACAAAAAGGCCTTCTTTAAATACATCAGCAGTAAAAGGAAGACTGGGGAAACTGTGTGCCCACTGCTGAAAGAGGAAGGGGCCTTGGTGATGCACATTGCAAAAAATGCCTTCTTTGCTTCAGTCTTTACTGCTAAGGCTGGACTACAGGCATGTCAGCCCCCAGAGGAGAGAGAGAAAATCTGGAGAAAGGAAGAGTTCCCCTTGGTTGAGGATTGGGTCAGAGATCATTTACACAAACTGGATCTTCAGAAATCTATGGGCCCCCATGGAATGCACCCTTGAGTGCTGAGGGAGCTGGTGGATGCTGTTGCTAAGCCACTCTCCATCATCTTTGGAAGATCATGGAGGAGAGGAGAGGTGCCCAAACACTGGAGGAAAGCAAATGTCACTCCAATCAAAAAGGGCAAGAAGGAGGACCCAGGAAACTATAGACCAGTCAACCCCAACACCGTTCCCAGAAAGGTGATGGAGCAGTTAATCCTGGAGGTCATCTCCAGGCATGTAGAGGACAAGAAGGTTATCAGAAGCAGTCAACATGGATTCACCAAGGGAAGATCATGCTTGACCAACTGATGGCCTTCTATGATGGTGTGACTGGCTGGGTTGATGAAGGGAGAGCAGTGGATGGTGTCTACCTTGACTTCAGTAAGGCGTTTGACACTGTCTCCCATAACATCCTCACAGGCAAGCTAAGGAAGTGTGGGTTGGATGAGTGGACAGTGAGGTGAATTGAGAACTGGCACAACAACAGAACTCAGAAGGTTTTGATCAATGGGTCAGAATCTGGATGGAGGCCCTTAACTAGTGGTGTTCCCCAGGGGTCTGTACTAGGTCCAGTCCTGTTCAACATATTCATCGATGACCTGGATGATGGGATAGAGTGTAACCTCAGCACGTTTGCTGACAATACTAAACTGGGAAGAGTGGTTGGTACGCTGGAAGTCTGTGCTGCCAACTAGTGAGACCTGGACAGGCGGGAGAGCTGGTCTGAGGGGAGCTGAATCCAAGTGTAAGGTCCTGCACCTGGGGAGGAACAACCCCATGCACCAGTACAGGTTGGGGTTTGACCTACTGGAAAGCAGCTCTGCTGATATGGACATGGGAGTGCTGGTGGACAGCAAGCTGACCATGAGCCAGCAATGTGCCCTTGTGGCCAAGAAGGTCAATGGTATCCTGGGCTGCATTGCAAGGAGTGTGGCCAGCAGGATGAGGGAGGTTATCCTCCCCCTGTTCTCTGCCCTAGTGAGGCCACAACTGGACTACTGTGTCCAGTTCTGGGCTCCCCACAAGAATGACAGGGAACGGCTTGAGCAAATCCATCGGAGAGCTACCAAGATGATCAGGGCCTGGAGCCCTGGTCTCCCTTATGAGGAAAGGCTGAGACACCTGGGCTTGTTTAGCCTGCAGAACAGGAGACTGAGGGGGGATCTCATATCTGAAGGTTGGGTGTCAAGAGGATGGGGCCAGGCTCTTTTCAGTGGTGCCCAACAACAGGACAAGGGGCAATGGGCACAAGCTGGAACACAGGGAGTTCCAGCTAAACATGAGAAAAAACTTCTTTCCTGTGCGGGTGCCAGAGCAGTGGCACAGGCTGCCCAGGGAGGTTGTGGAGTCCCTTCCCTGGAGACATTCAAACCCTGCCTGGATGCGTTCCTGTGCCCCCTGCTCTGGAGGTGCCTGCTCAAGCAGGGGGTTGGACAAGATGATCTCCAGAGGTCCCTTCTAACCCCCGCCATTCTGTGATTCTATGATACACATCTACATAGCCTTTGCAGTCTTTTGTATCAAAAAAATAGGAGGGGTTGGGGAGCGGGGGTATTTATTTCATATTTATTAAAATACAGGGGAGAAAAAAAGGTATCGCTAACCCTACAAGAAAACAGATTGCCAGGGTTATAATGGGGTGCTTTTTTAAAAAAAAAAAAGGACCTTTTTGTTACTTGTTTTCTTGTGCTAAGGACAATAAGCAGTTTGCTAACACTGAAAAATAAATCTCCCTCAGCAGCACATGATTATTTTTACTTTCCAATTAACTCTACGTAAACATCAAACCTAATTTTTAACCTAACAACCTTGTGGATGCATTCTTTTCTTTTTAATGCTTATTTAGCCTATGGAAAGAAGATTTATTCTGTTTTACCAAGAGACTTTGATGTTTATATTATTATTCCTAGAAGACTGATATTTCACTGCTGATATAATATTCTCTTTCAGAATGGAAACACTACTATTCTATCCATGAAATTACTGTAAGAGTGTATGTTTATTCATTTTAACTAGAAATATGCTGGAAGAATTTGTTGAAAGTTCCACATAATGAAGACAGCTTTTTCTGTTCATAGGTACTAAACAGATGTTAATATATAATTTATGCACTAATGTATTAGTTACTTCTTCCTCATAATTTTCAGTTAATATGTAAATCATTACATAAAGGGGGAAAGGTTTTTTAGCAATTTCATCTTCATCTGAGTCACCAATATTGTCCTGATGCTCCAGGTGTTGATTTTCAATTTCCCTCATGCTTTCCACAGACATTCACTTTTTGCCTTCAAGTAAACATGGCCATTTTATGATGTGATCGGTATTTCTACCCATGCTAGAGGAGAACTAAAATAGACATTGGTTGCAGAAGGTACTAGCAAGTTTCTGTATAATATATGCATCATCCAGCAAATTTTGCCCTAGTATATACCTGTACTACACCATTGGTTTAAAGGGCAAATTCAATCCCAAAGCTTTTTTTTTTAACTTTTAGCAATAACTTGGTTAAATATAATAATTTTTTGAAGTAAGCCAGTAGGTTCCTGTCATTCTTTACTGTGTCACCTTTTAAGCCTGAAATATTTTTCTGAGTTAAGAATTCCTGTTCTTTTTGATAAGCCTCACCTTCCATTTTTAAACAGTCATACTGAGAATAAGTAGCTGTTTTCACAGATTATGAATTTTCAAAAGATCTCTCACAATTTTTTATCATGCAAAATAACAAAAAATATTCAAATCCATGCCTCTGTTACTTATTCATTACCTTTTTTACATTGCCAAATGATTTAATTATGAAGTTTAAAAAAATTTCTGACCTCTTCCTGTAACAAAACTGATCATCAATTGCTTAATACGGTGTCAAGTACTCTGTTTTCTACCTGAGATAGTCTGTGATGAGATTTATACACTGATCCTGTTACTGTCATGTGTTATGTGTTTTGGGATAGCAAATTCACATTTATTTTTTCTTACTACTAATTTGTTTTTCATCATGGTTTTTACATGTTTTAAAAGGATGTGTGACTTCAAAAAGATTATGAACATAGCACAGTTTTATCCAAGGATTTATTGTTGACACAGCTGATGGCATGTAAATGTACAATTACGTGATCAGCTAGCAGAAAACAGGAGTTTGAATTGTGTTCCTTACATGCAATGCTCAACAAAGAACATAATTTGCACAGTAGATTTCTTGTGTTTAGCTCATGACTTCCCTAATAAATGTGCTCATGGTCAGAAGTTGTTTACAGCTTTTCTTAATTGTAAATATATTTTTTATTTTTTATTTTAGTCACCCTCCAAATAATTCAACAAAGGACCAATGATGAAAATATGAGACACTTCTTTTTAGATATACATGAAATGGAATTTTGACCTTTTCACTTCAGGATCCTAAGTTTTATCTTTGCTGTTAACAAAGAATATATGCTATCTATCACTCATGATACTGCCATACTTGTCAGATACTGAGTCTAAGATGGACAAGCAGTGAGTGAAGTGTGGGGTGCATATTGTTGTACTTTGATTGTTATAACAAATTATTTTTAGAGAATATTTAAAAGCACTTAGTATTCTCTGGAAGTAGAGCCATACTTTTCCCCAGTGTTTCACATTTGCTCCAGATTGTCCTCTTATAGAAATGTTGTCTATTTTGCTTCTCCTGATCAATTCTGCTGTAGAACAATATTTGGAGATGTACAGAACAGAAATGAAGAAAACAACATGGATAGTGAGAAGCAGAAGCAAATTGGGGTGCTACAAGGCTCAGGTTAAAAATTATATGCCCTTCTGTCCCCAGAACGCAGACTAGAAAAGGTGATTCTGGACAAAAAAAAAGGCTATTCTGTCCTCCTCCAGGCTACAGATACTTCTCATCGAGTTCAGTCAAAACTACCCAAAAGTGTTTGGGCTTCAAATGCAGCTATTAAGTCTGAAATGTTCATAACCCACAACATCTTGTGAGCTTAGTATAAGGCTGTATGACACGCTAACCATCCAGAACTGTTCAGCCCAGGGTGTGACCTGTGATGATAGGGAAAGAGTACCACAACACAGGAAGACAAAGTCCATTTTCCCTGGTATACCTTCCTAGTTTCTGGAGATATTGGCTTTGGTTCTGTGTATTTGTCTAACAAACAAATAATCATTTACAGGTTTTCTGGACAGAAGAGTCTACCTGCAGTATTGATAGCAAAGCTGAACTTGTGCTAAAGTCACATCCTTTCCCCTCTGAAAGGATTTGTTTCTGAGTGTCTTTTGCAATTAGGTAGCAACTGCAAAGTTCTAAAATGTATAGGTACAGTTCCTTCCAAGTTCTTTTCCTGCAGACAGCTTTCTGTAATCAGCTTCTCTGCATTGTTTCCTCTTAAAATCCTCTAAGAGTTCCTCAGCTCTACTGTCACAGAGATTACTATCTTTATAGATGCATTAAGCATGCAGTAGTTGATTGACAGTGTAATCCACATTTTTATGTGATTGGGTGGCAGCTACCTCCCAGGAGTAATGTGTTCAGGAGTACGTCTTTTATACAGAGATTGGTGATAAATATCACATTTTCAATCTTGATATTTAGCCTGGGAAATTGACTCTGCTTTTTTTGTCCTCAAGGGTACATTTTTAAACTTGGTTCAATTCTGTGGAAATCTGGTTAATCATGTTGGGCTCCTCTGTAAGTATTGTCATAAGAGGATTTTGGATTTCAGGATTTTACTTGATTTCTTATGATAACTATGATGTATAAACAGTGAATAATAATTTGTATTCCAATTGCTATTTAAAAGAAATCCTGCTTTATTGATTGCAGCAGGACAAATCTAGTCAGATTGTGAACATATCCTTACCTGTAACTTGAGCAAGGTGACTCAGTGTCCTAATGTGTTAGTTTCATGGATGAATACACTACGTGTCCCACAGTTATGTGTGTTAAGATCCTTTTCCTCACGCACAAACTCCTTGGTAATAATGGTTGGTATAGGTAGTTTAATACACTAATCAACCCCCCCTATATTGCACTATTAAAATATATTTAATAAAGTAAAAGTTTTCCAACAAGGAAGGTCAAACATTTAAATATTGTAGGAAGATATATAAGATTATCAATAAATGCCAGTTTCTGCATCTGGGACTGAGTAATGCCGGACACAAGCATAAATTGGGAGAGGACTGGCTGGGATGCTGGTCGACAGCAGGCTCAGTATGAGTCAGCGGTGTGCCCTGGCAGTCAAGAGGGCAAACCACATCCTGGGCTGCCTCAAACACGGCATAACCAGCTGGTCAAAAGAGGTGATTACCCTGCTGTATTCGGCGTTGGTGCAGCCTCACCTGGAGTACTGTGTGCAGTTCTGTGCCCCACAGTTTAAGAATGATGTGAAGGTCCTTGAATGTCGTGAAACGACTGGAAGGACTTTCCTATGAGGAGCACCTTGAGGACTTTGGGCTTGTCTAGTTTGGAGAAAGGAGACGGAGGGGTGACCTCATTGTTCTCTGCAGCTTCCTGAGGAGGGGAAGTGGAGAGGGAGGTGCTGATCCCTTCTCCCTGGGATCCAGTGGTAGGATGTATCGGAATGGTTCAAAGCAGCGCCAGGGGAGGTTTAGACTGGACATTAGGAAACATTTTAGTGAGAGTGTGGTCAAACACTGCAACAGGCTTCCTGGGGAGTGGTCGATGCCCCATGTCTGTTAGTGTCTAAGAGGCATTTGAACAATGTCCTTAATAACATACTTTAACTTTTGGACAGCCCTGAAGTGGTCAGGCAGTTGGACTAGATTATTCTATTCTATTCTATTCTATTCCATTCGATTCTATTCCATTCGATTCTATTCCATTCTATTCTATTCTATTCCATTCCATTCCATTCCATTCCATTCCATTCTATTCTATTCTTTGTTTGGTTTTGTTTTGTTTTTCCCTTTCAGGCAACCCCTGGCTCAGGTAGGGAGTAAATCCAGGCTTTACAGTCTGAATTTTAGGTTGGCTGAACTAACCTTGGTATGAAAGAACTGGTGAACACTGTATGGGTACCCAAAGGTGTAGATTTTTCCTGCAGTTGAGGAATAAAATTTAGTTGAGTTAATAAAACAGATCTAAAAATAAAATATAGACCTGAAAATGTAAATATGTGACTCAAGTAAGTCCAATCCAATCTTGTGTTGACTCCTGTGATATCTGTCATCACTGCTTTACATAGATATAAATGTCTCTACAGCTTGCTGAGTTATGTCTGATTTAAGACCAATTAAGTCTTTTTTTAGTGTATCTTTTTAATCAGATTTTACACTGGTATCCTCAGCTAAAATCATGTAAATTGGAAGCCTCATTTAGCCAATGGTAGAAAATGGGAATGATTTTTATGCTGCTGACCTTGCTGCTTCTGTTATACAGTCAAAAGCATCAAAACTTTAGGAGTCTTGTAAGTGTAAATGTCACAACTAACTGCAGGCATTTTAATTGAGTTATTCTTATCTTAATATTCCTAATGGTTTCTGAAGCCATGTTTTCCTTCAGACAGGAGAGAGAGATACCAGAGCTCTGTAAATTATAGCTAAGCAGAGGAACATCAGAGTCATCGGCCTCTTTCAGGCCTGGCAGGGGATATTACTGATTAGACAATCATTTTGCAATGCCTTTATCCAATTTTCTGAAGGTGCAATGTATCACAGTGACATTGATTTTCAGGTGGGGTTTTTGGTTGTTTAAGTCAGGTATCCCATTTCCAGCTGTGGCCAGTTCAAAGGAAGGTGAACTACCCTTTGTCTACTCTAATAATGGATTTAGACGGTTGTGCAATTCCTTTTCTGATAGCTGCAGGCAATGCTAGCAAAGGTAACCATGTTGCTTGAGTTATTTCACTGGCTTTGTAGACAGATTAGTGAGTGTACTTGTCTGTCAACAAATTAAAAGTGGAAAGATAGCATATTGTCCCTTCTTACTACTTAGTTCCTGACAATACATTCCACATTCTGTACCTTGGCTGATGTTAGCAACCTTCAGCTGACCTCTGACAAAATATCGAAACCAAAACATTCAGCACCAGATTTCCTCATCCTCCCTTCACTTTTGCTTAATTACCCTGTCTTGCTTGCTGTGTTCCAGTGGGCTGAAAGTGGAGGACCTTTTGCACATCAGTGCTCAAGACTCATGATTGCTTAAATTGTGTCTCCTTTCCTGAGCCAGCAGGAAGGGGGGAGTGACACTGTGCACTGTCAAGAAGACTGAGCAGGAACAGCTGCATCAAAAGTATCAGGAAAAAAGCATGTTTTAAAAAGCAGTGCAAACTCTTAAAGGAAAGGGAATGCTTTTCTTTGGATGCTGTTCTGCTTTCCTGAAGCAGTGGCAATGCAAAGACAGTAGAGAAGACAAGTATTTCATTGAAAACTTTCTGATAAACTATAATAAAGAGATTACTTTTTATAGGCAGATCCAGCAAAGCATAAGCTTTAGAAGTTTAACTGGCTGTAATATAGTTCAGACCAAATGAAATCTCTAGGCTTTCCATTCTGCAAACACTGTTGTATGTCCTGATAGATATAGTTACTTTCTTAAAGAAATTCTTTACATTCATAACTTCAAACAGCCAATAATTTATTTCATTTCTTCTTTTATACACTAGGATATTAATAAAGTAGTATGCTTCCTGGGGTCAGGACATATGGTACAAAACCATGCAAAAATATGTAACCATAAATCAGTTTTTAAAATTACCATGGCAGAAACAGACTTGGAGCCTCAAAATACAAAATCCCAGTGTTGCTAGTTGTATACACATGCTTAATTTTACTCAAAAAATATTTTTAAATTGTGGAGATTTGCACTTGAGTAAAATCTGTATATCTTTTTTGTAAAGTTATGTCTCTACTACATCATCTTTTAAAACCCAGTAGGCATCTCAGCCCCACACAGCCACTTGCTCATTCCCCACAGTGAGATAGGGGAGAGACTAGGAAGGATAAAAGTGAGAGAACTCATGGGTTGAGATAAAGGCCATTTAATAGGTGAAGCAAAAGCTGCACACACAAGCAAAGCAAAACAAGGAGTTCATTCACTACTTCCCATCAGCAGGCAGGTGTTCAGCCATCCCCAGGAAAACAAGGTTCCACCATGCATAGATGTTACTTGGGAAGGCAAATGCCATAACTCCAAATGTCCCCCTCCCTTCCTTCTTCTTCCCCCAGCTTTATATGCTGAGCACAACATCTTATGGTATGGAATATCCCTTTGGCCGTTGGGGTCAGCTGTCCCAGCTGTGTTCCCTCCCAGCTCCTTGTGCACCCCCAGCCCACTTGCTGGTGAGGGGGCATGAGAAGCAGAAAAGGCCTTGATGCTATGTAAGCACTGCTCAGCAGGAACTAAAACATCAGACTCTTGTCAACACTGTTTTGCTCATAAATGCAAAATATAGCCCTATACAAGTTACTATGAAGAAAATTAACTCTATCCCAGGCAAAAACCAGTATGCAGTGGTAAACCTCAACAGTGCCAGACAATGTTACTGGAGCTAATATGTAGACCAATCCCCTATATTGTTAATATCTTCCAGTTGTCTATTCATCTATACTGTTGTATTGCTAGAACTATCTTTAGAATCCTTTTAATGTAAGCCAAATACAATTCCTGGGCACCCAACCATTTCCTTGGAGAAACATTTCTTTGGTCTAAAGACCAATTCCCAGCAGACAGTTTGGATGCATTTTTAGAGTCTACAATCATTTAGTGGATTGTCATGGTTTAGGCAGTAGCTCAGCCCCACACAGCCACTCACTCACTCACTCCCCCACCAGTGGGACAGGGGAGAGAATCAGAAGGGTAACACTCATGGGTTGAGACAAAAACAGTTTAAAAATTAAAAAAAAAAAAAAAGCAATGTAAAGGAAAACAACAAGAGGCACAAAACCCAGGGGTGAAGGAAGGCAAATGAACCACCAAAACAAATCCCACATAACACAGCCACTCACCAACACAACACCACACCTCCCTAAGCTGCAGCTGCACCAGTAAATATACTGGTCATGGTGTCACATGGTGTCACATGGTGTCACATGGTGTGGGATGACCATCCCATTGGCCAGTCAGGGTCAGCTGCCCCAGCTGTGGCCCCGCCCCTCCCAGCCTCCCACCCATGTGGCAGAGCGCAGGAAGCTGGAAAGGTCCTGACCACCACAGGCACTACAGGGAAGAGAATTAACCCCTTCTCAGCCAAAACCACCACATGGATACAAGCTGTTCTACATCAGTTATCCTCCAGGCCAGAGGAAGGACCCAGGATCCCTTCTGTTCACCAGCACAGAAATAGGCTATCTGGTCTTGTGAATATATGAAATGAAGTCTGTTAATGACTTTAATTTACAGTGTGTCTTGTTGCTTGTGTTTTTTGTATTCTGTGTGTTGTTCGTCACCTTCCTGAGGCTAAAAAATTAATCATAGCTTTCTGAAATGGTTCAGTGTGAACCACCATTTCTGGAACAGGACAAAACCTGAAATTTCTATTTAGTGTCAGGAGCCAGGTGCTTCTTAAAGACTGTAAAATTGATTGAATTTTTAATACAACTCTGCATTGCTAAAAATGCTTCAAGAAAGGAAGACAGATCACAAATAACCTGTAAGTTCACATGATTCAGGCTGAAACTAGTTCAATGTTCTTGGGTTTTTGCCACCTGAGATTTTTGAAGGGTCGTAGAATAAGTGCATATGACAATGTACAACCATTTTATTGCTGATAGTCGAATGTTTGGTTTATGGTTCCTCAAGCAACCTTGACTCACACATGCTTAAATTTTGCACATGTCCTATGCAAGCATACAATATTTAGTATACTTTTACTAGAGATAGTCAGTTAGTGCATCAGTGTCCCAGATGATGCTAATACAAAGTTATTTCCTCTTTTTATTCTCTAAAAGGTCTTTGTCAGAAAATCTTTGACAGTCATGATGTTTTCAAGTATTACACGCAACTTCTCAGATAAAATTAACATGGACAAACTGACTAACAAAAAGCCGATACCAAGAGTTTCTTTGAAGACACTATGTAAAAGTAGCATATGCATAACATCTGTATGGCTGAAACCAAAATCATTGCCAGAGAAACTGACCTGTCACAGCTATGTCTCAGGGGTGCACAGAAATAGGACTGGCACTGCATTCTGCACTTGAGGTCAGTTAATGTGTTTTTTCATCAACCAAAGGTCTTATTTTGGAGCTACACACAGAAACAAGAAGTGGTATGGAGGATTAGAGCTTTATCTGTTTCTCTGCCTTCTTTAGCTCATGGGACACCTGAGGATTTCAAGACTAAACCCATTTTCTCTATGAAAAATACGATGGAAATCTTGTTAATAACTGAAGAAGATATTCCTTTACATACTACATGTTTTACTACGCAGGAAACTGCTCACAGTGGGGTGGGATCAAAAGAAAGCTTGTTCATGTCTGAGCAGTGGGAAGATAACAGTGATACCAATGAACAAGAGTAACACTTTCATAACTAAGTAAACAATTCACACCTTCAGACTCTTAATATGACTTTATGTATAGGTTACAGTATCTATGGTCAGGAAAGCTGGCTGTAAGGCTTTTCAATCTTAAATTGTTATTTCTGTAGCTGGTGTGATTTTATCACAGCGTGCTATTTTACCAAGGCCCACTGGGTCCATTCAAATGGAGCTTGGTTTGAAGGCTGCACATATCACAATATTTTACAGCATAAAAGTTAGTAAATTACAACACCCTCATTCAAATTCTATTCTTCTCATAAAGCAGATGAGCATTAGTACCTTTTATATTCATTGTTTTTCTCAGCTGCACAATTTGCTAAGGGCCTTGGGGAATTATCAGTTGTTACTCTCAAGCTCTTTCTTAGTCAGTATTCAGCAAACCAGTTACTCCCTATTTAAAGTTCCTCTTTCTTCATTTCTTCGTACAGTACACGATTTCTTAAACTCATTTGTTTGTATTTAATTGCTGATTTTTGCAAATATTCCACAAAAATTTTCTCACCTCCTCCAGAGCTGTTAATTAGTTACCCTTTCATACAATTTCTAACTTAATTGCAGCACACTTGCTAATTGTCTCTATGTCAATGGTTGCATGTTTAGTTTCAGCAATTGCTATGTCTTTCTCAAATACTTCTTAACAATAATTCAAAATACATGAGTCAAAGCATGTGTTTTCCCAAGCATAGCATTATTATTAAGTCAATTCTTCAATGCTGATGTAACTGTACCTCAAGAATGGCATATTAGCATATGGGAGCATTTCTGGTTCTCTTCATCCATGGAATATTTATGAATCTGAGCAGGGCAGAACTGAGACTTTGTAAGGTCAAAATATTTTCACATCTTCCTTCAGTGGAAATGCTCTGGGGCACTTTTTTCCCTACTATTATTTCTAAACACCATTTCCATTGCCTCAACACTGTTCAGTAACAATTCCTTTTTGTTCTGCACTTTTTTCTGTCTGTCCGTTCTTGTAATGTCATTAACAACTGCACAAGAAACTGTAAAAGAGATCAGAAGGAGTAAACATCTGTTCTTGCCATCTCTACAAGTGCTGAATTTTCCTGGATGGTTGCCTTCAGTATTTATTTTCTGCTGCACTTTGCTTTAAACTCAAATCTTTTACCATGCTTTTATGATTGGCCACATTTTTTTTTTCTGGTATTCTGCTATATTCAAAAGACTGTATTCTCTTTCAAAAGGTGCACTGAGTGACACTAAATGCCTGTAGCCTCCTTCTCCTCAATAGCTCTGTGAATAGCTTACATCTTTTAAGCCTGTCATCCTGATTACCATGTTTTTGCTACAAAACATCTGAGACAAAGCTGATCAATAGAATAATGGTTACTGCACTGCAGTTTGTGAGGCGGATTTGCAGCTTGGCCTCCATAAGGTTGTCATCATCAACAGCAAGGGAATGGTTGCACAGCTGATTTGCAGCAGTTCTCAACGTGTGTTAATTAAATCTGTAATATAGCTGCTAGGCAGCCAGATTTGCAGCCCTCCTGGACAGCGCTCATGTAGCAGTTCAAAATATTATAATTAAAAGTGAGACACAATGACTAAAATATATACAGAATTAACATGACTTCACATTCTCTTTTTAGGTTAAGCTATCCATCTGAATTCCAAACTACTGTTCCAAAATCCTCCCTTCTTCTCTTATTCTGTGTAGTTCTATCTGGCATTTGACAATCAGGTTTCAAGGGGCAGATCCCAAAAATCTACTCCTGTATCAGTCATCCTCATAAACAATTGCATTGGAGTTACAATTTTCAGGACTGACCCTCAGCAACAGTAACTTATAAAGAAAAAAAATGTAACAAAACTGTTTCACATGTTTTATTTTAAAAAATACCTATGAAACACCTGATTCATAAATAGCTATAGATTTGGTTTGGAATAGAATCAGAAGAGGATATTTCTATAATTACATTTTAACATAAATCTTAAATCCCTTTGGCTACATCTAAACTGTTATTTGTGAATATGCTTTGTTATTACTTCTCTGTGAAAGGGAATTTTTTATTTGTTCAAATACTGGTATTTGTCTAAGTCTGTACCCACGTGTGTTATGACTGCTTGCCAAACCATAAACATGAATCACAAGAAACAAATGAACCCAGTAAGTAGCAGCACTAAGAAACAGCAGCTTGATGGGATGTTTGAGACAGAGTTCACGTTATACAGTAGCCTTTTCTCTGGAAAGCCTTTGCACATGTGCTGGTTTTGGCTGAGAAGGGGTTAATTCTCTTCACTGTAGTGCCTGTGGTGGTCAGGGACCTTTCCAGCTTCCCGCGCTCTGCCGTGTGGGTGGGAGTCCGGGAGGGGCGGGGCCACAGTCAAGACAGCTGAGCCCGACTGGCCAATGGGATGGTCATCCCACACCATGTGACACCATGACCAGTACATTAACCGGGGCAGTTGGGGGGGGGGGGGGGGGGGGGGGGGCAGTGGTTGTGGCTTGGAGACTGGTGGTGTTGGGTTGGTGGGCGGCTGTGTCACATGTGGGTTGTTTTGGTTGTGCATTCCCTGCCCCTGTGTTTCATGCCTCTCTCATTGTTTTCCTTTCCATTGCATTATTGTTGCTGTTATTGTTTCATTTTAACTGTTAAACTGTTCTTATCTCAACACATGAGCTTTATCCTTCTGATTCTCTCCCCCATCCACTGGTGGGGGAGTGAGAAAGCAGCTGTGTGGGGCTGAGTTGCTGGCTGAACCACAACAGCACATACTCTAGTTAGTATTGTGTGTGTTTGGTCGGTGGAAGATCTAGTCCTGGGAATCTGCTCAGGAATGACTGAGTCATGTGTTAATTGTCCTGTGGTTGGACAGATGTAACAGAAAAAAGAGGTAATACTTGATTTTCCCAGGAGTGACAGCAAAAGTGAGCCACAATACCTTGAAATTTTGTAATATCACTCAAGTTTTTGAACACAAGTTTGGTTAAAACTGGCCCTCTGTGGCTGCTATCCCTACTTCCTTTCTTTGTCTGTTTATCCTGGAATGAATGGCATTACTAAGGACTAGAATCTCTCACTCTGTGTAAGTAATATCAATCCACTGGGAAGTGTAAATGAAATGTAGCGATGGTATTCCCTCCTCTTTTTCAGAGGACACCACCGTCTGGGAAACGCCCTTAAGCAACTTGCATATCTTCTGGGAACCTATACACCACTTCTCTCTCCCTTTGGTACTGGGGAGACTTTGAAGATAGTTCCATCCCTATTCTGTGAAAGAGCTGAGAAGAGGGGAGTTTGCTAAGGCACGGTACTTGTGGGTGGTCTCAGACTGAGGTGAGGCTGTGTAAGGGACCAGAAACTTGTTTCAACATTGTTGGCAGGCAAGTTTAACTACCGAAGGCTGATCACCACGGCAACTGAGCAGGATAGTTTAATCACCAAGGTAGCCCATTGAGTTGTACCCGACAGGAAGATGTGTCCTGTTGTCTCAGAGCACATGGTCCCAGTCCTCTGTGCATGTGCCTGGGCCCAGGGTTGGCTGAGAACATATGGGGAGGCTCGAATCCTCTAGAACTTTCAAGTATCCCTCTAGTGATGGTACTGGGAATGCACCCCACCACCGAGTAGGAGGCATGGGTATGCAGAACAGTTACTGACTATGCAAGAGGGTAACCCTATAAAAAGGCTAAACCAGTGGAGACCACGAGGAGTGTTCTGGAACACTGCCCCTCCACTGGATTCGAAGATACATCAGACGCCCAGACTGCACCGACCGAGCGTGCGGACGGACCAACCACATGGACTGACTGCACAGATGGATGGACCAACTGCCGCAGATCCATGGTGGTAGCTATTGCTACACTCTCGTTGTCTCTCTCTCTCGCTTTCCCTTCCTCACTTTTTCTCTCTTTCTCTGCTTTTGTCTCGCATATTTATTGTTGGTCAAATAAAGTGACTTGGCACTTGACTCTGTTTTGAGTCTTAATTCTGTTTCCAAGAATGTAAAAGGAACCTAGTAAGGATAAAACATTGGAGTTAATCAGAAGTTAAGCCCAGCCGCCCCCGACCTCCTGGATTTATCTGAGGTCAGTTGGAAAGCAAGGGGGTTTAACCTCTGCCAAATTGTTCAGCCTAACAGTGGATCGTGACAGACTGGTCAGCTCTGGTCTCTGCAGTGCAATAAAGCAAACTATAAAATTATCATGTTTCCATCTTAGACCCTGATAGCATCAACACTTGATACTGATATTGTGGGCTGCTGCCACAGTTTGCTACTGCAAAGTAGCACATTTACTGTTAAATTCTACTGCCCATCACCACTCTGCAACAACCTTGAGTCTACTACAACAGGAAGGAAATGTCCTGCCTGAAACCCATAGGGTAGGTGTCACTGGAACAGAAACCAACTGCACTGATCAGGACAGGAGTACAGATGTCTACTGTGAGGTGGTATAAAAGAGCATTGCTGGGTCTTACTGTAAACCCCAATGTTGCCTTTAGTAACACATCATACTTTAGAGGCAATCTTGAGAGGACAGCAGAAGAGACATAATTCTTTTAACTGCAGATGAAGTCTGGCAGAAGCAAGTCTGGAAAAGTGAGAGTTCAATAAAAAGGCTTTGCAACAGCTGGTCAAGGATTACGATGAGCAGAAAGAAAAGTAAGTGGCTGCTTCACCACTTCTTAACAGAGCTTAGGCCTAAAAAATGTGGCTATAATATCTTACATGTCTGAGTGGAAATTTTACATACTGCTACTAACGATCCTCAGATTCCAGTTCTCTGTATTCATAAAATATTTCTGTTGCCTGTCTGCAAGAGAGCCAGTCAGGAAACTGATGTTGCATGTAATGCACTGTATAAATAGGTTCACCAATCAGACTTCTTGATTACAGTTTTCTCTACTGAACAGTTAAACTAATGTTGGCAATAATTTATGAGGAAGCAATGATTCTAAATTTGTTTACAAAAAGTATTTGTTGGTCAGTTGGATCAATGAATAAACTGCTGGATACCATACAGAGGCTAAATTTGTGTATAATCTATTTGTCATTAATAATTTGATTTGCTCTAGTTTTTAGTTATATGTGCTGAACTGTTAAACATTATGTACATTGTTATAATATGCTTATATCTATGGTTACAATAAAGAGGGAGAGGGTTCTCATTTTTGAGCTAGCTATACAAACCAAGCGGCAAGTAAGCTAGGTATTGCAAAGTCCTTTAACTTGTACTATAACTGCAGTAGTATTTATAGGATATAAATAACTCTGTAATTGCTGGATTTTTTTGGTTCACATTCTCCCTTATAACAATTGCATTATTATAGAGTAATTACATGAATTAAATTATTTGTGCACTACAAAAACAGACTTTCTTGTACTTTGAATTTATACAATGCACAAAATCTCCCAGTCTTTTTACTGTGTTAAACTGTGCTGTTTATTATAGTGGCTCAGACCTAACCTTTATCACACAGAACAATATATCTATATCTCTATATAGCTATAGATATATATAGATATCTATATATAGATAGATCTATAGATAATTTATAGATATAGAAAATGTAGAGATTTGGATAAATGTATATCAATTCCTAAAATATATCTGTCTTCTTGCCAGTCTATTACATTTGAAGCCTTAACCTCTAGAACTCTGAGCTGCAGGCTCACACAGTGACTGAAATAATATATACTATACTATAGTATACTATACTACAATATTTTGAAAATAAAAGGGATTTAATTTCTCTGCTAAGGTATAATGACTATAGTAACACATGTCCCTTTGAAATAGTTTTGCAAAAACAGTTAAAAAGGCAACCAAAAATTCACAGCCCAACAGTTATGACTTATTTGCCTTTGTTTTCTCCCTAGATGTTTTTTTTCACTACTCTCCTCCCTCTGTATTACACTAGCACAAGTATTTGTGTAGTTGTTTTGTGAAAGGTTGTTGAAAAACAACTCAGCAGAATAAAATTAGTTATGTCTTGGGATTACTTTGCTTATTTAGTTCTTTGACACAACTAGAAAAACACCTGTGCGTGTGTAAGACAGGAACTAGATAGGGAGGATGGGGAAACAGGAGACTGGAGCAGGACGGGAGGGGTGGACATTGCATAAACCTTCTCTAATAGTTGAAGAAATGCATCTATAGTTGTGCGTATTCTGATGAAGTCACATACCTTTTGCTTCTCAGATTTCTGTAATTCTATTTCATATGCAAGGCTTCCCTCCTGGGTTTTGAGCTTTGGGTTAGGATCTCCGGCACATCATAAAGTACCGTTGCACCACACTGCATCTACAGCTCCATCCACAGGGAGGTAATTGTGTGTGGGCATAGCTCTTCGGTGTTGAAGATGTTGTGAAGTCCATGAGTGCTGGCATTTTGAGGACTGGGGATTTGTACCACCGACTTTTTCCCATCCCTTCATACTATTGAAATCCAACCTAAGGAATAATTTACTGTTTCTGAAAAGAGCCAAATTAAGGAACTGGAAATCTTAAGGACAGGAAATGTCTATGAAGTTTTGAACCTCTTGATAATCACTTTGAGACTCACCTAGGAAAGCAGTAACCAAAAATTATTACCATTCATGTCTCCTCGGAGGGCCTGTATGAAATGAGTTGGTATTCAGCCCTGTTGCTAGTGGACAGCCTTAATTACTATTGCTCTGTGCTTGTACCTTTTTCAGCAAGAATGTGAAAATCTAAGTAAAAATTTAGGAGATATTGAAGGGGCATTTGAAAAAAAATCTCATGGTGGAGCTTCATACATCTTTTGAACAGAAATTTTTTAAGTAAACCACAAAGGAGGTGACTTTTCTCTTGACTGTTAGGTCATGAAGATACATTTTTGCCCATTTCTCTCCAACAGAATGATTTATCTCCTCGATGCTGATCTGAGGGAACATTTCAAGGACTGGAAGTGTAATTGAGCTTCCAAGCCCATTCAAGCCTCTGTCTTTGGGGACAGGAATATAATTTTCTCTCCTTCCTTCCCCATACCCCAGTTGCTTACATAAGCTGACACTCACTTCTTTCTTCTACTAATGCACTTTATAGCCCATTCTGGACATTGTTTTTTCTTTCAGAGTGCAGTTGTCTCTTGAACTCCCTCATTGTTTGCGGTCCTTTCAGTTTCTCTGTTTCCATTTTTATTTTGAGGGAGTTTTTGACTTCCAATAGCTAATGATACACAGTGTCCCTATGTCCTTCAAAATGTTATACACCTGAATCATCTACCTTAATTCTTTGTAAGGACAATAAGTCTGAATCTTCTAGCCTTTCTTCAAATAGTAGTTATAACCTGCAAGACAATTCATTGGCCTTTTCTCACTATTTATACAATTACCAGGTATTTGGTCTGCTTGCTTCAACAATGTGCCCAGATTTATCTGCAGTACTCCAGGTAAGGTCTCATTAGTTTTGTGTATACAGCATCAAAATCTAAAATTATTTTTTCAGGTATTTTTTTCAGTATTTTCCTCCTCTATCTTTGCTGCAGCCCTTTCTGGTATTCTGTTTATTTTTTTAATTGCTGTCTACTTTTCAAGCTGACAGTTTTATAAATTACGTCATCAATCCTGCCAACACAGGCAGATCCAAAAATGGTACAACAAGCCAGACACTTCCCGTTCCTGACAGGCTTATTTATTAGTGCTGATCAGCTCTGTTTTGCATTGACAGGAGAGTTGCTTTGCATGTCCTCTGTGTCCAGTGCTGTCTAGTGTTTTCAAACATCCACAGACCAGGGTTGGCAGGTGTACATAAACTCACTAGACATTAGCTTAAAATAATATAATAGTAGTCTTCTGGTAAAACTAATGAAGAGATTTGTTAGTTCTCCATCAAATGTTCTATTTTCTAGTGAAAATTTTTAAATTTTTCAATATTCCTGATTGCCCTTGAGATAGGTGGAAGGGGGAATCTTCTCAAACTTATATGGCAACATAAGAGCTACTGAGATTTGGATGTCATCACAGCAATTCTCTGTTTTGTGTTGTTTGATTAAATTGTTTGAGAGAACAGCAGCTGCATGATATCACAGAGATAAATTACACCTCTTAATGAAAATTAAGTTTTTTGCTATCAAGGTTTTAGGAGGCAAGGATCTTTTAACAGCCAGTCATCCCTGAGAAGTCAGACTTGTATATGAAGAAGGCCACCAAAAATCATGAGGACATTTTCAAAGACAGTTAGGTTCCTAAGTCACTTAGTGGGCTCTTGTGCTCCTAATAACACAAGAGGTTACTCAAAATTGATTTTGTTTTGCCAGAAAAATACTTTGGTCTCCATTGACTTATTCTGCCTGCACCATAATGGGTGTAATATGTTTCCATGACTTCTATTTCTGGATGTAGATTTGCAAATGGCATATCACATCTGCATTTCAGCATGGAACTAGATCCCTGTCCCCTTTTTATTATTGCACTTCACAACATATTGCTCATTTTAAAAACATCCCTCTTCCCTTTTTTTTTTTTTAATCTTCAGATGCAGAGTGCACTTTTAGGTTTAGATATTGTATTTGCATGTATAAACTTGGGCATTTTACCTTATGTACTGGGTTTGTCTGAGAAGGGGTTAATTCTCCTCACCGTGGGGGGTCGGCTGCCTTTCCAGCTTCCCGCGCTCTGCCGCGTAGCGGGGGGGGGGCTGGGAGGGGCGGGACCATGGCGGGGGCGGCTGACCCCGACTGGCCAATGGCAGGTTCATCCCATACCATGTGACACCATGACCAGTATATTGGGGGGGGGGCAGTTGCAGCGCGGGGGCGACACGGCGTCGGGTCGGCGGGCGGCGAGCGGCTGCGGCGCGTGCGGTTCGTTTCGGCAGTTCGTTCCCCCTCTCCCCTCCCTTCCCCCTCCCCCGGGACTTTGTGCCTCTCGTTGTTCTCCTTTACATTGCATTTCTATTGTTGTTTCTTTTAATTTTAATTATTAAACTGTTCTTGTCCCAACCCACGAGCGGTACCCTTCTGATTCTCTCCCCCATCTACCGGTGGGGGAGTGAGCGACCGTGTGGGGCTGAGCTGCCGGCCAAACCACGACACCTTATTAAAGTAACAAA
Organism: Phalacrocorax carbo; assembly: GCF_963921805.1. NCBI lineage: Eukaryota > Metazoa > Chordata > Aves > Suliformes > Phalacrocoracidae > Phalacrocorax > Phalacrocorax carbo. Next base: position 114,629,466 of record NC_087515.1, read on the forward strand.
TTTACCGAAACTTCCTAGTCCAAAAGCTAAATCATTCAAATAAATGCCAATAACCTCAGCTATCATGTCTGTTGCTGTTTGTATCCACTGAAATTATCCCTAGTATCTATTTGTATTTTGTTCTACCTGAATGTAGCAGCTAATTCTTAAGGGAGTTCTCAAAGTTAACTCAAATGGTACCCATAAAAAATAACTTGACATTTAAATTCTTAAAGAGTATTGATTATTAACAACCTTATTTGAGATTCTCAGATGAGCTGTTATTTATGCCTGCAGCTGTTTTCTCTGTGAAACCACATCAAAGAAGTTAAAGATAATCAAATATGTGCATTCTTCCCAACTTCAGATACCTCAAAGGTGGTGGTGCCATTATTGCACTGACTTAGTATGTTTCTCTGGACAAGATGCAATAAAATTCCTTCCTTCATTTCAGTATGTTGGAAATGACTTTTTTTTTAAAGTGACTAATTTAACACAATTTTTAAGTTCCTATTACTTTGAAACTTTTCTTCATTTTCCAGGTTAGAAAAGTTGACTGGTTTTGTTGAATACTAATGTGGACTGTGCTGTCCTTAGCAGTTTTACTTTGATAATGGAATGCCATATTATCAGTAAGGATTTTTTCATTTGCTCTATTTTTGTGTGTTTCATGTATAACATATTCTTCCAGTTTTGACTTGAATGGGGTTGATGCAATATTCTCAGCTACAAGTATTCAAAAACTTTCTTAACAATGCTGATATAAATACTTTGGCAAAAATTTACTCATTGCAGAAAGGCTAAATGTTATGATAATATTTTATAAGTCTAGGGATGAGGCTTGGCTTAACTGGTTTACTCAAACTCCAGTCACTCGCTTAAAATTGTCTTATGAAAGAAAAAAAAACCATAGTTGTAGTATTCTGGAGCTGAAAACTGATTATGAACCAACGTAAAAAATAAGAAAAATAATCTTGAAATTAAAAATCTATAGATTAACATATATTTGAAATATAAAAGTAATTGCTGATTTCCTTGGTAAAATAATAAATTAAATGAGCCAGCCCCTGTCACTTAATCAATTTAAAGTGCATATAGAGAAAGAAGGATACAGTCTGTGGAACAACTGAGCCTTAGGAACAAGAGTCTTATAAATCTTCGGCTAATTCAAGATGCAATACCACAACATTATTGGCAGTATTGCCAACTTTTATGTATATGCCCACCACTTTGCTAAATTTAAAGGAAATATAATGGATGTTTTGCATTTCACCCTAAGAAAGGGAAGAAAAACATGTATTACTCTAACAATAGATTATTACAGAGCAGAGATGGATTTGTTTTTCAGAAAACTTTTAGTCTATAATAAATTGAACATTTGCAATATGTACTGTGAAACATGTGAAATATAGGCCAAAAGATGCCAAGTAGCTTGCCGAGGTCTGCAATTTTATTTTTTTATTATTATTTTATTCTGCTGGTAAAACTGGCAAGTACCTCAGAGATGTATCATTTTATCCCGTCCTAACTGGCATTTCTCATTTGTCGCATTATACAGCTGTGCAGTTGTGTCCCTACTGACACTGGGAAACTGATTAAACCAGCTGGTTTATGGTTTCTACTGGCTGTAGCTGAGTATATTCTGTTCTGTAACATATGGCACTTTAGGGCAGTGTGTTTGCATGGAGCTTGGAGAACAGAGTTCATTCATTTGCTGAAGCATGTATTTGTCCTGGCTTCTAAATGGACTGGCTGTGAAAATCTTGTTTTAGGCTCTGATTTACAATGATTTTCTATAATGTTTACTAAAGATATTTTACATTCTGTTGATGGTTCTTTGCTGATATCCTTTGACTTCCAGCTCTTATGCTGAAGTAAGCCAGTACTGGATAACCCTCAGACACGGTCTGTTCTTGCATTTCATATTTTTGCCATGACAAAGATTAATATAACCTAGAAGTCTGTGGCCCCTCCCCTTTTTCCTAATGAAATAGGTAAAAGGGAATATTTTAGGGCTCTTTTTTTCTTAGTCTGACAGTAAAATTATGCTCATGTCTTAGACTTTCACCCTCACTTAACTCTTCTAATCTTTTTAAGTAGGTTTCTACTAGGTGATCTTTTCTATCGTGACGTATTTATTAGAATACTATTCTTTTTGTCATATTTGATTTCCTTTAGTTTATGTGCTAATGAGGACTGTTTGTTACTTGGTATCTTATAAGTCTATTGCTATATTTAGTGCAGACAATTTCCTTATTCATCCAGAGTACATTTCTCATCTGCATTTCAAGCATATCCAGGTTGTTTTAGTGATTCTTTGCTTCTACATATACGCTCTCAAATTTGGAGCAATTCTTGTTCTTTTTTTTCTTTTTTTTCTTTTATATGTAGAAGAAATTGTCACTCATTTTATTACTAGAACTGAAAATATCAGTATATCACCCATCTTATGTACTTCATTGTATATTGAATTATGACTAGTTGATTAAATCATTTTTTCTTTTCTTTTTATTCTGTAATATATATTTTATTATACAGCGATGTTTTTCCTTTGGGTTATTTTGCCCTACAGCTAATTCCTAGCATGACAGATTCTACAATTTAGATATATATACCTTCACTTATGAATATTTATCAGGGACCCTTCACTTGTGGTTTCTTTAGGGGTTCTTACTCATTTACCTTCTTTGAAGTATAAAGCTATTATCTCATTCCTTTTTCTCCTAAGCAACCCTTTCTATAGGATGACATATCTGTCAACATTTGTCTATATTGATTTTCATTTTCCCATTATATTTCAATTAAACCCTTTTGCACTCCACTTCTATTCACAACTTAGGTTTTAACAATTACTTAGCACTGTCATGATCATTTTATCAGACTGGATGTAATTGCTTTTGTCTGAGAGTACAAACTTAGGTCTCAGCTGCAGGCTTAAATGTCCATCAGTTGGAAAATTCATACGAGTAACAAAACTCCACTAGATGTTCCTCAGAGAATTCTCTTTGACTTGTTTCAAAATTAAGTTTGCATCATTGGTTGAATTTGGACAACTAATTTTTTGGCTCTGAAATATCCTCAGATAGCAGACACAACTCTGCAGTGGTCCAAAACACCTAGGCCTTCTTCTACCACCTCACAATTACACTGCTGCCCTTCCTCACAGAGAACAGAAAATTGTTCTGTGGAACTGGCATGAATGAATTCCTCTTGGAAATCTTAACAACTGACAAAATATTAGATCTCCTTGCAATTCCCCATACATACTCTTGCAAATGGATTTGCAAAATCTTGTTGTTCTGTATCTGAGGTAAGAAATCTATCTTCTGCTATGTTGTCCTGGTTTCAGCTGGGATAGAGTTGAGTTTATTCGTAGTAGCTAGTATGGGGCTGTGTTTTGGATTTTTGCTGGAAACAGTGGTGATTATGTGGAGGTGTTTTAGTTATTGCTAAGTAGCCCTTACACTGGCCAAGGACTGTTTCAGCTCCCCATGCTCTGCTGGGTGCACAAGGAGCTGGGAGGGGACACAGCCAGGACAGCTGACCCCAACTGAACAACGGGATATTCCATATGACGTCATGCTCAGTATATAAAGCTGGGGGAAGAAGAAGGAAGGGAGGGACGTTTGGAGTAATGGTGTTTGTCTTCCCAAGTAGCCGTTACGCACGATGGAGCCCTGCTTTAATGGGGATGGCTGAACCCCTGCCTGCCCATGGGAAGCAGTGAATTAATTCCTTCTTTTGCTTTGCTTCTGCACGCAGCTTTTGGTTTACCTATTAAACTGTCTTTACCTCAAACCATGAGTTTTCTCACTTTTACCCTTCTGATTCTCTTCCCACCGGGGGGGTGTGAGCAAGTGGCTGTGTGGTGCTTGGTTGCTGACTGGGGCTAAACCATGAAATATGTATTTTTGGGATTTGACTAGTTCTCCTTCGTAAAGTTTTTCCCATTGTAAATGCAAATAAATATTTGGGTACATATTTGTTTTGGATAGTTTGGGTCATGTGTGAGTATTCTTTCCTACCAAAAGTACATATATGTTTTTCTAAATATCCTGCTTTTGACACTAGGTATTTCCATGATCTGAGGAGGTCAGCAAAATGGTTAAACAAGCTTAGTTTTTTTAGAATGGATTGGTTCACTGATATTACTGAAAGACAAAGTCACTGCTATCTAACAAGGCTGAAAAAATTGAACCTTAGTGATTCAGTAGGAGTTAATAGTTGCCTTTTCTTCACAGTTTATATCTTTGTACTGAAAAGGGATGTTATGTTGTTCACCAGCAAATAAGATGAAATGACTTTCCTTGAAGCCAAAAAAGATATCAGAGATATTATCACATATCCATTAGCTTTTCTACCAGCCTCATTTTTCTTTTCAGCAATAGGATGGGAGTACTGTCTGAGAGAGAACAATAATCGTCAATAATGGATTACAATTCTGCAGGCTGACTGTCCAGTTCTTTGAACAGAATGGTTGAAATTCTTTTTACTAATGACTGAGTCATGCTTAGTACCTTGTAGGTAAAGTTATTTGATTCATGTAACTAAGAATAGCCAACAGAATTAGCCTTTAGCAGCTGTTCCACTGCTATTACTCATTCAGGTGGTCATGCTGACTTCAAAAGGGCTACAGAGGCCTATGCATTATTCAGTAAGGCCTGCAAGACTGAGCCTTTAAACTTTTACTGCAAAACACTGAAAAGACTTTTTAAAAGATATTTTAATTATAAGATTGAGCAGAAGTGTCGAAGTTAGACATTTGTTTCCAAAATAGCCCTATGAAGTAGATAAGAATTAAGCATAGTGCAGTTATCTTTCTCTTACAAGCAGATAGTAAAGTGACTTGCCCAAAGCAGGATAGTGGCCAAATTTGGACTGAAATTAAAACAAAGGAATTTCTGCTTCACATTTCTACATTATATGGAAATATATATATATCTGTTTACATTTCTTTTGTCTTTGTTTTTGACATGTAAGTATTATATGAAGATTAATTTAAGCTTTTTGCCATTAATTCAGTTAAAATTGTAATCACTATTACCTCCATCTCCCCTTTCAATTTTCTTTTCAGTCATATCTTTTTAATTCTGAGAGGAAATTAATTTATATAGTACCTATAAATTAAATATTTAAACAGTGAATTCCTTAGAATTTTTTTGTGATGAATTTTCCTGATATTGTGCAGAGGAGAATATGCACTCTAATCTGGACTATTTTGCTTCAGAGAATGTGATAGAAAATAGATTTTTACACCACTATGTTCTCAACACTCTTTCTCGTTCAGTGTATATATATATTTTTAAATTCTATTTAATGAATATTGATGATCATTAATTATTAGAATAATATCAGTTTATTGTTCTTGCAAATTTTATTGGCAACATCTTATCAATATATTGAAGGGATTCTAAAAATTTTTTATACGTGTAAGAAAATGATCTTGCTAAGTATTGGTTGGTTGGTTTTGGAGACATAAACAGAGATCTAAATACTGCCTTGTTACTTAGCTTTTAATAAAATACCTGTGTGTTCAAAATATGATACTCATATGTGTGCAACTTTTACACTGATCCATTGAGAGTTTTGTTTTCATGTACTTTGGCTGGGACAAAAGAAGAATCTCTGCCAAATAGTCATGGCACCATCATCTGTGATGAAACCAGCTGTGCTCTGTTTCCAGCCAAACAGCAGATAGTGAATCCTAGTTCTTTCCAGCTTCTAATTGACTGAATAAATTCACACTATGAAAGCATCACTAATGATATCAGCAACCAAAGATTTTATGCAGCCATATATTTACTTCATTCTAATATTAGCACCTGTGACCTAGCAGCAGTACAAAATGCTTTCCTTCTTTCTGGATGTACTTAATAGATTTTAATGTAATTTAAAGTAATTTAAAGTATTATGATTATGTTCTGTAAATAATAAGTATTTTTATTGCATAAATGGTAGCACAAGAGTGTTCTCATTTCCACCTCTTTGTAGTGCCTTTGGGTCAAGTTCAGTCCTGATGTAAGTGTGTAACACAGCTCTGACAAATATTCTCTTATGCTTATACCAGTGAGTGGCTCTTTTCATAATATATCACAGTCTCATTTTGTACGGCTGGTAGTGGTGGTTGGTACCGAAATGATCAAATGCCAGTTCCCCAGTTGAAAGATGTGAGACTGCATAACTTCTGCAGTGGAGAAAATGCTGTTTTCTCAATTCCATCTCTATCTGTTGGAGCATTCAGCAGGAGAGCTAACTAAATTACAGTTCTTTTCAGCTGAAATGGACTCACAAACTAGTGCAAATTGAATGTTTTCTTCTAGCAGATAGCCTTTCATTGCTCTGTATTCTTTGGTTTTATGTGCAGGAAAATCCAAACCCAAAGAATTTCTACTGTCTTTCATCCACCTCTGCACTGTAGGCTTATATGGTTTTGATTTGGTAGAATAAATTCTGAGTTTGAAAAAAAATAATTGTATTCTACCTTAGAGCAGTTCTGATTTCAGCTTGTGCTTGTTTCTTCTCCAGTTTTCATTCAAATTTGCAACAACTTGGTGTTTATTCAATGGTAACATGCCTCTGTAATGACAGATCACAGTTCATTCTGAAGCAATGTTTCTACATTATTTGTGCTCTTTGTTTCTCACTCAATTAGTGTATGATTACACCAAGGATACATTAAAAAAGGAAATTCTGTTACACCTTATGAAGATTGTAAGGAACCATATGTTATCCTGTCACCTAGAAGCTAAGGAGAGCTAGAATAGTAGATCATATGCTGCATCATAGCAGAAGTTAGTATGCTAGAGATGTATGATACAGATTTTTGAACCAGATGCTGGAAAGGTTTTTAAACAAGTGAGGATAATTCAGACCAAACACATTTTTTCATACTTCACCAAAACATTTGAACTGCATGAAATACAGTGTGGGCAACATCATAGAAAAATTATAAGGATTACTATTTGATAATCAAATAATTTATTTTTAATAAACAAATTAGACTTAAGGCGATAATAAGAGATTTTAAAAACAAATTAGGAGATTATAGGAATGTCTTTGAAAAAGGAAATAAAGTTTTCAAATACAGTTTTTCATCTGTCAAATAAGTATTAATTCTTTGAAGTAGTTAGCCAGCGTTCATATCTATTACTCAGTCTGGAACCACAACACACTTCACTATATTTCCTAATAGTGCAATCTGTTCACTGAGTTTTCCTTCTGTTATACCATGGATAACTCAGTCGATGTCAAAAATGATAATTTAATCTTAATTGTTTGATAAGAACCATGTTATCAGACTTTTGTGTTTATTGAGAAAATATGAAAATATGCTATATATTAAGGAACATTTGTAATGGTCACTCAATTTACTGACAGTTCATTTCTGTGTTCATCTTAGAGTGAATGTCTACATGAGTGCTTCATTTGCAAAAATGTTTCAGATTAGTAATGTCTGCTGATGTTGCAGAATGGAATAATCATCACCAAGGATTGGATTCAAGTAATCTAAAATAAGATTTCTGTGTTGTGTATCCATTTAATCTAACCCTGTCACTGTACATTCCCTGTTTAGTCAATGGAGAGAGCCAAGCACTTATAAGGAATGATGCATGTGACCTATTTTCAGCATATTTGGTAAGATGAGGTTCATTTCACAGCTTAAGTTGCACTAAAGATTCTATGTACTAAAGATTCATCATTTATAGAGCAAACTGATTCAGGTGTAATCATCTGCTCTGTGAATATCCACATCTGATGGGAAGAATTCTACCAAAGAAATGAGCAACTTTGTCACTGTCTAACTTAGTCAGGGGAGATACACCCTTTTCTACAACTCCTAAATAAAGGAAGGGGTACTTAATGTTCTTTTTAGAGAATCATATGTAGCCTACTGATCCTGACAGGCCAACAGGCAAAGTTCTGTGAAACTATTAATGTCACCCAGTAAAAGGTGGAGAGGTTTTGGGTTCTAAACAGCTGAGACATATTGTCTGGTCACAGTTTTCTGTGTGATGATATCATCACAGATATTTGCTGCTACACACAGAAGTGCCAAACCTAAAAAGAACCTAGTCTTCATCACCCTCTCCTGCACTATATTCTTCTAAATGGGCAAAGAAAGAGTATGTATCTCATCTACTTCTGACAGATTTACTAGTCATTTAAATGAGTCATCAGAGAACAAAAGAATAGTTCGATATCTTATGATAAAGGTGATTAGAAGCTGATCCAGTTTAATAACTCTAGGTGCCTGGAAGTAAAGAGTCTAAATTACTTAGCTAAGCACCATCCTTTGTCATATTAATCTTAGAAAACTGCCTAAAAGAGTGGTAAATCTTCATCTAAACATCCTTCTCTCTTTCTACCAATTAGAGATGGAATACGGACTACATGCTTGATTTTTATGGTGTGAAAGGCAAGAGGACACATTCCAGCCAAAGAGTATTCTTCTGGGATATGTCAGATGTGAGTTACAAACCGCATATGAATGGTCCGTCCTGATACTCAGGGAAACCAGTAAACCTATAAAAAATGTCTTAGCTAAATAGGGGGTTAACAGTGGAGTTCCAATACAAAGAAAAAGACATAGAAACAGGAACAGGCTGCAAAGGAGGAATTTAGAAACATTGTCAGGGCATGAGAAAGTGTTGTAAAGCCAGTGCTCCTACAGAGTTGACATTTACAGTTTGAGTTGCATCATGGACAAGACTTTCTATCACTACATTAGTAGCCAATGCTGAATAAGCAAAACATGATCCTGTTACTGAATGGGACAGGTGATATAGTGAAGATGGCACTGTCTAATACCACTGGTCTGGAGGAGGTGGTGCAGTGTGGTCTCATCAAATTTGCAGATGACTATAAATTAAGAACAGTCAATATGCTGGATAATTGTGCTGCCATTCAATCTAGACAGGCTAGAGAAATGGGCTGGCAAAAACTTAATGAAATTCAACAAGGATGAATGTGAAGGCCTGTACCTGGGAAAGAGGAAACCCTTTAAAACAGCACAGGCTGTGACTGGCTGGCTGGTAAGCGGCTCGGTGGAAAAGGCCCATGCTGCCCATGCTGGTGGGCAGCAAGCAGCATGAGCCAGCAGTGCACACTTGTAAGGAAGGCAAGGGTTCAGGATATCAGACTGGATATAAGAGAATTTTTTTCCCTATGAGGACAGCCAAGCAGTGGAACAGGTTGACAGGAAAGTTTGTACAGGCTCCATTTTTGGACATTTTCAAGACCGACTGAATAAAACCCTAGGTCTGACTTGAGCATTGGCCAGGCTTCAAGCAGGAGGTTGGATTTAAGACCCACTGAGATCCCTTCCAACCTGAAGGATCCTGTGATCCTATAATTATCTTTTTCATAGGAAGGACAATCTTATAATCTCTCCTTAGTGAATAGTTCTCTAAACAGTTCAGTAAGATGAAAAAAAGACCATCAAAAAAAGGGTAAATATGAATGAAGGCTGGACTCCGCTCTTGTTCCCAGTAGTAAATATCCCTGCCTCTGAGGAATATATAGGACTCTGTCTTTGACCGTCTCTCACTTTAAATGTCTGTCAAAAAAGATCGATTTTGACCCCAGTGTAAAGATTTGGTTCAATTCCCAGGTGGGTTCTTCCGTACTTGTTAGCTTTCCAATATAGTTCAGAAATTCTTTCCATTCACTCAGCTGTTTTGTGCCCCAAGCACAGTGTCTTCATCATCTGCCTGTTTTACTGGTTTTAAAAGTAGGTTAAGCTTGTCTCATTCCAATTTCCCAAAGTGTCAATAAATGTTAATCTGTGAGATTATGAGTCTGAAGTTTTACATATTTGTAGGAAAAGTGATAGTGATTAACATGGAGAGCCTTCTTTTATTCATCATGTACTGCTGCCTTTTAACAATGAAAGTAAATAGTACAGACAATAAAGTGAAAGCTTGGCAAAAGTAAGTGAGGGTTTGACAGGGGTTTGCATTACACATCACATCTAACCAGAAGTCAGAGAGCAGTTAATAGGAACAGTTTGATTTTCAGAGGTAACCTTCAACGACTGTCTGAAACCAATGAAAACTACTTGCACTTGCCACTTTTGAGAATCAGACAGTATATATTTAGCAGATTGGAAAACCTCAAAGTAGTTTAACTTCACCTACTACTTAACATCTGTATAAAGGATTAACATGATCCTAATATCATATTGTCTAAGGACTTCACAGCCATTAATTGCATTAATTAATCTTTATAGCATACCTGAGAAGTATGAAAGTACTGTTATCCCTAAAATAAAGACAGCGAACTGGGCCCACACAGACCAAATTGTGACATTAGAGTAAAAATCAGTGGTGGAGCAAGGAACTGAAGCTATGCTATACAAACTTGAGATTAACAATTTATCCAGTATTAATTCCCTATGTGGTCAGTTATTTCCTTCGTATTTTTCCAAGTATTAGAAATGGCATATGTGTTCATAAATGAAAACACATCAGAATATCATAGAATCCTACATTCATAGAATGGTTTGGGTTGCAAGGGACCTCTAGAGGTCATCTACTCCAACCCCACTGCAGCGAGCAGGGACATCTTCCACTAGAACAGGTTGCTCAGAGCCCCGTCCAACCTGACTGGAATGTTTCCAGGGATGGGGCATCTACCGCCTCTCTGGGCAGTCTGTGCCTGTGTTTTACACTGGGCCAATCACAGGAGTAGTGGTTGATAGTGTGACTGAGGTGGTTTGGTTTTGTTTGGCTTTTTTTAAAGTGGGATATGAAGTCTTACTGTTAAATTAAAAATAGCTTCCAATTTAAAAAAGAATAATTGTGTTAAGTAACTATTAATTAGACAATACTGTGATTCTGTGATTCACCACCATCATTGAGAAAAATTTTTTTCTTTATATGCAGTCTCAATCTACCCTCCTTTAGTTTAAAATCATTACCCCTTGTTCTCTCACAATAGGCCTTGCTAAAGAGATTGCCCCCATCCTTCCTATAATCCCCCTTTACGTACTGGAATGCTGCAATAAGGTGTCCCCAGATCCTTCTCTTCTCCAGGCTGAACAACCCCAACTCTCTCAGCCTGTCCTCACAGCAGAGGGGCTCCAGCCCTCGGATCGTTTTTGTGGCCCTCCTCTGGACCTGCTCCAACAGGTCCATGTCTTTCCTGTGCTGAGGGCTCCAGAGCTGGATGCAGGACTCCAGGTGGGTCTCACCAGAGTGGAGCAGAGGGGCTGAATCACCTCCCTCAACCTCCTGGGCATGCTTCTTTTGATGCAGCCCAGGATACGGTTGGCTTTCTGGGCTGCAAGCGCACATTGTTGGCTCATGTCCAGCTTTTCATCTACCAGTTCCCCCAAGTCCTTCTCAGCAAGGCTGCTCTCAAGCTCTTCATCCCCCAGCCTGTACTGATATCAGGGGTTGTCCCAACCCAGGTGCAGGACCTTGTACTTGGCGTTGTTGAACGTGATGAGGTTCTCACAGGCCCACCTATCCAGCTTGTCTAGGTCCCTTTGGATGACATCCCGTCCTTCTGGCATGTCAACTGCACTTCTCAGCTTGGTGTCATCTGCAAAACTTTCTGAGGGTGCACTTGATCCCACTGTCTATGTCACTGATGGAGATCTTAAATAGTACCGGTCCCAGTATGGACCCTTAAGGGGCACCTCTTGTCATCACTTTCCATCTGGACATTGAGCCATTGACCACTACCCTCTGGATGTGACCATCCAGCCAGTTCCTCACCCACCAAACAGTCCACCCTTCAAATCTGTATCTCTCTAGTTTAGAGAGAAGGATGCTGTGGGGGACCATGTCACAGGCCTTACAGAAGTCCAGATAGATGACATCCACAGCTCTTCCTTTGTCCACTGATATAATCACTCCATCATAGAAGGCCACTAGGTTGGTCAGGCAGGACTTGCCCGTGATGAATCCATGCTGGCTGCCTCAGATCACCTCCCTGTCCTCCATGTGCCTCACTGCATCACTTCTTAACTTTGAGATTTTCAGGCCAGATATCAGCTAAAAAATCATCTAGTATGTGCTTTGAGTCTTATATTCTATTATAGTAAGCTTGCTTTATGTCTTGATAAATTTATTTTTTATGTTAGTTAATCTCAGTTTTAGTATGGTATTGTGCTTTCTTACTGATGGTTCATATGTTGGTGATGTTTGATAAACTTGTGTGTGTTTTAATTTCCTGATTTTTCTCTGCTCTGTTCAAGGGTAGACAGAGGTAGGCAAAGGTAAGACCGAAGACGTAGGTTTGGATTGTAGACTAAGAGTCTACAATTGTCTGTTAGCCTGCATTGTAGACTAACAGTGCGTTATGAAACTAAAAAGAACCAAAACCCTCGAGAAGTGCAATTCTTTGCACTTACAGCTTCATTCTATCTCTCTTATTTTTTCTGACAGCAGTTACAGCAGATGTGGTACATCCTTATAACTAATTTAGATTAGTTTCATATTTTCCATGCTTTTGCTTTTTCCATATTATTTCATCCATTACTGTGTGTCATAGGAAATAGAGTGTTTAAGTTTTCCAGAAAATTTTAGCATTTAACTGAGGAGTGGGAGTTAGGGCAGAATAGCTGTTACCCAAGATCAGTTCAACATCCTTCTACCTTTTTGCAGTTCCCCATCTTTAAGCATCAGTTTTGACTTTCACAGCTTTCCACCTACACATTGGAAGAAAACTACTCTCCTTTCTGGTCTTGTTTTTCACTCTGCCCACTTTCTTCTGTTTTTTCATTGCTATCTACCCTCCCTTTTTTTTTAATGTTCTTTGAGGTTCCATTCCATTTTTATGAATCCTGCTGCCCCTTCCCCTGAGCCATGTGCTTTATCTACATTATGTGACTGAGTAGGAGCAGTGTAGCAATTGATTGGTAGTCAGTCAATAGTTCAGCAATTGGTAGGAAACTGCTGAGCACCAAATCATTGATTTCCTCCCCACTGATGCCTTCACAGCTGGTAATCTTTTAGTGTCCCATTCCAGATAAAGGGAGACAGAAAATGGAAACTAAATAGATCTATATGTATATTACATACAGATAAAATATAATGTATTTATATGTTTTTACAACTTTCTATTCCAAGGAAAAAGCAGATTAAATTTTGTTTTGGCAGCACGATCACAGTCAGCAAGACAGAACACAAATCACAGGGAAGGAGTACATCAGATAATGAAATCTATTAACTCTAATATTGAAAAATGTTGTGAATTTCTTGCACAGCAGTTGTTCAGCAAACTCCCAAGAACTTAAATAATGACTTTGAATCAATTTTATTAATTCTGCTACTTTTTAATTATTCTCTTTAGGTTTCAAATAGGAAAAAAATCAAACAAACTTTTGCACTTCCATATATAAAGTTGATATGATCTGCATGATATACCTTTATCTTTTATTCAGAATTTTTTTAGAGCCATATTTTTCAAAAGTCTAAAACCTTCAGTTTAACCTCAGAGTTTCAGAAAAAAAAATCAGTAACTAGTCTCCTGAACTACTGAAAAATCTGGCCTTTTCTTGATGCCTAAGTGAAAGAGTTAGATCTGAAACTGATTGGAAAATCTTTTGGTATAGAAAAAAACCTCCAAGAATGTTATTAACCATCCTGGTTTTTTGTAGATATTAACTTTAGATGGATTTTAGGCATTTAAACCTATGGCTTAAGCTTTGGACATATTTATGTCTAAATAAGGCTAGATGAAGTGAGAAGAATGCCTGACTAATCTGGTAGCCCTTTAGAAGGGAGTGACTGTGTTGGTGGACAAGGGAATAACCAGTGAAGTAATCTACTTATACTTCTAAAAGGCCTTTGACGTGGTTCCACATGTCATGGGTTTAGCTGGGACAGAGTTAATTCTCTTCACTGCAGCTGGCGCAGTGCTGTGCTTTGGACTTGGTATGAAAATTATGTTGGAAACACACTGATGTTTTAGTTGTCGCTAGATAGTGTTTCTACTACTCAAAGACTTTTTTAACTTCCCGTGCTCTGCGAGGTGCGCAAACAGCTGGGAGGGGAGGGGGCACAGCCAAGAGAACGGACTCAAACTGGCCAAAGGGATATTCCATATCATGTAATGCCATGCCAGTATGTTACCTGGGAGGGGCTGGCCGGGGTAGACAGGTAGCAATCATAGCTCAGGGACTGGCAGCATCAGCTGGTGAGTGGTGAGCAGTTGCATTGCTTGTGGGGTTTTTTTCCCCTTTTCCTTTTTATGATATTAGCATTATTATTATTATCATAATCATTATTATAATAATAATAATTATATTTTAATTATTAAACTATTCTTATCTCAACCCACATGTTTTTTTTTCTTTCGCTTTTGCTCTTCCAATTCTCTCCCCCATCCTAGAGGGGTGGGGGCAGTGAGTGAGTGGCTGCGTGATGTTTAGTTGCTGACTGGGGCTGAACCACATCATCCTTGTCTCAAAATTGGAGAAAGATGGATGGTATATTTGATAGATAAGGAACTGGCTGGATGGCTGCATCTAAAGAGTTGCAGTTAATTGCTCAGTGTCCAAATGGAGATCAGTAACAAGCAGTGTCCCTCAGAGGTCCATTTTGGGACTGGTACTGTTCACTATCTTTATTAATGACATAGACAGTGGGATTGAGGGCACCCTCTGCAAGTTTGCAGATTACAGCAAGCTGAGTGGTGCAGTTGATATGCTTGGAGGAAGGAATACCGACCAAAGAAACTTTGGCAAGCTGGAGAAGTGGGCCCGTGCAACCCTCATGAAGTTCCACAACTCCTAGTGCAAGGTCCTGCACCTAGGTCAGGGCAACCCCTGGTAACAGCACAGACTAGGTGATTATGCATTGAGAGCAGTACTTCAGAAACAGACCTGGGGACACTGGAAGATGAATAATTAGACATAAGCCAGCAATGTGTTCTTGCAGCCCAGAAAGCTTATATCCTGGGCTGTATCGAAATGAGCATGGCCAGCAGGTCAAGGGAGGTGATTCTGCCCTCTACTCTGCTCTGGTGACATCCCACTTGGGGTCCTGCATCCAGCTCTGGGGTTCCCAGTACAAGAAAGACACAGACCTGTTGGAACAGGTCCAGAGGAGGACCACAGAAATGATCCGAGGGCTATAAAGAAAAGCCTCTGTGGAGACATTATTGTGGCCTTTCAATATATAAAGGGGGCTTATAAAAAAGCTTCAGAGAGACTTTTTACCAGAGCCTGTAGTGACAGGACAAGGGGTACTGGTTTTAAACTGAAAGAAGGTAGATTTAGACTGGATATGAGGAAGGCATTTTTTATGATGAGAGTGGTGAGACATGGGAACAGGTTGCCCAGAGAGGTTGTGGATGCCCCTGTCACGAGCCACTGTTGGGTTGAACAGTTTGGCAGAGGTTAAACCCCCTTGCTTTCCAACCGACCTCAGATAAATCCAGGAGGTCAGGGGCGACTGGGCTTAACTTCTGATTAACTCCAATGTTTTATCCTTACTAGGTTCCTTTTACATTCTTGGAAACAGAATTAAGACTCAAAACAGAGTCAAGTGCCAAGTCACTTTATTTGACCAACAATAAATATGCGAGACAAAAGCAGAGAAAGAGAGAAAAAGTGAGGAAGGGAAAGCGAGAGAGTGAGAGCGTAAGAGTGTTGTGATAGCTGCCACCACGGATCTGCAGCATCCTGTCAGTCCAATGTATCTTTGAATCCCGTGGGGGAATGTTCCAGAACCTTCCTCATGGTCTCCACTGGTTTTGCCTTTTATAACATTGTCCTATTGCATAGTCAAGAAGTTCTCAGAACTGTTTTGCACACCCATGCCTCCCACTCGGCGGTGGGGCTCATGCCCAGTACCGTTACTAGAGGGTGCTCGAAAGTTCTAGAGGGTCCGAGAGCCCCTTCATAAGTTGTCAGTCGACCCTGGGCCCGGGTGCATGCACAGAGGACTGGGACCATGTGCTCTGAGACAACAGGATGCACACACTGTTTCTGTCAGGTAGAACTCACTCAGTTGCCGTGGTGATGAGGCCTCAGTGGCTAAACTGTCCTGGTTGCCATGGTGATGAGGCTTTGGTAGTTAAACTGTCCTGCCAACAATGTTGAGACAAGTTTCTAGTCCCTTACAGCTCCATCCCTGGAAGTGCTCAAGGTGAGGTTGGATGGGACTTTGGGCAACCTAATCTAGTAGAACATGCCCGTGGCGGGGAGGTTGGAACTATGTGACCTTTAAAGGTCCCTTCTAACCCATACCATTCTGTGATTCTATGATTCTAAGAATCTTTTCCAGTTAGGTTATTCTTACTTTGTACTTACATTTAGGATATTTGTAAAAAACTTATGTTCTGATATATACATTGTCCTAAATGAGCCCCGTCTGGCCTTATATTTGAAATGTTTATTGATGTATGTTCCATATGCGTTAAAAATATGTTGTGGTATAGGATTCTGGAATTTGATATGGAATCTCACAGTATGACTATATGGAGAAAACAAATAGAAGTAAAGGGATAGAAGGAAAATGTGTTCTTCAATGAATCACTTAATTGAAAATAGAATTTTCAACAATTTATGCATGTATGATAAAAAATTCCTTAGCTTAAAACAAATATCTTCCTTTTTCTCCCATTGTAAAAGCTGTTATGCATACGTAAGATGTCCAGAAGTTGAGATGTAAGTTTGTGTAAAGTAAGGAAGAAAATTCAAACTTAAATTCACAAGATCAGCCTGTCATTTCTTTCTTTTGGAAAGAACATTTTTACCTCAGATATAAGACTTAACATCAGGTAACAGAAAATACAGTCACAGTTCCTAAAATGGACCTTCAGAGCCTACTACCTCTCAGGTGCAATCTGCTCCATACCTGCGGAATGGCTGCTTGATTCCCGTCTCTGTGGAATAACCTGACCTTTTTGCAAGTAGGTCTCTTGCATCATGTCACATACTGTCATCAGTAGAGCTTTTGTGAGATGTACAGCTTTTCATTCATGACCATATTTTTATGCTTTCAAAGAGTAGTTGCTTCTGAAGAATAATTATTTAATCTGCAAGTAGCTCTCCTTATTCAACAGAAAATGTTATTAAAATCTGTCTCTAGGTTATGGTACTCAAAATCAGTCACTTTCACTTGAAATTTCTATTGATTCATAAGTGTGTTAACATATATGAGTGTTGGTGATGGTAGTTCTTATTCAAATGTCATCTAAATGGTACTAAATTGTATGCAAACCAGCAGGCAGAAAACATTACTAGACAAAAAGTTTCAGGCAAGACTGTTGGTCTGATTCTTGGCATTCATTAAAGGAAAACTGTAAGAGGTCACCAGACTGCCTTGGTTATTGTTATTTCAAAGTTAGTGCAGGAATCTCTTGTAATCACACAGTAAGCAGCAATTTTGATTTCTGATAACATCTTATTTTTAATCATTACTAAAACACAATGTAGTGAATGTGTTGATGACACAACTAAACAGAGAGATGAAAATTCTTTATGTTCTACATATTGACTAGGAGACAACTGCAATTCAAATTGTTCGGGGTGAAAAATAATGCCTATATGAAATAGAGACTGAAGAAAGGCAGAGATACTGTTCCTTGATAGATCCTGTATTTTCTATTCCTGTAGGAAGAACCACCATTAATGGTGCATCTTCCTGATCCATGCCATACAAAACATTGCCATAAAAGTCTTTTCCCTCATATTGTGTTTGAACCTCTCTCACAGACAGCTCATATATATTTATATGAAGTATTGCATTATTTATGTAATTTATTTATCTATTTAATTAAATTTAAACCAATGTGTCTTGGCATGTTCTTTCCTTTAGACATCTACAGTATAGATGTTAACAGATAAAAGCTCATCTATATTCCTTCTATATTAAACTTAATGTATTAAGAACTTTAGGCTAATTTTCATGTTGCATGTTTCCAACATCTATTTCACCTTGCAATGAATTGTGCCCTAAAACTTTCAGTTTCTTTGTGGCTCCTCTTAAATTGCCCTGGTCTTTGTGTCCTGCTCCCTTTAAACTTCTTTCCCTCTGTTCCCTTGCTTCCTTACATTCAAATCGTATATCACCAATCATATTCATGACTTGGTCCAGACATGGACCTGCTCGAGCAGTACCAGAGGAGGACCAAGAAGATGATCAGGGGGCTGGAGTACCTGTTGTATGAGGACAGGCTGAGAGGATTGGGGTCGTTTAACCTGAGGAAGAGAAGGCTCTGGGGAGACCTTATCACAACATTCCAGTCCTTAAAGGGGGCCTACAGGAAAAATTGGAAGGGACCCTTTATCAAGGATTGTAGTGATAGGATGAGGCATAACAATTTTAAACGGAAATAAGGTAGGCTTAGATTACATAGAAGGGAGAAATTTTTTACTGTGAGGGCGGTGAGGCACTGAAACAGGCTGCCCAGATAAGTTGTGGATGCCTCATTGCTGAAAGTGTTAAAGGCCACATTGGATGAGGCTTTGAGCAACCTGATCTAGTGGAAGGTATGCCTGCCCATGGCAGGGGGGGTGGAACTAGATGATCTTAAGGTCCCTTCCAACCCAAATCATTCTACAATTCTGCCATTCTATGTTTCTATATTGGAACACCGTGAAAAACTAAACTATGAATTGTAAATCGGCATATAGACCTTTTTTATTTTTTTCTTTTCCCTTCTGCTCTCCCTCCTGCATTTTTTGCTTGGGTAACCATTTAGCCCTATAAGACAGTATTGTCATTACTAGTAATATGATGCAGGCTTTTCGCCAAGTTTGCAGAGCCGCAAAACAGAGGTTTATTAGGCTTATCCGAACTGTTTTTTGACCTACCTGCAACTCTCTTTTATTTGATTTAGCTGTGGCAGCAGTTTTTGAAAGTGACAAGGTGGATATGGCTACTTGCTTTTAGTTTTATTTATCTGTGTATCGTGTCACCAAAGTGGTACCATAATGTTGTAGTATAGAGAAATACCAGCCTGGTATGATAACAGAGGCATTGAGAAGTGGAGATCCAGGAGCTGACTTAGAAGAGTACAGACATGGAGTGGTAAGAGAGGGGGCGCAGGCTTATTACTGACAAGCCCATGGCTATATGTTACTCACTACTGGTCAGTAAAAGAAATGGAGACCTGGATTTAGACAAAACTACTTTTAGGGATCAGAAAGAAAACAAAGAAATAATATCTAACATACACAAATGGCACCAAGTATAATAAATTCCAATGTAACACAGAGCTGCAGACCAATGAGGGGCAAATAAGGGTCTAAAAACATGATAGCAAATATTTAAAAATGACCACAAGTGGCTCTAAACATAAAGTGAAGAAATCATCAACATCAGCATCATATTATTCCCAGCAAAGGATTGCAGATGATGACACCCTGCTGTGATACATCCCATTACCATCTCCAGAAGAAGACGACTTCAGGACCCAGAGGGAGCTGTGGAAGGGTAAGCACAGCATCAGGAAGAGAGGTAGAAAATAAGTGTGTGTATAAGAATTCTAGTTCTATTATTATTGCTCTTGAGACAACTTCTGTGTAGAAGTATCCTTTCTTTTCTTGTGATAAGCAGATCTGGACTAATAAGGATGCTTGCATTTTAATGTTCAGATTTCAGTTATGCTAGCAATAAACACTTGTCTTAACTTAAAAGCTGTGTTTCCTCTTTGCTCATAAACAAGATTTTGAGCATAACATTTTGGTTTTATGCTTGTTATTGCTGTCAAAGAAAGCTCTTTTTTTCAGTTTCACCAAAGCAAGACTAAAACGACTGAGACTACAGCTGGCTTCAAATCTTACTGCCTGTTCAAAAAAAAGTCCATTACATTGTTGGCATGGTAAAAATAGCTAACAAATACTGATTAAAATTATTTCTAGGAACCTGTGGAAAACTTTTGTCATTGCAAGCTGACATATTTTTCTATATACACATACAGACCTGTCTACCTACACATGTGTGTATATGTATCCTTCATTTCTCTTAGTATCACTTTAAAACTATCATTAGTGGGAAAATTTAGAAACAAAAACAAACCCCAAACCTCCTAAATTTAAGTTACATACTACTGTTAATTTCAGTGATCCTATTTTCAGTGAAAATAAAAGAGCATAATCTTTGGCCATGAGGTTATTCATTAAACGATTCTTTAGAACACGTGACTCTTTCTACTTGTGTCAGAAAATAAAAACTCATAAGTGATTGACCTCAGCAGAACTTCTGTGTGAATCTGAATATATTTTTGGCCACTGATCTACTCATCTTCAAAAATCTGACTTCCCTATAGGGAGAGGTACAGGTAGGGTTTATATTTATGATTACCACTGAGCGGGTAGGAACCAATATTCACCTGGTTCATGAACATGCAGCTGAACATGCAGCTGAACACTCCTGCAAACATGATGCTGAGAATGGCTGTAGTATCATAGCGTGCAATTACAAATAGCCATCACACCCCATTGAGATTCATCTGGGGTCTACCAGGAAAACCTCACTAGCGAAGCACTGTCCCAACAGGTTTTAGAGATTGAGATTAAAAGTAACATTTCTTGGCAGGTAGTGGAGTCCTGTGTGTTTAAAAATGCTGAAGATGTGCCTTTTTCCATAAATCTACCTCTGACTCTTCAGTCATCATGTATTCTGTAAAGACTGTGATCTGTCTTCTATGCAGACAGTCCATTTGCATTTAAAAAACACTGTATTTTTATTGAGTTATTGTTTAGCTTACACTGATGTTCCACTATTCCTGTATTTTTTTGATATATTGCCAAATAAGAATTGTGATGATTCTGACTTATTTTTCATATAACTTACCCTTGAGCACCCATGATTAAAATTATTTGGCAGTTGAAATACTGGTGAAAAATTATTGAAGAGCTAGTTTCAAGGGCTGTTTTATTCTCAATGTAGTAATAGTTCACAGGATTCTAATCTGTAATATTGCAAAAATAAAACTGTTTTACTTCTGTTTCCTCATCCTGAATGTGAAAATACTTTTGGGAATCTTTTGCGGTGTTCATAATCCCTTTTTAATATTTTTTCCCCTTTTTTCCCCTTTTTTTTTATTTGAAAGGCAATTAGTATTCTTCTTTATGTGGATGATTCAATTTTAGCTCTTTGAAATGAACAGTAAGCAAGATTTAATGATGTATTGAAGCTGAAGAAATCCACTGATAAAAGACTGACAATTCGGTATCTAAGTATTCTTTTATTTGAATGATGAAAGTCTTTAGCAACAGTGACTCTAAGTTAAAGTTTAGATAGAAGCTATAAAATTTATTTTTATTTTTATTTTTATCTTTATCTTTATTTTTATCTTTATCTGTATTTTTATTTTTCCAGCTTTCCTCAGCATCTGCTTCTTACTGCTTCCAGGAACAGTGTGGTGGACTCAATGAACTTTAGTCTTATCTACATCTGCCGTTCTTACATTTTCAGATCTCATGTTTTCTTATTGTATGTGTACATATTTGCACATATGTAAGCCTCACTCAAGCCTCTGCCGAGATCCTTTACATTTTGATTTTTTTTCAGGCAATCTACTTTTATACCTGGATGATGCTGGTTTTAAGATCAAGATATGGTCTGTTTCTGATATTCCCCATTGTTGTTACCAATCATGGATGTTTCAAGGAATTTGAAGATAGTAAAGGAGACATCTCAAGACATCTAAACCAATAGGACTATTTCAGATTACATTTTATTTTACTAGCATTTCTACTCTTTTGGGGTGGCTCTATAAATGCCCTATTCCTTTTGAGGTGAACAAATGGCATTTCTGTCTGTTTTGTTTTATCAGCATAAATACTAGAGTTATAAAAGAAGTGTTAGATAGATGGGTGCTTTCAGTAGAGACCTCATTGGTGAGATCCATGTTATCTTTATTGTGTACAGTTTGGGTCATTCATATTCAAGAATGACTAAATCAACATGGAATTTATAAATACAGAAAAGAGCTTTGAAAATGGTCTATAGATACAGAAAACTTAAAAAAGGTGGACTAGATAGATCAGATCTGCATAATTTAGCAATCTAACTTGCAACTAGGCTTTGGATACCTAATGAGGTATAAAGTGCCCCAAGATAGGATATGTGTGTGAAGAATAGTTTTGCTCTTCAGACTATGTCACAGATAGCTTTGGTTTCTGTAATTGCATTAAATTTTCAGAAGTCTTGGTCAGAAGCCCGGCAAAATTGTACAAATACAGTATAAAAATACCTCTGGGTGCAAAATTATTGATCCTAGAAATTCTTCAAAAGTCATAATGCTCATGCCCCTGAACCAAAGTATGGTATGCTTTATGATAGATATTCATTTAGTCTATTATCAAAAGCTTGTGATTAAATAGTCTTAGTTGTCTTTTCCAGTACATCAGTAGTATTCCTATTAGAAAGTTTTTCATAATGAAATTTTCTTGCCCAAAATTAATCCATTTGGTCCTGTCATTTCAGTCATAGATGTCAACATTGGGGCTTTTTTATTTCTCTTTACAACTGGTTTTTTTTTTCTGAATTTAAGGAGGTTTCCCAAAAATGCAGTCTTTATTAGTCTTTAGACTAATATACTAGGCTGAAGTTCAACACTTTTAAATGTTTTCTTGAAGGGCATGTTTTCCAAACTTTTGATAATACTGATTGTTTTCTTCTTAATTCTCTTCAAACTGTCTGCATCCTCTTTATGTGGCTATCCAAATTCAGATACAGGCAGGTGGTACCTTATCAACACTGGATAAGTCAGTGTTTATGACTTTAGTTTTGTAGGCTGCATTCTTGTTTAAACATGCACAGTATAGTATTTTCTGGGATGACAGTCCTGACTTATACTAAGCTTCAGGTCTCTTTTCAGTGACCTTGGGAACTGCAGTTTTGGATAAATACATTTTCCCACCTCTGTTCTTAAAACAGTTAAGAAGCTTTTCAGTAATAGCTAAGATTACTTTTTCTCTTGCTAGACTGCTTCCTGGTTGTTGTTTCTGGCCTTTTAAAATATTTTAATTTCACTTTTTTATCATGAAATGTTTTTTTTCTCTTTTCCCAAGCCTCTTTTTTTCCTACTTGAAGAATGTGATTTACACTTCTGCAATATCTTCTAAATCATTCTCTGAACCAGTTAGCTTTTTCTTTTGCCCTAAGAGTACCTACCAGTTTATCTCTATTCTGAACATCCTGAGGAACTGTCCAATCCCAAGGAACTAAACCAATGTAAAGCACAATGGAATAATTTTATGGTTTCTCTTGCACTGCTACTTTCATTAATAGTGCCTCATAAAGTATTATAACCTTTTGAAATAACCTTGTATTAACTCATTTATTTTTATCATTATTAGAATTCCCAGATTATGACTATAGGTAGTATTATCTACCAATATTTCCTCTACAGTTTATTTCTTTATATGATTGTACTTTACAAACTACTTTTGTCTGTAGTGATGTGCATTTAATTAATTTTTGGCCTATTTCTGTAGTTTAAGAAGGTTTTGCTTAATCCTTTTGCAAAAAATACCTGAGATGTCTCTCAAATTTGTATCTTTCACATTTATGGTTTAAGTAGTTGACTTTTCACTTCAACTTGTAGCTCATAAATGAAAGTGTTGAATAGTATTCAATCTCAAATGGATTCGGTCTGAACTATACAGTAACCTTCATCCCATTTACAATGCCCACGACCAATAAAAAATTAATTATTGGACAGTGAATTAAAAATTATCTGTAGATCCTTAGAATATATTCTGTGACGTTGTAGTGATTTTGATAATTTCACCAACATAAAACTAAACCAACACCAACAAACTCAGGGGAGTTATTAGATTAACAGTGCTGTGATTTGTTCATTACTTATCATGAACAGCATGTCCTATGACCATGACATCTATATTCCATAGACATTCTTTAATCAATGACGGAAGGTCTAAGCATGATCTGTTCCTGGTGATCTTCATTACAAAACTGACATTTTTATTCTGTGTTTTATTTAGCAGGTACTTTTGACAGTGTTTGTTTGCAAAGAGCAGGTGTTACAATTTATTTTTATGAAGAATGGTTGTGAAAGTCCAATGAGTCATATGACTCTTCTTTTTCATCTAATATGGTTGATAAAGGCAGCTTTTGGTTTCAGGAGTAAACCCCCTTTTTTTTTTTTTTTTTTTTTTTTTTTTTGTACTGAGACAGAGATTCTATTTTAGCTTTTTTCTGTGTCAGTCCTCTAGGATTTCCTTTGTTCTCCAAGCATTATCAGATGGCCACTGGACCCCACAAACTCTACCAGTCTTAGCAAATTCATGTCGCAATCTCCCAGTGAGCACCTTCAGGTTACCCTTAATTCTCTTTGTTCCTTACCCTGCCCTTTCACATCCCCATTTCCTTATTATCTTTTAACTCATTAAACATTCCTTCACTATTTTCTTTTTGGTCAGAAGAGAACCAAAGTAACAACTGTCCTGACCTACGCTGGTTTTGTCATCTCCTGCTTCTTACATACTTTAAAAACTTGTTATTCTCCTTTTCACTCTGCTAATAGTATCTCATTTTGAGGCTTCAGCTTTCTAACTCTGACTCTGCAAATCTGCATTATCCTTTTATACTGGTCACCTGTATTTATTTTTTTTTAATATCCATGTCCTTTGATGTAATGTCAATTTCTTTTTTTAATTACTTTTTAGCATTGAGATTGTTTTCTGTAATATCTAGACTATTATAAAACTAGAATTTCCCTTCTATTCTGTTTCTTTCCTTAACCTCTCCCATTTCTAGGGTATCACATGATTACATGGTTTGTTCCATGCCTCCTTTTTTCAAGTCTATCATAATCAAATTATTTATCTTTTTGTACTAATGTAATTTAATACCCTCCACATTTCAAAGTTATTGTTACGTATAGCTCTGAAGTCCCCAATGAATCATGTTGATTAGTACTAAGTTGTTCTCCCAGCTGTTGTTTCAACTTTTTGGAAGAAAATCTTTCTCACAAAAATAACTCAGTTATCTGCTAAAGCCCTAGGCCTTCCTTTGCTTGTTTTCCAAGAGATATGTAAGCAATTAGGAGGTAATTGCACTTGTTGACCACAACATTTCCACATAGCAAAGAAAGTTATTCTTTGCTCATATTAATCAATTGTCTATCTAGACACATGATAGAATCTAATAATACTAGCAAAGAATAAATTATTTGAACAATTTGCTTTTTTTTTTTTTCTTAAGAGCTCTTTAAAAAAGTCAAAGTTTCATGTAAAATTCTACATCCACAGAGCCTACTCTCTGGCATAAAAGAGCATTAAGGGTCTTTCTTTAAAAAAAAAACAAACAACAGCCAAACAAACAACAAACAGTTGTCTGGTCATTCAAGCTCTCAAAGTTTTTTTGGGCCTACATTTCACAAATACAAGATATTCAAACTAGTGAGCCGTGGATTCAAAGAAGAACCACATTCTGGCTACCAAAGCCTTTTACTGAATGCAATATAAGGGAAAAAGTCCCCTAAACCCCACATACAGACTATAGTACAAAAATAATGTTTCAAGACATCTAAATATTGTTTTATAGTCTTCTCTGTGCCTAACACCTTTTCTTCCTTTTTTCGCTTGTTGCCCTCCTCCCCTAAGGAACAACTATTTTCTAAATTGTACTTCTCCCTTTCTTGTACTTCTAAATATTTGCTGACTTTTAGTGTTAGGTTTTAGTTATTCCTACTCCTAACTGAAGGTTCCTTTAATAAGTATAATTTGTACGATTTCCAAGTTGTTCTATCCTTTCAATATTTCTGTACCAAACCGGAACAGAAAATGATCCCTGGCAAATAATAAATAAGATAATGATTAGACTTTGCTATAATTTAATGGAAAATGTTTCTATTTGTCTTAGTAAACTTGTAGTTTTAAAACCTAGCTATAGAAATTTGAAAAGTGAAATTGTTCAGGCTCATAATTTGTCTCTGCTCACTCTTTGTCTGTTACATGTAATACAGGTTTTTAGTATAAAGAGAAGGATGCGGAAGAAAAGCAATGCTTCTTGGACATGAATGTCTTCAATAATAATTATACTGATGATGATGATGATAATAATAATCCTTTTTAGACTTTCTATGTGATTGTCTCAGCTAACAGTGCTAACACCTACCCATGTGAGCCTTCTGCCCAAGAGGCTCATCTGTATATGGGACAGCAGCGCAAGAGGGGGCTCTTCATCCTCTAAGGCACCTCCACCGGTGTATAAGACAATGAATCACAGATTGATTCAGATGCTCAGACAGAGCTGCTTTGTTAATAGCTTAATAGTTCTTTTTTCTGAGTGTGTTAATAGATTTTTTTCTGGCATACATTAAGTTGCAGAAAGTATGAAAAGAAAAAAACAGACAAGTTGCTAATTTACGAACAGGGAACTGGCTTTTAGACTTTCATTGTCTTTCAGGTTCACAACCCAATTATTATTTAAAGCTCGAAGACTTTTTGGCTGTCTTTTCACAGTAACTACTGCCAGAAAAGTAGTCCTTGGTGAACAGTAATAAAGACAGATTACTTTGGACTTCATTACTGCATGATGAGATTTCTGTTAGTTTTGATAATGGATGACCACTTTGTTTACAAATAGACATTCGTTACCCCAGAACAGCCCTGATGATGTTATACAGAAATAAAACATTCTCAAACTTTTAAGATAGTATCAAAGCTAACCAGTCTTGCATGCTGCATATAGTTGATACCGGTGGTAAAGTAGAGAGAATGAACTCACAAGAAGTTGATGAGCACTGTATCACAGTCAGGTCCTGTTCTTACATCATTTGTCCCCGATTAATCCAGGCAAAAAAAAGATGAGACTCAGAAAGCCCAATTTAAAGAAACTTTAGAACACATGTTTTTGTGTAGTCAGAAAGGGGGAAGCACAGAGCCTTCTGATCACATATGACCTTAAAAATATCCTAGACTGCAATGTTCTCTTGAAGGAAATTTGTGATTACTAATGAGATATTTTTAAAAGGAAAAGGATAATGAAAAAATACCAGAAATGAAGTGACAGTTGGATTACTTGGTATTAAATCTTACATATGTATATCAAAAAAAATCACAAAAATTATAAACTGTGGTGAAAGAAAATAAAGGACATATTCAGCTTATACCTTGAGGGCCTCTTGGAAGCACCTTTGCAGGACTGAAAAGATGGAAAATACTTCAGTAAAGCATAAGTGAGATGTGAATCTGGTAGGAAAAGATGTAACAAAAAGAACAAAGTGATTAATTATTATGAATGGAACATCAGGAACATAAGGTAGTTTACAGTAACTTGGATGATTTTTTTCGTCAACCAAAATAGTATGTTTTGTTGTGTGGAATTTTTTTGTGTGTGGTTTGTTTTGGTTTTTGTTTTGTTTTTTTAATCAAAGATCTGTATCATCTCATGACTCACTCCCTTAAGCTCTTCCTTGAAAAAAATCTATCTCTTGTATTGATTATTAGAACTGAACGAGAAATTTTTGGAAGAAAAGAAGTTCTCTTCTTGAAGAACACCAGTCTTAAAATCAGCCTTGTGGTCTCAATGATTTTGGACTTTTTTTTATTCAGTTTGCAAGTCTGACTAGAGAAAGAGAAAAATCCTTCCTAATTTGGTAATTCATTCAGTGTTTATCTCACTTCCTTAAAAAATTTATTTTGTAGAAATTTTGTCATGTCTGATTCAGGTGAAGGATTAAAACAAGGTTTTGTCATGTCATAAGTGAAAGCCCTGGATAATGAAAAATGAAGTTCCAGAATAGCCAAAAGAATGTCACTGCCAGGAAGCAGAAGAGATCAAACAGAAATAATGTAACTTGGAGTGTACAGAGCACCAATAAGGAGTTTTTCAAGGCCACAGCAAATCACTGTGCAAAACTGAACCTTGATTCTGGTTCTTCTGCACCTCAGATGAGTGCTGAGGTGAATGTTCTGGGACGTTCTAGGCATCTGCTGATTTATTTGGGGCATTTTTCATTATTTTTAAGTGTCTAGGTTTAATTCTATAGAGAAATAAATTTCAACACCTGAACATGTATCTCAAAATGGATTTCTTACCTATTCCAGCTTGTTACAAAAAACTGTATCATTTAGATTGCATAAACCTTAAGTATGATTCTACTAGACAGTTAACTGACTGCTCTTTTTGCTAACAGTCACCCTGAGTATCGAGATGAAAACAATTACCAGAAGACATAAAGCACTTTTGGTCCCCCTAAGTCATAAGTAGACTCTTCTTTCAAGTGTATCTTATAAAAAGGTTTATTTTCATCTGCTATCAGCCAAAATATTCTCACATATAGTAATATTTTCCACATAGAAAATTAAACTTCTTCAAATAAATTCAAGACTAAGAGCGTATAAGCATTTTCTTCATGTAATCTAGGAAAGCCATTCCCCTTCCATTTCTAATGTGCAAAGTTAAGTTTCCATTAGCTTTCTACATGCAGAATGAAGAAGTCAGGGTTGTTCCAATATTAATTAGACTTTTAAAGACATAAATTGAATAATAAAAATTCTAGATGGAAACAGGAAGTTTTATTCATTAGTCAAGGCCAAAAACTCCAACTTCATGAAAGCTGAAGGCTTACACTTATTCCCAAAGTTATACAATCAACAGAACCATAAGCACAAAATCTAAGAAATACTGATTTCTATGTAAGAAATTTGGAGATTGTAAGAACAAATACTCTACCAAAGTGCCCATTGTCTGTGTCTACACAACATGGATTTTGTTCATAATATGGAGGTATAACATACCTCCTATCTGTAGATAAGAGGATTGTGTATTCTCTTTATGAAGGTGCCTTATCCTTGCCCACTGCCACTTACCTGAGGCAGACACTATATGTAAAGTTATGTTTACCAAGGAATGACAAAGAATCTGAAGATGTTTTTTTCTGAGGTATTTGTCTCTCTCTGTCATGGTTAGGTTCAAGACAGATGATGACCTCCAAAGTTTTGAGTAATTGATTCCTCTCTTACCATTACACTGTAAGATAAAAATCAAAGTATAAAGTGCAACTATTAAAAGCATTTATACAAGAAATTAGTTTGGACACATAAGACAAATAATATTTATAACATTTTACATTAACTTGACAAATAAACCAGAAATAATGGTTATTATACACGACAATAAAATCATTCAGGAATGGTTTTGAAAGTTGCTTTTGTTCCCAAAGCTCTCCTAAAAATAAAAACTTTTTTTTTTGTAATTCAATATTAAACTTTAGATATACTGTGTATCTGAACAAACAACCACTCGTGCAAGGGGATCATTAATCACAGGCCAAGCTTTTCTCAGAAGCTTTGTCAGTCTATTACATGTCTCAGAGTTGCTGCCTAATATCTACATGTCTCCCTTAGTTAATAAAAGTGAAAAGTAGTTGTAATGTACATCTGTTAAAATACAGTGAAACTTATGAAAACAATTTTTTGAAGTTCTTCTTTTAGTAGAAAAAAGCCCAAAGACAATAACATAGCATAGAATAGTCAGATTTTTAGAGAAATCCAACTGGATCTGAAACACAGAGGAAATAATCATTGTATATAATGCAAAAAGACCCAGATAACAAATAAGATATATAGAAGAAAAAATATTTAAAAAACCACATATTTATCAGAAAACCATTACTTGCCATGTTTTTGACAGGAACCTCTATGGAAACTTAATAGGTCTATGCAAAATAGTTGAGATCATCAAAACTTCAGTACTGGTTTTATTCTTTTTGTATATGGAATTATTAGATATACTTTGGGAAACTTTTTTTATTTTATATAGAGATTGCTCTTTTTGCAAAAGACAAATATAAAATTATTGACTGGGAGAATGCCTTACTGCTGCCAGAATGCCTTTTGACAGCTGTAGCATGCTGTTTGTATTTTCAGTATTTTAGGACTATTCTTTGTACATATGTATGTATCTGAAGTGAGACACATGATGGAAAGGGAAAAGTAAATTTTTTTTTTAAGCTGAAAGCCAATACTAGCTCAACAACCACTGGGCATCGCTAATTCAGGAAAATTGATCATTAATATACTTACCTTGGAATTTGGAAAGAGAAGAGGGGCTGTGGCAACACATCTCAGAAAAAAAGTAGCCAAGGCAGAAATTAAAACTAGTGTTATGAGAGTCTTGATAACAGTTAATAACATCACACAACATGCTTCCTTATGCAGAGGGGAAGCTTCTTTCCAGAACCTTTATAAGTTTTATAAGCAATTATTGATTTGCCTTTTCTCTGATACACCTTGTTTTCCCATCCATCTCATACCTTTCTGTAACTGGAGGTGATGTATGGAAGAGATTTGGACTGTAGTCTTAAATGTAAGTTCAATAGTACAGAACTGAACTATAATTCATATGAGGTTTTGGGTTTGTACATTACTGGGGGGAGGTATTGATGTCCTTTCATTTTTCTAAGGGTTTCTTACATTTTTCATGGCAAGCTTGAATCTGTAATTTAACAGTTTGTCTAGTAAAAAACTAACTTTTTTGTTCAGCCTTCACTCCTTTAACAGCCAGGTCTGACCAGCACAAAAGCCATCTTAGCACCACAGTTTGAGGACAAGTGTTAAAAGAAATTAAACATAAACTTGTTCAGGGTCATGAAGAAAGTCTGCATAAGATTTAGTTTATGAACATAGTTCTTCCAAGTACTATTTTGTTGCTTTAAACATATGTATAATAAAAACCCCAACCCCTCACACAAACAGCTTTCTTTTGCAATAATTAGAAAAATATTCAAAGCAAAAACTATTGTTTCTAAGTTTGTGTTCACAACTGTTACTCTTTGCAAAGTAAAACTATCCATGCTTAGCACAAAATTTAAGATCAATTTCATGCCAAATTTGTTGTTTAAAAAAAAAAGTGAAGTGTAAAATTGCTGAACTAAGAAACTCCCACAGAATGAACAAATTAACAAAACTGACAATATTTTTTGGTATTTTTAAAATTACATACTGTGCCCAATGACAAGGAAAACAACAAATGATAAAGATAATAATGATGAAGTCTGAGATTGTGTATTCCTTTGGAAACCATTAATTACAGATGAGCTCAGGAACCTTGAACTAACAGGTACAAGCACAGCAGAACTTCCACGTCCCAGCGATGCTCTGCGTCTTGTGCTAATATCTTCTTACAAGTGATTTTTGTCCCTGAGGGAAATGCTGGATTATGAGCTTTGTGCCCTAAACAGAATGCAAGTGTGATACACTAGTTTTGTTATATGCATGGGTTCTTTTGGTTTATAGTGGTATATTTAGCTTCTTGATAGCACTAAAAGATGGTAATGAGATAACAACAACCTGACTTCCTGAGGTGGTAGAAGGAATGGGCTGGAATCATGTGAAATATATAGCTAAAAATAAGCAAATAAAAGGGAAAATAGTCTTAATACTGTAGACCACTGATTGATGGAAGTAATACCCTGGAGACAAATGCAATAATATCTGCCCATAAGGCTCAATAAGAAGTCATGAATAGAAATT
Organism: Phalacrocorax carbo; assembly: GCF_963921805.1. Lineage (NCBI taxonomy): Eukaryota > Metazoa > Chordata > Aves > Suliformes > Phalacrocoracidae > Phalacrocorax > Phalacrocorax carbo. The sequence continues at coordinate 114,660,862 of NC_087515.1, forward strand.
ATATATGAAATTAGATCAATCTTCTCAGACTTGCAATCAACATAAGAGGAAGTTCACAGAGAACTTACTGTTAAAAATGGTCTTGAAGTGAAATAGAAGATGCAAAATTCTTTCTTCTACTAAAGAAAAACATGTATGTTTAACCTCAAAATTTTAGTTTCTTATTGTACCAGAGGAAAAAAAAAAACTTGAGATTACTTGTATCCTAAATTAAGGAGTCTAATTATCCAGTTCCCTGAGGAAAATAAGACTTAGGCAGCATGAGTCTGGATGTGTTGGTTCCTCAAACTCCAACCTGTTTGTGAAGTTGCCTAATTCCATAGCGTCATGGTTTTAGCTGGGATAGAGTTAATTTTCTTCATTGTACCTGGCACAGTGCTGTGCTTTGGACATAGTATGAGAATAATGCTGATAACACACCGATGTTTTGGTTGTTGCTGGGCAGTGCTTGTACTAGTCAAGGACTTTTCCAGCTCCCCGTCTCTGCCGGGTGCACAAGCAGCCCGGAGGGGAGGGGGCACAGCCAAGAGAGCGGATTCAAACTGGCCAATGGGATATTCCATATCATATGACGTCATGCTTAGTATATTACCTTGGGGGAGTTAGCTGGCGGAACCAGTGATCGTGGCTTGGGGACTGGCAGGTGGTGAATAGTTGCATCACTTCTTGTTTGGTTTTTTTTTTGCTCCCTAGGTTTCACCTATCTCTCTCATGTTATTTTCCTTTTCATTATATTATTATTGTTGTTATTATTATTACTATTAATGTTTTATTTTAATTATTAAACTGTTCTTGTCTCAACCCACAAATTTTTATACTTTTGCTCACCCAATTCTCTCCCCATCCCACTGGAGAGGGGGGAATGAGCGAGTGGCCATGTGGTGCTTAGCGCTGACTGGAGTTGAACCACGACACATAGTTTTGTTAATTATTTTTTTTTTAAGATCCCCAGGCACCTGAGCTGCAGTTTTAACCATTAAATTACAATGTATGGTATATGAGTCAATTATTTGTGCCCATAATTGGACTTATGTGCTAAATGGCCTAAATCCATGTTATTAAAGTCTCTCAGCCTTTGAAAAAGGGTAACTATTCAAGAAATGGTTATTAGAAACAGGAATTGGTTCAAACCACAACTGTATTAGGGACAATTCTTACAACTGAACACTACAAATGATTGAATCACAGTGCTGGGAATGGTCCCTGCTACTTTGTAATTTACTAGTACAGGTGTAGCCTAAATTTATGCCTCTAGGCAGAATCCTAACAGCACCAACGTGCTCAGCATCAAAAAGTTGATACCACCTGTGGAGCAGCAGTTCTCAGAGCACAGATATCATTTAAATCTCATCAAAATACAGAAATAGCTCATTGGTGAGAGATTTAACTTAGGTTTGGGAAAATATAGCTTCCAACATCTATTTTAATTTATCTGGGCTGAGACTAGAGCTGATATTTCCTACCAGTGTGGCTTGATCTGCAAACTAAGTATGGGAGTTATCAGTGTCTCTTTTTGGAGTATGCAACTGTATGTAATAAAAAAAGTTTATTAATATTTTTTCAATGTTAATAAGTTCTCAATCTCAGTCTTCCAAATACATACTGTATTTATTAGGATTGTTGTTCATTTCAGTTTCCTGTGGGTGTTTTTTTGACTCCAGCAGAGACTGGATTACTTTGTACTGTTAGAATACATTAAATCAAAAAGGACTAAAAAAGCCATAACCCTTAACAAATTACAGCTCACTGCTCAAACGTGATGCAGAGAGTGAAAGACATCTGTTTATATGAAGGGTAGCAGGAAAAAGAATGCAGGTCATCCAGCTGATACTACTCAACTCTGGAAGCCCCCTTACCTCCCCCCAGGTTTTTACCAGTCTGGTTGAAGTATTTTAAAACCAAACCCAGGTTTAAGATTAGAATTCTCAAATGAAACATCTAATTCTCCCCAGAAAGTGTTATTTACATTTGTTCTCTCATTGGCATCTTCCACTTTCCAGTTTTGGTGGCTTCCCACTTAGTTTGTGAGATGCTGAACTTTCCTAATACATCATATAAAGGGCATGTAGTGATTAGGATTTGCAATGCTGATCAATCTTACTTGGACCTATGCAGTCTTTTTTAAGCCTGATGACCTGGAAAAAACTATACTTTTTATTACTGTGGTTATAAAATGAAAAGAAAAAGGAATCATCAATCAGGATGTTTAGTTCTCTGCAAGAAGGAAAAATTTTTTTTAAAATGATAATGCCAGTAATGGCAAAAATTAGAGTGTCGGTATGAAAAACATTGGTCAAATACTCTATCAATTCCAGAAGCAAACACATTCTATAAGCTTATTCAAAGTGATCTTTAATTTATATATATATATACACCTTGTGTTTGCACAAAACTAGTAAAAATGAGCCCTGCTCCATGAATCTGACTTCTCAGTGTTATAATACAAAAAAGTTTGTAATTTCCATTCTTTGATTTCTTACTGCTGCTTTAATAAATACACAAAACTATGAGCATCTCACAGAGTTAGTAACCATATTAGGATTGCTTATTTTGATGATTTCTTTTCCTGACAAATTAACCTCAAATGCAGAATCTTAATTATGTACTTAATGAGATAACTTTCTTCAGTAAAGCAGGTCATGCACAAACATGGAATAACTAGGCTATAAAGAAACTATTTTTCCCTTGATTTTAGTCCAATATGGTCCAAGGTATATCAGCTGGAGTTGAATGAAAAAGGGCTATGCAATAACTAAAATAGGGTTATATTGTAGAATATTGCATGCAATACAGTGAGACAGTTTAAATACTTTTATTAATGCATCTTTGTTAGTAAGTTTGGGACAGGGAAGAGTATCTGGTTCTTTTCTTCAGAAGCTGTAAGATTCAGATCTGCACATACTCCAAAAAAGATCTAAAGTTATGTTAACTTGGCAGCACTTCCTGTAGCTGTGATGGTCTATGCAAAACACACATATAACTGAGTCTGGGTATACTTACAAGGACAGTGGAGAGACCTTACAACTTTTAATAGACTAGCTCATATGTTAAGAAAAAATAGACAGTTTTTCAGGCATACAGACCTCTCTCTTGAAAGAAATAATTATTAAAATGAGAATAATTCTCTCTTAAAGCCCAGAAGTATGCAAATGTAATTTGCAGATGAATATTCAATATCACTTTAAATCCCCTTGTTTTTCAGTCGAATTGTTCGTTGTACTAAAAATGTTTGAGCTCTCCAGCTCTAGAGATAGTTGTGCTTTTGTTGGTTATGTACACCTGTGGTCTGAACAAACAAAACATCAGTCAGCCTGATTGATGGACTAAATAAGTTCAAAACAGTTTATAGAACCTGATATCAGTGAAAAAGTGGGTGTTATGATGTGTGATTAAAGCCAAAGGGGATATCAACTATGTTATATGCAACTGAATATAGTAGTGGGTTTGTGGTTTTGTTTAATTTTCTGTCAGGGAAGATGTTTTAAATGGTGATGACTTTCATTTCCAGCAAATTAATATTGGCCAGAAATATATTAAATCATTGTGGATCACTCATATTCACATGTGTATTTAGAATTTGCTGATCAAATTACCCATTTTAGTGATTTTGGAGGGAGTTGACTTATCACATTTCATAGTATGCTGATTCTTTTTGGACATGTTTTACTAAATGAGTATTAAACTTTATTTTACAACCTCGGTATTTAATTAGTTTTGTCTTTCTGTATGCATCAGTCAATGACTGAAGACCATACTTCTATGGTTTTGCTATAAACTAAACTCCATGTAGTACATTTCTGTAGTCAAGGCCATTGCATTACATTTAAAGCTATTCATGTTTTCTAAAAGTTCCTAAAATGCCATCCAGAACCTAAAGAAGCACAGACATTAACTGAAAATAGAAGTACTTTATGCAATCATGTAACCAATAAAAAGCAAGATAAAAATGTGTTTAATTTGGGGTAAAGATAAAGGATATCCTGAAGCAATCCATGAACTAGTGCAAGGTCCCTACAACAGAAATTACAGAAAGTCTGACTAATATAAGATTTTACTAGGTCAACTGTTAAGTAAAAGATTAATTTGTTTTTCATAACTAGTATTTCATTGGTCCCAGTAGAAATATCCAGCTGAAAACATTCTCAACAGTTATGTTGTTCTGTGAATATATTAAGGGTGGAAAATTTCTATATTCTGTTGTAAGTACTTGAGGCATAAAATCTGCTATTCTGAACCACTTGTGAGTTAGAAGCCTACAGCTGCGTAAAATGGATGATGTGAGTATCCCTTTCAGTAGATTGTAAAAGACTGATTGTGAAAGTTCTACAGTCAAATATCAACATGGATACTAACTCTAAATAATCTTGTTAAATATCACACTAAATTTTCAAAGACATTATGACAACAAAATGTGTTTTTTAATATCTCCACATAAGAAAAGGACTGATCTTAGAAAGGGCCTGATTTTCAGAAAGTGCAACATATTCAGCCTTTGAAAATAAAGGATTAGCAGGATGAGCACCCAGAAAATTAAACTTCTAAAATCATGAATCATTTTAAAAAAAGAAAAGGGGAAGAGTGTTTAATTCCTTGAAAATCTCATCAAATAAGTAAGAAGAAACCATTCTATAAAGAATTAAGTAAATGGAAAATAAAATTAGAATAATGTTAATTTCCAGTTCTTCTAAACATTGTTGGGTATTGCAGATTATGGTGCCGTATTTCATGATGATTTGTATTTAAATAATAAACTATTGGGAGAGTAATTCTGTACAGAATTTCTATTTGCAAAAATATCCAAAAGTAGTGTGACATAGGATGTCATAATGGCCAACTGATGTGGAGTCAGAAGCTATGAAAAACAAGGTGAACAAAAAGTTGGGAATATAAATACACTAATTAAATACATATTAAAAAACAATCAATTAGCTATTAAATATTTTATTGCTGTGTATAAAAATACATGAACATGTTGAACATGTGTGCAAAAACATGTATATGGCAATATATACACATACATCCCATAGATTCATAACCTGTTATGTAAAGTGTTTGCCCCAAGAAGTAGTGTGTTTTCAGGAGATAAAAATTAGCTAGATTCGTAGTGCATTATCTCAATGTTTGCAGGTATTCCCAGTAGAAAGAAGAGGAAATTTTAGATAACACAGCAAAAGCTGATAAACTTATGTAATAAAAGACTATTTTAAGGCTGCTTCATGTACCCACATCCTTCCCAAAGCTATTTTTTTACTATCATATTTATTATATTGGCAACTTTTAAGACTGCAATATTACTCTTAAAATCTTTTGTGTTTGTCATAGTCAATAGAAAAAAGCTTCGTTTGCTGTTTCTTTGCAGTTTTGGTTTTTTTTGTAATATTTGTAACATCAAATCATGGATCAATAAACCAAAATTTCTTTCCTTTCACATTGCAGCTAAGGACACCTAGAAGGGTACCTACCTTCAGACTAAGTCATAAGGATCTTTTCAGTGATTCATTGTTCTGCCCCTCCCCAGACATCCAAGCAAAGAAAAAGGATGGCTTATTCCACCTGGTCTAAACATCACTAATGAGAGCTATTTACTTAGCTCTGAGAGGCATCCCAGAGGAGGAGGTAATGAAGGTTATAACACTCCCTGCAGTGTGTTCTGGTTCAATATGTACACTCCAGGCCAACAGGAACATGAGATGATGTCCTTCATGTGAGCTGTGGTTGTCCCCGAGATGGAAGTACTTATGGAAGCTGAGGGATTTAGCAGCACTTTGTCCCTTTCAGCAGGTGTCTTTATGCAGAGGTGATGCAAGTATCTTGCTGAGACAAATTTTCCTGGTGTGGGCATTAACATTTGCATCCACTTTCATATTTTCTCTGTCCTCTCACAACCAGGCTTTCTGTTCTGCTGATCATCCTGGTAATTCTTTTCTCTTCCTCTTCCAGCGCAGATTCATTGGTTTGGATAATAAATGATGAAAAATGTATAGCAATTCAGATGAGTTCTCACCAGCAACTTCTGCAGCTGCATCACTACTTACATACCGTGCCTGGGGAAATCTTTTATAATACACATATCATGTGATACATGATTAAGCTTGCCTTTTTTACTGTGGTATCATTCTGGAGATGACATCATGCTATGCCTGATACTTAATTAGAGGTCTTTCTCCTGCTCAAATTAAGATAGGGAGGTATGTACAAGAAATAATTTAACAAGAAATAATTCAACATAAGGATTAGTTGTTACTATCTTGTGATGTCATTTCTGCTATTTTAAATTTAAAAAGTATTTGGCTACTTTTGACAAAGCTGAGAGCATGGGTTTTATTTCAGCTGACTTTAGGTGTCTGGATGTAACCTTTAGGGAAATTTATCTCACCTGTTGTTGATTCTTTCTTCCTTATTTCCAAAGGTGTATCTCACTGCTTCCCAAGGGAACCCAGGGTAATGTGTGAAGATATTAGATACAGCATATATTACATGTAGTCAGATAACTCCACTACAAAGCAGCTTTTTTCAAAAGAACCTGAAAGACATAAAAACCTGAATCCTAGTTATCCTAGTCCAGCCTTCAGGCTTAAATAAAACTTGTTTGTGGACTACTCTAAGATTCAGAAGCAATGGGAAGTGTGAAGCGAAGTTCCCTAACATATGGTCCAGCTGACAAATATTGACACCACAGAGCAATGAGGTATTATAGAAATATGGTATTTTACATCAAGAAGTAGTATTGTTATGTTTCAACAACCTGTGCAAATCGTTTGTGTATTTTGTCTCCTGCAGCATTTTGTCTCCATGGAAGAACACTGCATAATACGGTATAACCACTTCAGGAATGCGTACTGTGTTAAACAATGTTGCATTTTATGGTAAAGACACATCATTATATCAGGCACAATTTCAATGACAAATTTCAGAGTTAGGATTAAGGCCATAAATAGAAGCTAGATCCAGTGAAGAGTTAAGTCCTCTGGAAGCTTTTGCATCCTGTCCAAATGTAGGTGTCTAAGATAGGTGCGATAAATTGCCATCTGTCTCTTTCTATTCAGGGCAGATGACTAGTTCAAAGTATGTGCCAGACTGTTACATAAACAAGGAAATATTAAATTGATTTCAGGAATAGCTTAAGCTTTTGGTATCAAAATTCTCCATGCATCTAAGCTTCAGCTTCTAGACATGCTGAGAAAGAACTCAGTCTTACTTACACCTAACTTACACATTATCAGAATCTGCAAACTAAGCAGCCCTTTTCTCATTTCAGCTGATGAGCTCATGAGGGTAGAATTGTTAAATGCTATGTGAAAGGCACTGAAAGACTCATTTGGGATGCTGTAAATAACTGTTATTGAAACTCTGAAATGCTTATTTACTTGTATCCTCCCTAAATAGCCATCTTATTTCAATAGACGTCTCTTTGGAAATCAGACTAAGCTTTCTTTATTTTTCAAGAGGTTAGATGGCCCTGTAAGATAGATGTGGAATAATAGAATTGCACCATTTTTCTGTCCAAAAACATCCCCAGACCAGAAGAAATGCCTAGGGAAATTCCTACCATTTGTTAACTCTCACCATCAGCTAAAGAAATGTTCATGCATCACAGATTAGGAAACCCAGGAACACCAGTGAGTAACAAAATTCCTCTGTGAAGTTTTTTTCACTTGTTCATTTCTTAGGAGGTCAGGACTCTGTAGCCCATCATAAGACTCACCTTACTGCAGACACTATGCTCTAATTTTGTCTACCTTGTAATGCTTCAAAGGCTACTACTTAATTTTACATCTATGCATACAAAGACACCTACAATATAGACAAATGCACCTAAGCTGCCTACCGAAGAGTCCCTTTATGAGAACTGAAAAGAACAGATACAATTCCTCTCTCTCATTTTAAATATAAACTTTAAGGTGAGATAAATGACACCTTCACAGTGCCTATGTCTTTCTATTGTCTGTAAATGGAGCTTGTTTCATTATACACATCTGCATGTTATCTGATGAATCCCATAAGCGTAGTAGGAAGCCAATTTATTTTTTTTTTTTTATTTTATTTTAGTACTTGAGGAGTCTAAACTTGCATTTTGTCCTTGCACTAAACTGCTTTGAACTGCCACGGACACTTCTTGCACAAACACATTTATTAGAAGTGTTATTACAAGCATCATTTTAGTATTAAAAAATTGAGTTGATGGTTTGTTACAAGGCATGGGTAGTCCACTCTATAAGCTGTTCCCTTTGATAAGAGTATCTTAAGGAAGACTTAGCATTGCTGATTCAGACATAACAGCTGTGAAGTATTATCACACCATTTTTTTTAGTGTGGTGAAAGGTGTTATCTTCAAGGTGAAACAGAAAATTGTAGCATTGATCACACATGAGTACTAAAAATCTAGTCATGCTCATATTAACTACCTAGCTAAGTCATGACAGCCTGCGCCAGCCCTGCAAACAAACTTTTGGAAGGTAACCTACCCTAAACAGTGTTGTTCAAAGCAGCTGCTGCAGAGGTCACAGCATCACAGAATTGCTGGTTGTAAAGGATTACTGCAGGTCATGCAGTTCAGCTCCCATTTGAAGCAGGACTGTTGCCAATAATAGATCAGGTCACCTGTAGCTTTGTATTACTGAGCCTTAAATACCACTAAAGATGGAAGTTTTTCTTCAGTAGCTCTAGCCAACCTGCTGCAGTTCTGCATTGCCCTCCTAATGATTCATATTTTCCTAAATGTCTAATCTGAACCATCTGATCCACGATTTGTTCTCATTCACCTTGTTTTTACCATCATTTTTTTACTGAGCAGAGATTGACTCTCTTGTCTGTAACTGTTTTTCAGGTAACTGCAGCTCACCTTTTGGGCCTCCCCCAGGCTGCCAGCTCACCCTTTAGTCTCTTTGTTGTCAGACAGAACAAGTCCAGTTCTGTCAATGGCTGTTTTTATTTCCAAGGGTGTGAATAATGGTCCAAATGATGGAGATTAATGAGATCGTAAGGCTGGAAGTGACCTCATTTAGCTTGTCCATTCTGCCCCAAGTAAGATCAATTGCATCTATACCTTTCTTGACAGATTTCTCTAATCTAAAATCTTCTAATGATGGAGGCTCTCTAGCTTCTCTGGCTTGGAGACAAACAGATTTCTTATAGAATTTGTTAGAGAGAGCCAAACTTGGTAGATTTCTGGCCCAGGGGATTTTCTGCTGTCACAGCCCTATAGTCGCAGGGCTGCTCCATTTTCATGGCCCCAGTTCCAGCCAGCCATGACAATGAACACACCCTCTCCATAGACAAGCACACTATAGCAGCACACATAGCAGTCCACAAGTGCAGCACACAGAGCCATTCCTGTGCTGCCACCCACATAAACACAGAGAACAGCACCAATGGCTCAATCCTATTCCTTCCTTCCTCCAGTTAAGGGTTAAAACTTGCTAGTGGAATACATGCACACACACATATATACACATGGGCACTTTCCTGAAGCTGGTCTTAGGCATTCAGTCCACGTAGTTGATGGCTCCCAGATCCTGATCTCTAGCTGCTTGGTCCTCAGGCATCAGCTTCCCACGCCAGGAGGTTGTCACATAGACCTCTTCTCCCAGTACTCAGCTTGTCTGCATTCCATGATATGTCCTACAGTAGCTCCTTTAGTTTTTATGACCTTCCAGAGAGATTCTTCTCTTGATGCATCTTGGTGTGTTTCATAGCAGGGGCAGCATTCTAATTATTCTCTTCTGGTGTTTTTGGAGTAGCTTATCCAGTGTGCTTTGGATTAGGTTACTATAGTTTCTCCACCTGTCTTTGTCCTTTGACCATGGCCAGGTCTTTGTGCTCACTGTGATTAGCCTTTACTCACATAACCTAAGAGAATTCACAAACCATGCAGAAGCATACAAACAACATCGTGAGACATAGCACAGTGAACTGCTGTCGTTGCAAAAAATTATGACGAATGATGCACTGAAGAGTTTTGCAGGCTTGTTTTAGATAACATGCCTAGAAAAGATTTTATCCCAAAGCTATTTTTCATTAATTAGAAAACAGAAGGGAAATAATATCATGGTCAAAAAAAGAGCATAATCAAATTGAACAAAATTCAAATCCAATGGGGTATTTCAGTCACTGTATGGTATGTGAAGAAGTATCAAATATTCTTAGAGAAATATTTCCAAATTTTTTCCTAAAATATATAATATTTTACAGAAAAAATAGTGTAAGAATGTACTCAGCTGAATTTACTGCCAGCTGAATAATAAGATAAAGATCATAAAACCAGTGCTTTATCTTCACACTTAGATAACTCTCACTCCTATTCAAACCTAAACTAGCTAACCAAATAATTTAATTGCTCTAATCCTTACTCTTGCCTTCATTCTACTTTTCTTAATATGTTTTGTTGTTGTTTTTGTTGTCATTATTTAGGTTGTTTGCATTCCATGCAAAATTATTATATTGGAACCTCTCCAGGACATAGAAACGTGCATTTATAAATTTTCTACAGAGCATTCACCACATACTTCAGTGTATTTTGGCATTGTTTTAAGTAAAACAAAATGTAAATACCCAGCCATAAATTTACTAGATTATTTTCTAAACTAATATTAGAAATAACACTTTTTTTTTTTTAAATTGGCATCTTGTTCCTATTGTTCAAAATTATCTTTCAATCAGAGCACAGAGGAAAATGAGTCAGGGGAGAATATTCTGAAATGGAGCTCCATTTAGAGGATTCAGCAATAAACACAAGGGTTTTTTATTTAGATATGGCAGACTCAATTAGCATCTCATTAGCAATAAGCTGTATAAATAGGCATGTTCAGCAAAGAGGGAAAAAAGTCAATAGTCTGCTGGCAGCCACTCAGTATCCCAGCACCAAGCTTTCAACACATACAGAAGCTCTAATTAGAAGCTTGTCCATGTGCATGCATCACTCATTAACTGCCTCTTTACTGAGAGGGAATAATGAATTGAGCCCTTTAATCTGACATTAATAAATTGCCACCATTTTGGGAGGTATTTGAATGTAAAATGGTGATGTTCATTATCAAAATTATGTTTGATGAGTTGGGTTTGTTCTGGCTCATTGAGAGGCATAAATTTTATACTGTTAGGGCTGCTTCCAAAAAATTAGTTTGGATGCTTATGGCTTCCCCCACAGAACTTTAAGTGAGAGTCAGGATCTGTGAAGACCAACACTATAAACTACAGATGCCTATATGATGATGTAATGACATTTCCTGCACCTTCTGGTTATGCGTGCAAAAGTAATTTCAACATGACTTGAAGGTATGCCTTAAGGAGAAAACCACTCATCTGCCGTTTATAACATTTCTTGCAAACCTGAGTCCATCAGAAGGAATTCAGCTCCGTATATATGGAAAATATATGACAAATACTTTGGGCCTGAGCAAACCATCTGTCCCTTGTTCTGAGTCAGTTTCCTCTTTTACTAGGTTTTATTTCAGCTGTAATTCAACGTCTGTATGAGCCAAATAGACAAACTGAACTATAATACTTCATATGTATGGCAGAAGACACTGGCATCTGGATCTTGACCCACATGTTGGTCACCAAACAAGGGTCAAAACCTGGCTTTTCGGAGCTACATGATGCCACCAGTGAGGCTGTGCAAAGACTGATAGGTGATCTGGCTCTCTCTCTGGTACAAAGGCAGTCTAACCACATAGCGCAGTGGGATACGCAGAAGTGTTAAATTTTTCCATTCTGCGAAATACTCTCAGAAAATCTTCCCTTTGGCTTCAGTTATGTGATGGGTATTTTTTGTGTCCTTAGCCATCCATACGACTACCTTCATATGTGGGTTCACATGGCTGATCAGCAACCTTTGCACTAGAGTATTAAAACCAATAAAGAACAAGTTAATAAAGCAGAACTGTTGTGGTATACATTAAAAAGCAGATAACTCTCCAGGCCAGGAAGTATAAAGATAAATTCTATATTGCCCAAGTTAGAAGCAAGTAAGCTGTATTCATCTGCGACTGCAACACAGCTGTAAAAATGTACTTACTGAAACTCTGTAGGAGCAAATATGACTTTTTGCCGAAGTGGTTCTACCCAACAGTCAAAATCAACTGTATTATGGGAAATATCATAATGTTAACTTTCAATATTCAAAAGTCATATAAAAAAAACCAATACTGCATGTCTCAACTATCTAGCAAAATAAATTTAACAAAGTCTTGGAGAAATATTGTAGGAATAAAATGGGAGAAAACTGCTTATCTACCTTTGCTCGCATTTCCTCAGTGAACTGCCAATTCATTAGAATGGATTGTACAGCATATTCAGGTATGATTATTGGAAACCGTGTTTGTAATACTGTGAATGCAACAGCATTTTACCAATTCCTTATACAAGTCTTCCCCATTGTTTAACATCTTTCCCAAAGAAATAACATTATAGTAATTGTCTACATTTTTCTTAATAACATTTCCAGTCTCTGTGACAAACTGAGTAGCTGCATATAATATTGTATTCTGTACAAAGACTTGTTTTCCTCCTTTTCCTCTGTGTGACATTGTTTATTATAAATTAGAGGTATCAAAGAGCTGTTTCCTTTTATCAGTTTATGTTATATTAAATACATTCTTATCTCTATAACACCTAAGTGGACAGTTTTTCTAAGCCAAACTTTTCTCACATAAATTAATTTTGCATACAGTTTCCACAAAAGACCTTTTACAGAAATGATGCCTGTGTATAAGTATAAGTTTTTTAGGGAACAAGCATGCCTGGATTGGATAGAAAAGAAATCATATATACCTTTTACATTATTTTCTCCAGCTGTCATAAAGTTATTGGATAGTCACTGGATATTTAATTATATAAAATTGGATTTATTGAATTGGATGATCCAGAAGACAGGCTTTGAACTACAAACTGGGGAAGAAGTGAGTCTGCCACATTTTTCTTGCCAGTTCATATCACCTCTATTTTTTTCTCAGCCTGACTTTGATATATAGACTAGACTCTTCTTGTAGCAGGACAGTGTGTGAAACGATGAACCTCACATTCTGTGGAGCTTCAGTTGCACAAATCTTAATAAAAATATTTAATATGTTTAGCTTATAGGAGTGATTGATTAACTCAGAGAAGATATTCAGGGAATTACTTAAAATCTTTTAATTATCAAGTAATTTAGTGTAATTTAAGATGAGGTACTGAGTAGAAACTAGTAGTAACTTTATGTGGAAGTTAAATAACAATTGTACTTGGCTTTTATTTTACCTAAGTCAGCTAACATTCCCTCTCACAAATATTTTGTCCTTGGATTTTCAAGGTGGAAGAGGAAAAAAAGCTATAGACCTAAATTCACAATAAGTCAATATTCTTAATTAAAATCTATTTCACTAATAATCTGTTTAATCCTTGGCAGTGCTTTATCTCACTAAAGAGTCCAGCAGACATGTGACAGAGGATTAAAATCAGACAGCTGAAGCAGCTACAGCCACCAGTCAGTCTCCTGCCTTGCCCTTCTGATAGATGCTGCCACTCTGAGCAGAATGCCTGATGTCGTGGGAAGAAAGTTCCTAACCCAGCATGTTAAAGAAGAAATAAGTTTCTAACCTAACATACTAAATTGAACTAATCCTGCTTTCTGCTTATGAGAGTGAAAATTTTAGCCATGCCAGATCTGCTACACAAATTAAGTTTGTACTTCAGCACTATGAAATAACTCAGACATCTATATCTATGAAGCTATTTCTATATCTAAATATATATCTTTGGGTGATAGTATCTGGAGTGAATGACAGAGAAGGCTATGGTGTTAATTTAGCTGTTTGATTTCCATCTGCTGTCGTGTGGTTTTGGACTTCTAAATGAAACACAATGCTGGTGAAGCATTCTTCTTGTAGAGGCCCACCCAGAAAAGTATCTTTCTTGTACATATTCTGGTGTTAGACATCTTCTGGTTCAGGAATCCTGTATTACCAGTTCTGACCACCTACTCCTAACTACATATATTTCAGAAAAGTATTCACTAATTTCCTACTTACGATCATGTGAAAATGTAGAGAAACTCTACACAAACATCGGTATAATTTCAGTTATAAAAAACAATGGCTCCTAAAGGACCTGACATCTGTCTTTTCTTCATCTGATGCCAGATCCAAATCCCAGTGAATTTTTCTTTCTTATCAGAAAGAAGTTGGATGAGACAAATATGGATATGTCCTTTCTGGGTAACTAGATTTTTTTTAGATCAATCACAGTAGTGTTTCTGTTTAATGCATATCAAATTTCTAACATAACCCATCAAAATAAAATTGTCTCTGTTGAATAACCCTTAGAGGGACTCGTCAGGCAAAACCTAGCTTTCCATGGTTTGGATGTTTATATTTAAGCTTGTAATTTCACTTTCTTTATGGACAATGAAGAGAAATAAGCATTTCTAAAAGTGCCTACTTTTAGAAAGGTACCTGATTATTTATTTATGACCTAAGGTATACAACTAAGATAGATTAAATGAAAAAAACTCCAGAAGTGACTAGGTGAGATAGAGACATTTATATTATAAAGTTCAGTAGAAGAACCCTGATTTATTGATAAAAATATGTCAGTTTTAATGTCACCTAGCAGTTGAGGTTTCCTCTACAGTCAGTAGAGGGAAGTCAGCACCTCCTTAAGGCACTTCATCACAGACATCATTGATACTGTTTTTTACGGCTGGTTAAATTGTTGAGCAGGCATCTGAAAGACACCATTTATTGCCATTATCTTGAGGGAATCGAGACAAACAGCTGAAGATGGCATTTCAGTTTCAGGTGGTAGTTAAGGGAGATAAATCTTATTTGATCAAACTTTAATGTTTACTTTTCCTTTTTTGTTAATCACTGTCTATTTGAAATCCATTTCCATGATTCTTTAATAGCACTTCAAGACTTTATACAAACTATCATAAACAGACTTACTGTATGAAGGTTGTTTCTGGCTTTTTTTCACTTTTATCAGTGTGTGTCTAAACATACTGTTTTCAACTATTGTTTCTATGAAGTTCTTCAGGATTTCTTCTGTTGCTTTCCTGCATTTGATGAATAATGAACACCAATATCTTCCAGTATTTCAAAAGCTAAAATTAATGTTATTTAGGTCTTCAACTACAAATTAAATGGCAATTACAGAATATAAAATATCCATTACTGCATATGTAACTGAATTTATAGTGTTCTTCACATTGAAAAAGTATCAAAGAATCATGCCAAAAAACATGTTCAATTAGGAAAAAAAATATTCAAAATGCAGCAGAATTTAATTTGGCCTTTAAGTGGTAAAAACCATTCGAAAAAAATTGCACCTTACTAAGACTAAATATGTAAGAGCTGAATTAAATCTCAGAAAATGTTTTGTAATTATAAATGTAATTATGCAGGGCTTAGGGCATAGCTTTGCAGTTTTTAAAAATATATCTGTAGTTCAACCTTGTAAGTTTAGAAGAGCAACTGGTTTTGTAACAGCTTTTGCTTTAGAAGAGAAAAAAATTATTTAGCCTACTACCTTAGATGATGTTGGCCATGTTACAAATCTCAGTAAATCTCTTCACTGTATGGCAAATTCTCATCTTTATGATGAAAGACTTTTCTCAAAGAAAAAAAAAAGTTAACTTATATAATTTAAAATGATAAACCTCTCTCTGGGTCTGTACTCATAGTATTTATACACATTTGCTATATGACACAGAGATATTCCAGCAGCATTAAAAAAATATTCCAACAAAAATTTTCTCTTTCAGGTCCTTCATAGTTTTAGGAGGCAAGCTTTTAGTCTTCTCCAAAAGCTGGTCAAACAAATATTAGCTACACTATGACTGGTCACAAGTCATAGTGTGATGACAGTTTCTGACAAGCAGTGAATCAGCCTCACAGCTCTGAATGATGTGTTTTAAACCACAAATTTTTGAGGAATATCCATGTAGTGTATCAGACTTAATTGTGTTTGTGGAATTCGGAGGAGTTTGAAAAGCATTTTAGGCAATATAGAGCTACAATATAGAGACCCAGCAAGCATCCATTACAGGTGATGTCATATACCTTCATAACACATCGTCTATCTCCATACATTAAGACAGTGTGCATTGTAACAGTTAAAGCTTAAGGTAACAGGTTTCTGGAAAAGAATGGCAAAATACACATCTGGAAGGAAGAAGCCTCCAGATGCCTTTTCAAATCAATTAACATTTTGGTGTTTGTCCAAACTGAGCTTCATTTAACACATTTGCACTGTAGATATTGGTTAAGCTACTGAGCTCTACAATCAGACAGACTAGGGATAAATGGGATATACCTGCAACAGTGAATTGTACTGAATGAGAAATTGGATTACCTATACTGTTGCTTTGTTAGAGAGATCCCTGGCATGGGTTTGGCTGAGGTAAGGTAGAACTATACAAAGAGTTACCAGGCACAATCTGAGAGTTAGCATGGTTGATTAGGCAAGGACTACTCCCTAAAGGTGGCTTGGATGCACCACCATATTTTGCCTAGTAAAAGAGTTTAATAATGTGAATGTTACCAAGTCATGCCAGTTGGGCTGCATGGACCTTGGCTTGCTTCAGTTTACTAATGTTTATAGCCTCTGTGAAAGATGTGGTTTGAGAGATTAATGAGTTTAATCGTCTGAGTCAATCCAAAGGAGAACCAGCAAAATGCTCCTGGGAGCAGAGAGAGAGAAGGAAGAACAGAAAAGGAGGAAGACAGAAGAGAGATGGGGAGGAGGAAAGATGGAGTGACATACCTTCTTTGGCAATCACAGACTCTTAAAATGGCTCAGCTAGTTATGAAACCTCAGCTCAGCACAGGTCTTTACAGTGAAAGCTGGAGTTACTAGATGTTGTGCATTTAATAGTTAACTTTTACAATTTATGTTTATTTAAGAACAAGATGCATCCAGAAAAGAGGATGGATGTGAAGATATAGTTACAGTCTATAACAATTATTTAAGAAACAGGGAGCTTTGCATACTAGCAGTGGCTCTTGGACTATTTCTTTAAAATAAGGATAAACAGTGGGGCTGAATAATTCGATGTAACAAAAAGGAGTGTCTCAACCACCTGATAACTATCAATCCTTTACTAAAATGTATGCTTTGTGTTTCTGCTCTTCATTCATCTGATGCGCATGTCGGTATTCCAGTCCTAAAGTTGTTTAAGATCCCTGGTCCTTCCTGGGAAACTGAATTTACATAGACACAGATACGTGAAACTCAGGCTGAGGTGGAGGTAAGTCAGCCTGTGGCAGATATCAGATTCGTTTGGAAGAGAAAAGGACAAAGCTTGGTTGGGAGAGCACATAAAGGTGCCATACTCTCTGACCCCAGGAGCCATTTTGCTGTCCTGGAACCACCCAGATTTGTTGTAATTGTCTTTTTGAAATGTTGAAGAAGGGCTAACAAGCTCCTGGTGCAGGAGAGATCCAGAGCCACGCATGGCCAATCATCTTGCCCTTATGGAGGATACAAGCATTGAAATTCAGGTCCAAGAAAAGGGAAGGGCAGATGAAGGGAGAGCTGTCTGAAGCCAAGAAAAGATGGATGCTCTGAGAATTTAGGATCCACGTTGCCAAAATCAAATATGGATATGTTGCCAGTGGGCCTCACATGCAGAGGACGCTCAGCTTGGTATGCTGCAGATTTCCACTGGCTGGATTATTGTTTTACCACACGAACAGTAAAAATATTTTCCGTCGATTCCTGAACCTGGCTAAACAGGGAGGGATTAGACACAGGTCTTGCAATTCTGAAATATTTTACTTGATATTGTAGATCTATTCTATTGTTAAAAAAAAATAATGAAGAGGTCAGTGTTTAGTCAGTCCACCTGACACCCAGTATTTTTTCACTTTTCATATTTTTCCAGTCTGGTTTAATAAAATGGGAAGAAGAGTCAATTCTATTTTTTTATTGTGCTTTTGTAACCAGGCCTTTTAAGTCGACAATGTAAAAGCACAAAAAAAAGACCCTCCATCTCCCTAGACAGCTTACGCTCTGCACTCAAACAATTTGAAAGTTAGTGACTGAATTCAAAATAAATTCAGAAAAATAGATTTCACTTAGAGGAAATTATGTTGTAATACAAGTCTATAAATAGCTTCACTCACTGGGCAAATTGTCTTTATACCACTAAACCAGAGTCAACTTTATTGCAGCTGTGACAGCTGCAGATATTAAAGAGAAAGGACTATTTAGTTTGAGCATTTTCAAACTGCGAAGAAAACACTTTTTGAAAAAGGACAATCAGGCAAAGTTAAAAAAAATTTCAATATCACAAAAAAGATGTCTTTAATGTATTATTTAAGTGCTAGCTAGGCAACAATCTCTTTACAAGTCGTCAGTTAGAATATGTTCAGTTGTAGGAATGACAATGCTTTAGGAAAACTTAGAAAGTCTGTGTAAAAAGGGAAGAAAAGGAGGCTTCATATAAGGAGCTTACAACAGCCAAGTAATGTACTCCTCAGTCACATATCTAAAGAGACTCACCTTTCTTGCAAGTTGTCTGTTGGCCTTCAGGTCCAGAATTCAAAGTTATTTTTAAGTCAGAACAAATCAGGGAGTGTTTTTGTAAAAAAGAGCAAAAGGAATGGCTGCTACAGATTGCAAGGAGTGACACTTTAGAATGCTTTTTAAACTTATTTCTTGAATTCCTGAAAAAAAAATCTTGTATTTTCTACCTGGAGGCTAGGATTCATTACACTAACTTTAGGAAACTAAAAGTTAGAAAACTGGTCTATGCTAATGGTCTTGGAACTCTTCAAAGCTAATAAAGGACAAAAAGCTGGAGAACCACTCATCCGACTTAACATAACACCTGGTTATGATGGAATGAATTTCCTTTTCAAAGTGTCAGTATTTATTTTTTGGATGCTTCCTTCCCCTATACCTTTGCAGCTCTAGTGATTCCAGTGCATCCTGTTTCTACTTAACTGTGTTAGAGTTCAGAATAATGGAAAGTATACTTATAAACCATTTATATAATTAATAATTCTGCAAACACAATTTTCCATAACACATATTAAAAAGGTATATTGCACATATATGTATGTACCATTTAATTGGAAAATACATTTTATGCTGTCTCTGGCATTTACTTAGCTGCCCTTGCGCACACAAATTGGTTTTGGGATTGCTCATATGAATAATAACTATTTGTTTAGAAGAAGGGTTTACAGCATCTTTGTGTACTTCTCACACCTTAATTGATAGCTAATCTTGTTTTAGCAAGAACAATAATAAAACAATAACTTCAAGTCTAATGTATTTTCTCTCTTCCTGAGTATAACTAGTTGCCATCGAGCCAAATTGGGAGGGAGGGAAAGATATATAGTATATAAGCATGATATATTGTTATGGGAACTTCTTAAACCAAATTAATTAATAGGTAGTATAATATTAACCTTAAAAAACATCTTGCTCAATGTCAAGAAGCCCAATCAATGAAAAAAGAAAGATATTTTATGTGATTTATAGAAAGAAAATAGGTGGCAGACTCAATGCTTTTATCTCTTCAGACAGCAATTATTAGGTGCATATTTTGTATTCCTCAGGTTATTTCATAGAAACTTCTAAGCCATACAGTGCAGCAAACAATTTTTCCATGGCAACAGAAATATGCTGCTTTATGTCTTATTTAACTTTCTCGGTAGATACTTATGAAAATATTTTTGACAGTTTTGAGGATGGCTTTAAATGGGCAGGTGTCCCCAAACTGCTCATTAAAAAATTCTTATATTTTGCACAGTTAAAACACAATAATAAAGGTAGCCATTTATTTCAGGTGTTATTATGTCAGTATCTTCCCACATAATTTCCCACAGATTTATACTGAAGCTTTTGTGTTCCCACAGTTTTTGACACAGTTATCCTCAGAAAGCTTTGATAAAGAAATGAAATACAAATGCACTTGTTTTATTAAGATATAAAGAAAAAGTTACTTCCTCAATCTATATGGGAAGTTTTTGACAGCAAACAACTTAAGTACAAGCTCTTTGCCAGTGTCATAACCATAGTGTCGTAATGTGTTTAAAACTTGTATCTTCAGTTTTTCTTGTAAGTTTTTCATTTCTTTTCAGACTGTTTGTACACACGTGTTATTAAGAACACAATCCTTAAAGATTAAGAATATGTATTTTATTGGATCTGCCTGCGATATGGTTCAGGTTATAAACTATACTGTAGAAACTCAAGAAGTAAGGAGGACCATGACTAACAGTAAAATTATAGAGGTAGTCATCACCTTTAGAACTTGCAAAAGTTCTTAGTGACCCAAACATGTAATTGCTACAAGAAAAGGGAGGGCCCAGGCCTTTGTATACCACAGAACCAGTTCACTAAAAAGGGAGATGGATGGAAAGCATTTTCAGGAATGAAAAGTATGTACTTTCTGAAAAGAAGTTTTGGCAAAAGCTTTTTTGGAGCAATAGACTGCCTGAAAAGCACAGAAACTGATACTGAAGCCCATGCTGAACCATCAGGAATTAGGCAGTGAAAGAGAAAATCTAGACTACGTCTAAACATTTATCCCTATGTTCCCAAAGTTTATAATGATAGGTTTCAACTACAATACAGAAACAGTGATCACACTGGAAAACAAATGGGTGAGAATATATGGTAACTTTGGTGCAAAGAAAATGAAAGAACTAAGGAACAGTGAAAAGTATGAACAAATATTTAAAATTTCTAATTTCAAATATTTAAAAGTCTGCATCTAAGTGACATACATAGATTCACTTTATGGCCAACAAAAAAAAAAGAGACACTTTTAGGGAAAGTACAGCTCATCCTAAAATAAATGTGAAAAATGTGTCAGTTAAACTATTGTTCAGATGCTCCATTTAATATATGTTTCTATAAAAGAGTGCCTAACTTAGCTATGATGTGCACTGGAAAGTAGGACTCAGCTGCAGGTTAATGATTCTATGGTTTTCTGATTCTTTGTATACCTGCACAGAGGTATGCAACGTGTCTCCCACTCTCAGTGATGAAGATCTCATTAGTACAGTGAATGGAGCTTGGTAAATACTTCATCTTATTATAAAGCAGACTATGACAGAGTAATTAATTTGTTTTAAAGGAATTATTTAGTGCTTTTTGAGATGCTGTAAGTTTTGCAGGGCTCGCAGATGTAATAAAGAAACCATGGGAGACCAAAAGCCTCTAGGAACGTCAATTAGAGATAACATTGGGTGTCCAAGATGAATTGAAATTATGCTAAATGCTTATGTTTAGGAAACTGAATCATATATGTAATGCAGAACAGCTGAATATCCATTCTAGGACACAACTGACTCTTGATTCAAACCTCAATTCGGTTGTCAATCTGAATGCCATTTGAAAAGTCCTACAACTCCTGGCTTCCATCTGCCTCTGCAGCAAGGCATCCACATCCCATTGGTCTTGAGCTGTATCTGCCAGTCCTGTGTAGACTTGTATGTACTTCACACAGGTATAGATGCTTACATATAAACATCTCTATTTGGGTGCCTTTATCTTGAACTGAATAGACATCTAAAGTTTGCTGAGCTGATCTACACTGTACTATATCTGTCATTCCTTCTTTGATCCCCTCAGTTCTGAAGTATCAAATTGTCTGAACAAATCTAGATGAAACATCCAAGCTGTCTGAATGTAATTAACTCTAAAATCTACGGAGATCGATGTCTTGCTTTCACATGAGAGTATGTAAGGAGACTGAATAAAAGGGAGTTTTTCAACTTTGTTTAAATAGACTTAATTTCAGTAATCTGTCATTATCCTTTCCCCTAACCCCTCTTTTGAATGGGTTTGTCAGGATGAATCTGCTTATTTATGTTTTCTTAGAAAAATTTTCAAGACTCATTATGCTTCATAGGTTATAAAACTGACTTATGGTCATTTATTTTTTTTTTAATTAGTTATGTCCTATAGCACATGCTAAAGAGATATCTTAAATATTTAGGGGTACATTTTTAGACCTTCATTTGATTTTAATGCTAATTTAGGGTCCAGCTGAAAGAATATTCTTTTTCAGCTCATGAAAATCTGCAAATATATGTCTAATTTGAATCGTGTGTTTAAATATCATTATTTTTAATAACATTTCTGCATACTTGTGTGCTTCTGGATGTAATTTCAAAATGAAATTCCTACTGAACACACAAAAATAATCTCCTAATATCTGTCCTCTTCCAAGTTTATACTCTATTGTGTGAGTATTTTCATTGGGGAAAAAATGTATGCAGATTAATAATTTTATTGGTTTGGCATGAATGATTTCAGGCTTACGGTCTTAGACTAAATTGCAGTTGCAGATTCAAGGAAGTAACTGATTGGTACCGATTTGAAGCCACAACTGGAAACTATCGAATAAATATGAGTTCTGAATTGTACCAAGAATTCAAGGTGTGAGAACATGCACATTGTGGGTGAACTGGATCCTCGCACTGCTTGTCCTCCTTCTACTGTTGTAGGAAAGCATCTGATGTACACTGCTGCTGTCAGTAGTACCATCGTCTGACTAGCTAAATCAGTGTTAAATCACTTTTATGCTGGAAGAGCTGTGGAAAAGTGCCACAGCATAATCCACAATCCTGTCATAAACTTTAGCCTTTTATTCTTTTAGGAAAAAAGGGAATGTAAAGATCTATGTGGTCTAAATTGTGTATGACAAAACATGGTGCCTAAAATATGATGCCTGCATTTACTGTTGTTAAAGGTCATGTTATACTTATGAAAAAATAGATTCATGATTCATTCAAAACATCTCTGATGTCATACTTTACCTAAAAAATAATGGACGTCTGGCCCTCATCTTCACCTATCATTTTCTGAAATATATATCAATATAAGTTCACCCTCAGAAAAATCTGTAAATGTAAAGCAGATCCCAAATCCCCTGTGCACTGTTTGTAAAACATCTCTCCTTTGTCCTGTGGGTCTGGCAATTTTTGTTCACTGCTTATTAAGATTTTAGGTTGCCTTTGAAATCTATTCAGAACTGAATCTACTCCATTTTGCCAGACAATAAATCAAAACAGTTACTAAATACATTATATGTATTTTTTAAACTCTTTAGTACAGCATGGCTACATTCTCTGAAATAATTCTGAAAATGTGAGCTTCATCTTTTTTATTGTTGGATGTTTAAATTTTAGTCATCCCAGTCTACACATAATCACCTCAGACTCCCTTTAAAATCAGTAGGGGAATAAAGGCAGCTCAAAAGGTCATTCATTTGACCTTGTCCAAATCCTTATTCCCAGAAGATATAAATCTTCCTTCAGAAGTGCCAATTTCTCTCAATTAACCATAAAAAGAATTAGTGTGATTACCTCACAGGCACGTCTACTTTCAGTCATGACAATCCAGCCTAGCTGTCTATTGCAATTTATTTTTTTATTCATCCTTTTCCCTTTAGTATTTAATGGTTCACACTTTTCTTACTGTGACTTACGATTAAATAAAAAATATATCCTTCAAAAGGAATTTCACAGGCAGAGGGAATAATATATTAAAAAGTGACAAAGGACCCTACCTGTCTTATCAGACATATCATTTAACCCATACACACTTAATTCTGCAGTATGTTAAAAGGAATGACATATTTGCACAGTAAATAAACGTTCTTAATCTTTTAGTAGATTTATGCCAAAATAGCTGATTTTAAAATGAATAATGTATATTTATTCCTTTTACTAGGTAAGAAGAACTATGCAGCTCTTTCGTGACTCTTCTGTTGGTATTTAGGCTGCCTGTTGCATTACTGAATGCTCCTTCTTATAAAGTTCATATATTCCACTTTTCCCCTTTTTTGTTGTTGATGAAGAAAATATGTTCCATTTACATGTTCTATATATTCTATATTAATTTTACACACTTACACATTCTGTATATTTCTGAAATGTTAGTAGTGCATTAATGTCTGCCCTGAACATGAATGGCGTAACACAAGGTAAGATGGTATGTATATTGAATATATATATATATATATATGGTACGAATATTGAATATATCCCCACTTCACAGTAAGGAAGACAAAGCCTTAAGTGTAGATGTCCTAGACTTACATATAAGCCAGGTTCCCCTTTCCAGGTTGTCACTCAGAAAGAAAAGGAGGCTCATGAGGGGCAGACAAGAACATGCAAATATTCCAAACTGCAGAGAAACTCTACCCAGGGAGTTGTGGGAAAGGGCCCATGATGCGATAACCCAGACTGATGAGACATGCAGGTTTCTATGCCACCCCCGAGAGCCTAGGGGATTCAGCAGCAGGGGTTACTGCAGACAGAGGCAAGCAGCAAGTAACCAGGCAGCCTCCACGTCCCATTGCTGCTTCTCTGAGCCATTCATCCCTCAAGTAATTTAATAAGTGTTCCATTAAGAAAAAGTGGATGCCCATGATTCTCTGCTGCAAGGTATAGCACATAAAGCTTCAAACAAGGCTCATAATGATTTTTTTGTCTCTGTGCAATACTATAACCTCTCATACAGGCTGGTTTTTTTATATGAGAAAAGCCAAGGAGGGGAAAAGTCCTTGTTATAAGAGTGGTGCAGCAGATATTTTTTATGAAACTTGTATTTTATCTGGCAGGGATTGCATCTTTAAAACAAAAGTGTCACAGGCACCAATCATTCTGAAATGTTATTAAAAGTCTCTGGGTTTGTTCTCAGTTGTGCCTCTGAGGTTTCATTTGAGCTTTGAAACTTTATCTGCTCAGTGATGCCTTTTCAGGACAGTCTGGCTGTCAGTGGAAAATATATGGAAGATTTTATTTGATTGATAATTTCTTTTTATAAGAGTTCATTTTGTAGGGTTTTGTTAGTAAATCACCTCCAAGAGTAATGCACAGACATATTGAAATTGAAATTATTCAAGCTTTTATCCATTTGAAATCAAAACATGTATTTTTACTCCAGGTTGTCTAAGAACCCCTAACACCTTTGTTGATGAAGAAGTGCAAAATATTTCTCTCCTGTCATGATGATGAATAAAGAAACCCCCTATTTTTAAACACGAGCTGATTAATTCCCTCCTCTCATTAATTAGTGTGTATTTTATTACTATAAGTAAGAAATCACAGGAAGCCTAAATGGGCAAGAGAGCACTGTTTCTCCTCTTCCCACTGTTACTACATTCACAAAAGAGCTATAGAAAGCTAAGAATTTCCCTTTGGAAACTTCATGTTAGAATTTTTAAAGACAAATTTGTGGCTGTATGAATGATACTTTTGACAGACTGTATCTTCCTCATTATGGACAATAGTCTAGCTTTATGAATTCTTTCTTCATTTATTCCTTGAGCATGGTGTCCTCAGCATCACTATCTTGAAACATAGCAGAAGGTATAGATAGGAAAAGAACTGATGACGAATTATTTTTTAAAAAAAAAAAAAGGTTTAAATTGATTTTCAAGTAAGAAAACAGGAGAAAAAAGGGTTTTCCCTGCACCAAGAAGAATTTGTGTACTCCAGTAAAGACCAACAACCTGAGAAATGTCAACTCTTGCCTTTTTAAAGGGGGTGGCTGCATCCACACTGACTATTTGTTGTGGTTTAGCCGGCAACTCAGCCCCACACAGCCAATCACTCACTCCCCAACTGGCGGGATGGGGGAGAGAATCAGAAGGGTAAAAGTGAGAAAGCTCATGGGTTGAGATAAGAAGAGTTTAATAATTAAAAATAAAACAATAACAACAAGAATAATAATGCAATAAAAAGGAGAATAACAAGAGAGAGGCGAAGCCCGGGGCAGGGGGAAGGAGGAATGAACAACCAAAACCAACAGCACTTGACACAGCTGCTCACCACCCGCTGACCTGACACTGCTAGTCCCCACGCACCAGCTGCCCCGGTTAATGTGCCAGTCATGGCGTCACATGGTGTGGGGTGAACATCCCATTGGCCGGTCGGGGTCAGCTGCCCTGGCCGTGGCCCCGCCCCTCCCAGCCCCCCCGCCCACGCGGCAGAGCGCGGGAAGCTGGAAAGGTCCCCCCCAACCACTACAGGCGCTACTGAGCGACACCGAGCCGCTGCTTAACAGCAACTGAAGCATCGATGTGCCATCGGCACTTTACCAGCTACAGTGAAGAGAATTAACTTGCTCCCAGCCAAAACCAGCACACTATTAATGTCAAGCCGTTGAATGGGGGAGTGCTACTTGGACTGGCCAAGTGCCTGCCAGGGACCAGTATCACAATTTAATTGTCCAGCTGATTTAATTCTAGCACTTGGAGACCTGCCTTAGCACTGTGTAGTTTCCTAAAATAGGAATAGCCAAAACATCTCTCTGTGCTTCCACAAGAGGAGCAATGCTTTGTATCTGTCAGAGAAATTGTTTTCCAAAACCCAGCCACCTAGTCTCTTGCAGTGAGAATTTGCACATGGGCAGGAAAAATTGTTTAGACTGGATTTCAAAAACTTATGTCAGATTATGTGATTCAGAAATGCCACCATATGCTACTTGATTCAGTTTAACTCCATTACAGTTATGCTTCCTCCAACCATATTCATCTGCTCCCCGAAGCAGCTGGATGGGCTTAATCATAACTCATGACATTTGGGGTTGGAGGTGGGGGGTATGTTCTATTTTTTGTTTTCTTTTCCTTTTATTTTTTTCTTTTGTTCTTTGTTTTATGAACATAAACATGCTGTGTCTTCCTGGATACCTGAAACAAACTCCTAATATATACACTTTATTACAAATCCCAATAATTTTGGGATTTATAAAGGGTACTAGACAGTTCTGATGTATACTCTACCCTTGGATGAGCCTAGTAACATCATAATGTGGTAACTCTTACCTTAGGGGGAAAATAAAGAATAAATCACTTGTAAGTAGCAATGCTTAAATGTGGTGTATTGTAGAATATGAAAATGTCAACCTGAAACCCTGGAGACTGATAATAACATGATATTTATAGTATGGGCCACTAAACCCATTACAGAAATTCAGCTAGAGGTGACTCAGAGTAATAATCATGCTGTGTTTGTTTCATAGTTATGATGGACAGACAAAATATTTCTTAATTGTGGTTTTATAGTTCTATAATAAAAGGAATTTTTCTTATTGAATTTAAACCAGTAAAAAAGTTTCTTTAATATAAAAAACTTATTAAACTTTTTAAAAATTGATAAAATTAGAGGCTGATCCTTCAAGTTTTCTTTTAAATATGTTTAGTTTATAAAAATGTAACAAGTCTCTTCTTCTGAGATCTTTTCCATATTCTCTCTCCTGTAGTTTCCACATCCACCATTATTATTTTTTTTTGAAGATTGACTGTGGAATTGATAGGGACAAACTTTCAAAAGCTGTTTGATTTGAATTTGACATGATGCACATCTATACTGAATTATGTAGTACAGTGTACCTTTCAGTAGCTCACATGAGCATTTAACACTGGACTGCATAGACTCATAGAAAAACTATGGTAGAGAACAATATACTTCTTTCCATTGAAATGGCTTTTCCATTCTTTAGTTTATTTAACTCAGATTATGTATCTAAAATGCATGGATTCCTGATTAATCTTTACAAAGTCTAAACTACTGGATGCATTTTCAGTGCTTAAATGGCACTGAGAGCTATTAATTTCTTAAGAAAGTTCTTTCTTAGACAAACTTTTCTGACACAAGCTTCAAGGTAGTAAGAAATATGGATATGAATATGCTATGGATGATGTCTATCAAAACCCAGTACCTTACTGAAAAATGTAAGATGATAAGAACTTTCACACAGTTAATTAATTTTCTGGTATGTAAGTCATAAATTAAGATATGCCTAAAATGTTTAGCTAAGCTTAAAACATTTCATAATGGCAGATCTGTGTCCAGGAAGGGAGGGATTAGATGAAATTTTATTTAAGTTGATGTACTGAGAGAGCAGTAGACTACACCGACAGATCTTTAACATTTAAACACATTTAAATAGCATTTCATTTGCATTCTTATAAACAACCAGTGTCAGTGAAAACTAGAATATAACCAGTCTACTTAAATTGAAAGGAAAAAGATGGAGTTGAGGAAAAAGCCCTAGAAAGCATTAAGACATTTCATTTTTATGCAGTAATGACTTGTTAACCTCCAGGTCTATTTGGGAACTTTCTGAAAGACAATAGTCTGGAAATTAAAAACTGTTGAGTTAGGACCTTGGCTTTGCTCAGATAAATCTTGGTTTTTATGATTGTAAGACTGTCAGTTTGAACTGTAAGTTTAAAGTGGATTCAAAGGTTCATAACAAGCAGCTAGTTCTTTTATTTCCACAGAGATAAGAAGTCCAAATAAAGTGGTGTGCACCTACAAACTCTTTGGATGACAGCAAAGATTGGAAATGACAGAAGCTGGACTATGTTTTCTTCCTATGAGTCAGTTTGAAGTAGTATTGTCAAATGTTGGAAGAAGAGGCTTCCTAGCCTTATGAGTGTTAGTGGAAACTAACCAGGTGGTGGAAGAAAAGCCAACAATATAAAGGAATTAGATATTATTATCATTTCTTGGGTATTCATACATGAAAAAAAAATTATATGGTGTGTATACATATACAGATATTTATGTGAGATACCTTTGTGTGAAGTCTCTGCAGAACTTATTTCTGTTCTCTCATTACTCAGAGATAAAAAAGGCTAAATTTCAGTATTTAAAACCCTTGACCAGAGGATATATAAGGTTGAATTCATAGGGTGTGTTGGCCAACAGCCAGCTGAACATGAGCCAGCAGTGTGCCCAAGTGGCCAAGAAGGCCAACATCATCCTGGCTTGTATCAGAAATAGTGTGGCCAGCAGGAGCAGGGAAGCAATAGTCCCTTTGTACTGGCAAGACTACAACTTTAATACTGTGTTCACTTTTGGGCCCCTCACTACAAGAAAGACATTGAGGTGCTGTAGCACATCCAAAGAAGAACAATGAAGATGGTGAAGGGTGTAGAGCACAAGTCTTATAAGAAGTACCTGAGGGAACCTAAATGATTCTATGATTTTATGATCCTATGATTGCTGGAGAGACTGAGCTGTTGCAGGGTCCTTGGCTGGGATTCTAAGGTTGTACTAACTCACTGCGTGTTGCTCATCCCCCAGGAGCAGGTATGAAGTCTGACTTCCATGATGGAAAGCCATTTTACATAGGAAAATAAATGTTCTCTGAATCAAGTGATAGGTTATAGCTATAAGTTTATAGTTATATGATGCAAAAGGTACTGCCTGGCATGTAGTATAGCTGTGCAGAGTGAAGGGCTGATAACCAACCCTCTGTACGCTGGCAAAGTAGAGGCACTCCATGAACAAATATTACTCATAAGCCAACTTCTCCCTCTGATCCCTTTAGCTTCATTCATTTTTAATTTGACCATTATGAATGCATTTGTACTATCATGTCATGGCCCAGCAGCCCATAGCACCAATCTACAATATTTGTTTGCTGCTGACCTCACTGTTTCTATTCATGGAGAAACTTAGATGAGAAGGAGGATGGAGAATGGGACAGTATTAGCAGTACACTAAGTTCTGTCCCTGTTTGTAGCAAGGATAAAGACAAACACAAGAAATTTGTGATGTCTCTGTCTCTCACAGACTTATTAAGGTATCTCAGCAAACCTTGCAACCACCAGACCTAATCAATAGGAAACTGATTTTCAGGACACATACTTGACCGGGGTCACCAGTCATCGTGTCCATGAAACAGTCTGAGTGATAATGACTTTCCTTTACTGATCTTCTGTTTCTTTTCCATCTTCTACATTGGATGCTTCTGAATAGTTGCTTTTATTTTCAGGGTGCTGTTCATTCTGTTTTATTCTTTATCATTATATTGACCAGAAAAAAAAAAAAGGAAAAAAAAAAAGATTTGAGAATTCCCCAGCTGCCAAGGAAACAGACTGTTGCATGTAGCCGAATTGGTCGTTCTCACAAAGCATATGCCATAAACATACAGGGGAGACTACTTGAATGATGAAAATTACTTCTGTGAAAGAAGAGGTGAATGAGGAGGACATGTGGCAAAGGGAGATCAAAAATTAGTTACTTGGAGAAATTGAGTGACTAATGTTTGTCTAGTACTTCACCTAAAACACTACCATAGGCATCAGAAGAAACAAACAAGAAATTTTACAAAAAATCCCAAAGGTTTTATTACCCAGTACATAATTAGATTGTAGAAATCACTGCCACAAGATGCTGTGGATTCCACAAGTTTAAACAGCTTGTATTTAAAAAATAATTAGGAAAGGAGAAACCCATAAAGGTCTGTTCAAATTTCAGTGGTTTAGGAGGTCCCTTTAAGATGCAGATTGTACAAAATGGGGAGATGTATATTTAGAATATGTAGGGAAATTATCACTTGCCATATGCTTTTTTACCTAAATACTATTTATTAGTCATGGGTAAAGGCAAGATGTTGGTCTCATCTCTTGCTGTACCTCAACACACACATTCTTATACTCAGTCAGTACCCAGGAAGTGTCTCCCTCCCACATGTAGGTGAAGCTCAGTGTTCTTTAGCCTTAGCTCACTCAAAATCCATTCCCAGATCCCATTGAAATCTATTTGAATAATCTAGGTTTTTAGATATTTCTAGATATTAGATGAACACATAAACTGGAGTGTTTTAGGAGGAGCAAACTCTTGATATTACTGTTTCATAGTGAACAAACTGAAAGACATCTTACATTGCTACATCTCTCATTGAAGCAAAGTCAGCTTTCAGTTGTTTTATATTACATTTTCCCTCCCCAGATTCTCACTAAATGTGAGGTTGAAGGTAAGTTCTCTTCCATGCTGGAAGTCTAAGCCACTTGAAGGAGGTGAAAGCTCATTAGCAAGTAAACATAGCCAAAGGGCAAGGGGGATGGAATTCCTGAAAAATTTGAAGTTACAAGGTTGCTCCAATACCTTGTTATACTATGGAGTCTTGCCTAGCATCTCTATACTGGCATCACATTGGTGCAAAAAGACATCACCATGAAGCAAAACTAATTCCAAGTGTTCAAAAAGAAGCTCATAGAACTTCCCATTTCATTTGCTTTGACACATTTTGAGTGTATACTTTTAATCTCTCTGCCTCAAACCTGGATTCCTTAATTTGGAAGAAAAAAGAGAGAGTACTCTTCTGGCCCACTCAGAAAGTCTGTATATACTTTAAACAAGTTTTCAGTAGAAATAGTTATTAAATGAGTTTCAGGATTTATAAATCCAGTATAGGAAGTGCTTGCATACTGTTGGATACTGTTTTAAATATATAAGTTCAAACCTGGGTAAAATGCTTATCAGACTGGAATAAGAACGAGAAATTCAGAGCATAGTGAAGCTAAGACTTGATACAATACTTACTAGGCCTGATTCAGTTCCCAGACAAGATTCTGTGTCTGTCAACAGTTGTAAATATACGGAGATTACGTCTACCTGTTGGGAAATATAGCATTAATTTTTCCTTTATCTATTTGATTTAAAAATACATGGTATAAAGTAAACACGGATTTTCAGCATGATGTAGGAACCATGTAGCTCAATCCCTTCTTTTCCTCTGATAATAATAACAATTTAAATGTTAATGCCTTGAAAGAATACTGAACTATAAATCTTAAATCAGAAACTGTGTTGTGTGTCATACTAAACCAGTTTTGGTTGATTTGTTTTTACCCATCTTTAGGGTTTATTGAAAATTTAGTATTAAGATGTAAGTATCAGCTCTGTAAATATGTGGTTGAAATGTTAAAATCTATATGATTTTTAAAATATGATGTCTGAATGTATTTTTTATTCACCAAATGAACAATGTTTGAAAAGATATTCTTGTAATCAAATTATTTTTATGGACCTGAAGGTGTTACATTGAATTTGCATTTTTACCTCAGTATAACAGATTCTCATGGTATTTTTATTCAACTGAAATTAGGAAATTAGAGCTCTGCTGAAACTCCCAGTCCTGTAAAAGGGAACATCAGAATTATCCAGTTTCCAAATTAGCAAGAAAAGCCCTGTATGTGTAAATCATTTGCTATGTAAGTAATTTACTGTGTAAGTCATTTGCTCTCCTTCTTTTCTTAATTATCAGGATAATACTCCTTTTTGTATTTTTTTGTACTTAACCATTAAGTTTTTTCACTAGAAACTGCCCTAGGTATGTACATGGTGCCTAACCAAGCATGTTCTACTCTTTTCCCTACCAGCATGCCTGGGCCAGCTTAAATTGATTCACATACTTTACTGTGTTTTGACAAATGGAGATTTAATTAATAAAGCAATTTGTCTAGTATCACTGTTGAACGGACAGAGTGGATGTCAGAAGACCATTAAAAGAAGCTACCTCAGAGTTGTTTTACATACATCACTAACTGTGAATTTATATCCCTCTCTACAAATCTATTGAGGCAGATATATCTTGCAACTTGTGTTTTTAATGAAAAATTTTTTGAAACAACTCTCAATTTTAGGGTGAAATACAGTCAAATGATTCCAGCGGATAGTAAGTAAAACTTCAAGTGAAGTTTCTGAAACCCATACTGGGATATTATCACCAAAATTTTGGTACAGTACAGTATTTAAATGGAACTTCAATAAGAAAAGATAAAAGCCCAGTTAGGAAATCAGTATGTCCTGCAAATAACATCAGAAAAGTGATAATAAATATGTCTGATTTTTGGTGTCCTTGGCATGACATGTATCACTATACCTCAATTATCAGAGCGAAGATAAATTGCTTTGTTATTTACTGGCTAAGTCAAACTTTCTCAGTTAGCTGTTTGCTATGTCAAATACAGAAATGCAAGCCATTCAGTAATTCAGTTAACTCAACTGATTTAAGAGAAGCCAGATTTTAGACCTAAGGTGGTAGAATATCTCTAAAATTGTGATAATGTGGTAGTATAGAACCTATAGACCTATAAATGCAACTGAACGAGGCTGGTCTTGCAGGTCATAATTTTCACAGGATAACCTGAAGAAACAAATTTATAGTTTCCATTAAAAGGCATAACAGTGACTACATACAACTCCAGACCACTAACTTTGTCAAGTGATTGAATACTTTGCAGTAAATCAACACACCACTGTCTTGCCACATAACCATGAATTATTTTGGAAGTTTTTGAAAGTTGTCAGAATGGACTTTTGAAGGGTAAACAGGAAAATATAATTCCTTCATATAGTTGCTCTAAAGCAGATATCTAGACCTGATTATAAGGTGGTAGGAGTTGTTATTGGACTCATTTCATTACTTGTAGAAAAAGCATGGTTTATAACAAGTTAAATATGATTCTTGCTAAACAAATTGATAGCAGGAGGTTTTAAAATTATGTACTCAAAAATAGCTAATGAAAATCTACTAAAGATACTTCTTTAAAAAGTGTGGTGTTGCATGACAGAGTGACTGGAGTAAAAACAGATATGACAAAGCTTTATGAACTAACAAATTGTTTAGAGTCTATAAACTGGTGCTTTTAAATTCTTTTCCATACTGCAAAAACAAAGACATCTCCAGTAAAATTGATATAAAACAAATGCAACAATGCTGAAAGGCAATAGATTACATAAAATGCACTGCAGAAAGCAATCCCACAATTACTGTTCAGACCAAGACTTTAGCCATGTTAAAAAAAGACTAGATCTTTACAGATGTAATAAAAGATTCTGCTACCTATAATAGAATTAAAAGATAGATTTCATAGAATCATAGGATTTTTAATTTGGAAAAGATCTTTAAGATCATCAAGTCCAACCGTTAACCTAGCACTGACAAGACCACCACTAAACCATGTCCCTAAGCACCACATCTACATGTCTTTTAATTACCTCCAGGGACGCTGACTCAACAACTTCCCTGGGCAGCCTGTGACAGTGCTTGACAGCCCTTTCTGTGAATAAGTTTTTCATAATATGCAATCTAAACATCCCCTGGTGCAACTTGAGGCCATTTACTCTTGTCTTAGTGATTTTTACTTGGGCAAAGAAACCAACACCTGCCTCACTCCAACCTCCTTTCAGGTAGTTGTAGAGAGCAATGAGGTCTCCCCTCAGCCTGCTTTCTCCAGACTAAACAATGCCAGTTCCCTCAGCTGGTCCTCATAAGACTTGTACTCTACACCCTTCACCATCTTCATTGCTCTTCTTTGGATGAGCTCCAGCATCTCAATGTCTTTTTTGTAGTGAGGGGCCCAAAAGTTAATATAGTTGACCTGGTTTTGTCTGGGATAGAGTTAATTTTCTTCATAGTAGCTAGTATGGGGCTGTGTTTTGGATTTGTACTGAAAACAGTGGTGATAATACAGAAATATTTTAGTTGTTGATAAGTAGTGCTCACAGTAGTAAAGGAATTTTTCATCTCATGTTCTGCCAGGTGCACAATTAACTGGGAGAGGTCACAGCCTAGACACCTGACCCCAACTGATCAAAAGGATATTCCATACCATATGACCTCATGCTCAGTGTATAAAGCTGGGGGAATAAGGAAGGGGACAGGGCATGTACAGAGTGATGGTGTTTGTCTTCTCAAGTAACCATTACGCACGACAGATCCCTGCTTTTGCGGAGATGTCTGAACACCTGCCTGCCCATGTGAAGCAGTGAATGAATTCCTTGTTTTGCTTTGGTTGCACATGCAGCTTTTGCTTTACATGTTAAACTGTCTTTATCTGGACCCATGAGTTTTCTCACTTGTACTCTTCAGTTCTCTCCCCCGTGCCACTGGGTGGGAGTGAGTAAGTGGCTTGGTTGCTGACTGGGATTAAACCATGACAATAGAGTTCAAGGTGTGGCCTCACCAGTGCCAAGTACAGGTGCATGACCACTTCCCTACTTCTGCTGGCCACACTGCTTTTGATACAAGCCAGCATGCTATTGGCCTTCTTGGCCACCTGGGCACACCACCAGTTCATATTCAGCCAGCTCTTGACCAACACCCCCAGATCCTTTTCTGCCAGGCAGCTCCCCAGGTCTGTAGTGTTGCATGGGGTTGTTACCAAAGTGCAGGACCTGGCACTTAGCCGTGTTGAACCTCATACAGTTGGCCTTGGCCCATCGATCCAGCCTGTTCAGATCCCTCTGTAGGACCTTCCTACCCTCAAGCAGATCAACACTCCTGCACAATTTGGTGTTGTTTGCAAAATTTCTGAGGGTGGACTCAATCCGCTTGTCCAAGTCATTGATAAAAATATTGAACAGAACTGGCCCCAGTACTGAGTCCTGGGGAATGACACTTGCGACTGGCTGCCAACTGAAGATAACTCCATTCACCACCATACTTTGGGCCCAGCCATCCAGCCAGTTTTTTACCCAGCAAGGAAAGTAGTGAAGATACTACAACTCTCATGCTTCATGAGAGAAATGAGCTGATTCAGGACTCTCTGCTAAAACCATTTTGGCTAAAGCCGTTTTGGCTCTTTGGCTAAAACTCCAGTTGTTCAGACACAGAAATGCTCCTATGCATTTTAAAGAGTCAAAGTTTTTATAGATATGTATTCAACAACTGGGATCATGATATTTGCTATTGAAAATCTGTTATTGGGCAATTTAAAAAATTATATAATATAGATCAAATTACAGTAAGCATTAATATAATCTTTTCACATTCTCCACTCATTTAAGATACTAATTCCTTAGAGAATATTCCACTTTTACTTTGCTTTGTGAGGAGCACTAACTGGCAATGTTTCAATAAGTATTTCTTGGCAATTTAGCATATGTAATTGTAAACAGATTTCTTCCTTTTAAAAGGTAAATCTAAGCATGAGATAAAAGAATTAGTTAGATGAAGCAAACAAACAGACGTATGAATGAAGAAGCCCCAGAGAACATCAACTATATCATTTTAATAATCAGGTAGTTAATTTGGAGTCAGTTCTTTGCTACCGGCAAAAATTTACCACTAGGGCATTGCAAGTGTTAATAAAATGACAATAAATACATATTTCTGAATCAGAATACATATGTAATCATCCTCAATGAAGCATGATGGAAAATAGGAACACCATTTTCTGGTGACTTTGATGTTTGTCTTCTCCTCTCATCCCTGCTAATAAGATAATAGTGATACATTTCAAAATGTTTTAAAGAGGCCTTTGTGGAACAAGGGTTGGACAAGAAAAAAACTCTCCACTCTCCCAAATGACCAATCAGATGCTAAAAACATACACAGAGTAAGGGGCT
This sequence comes from Phalacrocorax carbo, assembly GCF_963921805.1. NCBI lineage: Eukaryota > Metazoa > Chordata > Aves > Suliformes > Phalacrocoracidae > Phalacrocorax > Phalacrocorax carbo. Next base: position 114,696,963 of record NC_087515.1, read on the forward strand.
TACACTTAAAAACTGTATATCCTGTTATTTGGATTTTTTTCCCTTAAAGAGAAATGCTTCTTTTTGTGTAAGGAACCTTCCTGATGAAATTTTCACAGAATTCAATCCAGTTTCACAAAATATGTTGATAAAAGTTAACTGAGAATTTTATGAGTAAAAGCTGTGTAGTCGTCTTTTTCTCTTATTTCTTTTTTAATCATCTCTGATCTTAATGATCCTTTGCCACAAATGAAGCTTGAAATAAATGTGAACATAAAATATCCAGTTCATGATCTTTCCAAATTGTCACATTGTCGCAAGAATATGTATTAACCATAATCACTGAAGCATAAGTTTTGCATGGATTATAAAGTTTATATATTTCACAGGAGACACTGCTGTTACTCATCCCAGTTTTATTTCAAGGTTTTATACAAGTTCAGGTCCATTGACTTTACTGGAGTTTCTCCAAGTTTACACGAGTACAAATAAGAGCAAGCAAGACAGACAAACAATAATAACAGCTCTTTTTGCAGTTAGGCAAAATAATTTTGTCAATAATGGGTTTGAAATAAGATTTTTTTTTCTGATATCTTAAGGGATATCAGGGATATCTTAAGGGAAATCTTAGGGGAAGCTCACACTAAAGAGCAAATTTGTTATACTGCTTGTGCACTTAAATAGCTTTCAAATATTTTAACATTTCTTGAAAATATTTTACTGTGTTCAGTCTTGGGCCCCTCACTATAAGAAGGACATGGAGGTGCTGGAGTGTGTCCAGAGAAGGGCAACAAAGCTGATGAAGGGTCTGGAGAACAAGTCTTATGAGGACCAGCTGAGGGAGCTGGCATTGTTTAGTCTGGAGAAAGGAGGCTGAGGGGAGACCTCATTGCTCTCTACAACTACCTGAAAGGAGGTTGGAGTGAGGCAGGTGTTGGTTTCTTTGCCCAAGTAAAAATCACTAAGACAAGAGTAAATGGCCTCAAGTTGCACCAGGGGATGTTTAGAATGCGTATTATGAAAAACTTATTCACAGAAAGGGCTGTCAAGCACTGTCACAGGCTGCCCAGGGAAGTTGTTGAGTCAGCGTCCCTGGAGGTAATTAAAAGACATGTAGATGTGGTGCTTAGGGACATGGTTTAGTGGTGGACTTGTCAGTGCTAGGTTAACGGTTGGACTTGATGATCTTAAAGATCTTTTCCAAATTAAAAATCCTATGATGCTATGATTCTATGAAAGTGTTAGAGCATGTATTATTTTGAAGTATTCTATGTTATACTATTGTAAAATTTTAAAATTAAATTCTAGGTATCAAATTATATATCTAATTTGAAAAATACAATTTAGAAATAATTGAAATGTGTGACATTTCTATTTAAGGTAGGCAGTTAACTGTGCCTTGCACTATGACTCTCTGTAACATTTTAAAGTTATTCCTAGTTGGTTGCACATGAGAGAGAGAAAACTAGTGGTGGACCACTTCAAATAAGCAGTCCTAACCCCTGAGATTTACATGTATTGATTATTCCTCTTACAGTGTTTAGATATATTATGTGTGAGTGAGTGTGATTTCTTTTTCATGACTACTAGATTGATCAGTGTCAAAGAGGTAACTTTAATTTTGAAAAAGTGTGATAATCTTGATGTACTGATTAGATCAAAGTCTTGAATAAAGGTAGTTAATAAAGGTGTAATATTTTTGATGTTTAATATGAAGTATATCAATGCTTTCTGAATTATTCCAGTGACTCTTTAGATATGCCTTCTACCTCCACTGATTCTTTCTTGATCTTGCAGGATTCCCAAGTACAAATCAGATGTGGTAAGGTTTATGTTTGTTTTGGAGTAGAGCTACTATAGATTTTGTAACCTATAATTGGAAAGAGATAATATTTGAATAGGAATATTTCAGATTTCTCTCATTTCTTGTGAAAGGAGCGACTGAATGCTTGAGCAGTTATTTCAGGGTTTTTCTTTGCCCTAGTCTCTTAGGCTATGGTAGCTGTAGTAAATGACATGGTTCTAGGTCAATGACTCAGGCTATGAATTATATTCCCTGTTCTGTGAAATTGTTAAAATAGTGCCTGGTTCAGTTTTGGCTTAAGACATCCAAAATGAATTCACAAAATTCTCTCACACAGCTTTGGAGTTAACACTGGCCAGGTGCCATGCCCCATAGGCAGTATGGATGCAGTTTCTCTCTATCGAAGGATTAGGGGATGTTCTGTGCTCGAGAGTTGAACAGACCATGTAGATGACCTCAGGAGCAGAGAACGAATCCTTTTGCTAGTTTAGAAGCAGATATTTAGCTGCAAGGCCCATACCCTTCTGGAGAGGGTCATAACCCAGTTCCCCACCTCAGGAGTGCCACAGGCTTCCCTGAGGAAATGTAGTCTCCTGCACACTGTAGGTTGATTCCTCCTGTTGGGAAAGGTGATCAAAATTTCTATGTCCTAGGAATAAAATGGAAAAGTAATGTAAATAACAGCAAAATTGCAGAAGCACAGATTTACTACCGAAGTTCAGTACAATTACTGAATGACCATTACCAATTTTCAGACATCTTTCAGTTAGACTTTTAAAGACATTTAATTTCTTAAAAACATTATAGTCATTCTTTCGGTACAGGAATTACGTTGGCTTGTACAGCCACTCTTAGCTAAACACTTAATATGTGATCGTTTCAGATGCCCTCATAACTAGCTCCGTTGGCACCTTTGCTACCTTTCTCAATGAGGCTGTAGCCTGAACGGCTGTGAAGACTCAACTGCCTGCTTTATCCCCTGCAGGACAAATTTAGGTAGGCAGAATACAATTATACTAATCTGAATCTGGCCCAGACAGCAGAGCTAACCTTAGTTTTCCTGGCGGGATTTTTGCCTATCTAACAGTGCAGTAATCTTTCATCAGATAGTCCAGCAACATCTACATCTTCAACATGCAGCATAGATGTGTACTGAAGCATAGTACCAGTGTTTCAAAAGGAAAAATAACTAAATTAGGAACACCCCTAATAGTCTCAGTGGAACAGATTCCCGGGAGAGCTTCAATAAATTGCCCTATCTAAAAATATGTGTTAAAAATGCAACCAATCAAAATACTCAGATATATTATTAAACACTATCACACAAATGAATACTTTACAACTAATAGCCAAATGGTATAATTAAAGAGCTTTAATGGTTTAATTTGCTTTATCCTTCTCTTCCTTCCTCAACCCTTTTAAAGGGATTGACTAATGACTTTTTCCTCTAGTAAAAATTTTCTGTCTGCTAGTAAGGGATTACAGCCTGAATATTTCTATACCTGTGTTTTTCCTTGCTACCAGGATAGGTATATATAGCACCACATATATATAGGTGTATAGCACCACAGACCGCTATAGTCTTCATTTTTACATTCAAATATGAGTTAGCTTCAGCATTTTGGATGTAGTACACTGATGTTTTTGAAGTAATCATGTTTTTAATTAGTTACAATTAGACCACGATGTCCACTCTTAAAATTTAGCCACTTACAAAACAATTATACATAAAAACATTTATTGGATTGGTCCTTGTACACCTAAATTTTTTTCCTTACATTTCAGTTTGCTATCATAAGTTCTCAATACATTAACTGCAACATGAAATAACTTGTGTCACCCATCTCCTTCTGGGTCTTGCTCTCTTGATCTTCCCTGTTGCAGGATATAAGTCCCTGGACATTATTTTTGAGTGAACTGTCTATTTGCCATGGAACAGGTGTTATTTTGGTGATAGTTCACTTCTGACACTGCTTCTAAGGGTAATATGGAAGTTCTCACATCCAGTTTGATGCCATTCACCAATATATTTTATCACACTATTCCAGCAGGTCTTTTACAGCTCTCCCACTCACATACCCTCGTGATATTTCATAACACATCTAACTTGTACCATTTTTCCTGTAGTATAAAAATGTCATCACAGTAGTTTGGCAGCTCACACATGATAACAAGCTTTGGGCCTGAAAAAAAACCCAAAGAAAGAAAACCCAATCATTATTTCTTTTGGTCTCAAAAGTGTCATATTTTATATATAAAAATATGTTATTAAAAAAATAGAATTACACTGGCTGTATTGTACTTTAAAAGTAACTACTCAAGTGATGCAGAATGATCATGCACATTACTGCTCAAGGCAAGCACCCTTTAAATTAGATGGCCTGAGCTCATTTGATCACCACATTTGATCTAACTCTGAGCTGTACTGTAATCAGTATTCCAAAACATAGAAGTTCTTCCCCTTCTCTGTCATTTAGTTCTTTGTGGTTTTGTTCTAGTATGATGATTGCTTTATCTATGACTGAAGAGTCATTCTTCTATCTAGTGACATTTAGTAGGAGAGCTTGGCAAAGGTAAACTATGTGGAGTCTCCTAGCTTTTTCCTTGTAGGATGTCCTTTCTGGAGAGAAAATGAAAGACCCTGAACAGCCTTTGTGAATTTAGCAATTTGCACTGCCTGAACATCAAGAGTTAGCTGAAGTCACCCATAAAATCTGACTTCGGCACAACCTTGAGTGCCATTTGCAACTTTAAAGGTAGAGTTTTAAGTATGAATTGAATAAAAGGAAGCTAACAGGAGCAGGATTTTTGACAGAGCATAAATAATATTCCATTCTAGATCCACAGATACTAACATTTGTAGATAGCACTGGTTTTCCGTGCCTTCTTATAATAAAGAAAAAAGAAATACCACTACAGGGTTGCGAATCTATTTGTCTCCTATCAGGTTTATATCCATAAATATACATTTTATAATAATTTTTTTAATCAGGCTGGCAGAAATACAATGAAAATATATTTTGGGATTTCCAGGAAGTGTCTGTCGATCTCACTGAGGTTATGTTTAAAGCTGTTACACCTGTGCTGAAAGAAAGCAGGAGTAAACTGCTGTTAATAGCAGAAACCAGAACAATCTCTGAGTACTGTGGCATTTTCTTTGGCAGATATTGTTATAGTACTAACAATGAAATGATTGGGCATGATAAAAAATAGCTTCTTGGCCTTACACTGCCAGGCCAAAAGCATGGCCTGCAGGATACTGTTTATATATATATGTATGTATTTTAAATGGCTGCTCAGTTCAGAGAAATACATTTTTGACCGGTTGCCTTGTCTTTATCTTGTAGGGAAAATTTTTTATTAAGGTGATAACCAGAAAAGCAAAACCATATTTTAGTGTAATTGCATGAAATAATTTTTAAACTGTATGAAAAATAACTTTTTAAACATTCTAATACGGATATCAGTAAATTAGTTACACCTGACACAGTAATTACCCTTGCTAATCAATAACTGCTGAACTTATTAACCTATTCAAACTGACATAACAGTTTAAACATCACTGGGATGTTAGAGCAAGTTTAAGATTCTAACTCAAAAACTTTTGTGTTTTAGAGGTTTTCCTGTGTTTGCAAGATGTGTGGCTTGCCCAGCAGTAACTGTGTTGGGATTGCAGTGTACAATGAAAAGTGTCTTCATATAATAATAAAAACCTTAAATTTACAAATTGCAAATATTGTTTGTCTTGCTTTTCATATTCACAGAAATTTGAAAACTTCTGTGGTAACCCTGATCACGAAGCTTGCCAGGAGACGCCAGAAAAAGAGACACAGAACAACCTTTAACCTTGGACCCAAAGCAAGGGGGAAAGTGGATTACTGGTTTCATCTGCACAGGGCCAAGACATGTGTCTGGCTTCTGCCTGATGTAAATACACTGCAGATATTAGTGTGCTTCTTGGCATGGCTTTGGCCAGACCACTTGGCTCTCCCCAGGTTAGTCCAGGGAACAGCATGTGATAGGGACCATTCCTGCTAGACAGTTGGAGAAGGTCATTCTATACTGGGGAGAAAAGATGATTTTGCCGCTATGGAAGCAAATCATGCCATTCCATGATACTTGATTCCTAGACCAGCAATGTTAGGCTGTTAGAAATCTGGCTACATACTTTTAGAGAAGCAGGTGAAAAGACTGTTTTTCTAAGGCAGTCAATGCAGACTCACCTAGAATTATTCTGTAGTAAATACGCACAAGCTCATTAATTTACAGAAACTGCTTTTGAGAAGGAGAATTCAACAGTCAGGTCCTTCTTACCCCCTGGCTTCGTTGTCATATGGCACATATCTCTCTCTGTCTTGGTCACTTTCTGGCACAATATACCTACTGATTCACCCTTGCTCCATGAGAAAATCTCGACTGCAGCTCCTGGCAGTAAAATAACTTGTAAGAGAAAGAATAGCTGCATGGTTATCTTTTTATAAAGCCCTGATGTTAGTATGAAGCATATTTGGTCCATACACAGCCTTGGAATACTTCTTCACCAGATTTCTTCTTTTGTGCGTTCATAAACAGTTTCTGTTTATTCTTTTATTCTTTGTTGGGTTTTTGTGGGTTTTTTTCTCCTGATGTATATCAGCCTGTTCAAAAGGTATCACCACCAAAACAGAGGAAACTGCTATCAAATGTTGAGTGCCTTCCTCAAGATTTTTTCAATTACAAGTCTGAAAAGCTTTTTTTATATAACCAAAACTGTTGTACATGTACCTTTATGTGGCAGTTGATGCAGGCAGTTCAACATCTCCAACACAGTTTAGAGTGGCCAGAAAAAAATAGTGTCTAGTGCCTTCAAAACAGCAGTTGTAAAGCACTGACATCCACAAAAGGATTTAGGAGACTGAAGTGAGATTTGGGAGATACAGACGCCAAAATTTAAGTGTAAAAACTTCAGAAACACTGCATCACCGCACAAATGTCCTAATTTTGACAAAGTTTTATTAGCAAAACAGTTCTGTTTGTACAAGGACCCAGAACTGACACAACCTAGGCCAAACAGCTTGGAATTTAAGGGTAAATCCAGTGAAGATCTTGTTTCTTTGTCTTTGTTGACTGAACGAACCAATATTTTACAACACCTAAAACATGAGCAGCGTTGAATTCTGTAGAAACCTAAGACAGCCTGTTCCTTCTATCATTCCATTTAAAAGTGGTGAGAGTAATACTCACCAAAAATGTGGAAAACCTCAGTCCAGTGTTCCCTCATTATCTCTCGTATCTTCCAGTAGAAAATGCTTTAAGATGGAAGTTTCTAATAGAAGCTGTGCTTCAGTAGAGGAGTTTGAGATTCACTGAGGCAGAGAGAAGCAACTGTATCCTTGTCATGGTTTTAGCTGGGATAGAGCTAATTTTCTCCACTGCAGCTGGCACAGTGCTGTGCTTTGGACTTAGTATGAAAATAATGTTGATAACACACCAATGTTTCAGTTGTTGCTGGGCAGTGCTTGTACTAGCCAAGGACTTTTCCAGCATCCCATGCTCTGCCGGGTGCACAAGAAGCCGGGAGGGGAGGGGGCACAGCCAAGAGAGCGGATTCAAACTGGCCAAAGGGATATTCCGTATCATGTAACGTCATGCCCAGTATGTTAACCGGGGGGGAGTTGGGGGTGGGGGACACCGACTGATGGGGAAGAGAATCAGAAGGGCCAAAGTAAGAAATATTCTTTTCCTTTTCTATTATTATTAATATTATTATTATTATTATTATTATTATTATTATTATTATTATTATTATTATTTACTGCTGCTACTACAATTACTTTATTTTATTAAACTGTTCTTAGCCTATGAGTTTTCTTACTTTTGCTCTTCCAATTCTCTCCCACATACCACTGGTGTGTGCGGAGTGAGTGAGGGGCTGCATGGTGTTTAATTGTTGACTGGGGATAAACTATGGTGATTCTCTAATCAAGTAGTTAACTTACCTGAAAGAGGGAGACCTGAATTTCTGTTTTTGTTTTCAAGAGTAAAAAACTCATGGGTTGAGATAAGAACAGTTTCATAATTAAAATAAAACAGTAATAGTAATAGTAATAATAGTAACAACAATAATAAAATGAAAAGGAAAATGAGAGAGAGGGAAAGAGGTGAAACCTCAGGAGGGGCAAAAAAACAACGACAAGTGATGCAATCTTAAGATTGTTATTTTATTTTATACTTTGGCTACTAATTGCATATATTCAGAGAGTTGCTTGCTGTTCGGTACTGGGAGGAAGAAGAAACAAAAGCATGAGTGTGTGATATTCATCTCCCTTCAATCGAGGATTACACATCTGAGCTGTAAAGGCAGCAGGGCTATATAATTAAAGTCACTACTTTCTTTCCCATACTGATTGCATGGTCATGCTGGATGTTGTGAGTTTTAATTTTTATTTCTTCCCTAATAGAGGTAGTTTAGGTACATGTTTCAGAAATGAGGAGCTTAAAAGGTAGATGTTATATTGCTAAATTTGTGTGGACCTAAATATTTTTCTCAGGTTAGCTTAGGAGGGAACAGAAAATTCATTAGCACTTCTGTTGCTGACTAGAGGTTAGAGCTCAACCCTCCTAAGATCTATATTGCTCCTTAGAGATATCTACCTAGACAGAAAATTTGAAAGATAAACTTTCAAATATATGCTTAATCTTTAGTTAATTAAAATTACATGTCACATACATTGCATCTGAATGTGATAGTACTGACACACAAATCAGAAATTTATTGTTTTGTGTTCCTACTGTGGCTGAATCTGTCAACAGCATCCATGAGTTATATTATTGTAAAATGTGAATGCCTCTGTTCAAACATAGAATATTTTGTACTGAAAAAAAATCCTTCAGAATGTGCAATATGACTTTCTTACCTAAAGCATATCTTGAATCCCACAGAAACTGGAGTGTCTTCCTTTTAAAGCCCTAGATCTTGAGTTATTTGGGTGCATAAATACCCATGTTTCTTTATAAGGAAGTAATAGCTCTCAGGAATTCAGCGAAAAGCTTAAATTTGATGTAAAGTAATCCTATAAATATGTAATCCAAAACCTTCTTTTTAATTTTTTTTTAAGTGCCCCATTATTTTGTGAATCTGACCCTTTACTTTTGAACATTAAGCTTTAAGAATACTTTTACCATTTTAATTGTATTTTTCTAATGTTTCTGTTCTGTTGATTACACCAGAACTCTTGCAAAGTCCTAAATTTTTTGGTAGGTTATAAACCAGAATGTAGAACAAAATCAGTCAGAAAAGACAGTAGAGTGGAGGAGGTAAAAAAAAGAAAAAGGAAAATGACATTTTACCCTCTTCCTTTCTTGTTACTTCTGTTGTCTAATTGTTAAAACATTTCATTTTACTATAAAGACAGATGGAAATATGAAGTACAGAAAGCAATATAAACCTGAAGAGCTCTGGCACTGAAGTGAAGTCAGTTATGTAGTGCATTGTACATCATCTGCATGTGTTCTGTGTGCAATGTATATCATCTTCAAATAAATGTGTCACACTCAAGAAGCACTTGACTGGAATTGAAAACCACCCGAACAAATATTCTGCATTGAATCAATATGTAATTTTCTTGGTTAGTGATGTATTTAGGTAGAATTGCCATTAAATGTGAGAGGATTCCTCCTGGGTTCAGAAAAAGCTGTCACTATTGTTCAGGCTTTGATCTCTAGCAATCAGAGAACATAGCAGTGTCAAGCCCAGTCTGGAATTGGTTGACCCACCATCAGTGAATAAACCAATTACTGAAGGAAACAGTGCTCATTTTGTAATAGGTTAAATTGTCTAAAAGTTTATTAGTTTTTAAATGTTAAACTGGAATTATCTCACTATAGTGGAAATAGTCTTACATTGTAATAATGGTCTTGTAATAAACAAGTACATAATACTGAATAAAGACCTTTCTTTCAAAGATAATAAAATACCAAAAAAATTTAATGATCATTTGAAACAAAAAGAATACCAAAAAAAGTTTTAAAATGATGTCTTTATGTTTCTATATCTTTTTTTTCTTTTCACAGCCTTTTTGTAATCGCTTGCTTTGATATAGTCAAAGAATAAGAAAGGCTTGGTGAGATCATATTTATGTTCTCTGCTGCCAGCACTTCAGGAGGAATATCTTCCATTTAAAAAGAGAAAAAAGTGCTTATGTAGGAATCAAAACTGGGAAATGCACGTTTTTCAAGGAGGAAAAATAAGTACCTCTTTGCATATTCTGTGGAGGTTTCATAAATGTAACTATATATAAACATTTGGTACAAAGTCAAATGACAGTATATGTATTCTACTATGTAAGAAAACAAACCATTATGTGTAACATGTGTGAACAGTGGGAAGAAAGAAACCTGTTTTTTCCAGGGGTCTGCTGTCTATTTCCCCTTTGAGAAGAACCCCAGTTCCTCAACATATCTTCTCCAGTTTTCCTGTTCCAGGTATCCTTCCATCTTCTTTCTTTAAAAAAAATATTTTTAAAAATATTTTTCATGTATCTCCATCTCCCTATACAGTTTTCTACCTTCCTTTTGTCCCCTTCAGCCCTCTTTCACTTCTTACCTGAAGCAAAATATGGGAAGTCTGGCAGCTGGTTAGGAGAAATTAATATGGTGATAGACTGGATGGCAGGCCAAAAAAACAGAAAACTGTTTTACCCACCTTACTTTTGTGGTGGAGGTGTTAATTTGCATCTGCTTTCCCAGCAATCAACCACACTTCATAAAACTTAGTATTTCATAGAAATTTAGTATCTTTGAGACCTTAAGCTACCTGTCAAATCTGATTGAAAATGCCCAGTGAGATTGAATGTTATTAAAGGAAACTGACAGATGTGGAAAGAAACAGTGGACAAAATGACAAAGCTATTATGTAAGCTTTATTCACTTAGGAAATTAAATTAAAAGTCCAGTTTGGGATTAGTTAGTTAGTTATTCTGAGCACGTATGTAGTGCTATTTACATTCCATAAAATGTTTATTGCACGTTTGAACTCTTAACTGCATCTTACTATCTATCATTAAATCTGGAACAGAATGTCTTCCTATTAAATAGTATGTTTAAACATTATGTTATAGTGCAAAATAATTAGCTTTCCTTAACTATTTTAGCAGAGTTATTTTGCACTTCCCGACTTAGGAGACCCAGCTTTGTTGTTTCAGCTTATCTGCATGAAAAAATTACTTGACTCCATCAGTCTAGGTTTCATGGCTTATATTTAGGGAATGTGGAACTAAAACTCACAGCGACATCCAAATCAAGCCCTGCAATTACAGTACCTGCACTTACAAAAGTACCTTACTAAGGGGAGAGAGCACTTTCTGGCTGATACAAAGGTGTGATTGACAAGGAATAAATCTAAAGGCTGTTTTTGTTTCCTAGTGGCTTTGGCTTTTGGGCATAGACTTCATGTAGTCACTTAGCTTCATTTCTTCCATCTCTTCAAAGCATCAAACCATCTATCAAATTGGAACTGTAGCAGGAACTCTCGACACGCTGTCAAAATCTTGGCCTAATGATTTTGGGAAGGAGGAAAAAGGAATAATTTTGTGTTTCTGAAGCAAAACTTTACCTATGTTTTAAGATTGTTGTGTTGTGTTGTATGTGTTATATAACAGAAACTCTAAATAAAATGCAATAGAGACCTGAATTCTTCCAGTAACTCCCGTGGAAGTTTATTTTGGGAAAGCTCATCTCGATAACACTTTACTTGTCTTACTTTGCAAGTTTAAGTAAGTATTCTCAAATACTTTATCCCTCCCTCCCCCTGCCTTATTTAAACTAAACCTCAACTGCATTGCAGTCACCTGTATTAAAGGAATATATAATGAGACTGCAAACCAGAACACTAGGTGAGAACACCATCTTTTATGGCACCAATACTGTTACTGCATTTCATCTACTTTATTGGAAAAGAGATTTTTACCACTTCTAAACAAGAAGTAACTCTCATTTTTGCCTTCATAATTTCAAAAGAAAACTTGCACATTAGAGTAAACCACAACTAGAACAGTTCAGTTCAGAGAGGTCAGTGGCAGATAATTATAATATAAAAACTCCTCCAAGACTATTGGCTTTGACTGGGCTTGAACCAATTGTCTTGGACTGAGTGGGAAGTTCTGCTAATTTGTCTAGCTTGCCATTACAGACTTAACAAAAATCATTACTCTTCGTAATTCACATTATGTTTAGGTATAACATTTTAAGATTTTACATGTCTACCTTGTTGGGGGAAAGAAAAAGAAGATTAATTGTTGTTTAGTTAAGTCTAATTGGTGTTCCTGCATGCATATATTTGCATTAAAAATTTGTGAATAAAAGTATATAAATAAAGAAAACAAATAAATACAAATAGTTTTAAAACAAGAGTATATATGAAATAAGACTTCAAAAAATGGCACCAGGTTATGTAAGTGCAATTAAAAAGTTTAGGAACCATAAAAGTCTGCTTTTTAGGCTTTTATTGCAATAACTTTCATTGAATGTTTTCCCCCTCTCTTCTTTAACTAAAAGAGATCTCACTGGTATTAGCAAAGGCCAATAAAAGCTACTTTTATTGTGAGTGAAGAGACACTGCTGCCTCACATCATTAGAAACAATTTCTAGGCTCCCAGAAGACACAGCTTAATTGATAAAACATTAGTGTGATAGAGAGCATTTGTCAAAAGTTAGACTTGTGAACTTACTAGAACTAAATGAAAATGAGCGGAAGTTTTTTAAAACTACTGCTTCTTTAAAAGAAGTTCTATTTTTCCTTGCTATTTTTAATCTATTATCTGTAGCATTTTTGTATTTTATAATGCAAAACATGATTTTTTTTTTGAGATAGATCGTTTTCAATCCAGTGGTGCACGCAATTTAGCTTTTTATTATGAATAATCTCTTGGTAGTTCTCTCTGGCCTCCTAATGACGTGTTATTATAGATATGATTAGGTTTTAACTTACTTCTGTAATTATTTTCTCAAAAGTTATTGCTCCTTCACATATCATAACACTCTTCTGGTTTCTAATACATTCTTCTAACATATTTTGATTCACCTTTAGTGAAGTAAGGCCTGTGGCCACACTTACTGCAGCAACTGAAGACCAAACCATACCTGTATAAAAAAGTTGTCAGTGAGGAGCTATACAATTATAAAATTGTAAAATCAAAGAAATATCAGAAGGAGGAAATATTCAAAGTTCGTGGAGGCCAAATTTGTCCAGACCTGATAAACCATCCTGACAGATGTATATTTATTCGTTCCTTCAGAAATAAAGATGGAAAGATATTCCACATGGCCCCGTTGTGTATCATTTCAGGCCCTTGTAGTAGGTAGGAATTTTCTAATAATCAATACAAATATTTGTTAAAAATGAAGTTGTTGACATCAAATCTTTATAAAAATAATTTTAAAACTGAAACATTAATATATCACAACAGTCTTTTCCTTTCTAGACTGAACAAAACCAATTCCTTACCTCCAGCTGTAGACCATGTTTCTCAGCTTCTTATCATTACTGTTGTCCTGCTATTCTCTCACCAATTACTCTAGACTATTTTGTAAATGTGAGAACTCACAATATACTTCAGCTGAAGACTCATTAAACCAGAGAAGATTAATTCCTCTACCTACTGGATAACATTCACATCCCAAAATGGGGTTTTATTTGTTGAAAAGTGACTTTATTGACATGTCCTGGTACAGTAGAAAGTTTGGGTTTGTTTGGGTTGTGTTGGGGGGGGGCACAGATCAGGGAAGGGCCCTTGCCCTACTCCTGCCTAGCCAGTTGCTCCCTGCTTTGTATTTTCACTCTTTTTTCCCCCCTCATATATGTCTGTTTGTTCTACTCTTTATTTAATCCTGGACCTATCTGAATTCAAAACGTCATCTCAGAGTGAAAGAGAGTGACAGATTTTAGAGAAGAGGTTTTCAACTAGTGGATGATTTCATTAATTCCATTATATTTTTAGTTTACTTATGATTATCCTTGCTGAGATTGTGTCAGAAAACATTTTAGAGCCAACATACATTAATTACCTTCACTGCTTCCCTTTTCCACTAGGCCAGGTGTTCTGTCAGGGCAAGAAATTAATCTGGTTTGACTGATGTTCTTAATACATCCATACTGACTGTTTTTCCTAATCAGTTCACTATAATGTAGCTTCTTGCAAAGAGTGTGCTCAAAGATTTCTCCTATGATTTTCTAAGAGTCACAATGATTTGCTCCTCATTCCCTACTTTTTTCTTTATCCTGTTTTGAGAGACAAAACGTGAGCTGTCCCCTTTCTGTGTTACATGGGATGGCCCCAGTTTGTTAGCAAGTTTTGGGAGACAATTGTTAATGCCTTAGTGATTTATTGTCACAGAATCACAGAATGCTATGGGTTGGAAGGGGCCTCTGGAGATCATCTCGTCCAACCCCCTGCTTGATCAGGGACACCCAGAGCAAGGGGCACAGGAACGCATCCAGCCAGGTTTCAAATGTCTCCAGGGAAGGAGACTCCACAGCCCCCCTGGGCAGCCTGTGCCACTGCTCTGGCACCCGCACAGGAAAGAAGTTTTTTCTCATGTTTAGCTGGAACTCCCTGTGTTCCAACTTGTGCCCATTGCCCCTTGTCCTGTCATTGGGCACCACTGAAAAGAGTCTAGCCCCATCCTGTTGACACCCAACCTTCAGATATTTATAAGTATTGATGAGATCCCCCCTCAATCTTCTGTTCTCCAGTCTGAACAAACCCAAGTCTCTCAGCCTTTCCTCATAACAGAGATGCTCCAGTCTCCTGATCATTATGGTAGCTCTCCGCTGGACTCTCTCCAACAGTTCCCTGTCCTGCTTGAACTGGAGATTCCAGAACTGGACACTGGACAGAACTCCAGTTGTGGCCTCACTAGGGCAGAGAACAGGGGGAGGATAACCTCTCTCGACCTGCTGGCCACACTCCTTGCAATGCAGCCCGGGATACCATTGGCCTTCTTGGCCACAAGGGCACATTGCTGGCTCATGGTCAGCTTGTTGTCCACCAGCACTCCCAGGTCCTTATCAGCAGAGCTGCTTTCCAGTAGGTCAAACCCCAACCTGTACTGGTGCATGGGGTTGTTCCTCCCCAGGTGCAGGACCTTAGAGTTGTTTTTGATTAATTTCATCAGGTTCCCCTCCCAGCTCTCCAGCCTGTCCAGGCCGCGCTGAGTGGCAGCACAGACTGCCAGCGTATCAACCACTCCTCCCATCTTGGTATCATCAGCAAACTTGCTGAGGTTACACTCTATCCCATCATGCAGGTCATTGATGACTATGTTGAGCAGGACTGGACCCAGCACAGACCCCTGGGGAACGCCACTAGTGACAGGCCTCCATCCAGACTCTGCCCCATTGATCATGATCCTCTGAGTTCTGTTGTTGAGCCAGTTCTCAATCCACCTCACTGTCCACTCATCCAACCCACACTTCATTAGCTTGCCTGTGAGAATGTTATGGGAGATAGCGTCAAATGTTTTAATGAAGTCAAGGTAAACAACATCCACTGCTCTCCCTTCATCAACCCAGCCAGTCACACCACCATAGAAGGCCATCAGTTGGTCAAGCATGATCTTCCCTTGGTGAATCCATGTTGACTACTTCTGATAACCTTCTTGTCCTCTACATGCCTGGAGATGACCTCCAGGATTAACTGCTCCATCACCTTTCTGGGAACGGTGTTGGGGTTGACTGGTCTATAGTTTCCTGGGTCGTCCTTCTTCCCCTTTTGGAAGACTGGAGTGACATCTGTTTTCTTCCAGTCCTTGGGCACATCTCCAGTCCTCAGGCACGTCTCCTCTCTTCAACGATCTTCAAAAGTTGATGGAGAGTGGCTTAGCAATAGAATCTGCCAGCTCCCTCAGCACTCGAGGGTGCATCCCATGGGGGCCCATGGATTTCTGAGGATCCCGTTTGCCTAGGTGATCTCTGACCCAATCCTCCTCAACCAAGGGGAACTCCTCCTTTCTCCAGATTTTCCCTCTCTCCTCTGGGGGCTGGCATGCCTGTAGTCCAGCCTTAGCAGTAAAGACTGAAGCAAAGAAGGCATTCAGTAACTCTGCCATCTCTGCATCCTGCAACACCAGAGCCCCTTCCTTGTTCAGTAGTGAGCCCACAGTATCCTCAGCCTTCCTTTTGCCCTCCTTGTTATCCTTGACATTCCTTGCCAGGTTTAATTCCAAGTGGTCCTTGGCCTTCCTCATGCCATCTCTGCACACCCTGACAACATTCCTATACTCCTCCCAAGTGGCCAGTCCCTTTTTCCACATACTGTAAACCTCCCTTCTTCCATTTGAGTTTCTCTAGAAGCTCTTTGATCATCCACATGGGTCTCCGGGCACCTCTGCCTGACTTCTTCCTTATAGGGATGCACTGATCTGGAGCTTGGAGGAAATGGTACTTGAATATTGACCAGCTCTCTTGGAAACCCCTGCCTTCTAGAGCCCTAGCCCATGGGATTCCTCCAAGCAAGTCTTTGAAGAGGCCAAGGTTGGCTCTCCTGAAGTCCAGGGTTGTAATCCTGCTTGTTGCTCTGCTTCTACCACACAGGATCCTGAACTCCACCGTGTCATGGTCACTGCAGCCAAGGCTTACCCCAGCCCTCACATCCTCAACCAGATCATCTTTGTTTGTGAGTATAAGGTCCAGCAGCACATCTCAGCTGTTGGCTCCTCCTCCACCTGCGTCAAAATGTTATCCTCTATGTTCTGCAAGAATCCTCCTGGATCATGCATGCCACACTGTGTTGCTTTTCCAGCAAATATCAAGGTGGTTGAAGTCCACCACAAGAACCAGGGCCTGTGATTGCAAGGCTACATCCAGCTGCCTGTAGAAGGCTTCATCAGCTTCCTCTTCCTGATCAGGTAGCCTGTAGTAAACTCCTACAACAGTGTCATCCTTGTTTGCCTGACCCTTAATTTTATTCACAAGTTCTCGACTTGTTCTTCCTCTACCCTTTGACAGAGCTCGATGCATTCCAGTTGCTCCCTCATATAAAAAGCAGCTCCCCCACCTTGCATTGCTGGCCTGTCTTTCCTAAAATGCCTGTAGCCATCCATGACCACATTCCAGTCATGCGAGGTATCCCACCATGTTCTGTGATTGTAATGAGACCATGGCCCTGTGACCACACACAGATCTCTAGCTCCCACACCCCAAGTTCCTCAGTTTAAATCCCTTCTGTCATTACCTTATTAAGTAGTCTGCGGTGAACATCATATGTTTATTGTGTTTAACTTTTTTAACCAGTCCCTTTCTGTTTAACATGCACTCCTGTGTCTTTGTTAAGACGAAAGAAGTGTGCTGTTATCTGGTAGAATATACATTGAAATTGTTATGGACCTGTCATTTGCCCAGAGGGAGTGAGTTTTTAAAGAATATGCCACTTCATTTCACCTGCAGAAATGTAGAAAAGGTGAATAGACTTTGTAAGTGGGGGTGGGGTTTTTTTGTCACATGGTACCATCTCAGTTTGAAACTAATGCATATGTTTGATTTGGATAAAAATACCTTTCCAACACTTTTCTCTACTGTTACGCATAATATAGTCTGTTTGCATCATTACACTCGCTGCTTATCTTCATTTCTCTACTCACTTTTTCTGCACTGCAGTGATGACCCTGCATTCATGAACCACCCAGATGAGCATTGATCTGTTAGAAGTATGAACTCTACCATCTTGGGAAGAGATCTGGAGTGACTGCCTTAATGAAATGAGTCAGAGACAAGGTCTAAACCTGGGATTCTGACTGTCAGTCCTGGAATTAGGAAAAATCATCAGTCAGACTTGGTTAGCTTTGAAACCCAAGTCTGGGTACATATCCACCCGTGTCGGTACACAGCTGAGGGATCTGGGACCAGACTGAACCAACCAATTAAAATAAAATAAAATATCTGAAAGACACTGAAGTCACTTCCCTAACTGATAAAGAAATTGAATTTCAAAACACCTTAGAAATTATGAGAATCTTCTTTAAAGATTAAACATATTAATCTGTACATGTGAATCTGTTAATACGCTGAAACTGCCAATTTGGTTTATTGTTTTTGACAATAAACAAAAACATAAGAGAAGACAATCTAATGATTGTCCACGTTTCTCTAAATACTCAGTATTTAGTTTTCTTGAGATTGTTTTCATAAAAACAGTAAGTATACCATTGTAAATGAAATTAATAAATTCTACAGACAAATAAAACTACAACAAAGTACACTAGAAAAGAACTTGTTGACTTTGTGGTTTTTTTTAAGTCAAACAACAAATTTTAGCTAAAAAATGTTAAAGATGATAATTTTATTGGGTCTACATAGCAAGGTTTTTGTAGTGAGGGGACTGCAGTGGTGCCCTCTGTGAGAAGAGATGAGGAGCTGCCCCCATGTCAGACAGTGCCTGTTCCAGCTGGCTGCAAAACAGACCCACTGCTGACCAAATCTAGGCCCATCAGCGATGCTGATAGTGCCTCTATGATAACATATTTAAGAAAGGGTAAAAAAATATTGTGAGCAAAACAACCTTGCAGAAAACAAGGTCAGTAAAGGAGGGGGAGGTGGTACTTCAGGTGCTGGAGCTGACATTCCCTTACAGCCTGTGGAGAAGATCATGGTGACACAGGTAATCCCCTGTAGCTCATGGAGGACCACACCAGAGCAGATATCCTTACTGCAGCCTGTGGAGGATCCTAAGCCAGAGGAGGTGGATATGCCCTGAAGGAAGCTGCAGTCTATGGAAAGCCCGCACTGGAGCAGGCTCCTGGGAAGATCTGCAGCGCATGGAGAGGAGCCCACACAGGATCAGGGGATGGTAATTGGTGAGACATTTCCCTGTCTTTATCTCAACCCATGAGCTTTGTTCTTCTTATCTCCTCACCCTGCTTTGCTGAGGAATGGGAGAGAGAGAGCAGCATAGTGGGTGCCTGGCAGCCACCACACTGGTCCTTAAATGAAAGTCACTGAAATTCTGGACTACAGCGATGAACCCTTAAAGAAGTTGTTCTTTCAGTTCTCTAGAAAACAAGGAGTAATACACAGACAAGTTACCTAATCAAAATATTACATCATTAACAGAAATTTATTGTAGTACATAAGCCGTTTTACAGTTTTACACAATTTTAATTGAAATCATGATAATACATGATAAGTAGCAGCTAGTTATTGTAAAACAGGTAAAAACAATCATTTTGACATGGTCATAGAGTTATGTGCAGGGATTTTAAAAATAATAGCCATTATTTAGAATAGCCATTTGCCTGGTCTTGCTCCATTTAGAATAAAAAATAGAAGACAAAGGTTGAATGATATGACATAATTTTCAGCTAGACATCACCTTCAGGAGAGACCTCAGGTTTACTGACAAAGGGATTCTAAAGAGCTAGCTTAGACCAGTTATCACTTTTAAAACTGATAATGTTAGGTGAAATAAATCTCACTTGAGGATTTTGCAGAAGCAGTACGAAGGCCTTCACCTACTGGATTCTTTCAATGGCAATCTGTTAAAAAAAAAATCTTTAAAATCTTGCACACTTTTCCATCTCTCTGCTCTCTCTCATAAAGAAGATTTAAAAGAAAGTAAGATTTAAAAGGATTTAAAATGATGGAAGAACATTTCACAGTCTAGTAGTTTAAGTATCAAGGAGGAAGTGAAAAGAAATGAAGACAGATTCTTTTTAAAGCTGAAAGGAAAAATTAATCATGTAGTCTGACAACCCATACAACAGACCTCCATCTACTTACACCTATACTATGCCCAAAAATTTGTTTGACCAGACTTGGTGCTCTGTAAAGACTTCTGATTATGAAGTTTTCAACTCACCATTCCAGTAGGCAGTTTGTTGCAATTATTAAGATATTTGAAATTGTTTAGTGTGTGCAAGGTATGACTGTACAGATTATATCATAAGAAGATATGGATAATCTTCTGAAAAAAACTGATTTTTTTAATATTATCATCTTGGAACTGTGTACAAGAAAAAGAAGAGGTGGTAGAAGATAAAGATAAATATTGTAGGAATGGAAAGAATAAGCAAGTAGGACTAATTTGCCATTGATAAGGCATATTAAATTTGATCTCTAAGACTTAGATAGTTATCTTCCAAAAGTAATTATTGCAAAGCTAAAAGAAAGATAGAAGGCAGAGGAGATTAATTCCATTGTGGAAGTACCTGTTTATCTACGTTTGCTACACAAGAAGCTCAGTCAGAATTTCTAAACTTTAGATGACCAAAATTAGAAGAGAATAATCTTAATCAGTGAAATCATATAGTTTACATAAAATAACAATTATAAGAACATTGGGGGTTTCAACACTTCAGCATACTGATCATTGTTACAGGGAGATCATAACTTCATTGTATAAAACATTTCATTGGTGATAAAATGGATTTTAAGTTATAAATAGCTAAACAATAGCTATTCTCCCTTTTTCTGGGAAAGGAAGGTAGGAGCTTTTAAATATTTTTAAATCAAACATATATTTTTAAAAATTGCTATAATCATATTGTGTTAATGCATACTATCTGTAAAGTGCTAAAAGCTAGATTATTTTTTTTCAGTTGATGACAGATTTCATGAACTGCTTATCTAGATATGATTCTATAAATTCTAAAATCCTTAATTCCTTGGGAATTTCTATTGAGTACAAGGAGTTGTGGTTCAGCCCCAGTCAGCAATTAAACACCACGCAGCCGCTCGCTCACTGCCCCCACCCCTGTGAGATGGGGGAGAGAATTGGAAGAGCAAAAGCAAGAAAACTTGTGGGTTGAGAAAAGAACAGTGTAATAATTAAAATAAAATAGTAATAGTAATAATAATTATTATTATAATAATGATAATTTAATAAAATGGAAAATAATGAGAGAGAAATTAAGCCCAGAAATAAAGTGAAAAAAGCCCACAAGTGATACAACCCCTCACCACCCACCAACTGACGCTGCCGGTCCCCGAGTTGCAATTGCTACGTGCCCTGGCCGGCTCCCCCAGGTAACATACTGGGCATGACGTTACATGATATGGAATATCCCTTTGGCCAGTTTGGATCTGCTCTCTTGGCCGTGCCCCCTCCCCTCCCGGCTGCTTGTGCACCCGGCAGAGCATGGGAAGCTGGAAAAGTCCTTGGCTAGTACAAGCACTGCCCAGCAACAACTAAAACATCAGTGTGTTATCTCAACATTATTCTCATACTAAGCCCAAAGCACAGCACTGTGTCAGCTAGAGTGAAGAAAAATTAACTCTATCCCACTAAAACCATGACAGTGTGTAAAAAAAGAAAACCTTCAAATTTTATCCCAAAGTGTCTTGAAGAACAATTCTTTTTCAGTCCTGATTTTTTTCTGATTAATTAAAGCTGCAAGTGAGAAATATGAGTGGAGATCAGGTTTTAAAAAATTTATTTTCAAACCACTGTACAACCACTATCTCATTATACCTTGGAATCACATTCCAGAAGGACAGTTATACAAAGTTCCTGTGATCCAACAAGGCTCTGAAAACGTTCAGTCTTACAACAAAGATGAATTTAACATGGAAACTCCAGTACAGATTTGCATGCTATACAACAAGGTTTTCTGCTGTATATGATCATTCTCATCAGAAAGGACTAAGGCTTCAAGATGCATAGATTACTTCAGATAGTTCGGACTATGAAAGGAACTCCAGTGAAATTAAAAAACAAACAAACAAACAAACAAACAAACAAACAAACAAACAAAACCCCACAACAAACAACAAACCACCCTAAACTCTTCAGGTTTAGCTCCAGAGTAAAGACTGTATTTGTAATACTCTGATTCACTTCATAGATGTAATCAACAATAAGCAAATGGAAAGAGGAGAGGCTCTCATGTTAAATAAAAATTGTCTCACCTATTAAGCAGTACTTGATCACTGCACTTTACAAGAGAAGATATTGTATTTGTCATTATTTGAATTATAGGCACCCATACATACTACTTATACCGAAGCTACTTTATAGTAATTTTATTTTAATAATCTGTTCTTCCCTCTTATTGCTTCATTTTTATTATACAAGCTGCCAAGCAAAAAAGTATTTTTTCATCTCATTTTTATGTTTTTTATAAAATTCCCTTACTGACCTCATTGGAATTTTTGTCTAAGAAGATCAAGGTAATGACTTTCATCTGCGCTGCTCTTTAGGCTTCTGAGCTGAAAGTGAACGTATCAAGCTTAAATCAATTTGGGTATATTTTTAGGCCACCTGAAACCAAAGACCTTATGCACTTAAAAGAGATGGCCATAACTGACTTTTAACATTTTTATTTTTAAATATAATTTCTTTTCTGATGTTCAGGTGGATACTTATTTAAGATTTGCTTATCACATCCTTAATTTGCTCCTAAATTACACCACTTCATTCAAACAGCAACATAACATTTCTGCAATATCCCATACTAAATAAAGATTCCTGTGAAGTATCTAATTAAATTATTTTAAAATATGCTTATGTTCTGTATTATCTAAATTCTAGAAAATATTGATTCTTACTGGCTTTAGTATATTATATCATCCATTTTAACTTGTTTGCCCAAAATCCTTTGTGCACTAGGCTATGCCAGTTACTGATGATGTAGTACCATGAAGAGACAGTCTCTCATGTAATTCTACTGCTTAGAAGAACAGAAGTTCTTTTTCCTAATCGTAGGATTAATAAAGTGAAAATTAATTTTCTATACATATCTTCCTGTCTTGCTTTGTCAATACCTTGGTCTAAAAGTTAACTTTTCCATTCTAGGCTTCTTACAAGGTCCTGTACTGGTGTTAGCTCACATTGGGACAACCTGGACTGCTTTCATTTTACTCAGCTTTCTGCTGATCTAGTTGTCATCAGAGACAAACAAGCCCTTTCAGACAGTCATTCATCTGAATTGTGTTTTAGAGTCTCTTTTTGGATAGGATGAATTTCTCTACTGTGCCTGTATTTCCCCCGCAAGTTTTAAGGAGTTTTTGGGTGAACCTTAACACTAGAGACTGATGTTGTCAGGTGAAACCCACTGATTAACACCTTGTTTCCCCTGATGAACTCCCTTCCCCAGCCATTCCTGCTGCCAATCTGCAGGCATCTAGTGAATCTCTCTAAAACCAGAACTGAAGTTCAACCCCAGAACTGGAGTTCTTATCAGATCCAGCTGGGAAGCCATGGCAGTGAATGAATGAGGGGCATGGTCAGGTGCAGGGGCAAGGGCTGGAGCTGAATGGCAGCCCCCAGCTGGAGGATGGCCCTGGTGGGCATCTCACCACCCCAGCTCACACAGCTCATCCCACTTTGTCAGGGACCCAGCTGTACGGCAGCACCCTGCAGTTCCAGCCTGGGGCATGGGCAGCCAAGCCCCCATGGGACTGGGGTCTCAGCCGGGACCCCCACAGCTTTCACTGAAGAAGCCTCAAGGCTGTGGCTTTAATTTGGTGAATTTAATGCCCCCAGCCCCACTTCTGTTAGGGATCTAATGACCTCTCACTGCTGTTGTTATCACCTCTTTGCAGAGATGCTTTCTAATATTCCCCAATGTTAATATCACCTAACAATGTACACTGTCTGTCTGCCTAACAAATGGCACATAAAAAATACCACTTCTTCCTGACTTTAAAGTTGCAATTTCATTTTTCATTTTCAAACTTTCTTCAGTTTTAACTTGTCCATATGCATCCCATGAAGGCTGTCAGTCCTCCATTTCACCATTATTTAGGAAAAACACAAATACCATATTGTATGATGCTGCATTTGTAGAAATACAGTTAAGCCTGTCAGAAGCACAAATGGAAGTGTTATCAGTGGACTATATATATGAAAACATCACAAGGATAATGCCCTGCAATGTCAGCTCTTATGCCCCAGTGACAAAGCACTCTAATAATAGTTATCTACAGAGATGTATTCTACACTCCAGTGAGTTAACAAATTCTAACCCACAGAGCCTAAAATAGAATAAGAGAAACAATTTTCTCCATCTGTTGAACTCTCTTTTGCTGCTTCTAGTTACTCTTCATTTGCTTTGGAACAACTATTCCCACTGCATCTGGTAGAAATAACACATCAGCAAATATTACTATTCTGTTTCCTTTAATAGAAGCTAAATAAGCATTCTGAGGAGAGTCCAAGGTATATTTATTCCCAAGTTAAGAGTAAATTTTATTAAAACCTTCTTAAGGAATAAAATTAGCATCAGTATCAGTATGTCCTCATTTTACCTGTTTGCTTTAAATTAACACAATTCGAGAAATAATTAGTGAGATGCAGTGTGACTCAACTAGAAAGCTCATTTTCAGTAACAACTGCAGACACAGAAATAATACCCTTTTCTTTTTGTTAATTAGTTTATAAATCAAATGGTCTTCAGAAAAACAGATTACAAAAGTTGTTTTAAAGAAATGAAATAACAATATGGGAATGAACACATCAAGAGCATATTGAATGTTTTTGTGCACCAAGAATTCTGAAATTTGTTGTGCCACATGATATAAAAATTTGGACATTCAGCATTTCACTTTCCAAGAGAAATATCACAATGTTAACAGCTGTAGAAGGTATAAAGAGCTTTGAGCAATAAACCTGCTACAGTGAGCGTCATGATGATCTCTACCTACACAGCTTATCAAACAGAAACGGTATGGAACACTAGCTACCAAGGGCGATAAAATTTATCAGGAAATAGGGAACAAGTACTCGAAGCTTAAACTGAATATGTTTCAATTTTGAGGTAAAGGACGATTTTTTAAAACCAAGAATAATTAATAATTATAATAAAATACCAAGAAAAGTGTTAGATCCTCACATACTTTGATGCCCTGAGAAGTGGATTTATTTCCAAAAGATATGCTCTGGAAGGGCAAGTTCTATGGCCTGTGATATATAGAGGAGGTCAGACAGAACTACTTGGTGTTCCCTGTTGTCCTTTCACTTTATGAATCTGTTTTATAGTTTTGGAGAGTAGGGCCCTGCAAGGTGCAGACATCTATTTATGAATCCAGTTGCAAGAACAAGAACTACAGAAAATGCAGAAATAAGAGAGAAGAAGAATAGTGAATAGAAAGATAGCTGTGGTACTTGAATGCTTCAATTTACCATGCATAAGTAAACAAAGTGACGATATCAAGAAACACAGTTATACATGCCTGACCATACTTCTATCCCTAATCTATATTTACTATGATGTATTTAATTGCATTACCAAGTACTTATTTTCACAAGACTACTGCCTCATTCACTATGCATAGACAATTGTGAGTGAAGTAGCTGAGCTAAATTTAATTTAATCCTAACTATTTAATGGTTTGTTCTCTGTCTTGTGCATAGTTTATTAGCAAATCCTCATGCAGAGTACTTAAAGTTGTTCTCAGTAATATCTTTGGGTTTCTGAAGTGTTTTCCTTATTAATCAGATTTGCTTCAGATTTTTATTATAGGAAATGCAAATACAATTTGGACAGAAATTAATTATAGATCCAAAGGATTATTTTGGACTCACATAAAATGAGTGTGTTTCTCACATATTTTGCTTGTTATTCAAATTATCCACTAAATTAGGTAGGGTCTTGTGGATTCTTTTATAATCATATGCATAAAGAGGTTTTGAAAACAAGTACAGGGGATTTAACATAAACTGATGAATTGTCCTTAACCCATAAGACTGCAAAACAAATATAATAATGAAATTTTTGGGAACAGTTTAGAAATGTCTGTTTATTGGCTGAACATATATATGATAGATGGCCTAACAAATGAGAAAGAGAGAATATAGTGAGTACCAACAATGAAAGACAAGAAGCCGGCTGGGAATATCTTGCATGGATTTATCATAGGCAAACCATGTCTGACCAAACTACTAGCTTTCTGTGACAAGATAACTGGCTTTGTGAATGAAAAGAAAACAGAAGATGCTGTTTACTTTGACTTAATGGTGCAGTATGGTTTGGATAAGTGAACTATACAATAGATGGACTACTGTTTGCTGCAGTGCAGTACAAAGTCCATCTAGTGACCAATAATGAACAGAATTCCTCAGAAGCTGATAAACAGGTAATACTCTTTACTGCCTTTATTAATGACATGAACAAGGGGATGGAAGGTATCCACAGAAAATCTGTGGACAGTAAAAATCTTGAGATTTGTTGGATATGGTGGAAGAAACAGTCATATTCAACTGGACTGTGACAGTCTGTAGAAATAGTTTGAGAGTAATTTAAATTTCAGCAAAGGCAAATGCAAAATTAGTTTCTGGGAGTGGCATAATTAAAATCTTCTGCATGGGCCAGGCACCAAGTGAATGCAAAGCAGCTTTGCAGCTTTGCCCAGGTGGACAAGGTGAACAGGATTCAGCAATGTCCCTTTGGAGTAAAGAAGGCCAACCTCAGACTCAGCAAGCCTGAGTGAACAGGGCTGCAAGAAAAATCATATTTCCCCTCTGTTCAGCACCTGTGAGACCACATCTGGAGAGCTGTGTCTAGATTCAGGCTCCCCAGTACAGACAGTGGTTGAGAAAATGGGGTGAGATCAGTAGCAGGTTATCAAGGTGAATGGGGGCCTGGAGCCCATAATGTGTGGCTGACAGAGCTAAGTTCAACTAGTCTTAAAGAGAAGACCTGGGAGAGGAGGATCTTATTGATTGCTGTCTTCAGTTACGCAGTGAGAGGTTGTAGAGAAAACAGAGCGGGACTCTTCTCTGAGGTGCATTGAAAAGGTGATATCCTAAATATACAGCCTATGTTGCTACTGGAAATAAATGCTATTAGGAATAGCACTCATATTAGGGGTGCTCCCATAAGGAGACATGGCCCACAGCCCAGATGAAATGCCTCTACACTAATGCACACAGCATGGGAAACAAAGAGGAGGAGATGGAAACTACTGTGCTGCTGTAAAGCTACGACCTAATTGCCAGTACTGAAACTTAGTGGGAAGAATCCCATGACTGGAGTGTGGCTACTGATGGCTACAGGCTATTCAGAAGGGACAGAAGAGGAAGGAGGGGTGGAGGGGTTGCTTTCTACATCAAATAATCAATACAGTGTGAAGAGCTGTCCCTGAAGAATAACCACAAGCAGATTGAAAGCTTATGGGTAAGAATCAGAGACAGAGGCAACAAAGGGAACCTTGTGGTTGGTGTCTACTACAGGCTGCCTAGTCAAGGAGAGCCTACTGATGAAGCCTTCTTCGTCCAACTCCAGGATGTTTCACACTCACAGGCTCTCATCCTACTGGGGGACTTCAACCACCCCGACATCTGCTGGAAAAGTAGCATGGTGAGCTGTAGGCAAACCAGGAGTTTCCTTGAATGCATTGAGGATAACATTTTGACCCAGGTAATAGATAGCCCTACCTGAAGGGATGTAATATGAGACCTGATGGTCACCAACGCAAGTGAGCTCATCAGTGACGTCAAGATTGGAGGCAGCCTGGGATGCAGCAATCATGCATTGGTGGAGTTCACACTCCTGAGGAATATGGGAAAAGTTAGGAGTATAGTCAAGACCCTAAATTTTAGGAAAGCAGACTTCCAGGTCTTCAAGGAGTCACTCAGCAGGACTCCCTGGGAAACAGTCCTCAGGGGCAAGGGAACAGAAAAGAGTTGGCAGATCTTTAAGGACACATTCCATAAAGCCCAAGAGCTCTCAGTTCCCAGCTGTAAGATATGAGGCAAGCAAGGGGAGAGACCAGCATGGCTGACTCAAGACATGCTGGTCAAATTACAGAGCAAGAGGGAACTGCACAGGCAGTGGAAACAGGGAAAGGTATCCTGGGAAAAGTATAGGGACACTGCCCGGTTGTGTAGGGATGGGGTCAGGAGGGAAAAAGTGAATATTTAAAGTCTTCTGTATACCTTATTCTAAAATATACCCATTTGCGTGTCTGTGTTGTGTCCAAACTTTTTCCTTGATAGGTGTTATTCATCTCATCAAATTTTAGCCACCTAGAAGACTGATAGTCAAGCTTCCTATCTGGTCAGGAGTGGCATTTCCAGGGAGTGGTTCATACTCCACTAGCTCAGATAACAATCTTAAGAAGAGACTGATCATCTGCAAGGTTTTCCTCCCATCAAACACTGAGGAAACCTAGGACAACTTATTTGGACTAAACATTGGGTGCTGGGCCATCTTGTTTAGACTCTGCTCTTCCCAGAAAGGTTGGACTAGATGATCCCTGAGGTCCCTTCCAACCTGTGATTCTGTGATTCTGTGATCTTTTATTCGTGACTACAAGTAGCTGGGATGAATCCTGTTGTTCCTAAGTTTTAACTAGACATCCTGAAACACTTGCAAAAGTGTGGTTGCACACAGACAGAAACTTCATATCAAAAATATGAAGCATAATGCAGGTCCTAGGTTTGCTTACTTGATTTCCCCTTTTCTCTGTCTTCTAGATGACTATTTTCTAGTCTGTACATAGTGGGTTTTGCCCTGCATCTTTTTCCTTGATGAGCTTTCAGTTTTCTTTCTGATGTGGTTCCATTTTTTATCACACAATTTGTATCATGTTCCCCCTCTTCTAGACAGTCACAGTTGTACAATCTGTTTCTTTCCCTCCTATATTCGAACTCTTTTCTGTTCTGTATTAGTATCAGATGTCTTCATAAGTAATATTGCTGGAGTACTATCAGGACATCTATATACCATGTGACGCCTATATACCATGTGACATCTATACTAGTAGTTGATACAGAGCTATGGCACAGGTACAATACTGCTCTGCAGCCATCCATAGTGTTAAATTGTTAACATAGATTTTGACTTGTGCTAATTAACTTTCTCCCAGAGAGCATCCAAGCATGCCTCAGGAATGGCATGATGCATACTTATAGAAGAAAAAAAAAATCTTCACAGACTTAATCCATTTTAATGCATGTATACAAAGCATATACAACACAGGATTTCTAATTGTAATGATAAATTACAAATAGTGTAACTTGACCAAATATTGGAAGTTTTTAAGGGGGGGGAACCAAAACCCAAAACAAAACCATACAACCCCCTTCAAAAACCACCACAACATGAAAATGAAAGTACTTTTATAGCTTGTTAAAAAACATCACAATGCTAAATTATAAGTCCTTTCTGTTACAAGTGAATAATCTAAGCATTTCCAAAAGTAATCTTCACCATGAACTTTTTAAGATGCCCGGCTTTGGTTTTTGTTTTTCTTTTTAGTTTTTTTGTCTGCTGTCTCTGAAAACGTATACATGCAGACACAGAGAATACTGAAAACCTTCAAAAATCTCATCCTGAGATGCATACTAAGAACGGAAATTTCAAACCAAGTGGTTTAGTTTTGAAAATTTAGTAAAAACTCAGAAAAGAGATTTTGGATGGAAAGTAATGGATAATGTAATAGCAAGTGGGGCTGTCACTCTTAAATTCATTACATATTACTTAATTTTTTAGAAACTTTATAGTAATCTCTTAAACTGCAACTGTCTGGGGAGAAATAAAACTGTAATTTTACAATCTACAATTTAAATAGAGGTATTACATAAAGTTTAATAATTTATGTTCAGCCTACATTAATTTCTGCAGCTTGAATGGAGAAAATATTTGTAATGCAAATAATGTAAGTGTGATGACTAGTTAAGTGGCACTGGGAATTCTCTCAACTGCTGTTGAACTCTGTCATGGCTCAGAAAAAGTGGACATTATACTTACTGTACATGGCAGTATCAGTAAAGTAGTAAATATTAAATCTGTCCCTACAGGGAAAGAGGAGAGGTTTTATTAATATGAGCTAAGTACCTGCAGTTGTTCAAGAGTTTTCTTATCGACTTTGAGAAGCCGAATTAAAATTAAAGTTGACATAGCAGTACTGAATCAAATTAAGGAAAGCCTTTCTGCTGAAGAAATTTCTGAACACTGGCAAATTAGATTATTTAAGTAATAAAGCAAATTCATAAGAACAGCTAAAGAACACCCCTTTAAAATTAAACTAATATGGCTGAAGATGAAGTGTGTAGTGACAAAAAAAAAAAAAGAGTCTGCCAGAGGAAAGGTGGATGTAAGCCTTCGAAGATGGAAGTGTAGCTTTAATTGCAACAAGTCTTGCTTTACAACATGTGATGTGTTTGCTTTCTTGTGAACAACCCAGAATGAGCTGTTGTAACTCACAGAAGAAAACTTACAAGATCTGGTTTCCTAACACTTCGGTCAGCTAGAAATTTCTGATTTGTGGCAAGGGCACAAAGGAACTACTTTAGACTGTGAAACTATCAATTTAATTAAAAAATTTTTGCGTTTTATTCATCATTACCAGTATTAGCTGTTTATTTATCACATGTGCTGATTACACAATAAAACATATTGCAGCATGATTTTTTCAAGTGAAAAACTAATCAGTTCATTTAATGCCTAAGAGGGAAGATAAACATATGAATTTATATATCAATATTTTAAAGATATATATTGTTTAAATACCTAATGAAAATCAGTATTCATTTTGAAATAGAAATAAAGCCTGAGATACTGCAAATGTTAACAAATAAAATATTAACTGAGTTCCAGATTCGAAGACCTAGTGATAACTGGGATGTTTTGTTGACCACGGCAAAAAGACATAATGTGTGCCTCAGATTTGTAAATTCCTTGCCATTTTATTCCCTCTTGTCCTTTACTCAACTACAGGAAAGCTTTTGTATAACAGGCATGTATACTACCGAATGGGTGGCCTTGATATTTGCGAAATTTTGCACCAAAGCCCTTGACTTTCAAATTTTTGTAGCCAATAAATCGTACAAGTGAGCACTCAAAATACAGTCTTTTGAGGTTGCCTTCTATTTCTTCCTATTTATTACCCTATTTTATTTTCTGAGGTTTCTGGAGTTAGATGCTTTGTCAGCTCTGTGCCTTCATTTTTTTCATTTATTTTTGTCCCTTTCAACTTCTGGTTTCTCCTATTCTTTTTAATTCATCCAAAGCTTATCTTCCATTTTATTCACGCTAGAAAAGCAAATGGGAACCAAGCCAAGGTTTGTCAAAATATTTTTGGACCCTCAGCAAAATGGCAGCCCTCCTCACATTGGCAGAACTCCTCACCAATGTCTCTGGAGCAGATTTGTTTATATAAAACAAATCACTAATTGATAATAAGAACTTTATTATTATTAAACAAACCTGATAAATTCTATCTATAGTCTGAGTCAAAAGGTTTCTTTTCTTGCTTTCAGATTACTTACTGACTTCACTTGAGAAAATATTTCTATTCTCTGATGTTTGTGAAAGGGAATCTTCTGTCAATCTTAAGAAGCTCACCTTCTAAACAAATTTAAAAGTAGAAAAATATATGCTCTCCATGACAAAAAGAAAGCGTGTTATGGCAAAATGGAACACAGGTTTTAATACAAACATACTGTCTTTGCTTATCATGCACGGGTCCATAACCCAAACAATGTGGTTTTCTGTTTATCTATACCTATCTCTCACTACGTGTATGAATGCACGGCTATAGAAGTTCCAGAGGTGAGGAATAGTTCAGTAGCATATCAGTAGGGATACTAGTAGTTCTATACTTTAGCATCTATTTTCTGCCTGCAGACAGGACATACCAGCCATCTCTGAGTTCTTCACAGCCACCTATTTTTATATTTGCACCCATTATTTTACACCTTGAAAGGTTATTTTTTCATTCCCAATATTTTTTTTCTTCTAATGTTTGCTGTATGTCTGAACTAGCACATGGATTTCAAGCACTATGCTTGTCACCGGAGGCGGCATATTTCTTCAAAGCATAGCCACAGTCAGCTGCCTGTAATGCATAAGAGAAACATTTCACCACTCAACTTTGTGTTTAACCCACGTGTCCAAGGAGACCATCTGACACATGAAGACATGACACTGATGCTTGAAGAGAGACGAAGCCCTCCTGAGCAGTGTGCATATTTTTGTTTTATATTGACATATTTAGGCAATTTAAGATGACGACATAACTCTTTATCCATAACTGAGATTTCTAAGGGTTTGGGTATTCCAGCGAAGAAATAGGGTAGTGGGGATGCTGACTTAACTGTATGTGCCTCAATCACAAAATAGTGAAGAAGCAAGTCTCCATCAGCACAAAGGTTCTTTGTCAGAGTTCTGGTTCTGTTCAGAAGTCTGACAGAGTCCAAGCACCACAGTTTCCTTGCTGTGCTCCTAGTTACACTATTTGCAGAGGAAATTTTTGTAGATCTTTAGAAAAGTAGGTATTGTGGGATCCTCCTCCAGGTGATTCTTGTAGAGTACTAGTGCTTTTAATGACAGCAAGAATAAAAAGCATTCAGTGAAAGAAAAAACAAAAATCCAAACCAATTGTTCATAGATATTCTATATAACTTCCTTCCTTCCTTTCATTAAAGGTCCCTAAGACTCTGAAGAATCTGTTCTTGAGAAGGAGTTTGAAGCACACTTCACTGACTTCTATAAGAAAATTGGAAGTATATAGATGGAAGTGCACCATGGAGGAAGCCAGATCAACTCCCACCCCTCAAAAAACCCCAGCCAAACCTCACTTTCCCCAGCTATTTGTTTGTATATTATATACCTTATCATGTGTGCATAAAACATATGGTGCATTTCATAGAATAGTCCCAGCTAAGTAACTCACCTTTAAAATACCTGCCCTCTTCCTACCCCAGGTATTAAGAAAAAAAACCAAACCACCCAATAAAAAAATAAATGTCAAAATCGTGCAAAATACATTGGTAAAATTCTATGACTGGATACATGAATTAATTTATTTATTACAACAATATCATTTTCTTCCAGGTTCACTGGATCTGTGATTCTGAACTGACTTACTTTCTTTAAGTTGTGGGACCTTTATGACATGCCATGGCTCAAAGTATCACAGTACCACTTGCAAAAAGCAATGTCCATATTTTGGGTGGATTGATTTTTGGTCTTGGCAGTAAGTTTGATAGAGATTGGCTTCAAGACTCTTTTTGGACGTTGGGGTTAAGGAATGATAATTCAGAAGGTCAAAGATATCTGACTTGGTCTTTGTCTAATATGTTTTCCCTGTATAACACAATCCTTAATTTTTGTCTTTGTCAAAAGCTTTGCAATTCTTATTTTATTGACAAAGTAAATGTCATTAATAGAAATGAAGTAGAATAATATTTTTCTTTTATGTATATGATCATTATAATTGTCTACAGTGCACTCTACAGTTGAAGGATGATATATTGATTTCTTCTCTAATTTCAACTGTAAAACTGCAAGGCAGCTGGGTGGCTAAGCATTTCCAGATTCAAGATGGGTTGCTTCTATGAAAGGAATGGATTTTCTTTTTCTCTCTAATAGGACTATTATTCAGTCAAAGTTAATAACACACTACAACAGTGTTCAAAATTTTCAACACTAATGTACATCTCTGTCTAAATTAAAATAAACTGTGTTAAGGCAAAACCCTGTTGTTTTACCTTCAGGCTTGGATACTACTTGCAAAATTGTGTATTCATTTTGTTTACTTTCCTGAGTATAAGAAGACTTTATAAAACAGTACATTAAAACAGTGTCTTTGAAATAATTATTGGGATTTAGAGGAGTGTGATACTAATTTTACTTCTTAACTTCAGCAGAGTGGTTGTAGGACAGAACATTTTGGGCTCTGTTTTGGTTTATAAAACAATTTTGCAATACAGATTTTGTCAAAAGTCTTGAATTAGGATTCGT
Organism: Phalacrocorax carbo; assembly: GCF_963921805.1. Taxonomy (NCBI): domain Eukaryota; kingdom Metazoa; phylum Chordata; class Aves; order Suliformes; family Phalacrocoracidae; genus Phalacrocorax; species Phalacrocorax carbo. The sequence continues at coordinate 114,730,402 of NC_087515.1, forward strand.
TATATCTAAATTTAGCCCTAAATATTTAGATATCTAATACAGACTCCCTTTCTAGTCCCAGGAGAGAGGCCTGTATTCTGGACAGTAACTCATATAGTCTTGGGCCTAGAGAAACAAGCTAAATAGATAACATAAGTCTGCTGTGTAGTAAACATGGTTACTATCAGTGTTGCAGCCTACTTTTCATGGATCGTGACAAAAAGGAATGAAACAGTGCCTTTCGTCTGTAGATCTCCAAATAACCTGTAGATAAGCAATAACATGATACCTGATTGTGATAAGTGATTGTCTTTGTAGGATGTATTGTCCAGGGAAAAAGAGTAAATGTATCCATGTCTCCTTTAACCTTTAAATTCTGAACTCTTAATACTTCCATTCTGGAAAAAAAAAGAATTCTACCTACTACAAAACCAACTGCTGCAATTCAGGGCCAAGGACTGGTGCCAAAAAACGCAGCAGTCTTAGATTAAGTAGGATCCAAACTGTAACAGCTGAAAACATCTACTGCAAATTAGTCTGGATTGTTCTAGTCTAGGCTGGATTTAAAACCATTTCCAGCAGAGCAGGAAACAATAGGTTGACTTTACTATTCTAGTTTCTGAGAAGTGTTGAGGTTTCCTATAATAAAAATGGTTTGTTTGTGAAGAACACAAGCCTGTATCAGTTAATGCATTGTAAAGGCACTGGCAAGGGGAATCAGGAGACGATCATAGGTGTGCAGAAATCCTTACAAATGTGGTACTGATTATCATTTTGTTCTTTTTATTGGAGAGACTAAAGGATATAGGTCAGAATCTTTAATAAAGATGTCATATGCATTTATAAGCTTAGCACCTCTTACTTCCATTTAGAGTATTACCAGATATCGAATGAACATTTATTTAGTGCTTGTGCTGACACGCATACACATGCATACAATTTGTTGAAAACAGAATGGCATAAAACAAGGATGGCATAAGTCCGTATTTCTTAGACCTTTACATTTTTATGCAGTTATCCTGTCCTCACCCCTATTCAAACAATCTCACTCTAAGAATAACCCAGAATATATTGTCTATATTTCAAAGGTGGCAACTATCCTCTTAGACACATATAAAGATGTGGCTTCAGTTGCAAGAACATATGTGTCTTATATACAGTTCTTCCAGGTAATATCATACCAGGAAACTCTGTTGTATCTGCATTACCGCTACGACTGCAAAGGTCTTGTGTTAGCTATATTTCAGAGGTAAGTTTGCAATAATCCCCAAATTTGCCTCTGTGTTCTGTGTCAGATTTTGAAATTAGCATTGTTACAGTGAAACAACAGCAGGAATTTACTCTACTAACTACTACTAATTAAACAAAAAAGTCAAATTAACGCACTTTTATCTGGTGAAGACTTCTGTCCTGAAAAAATTATTGGCTGTATTAGATTCTGTTTCTCTCAAATCAGTCCAGGTCCCATATCATCCTTGGATGACAGTTTTTCACCTGTAGCAAGCCTGCCATTTTATAATTTTCAGGTTGAAGTTGTTTTCAGTGTGAATGTTTTCTCATGCATCTGGTCATTGTTGTCCTATGTGCCATTTCTTGCTCTCCAGTGGCCTTGTAGCAAAGAACCAACAGGTAGATGTGATGTCATTAGCCTGAAAGACTCCATAATGTAATTTTTATTCTGATCTATGCTCTATTCAAATTAGTGTGTTGGGGTTTTTTCCTCTTCAGGTCCCCAAACACTGACTCAATTTTAATGTTCTGCTCAGTATCTCCCAGGTCCCTTTCCTTTTCTAGGTGAAGACAATGCATACATATAAGTTGCAAGCTGAAAATGGATCTCAATTGTCAAATTAGTTTTAGATCACTCCCCTGATGTTATCTTTGTGCCTCTCTATTTTGCTTTCCTCTTCCTCTTTTTTCATAGGAATATTTGCAGATGATTTTTAAAGGAACTTTAAAATACATTGTAAAGTAAAACTTGAATTAGGGAAGAAAATAATGTTGTTTTGATCACCACAAAAAAAAAAAAAAAAGGGCACAGACTTTGAACCAGAGAATTTAAAACCCTTCATTTAGATATTGCAGTTTTATCCTAGAAACAACAGGCTACCGTAAGTCACTCTCAGCACTGGAATTGGCGGTCTTAAAGCAGACCTCTTACACTCTTGACAACATGCAATAAAAAACATCAAACAATACTGTAACCACGCAGCAACAGATCATTTTTAAAACCTTGCAAAACAACCAAAAATAAAAACAGATTTTTGAAAACCTCTTTCTTTTGAAAGTTGCTATTTTTTTCAGCCATAAGTTATATGTAACGGCTTCTGAGTGTGTCAGATATCACAGACTTCTCAAAGGCAGTGTGACCGCAGCAAAAAATTATGTGGTTTATTTCTAGTTGGTATCTGACATGTTTATGTACCCGAGCAAACACCTTCGTTGTTCTGTTGCTCAGCTGGTATTCCTGTTTTCTCCACACTTCTGACTCTATCAAGAGAGCTTAATTTAAACTCTCCTCCCACTTTGAGCAAATTCATACTATTGTGCTAAAGGGAACTTTACATGGTGAAGGATGTTATGGGTGGCTGCTAAATTCCCCAGATAACTGAACCTAGGAATTCCTCCTGCCTGGGTACTGGAGCCCATCTGGGCATGTTGTTGTCCCAGCTGATGTTCCTGTTTGCATGTTCAGCCAGTAGCAATGCTGTATATGTATGCCAGGCAGACAGAGACACACACACACAGAGGACTGAGGTTCACTAGTGAAAACACACATGCCCACACTGTCTGGATTCAGAAGCAGATGCATATTCATGATCACTTCAATATCTGCACAGCTTCTCAGCCCGTCTAATATCCAGCCCTGGATCCTGGGCCCCTTAGCCAGTATGAAGCTTTCCTATTCACCACTTGATATTAGCTTATGAATTACACTCACAGAGGATTAAATTCACCAGGGACATGTAAGCCTTCCAGTTGCTGACATGTAGATATATGAGCCTGGTGGCTTTCAGCACCTTTCCTTGTTGCTGGTATTTAGACCTTGTAGAACTCAGATAAGATAAAGAGTGAAATTACACAGAACAAAACATGTAAGGACTTCCTAAGTAGATAGCATATATTGCAGCGATCAGGCACAGGAGAAAGGTAGTGATCTGCAACCTGTTTACATGAAATGGCCCCTTTATTCCTCTTCTTTTCTTTTTCCAAAGTTTGTTCCTTCTTGATCAACCCTGACCCTTCTCTCCCATTTCCTCTCTTCAGCCTTTCTTGTAAGCCCCACCGAATATCCCATAATACTCATAGTTGTCATGGTTCCTCATTCTTATCAGTTACAAAGCTCAGGTTGACCTCCTTGAAGGCTGTTCTTGACAGATTCTTCTCATGGCCCATCAGTCAGTGGCTGAAGAGCTCAGTTTTACCTATTGTCTCATTATCTCCTGCTCCTTAATGTTTTAGTTTCTGTGTTTAATTTATCACCTCCCTTGTTACTTCCTTTTTCTTTTATATTGAATAGCCCTTAGCCAGGTAACTTTATGAACCAAGTGGTATCATATTCCACTTACCTGTACAAAGTTTTTTTAGTAAAAAAAACTAGGCAACTAATGAATCTTGGACATATTTGGACACGGCTGAGGATCTGTAGTAAGAATAATGGTCAGAGCATCAAAAATTTACTGCAAGCAAAACTTATTTCTAGTCTGGTATTTTTTTCCCCCCAAGATTAGCTTGTGGCAGCAGAATAGGAAAGGAAAGGACCATTTGAGGAAGAGGAGGTAATGTAAGATAAAGGATGTAAAAAATTGGCAGTAGGAGGCAAGTAACAAAAAAAGAAATGAAAATAGTACCTTCTAATGAGTTTTTATTTAAAAACAAGACAAACACACACACACACACACAAAAATCAACCCCCCCAAAAAAAACAAAGAAAGAAACAAATAAACCCACACAACATTAAAATCCTGAAATGAATGGCAGTCTTACACTGAGTTCACAATCCATAGGATTAGTAGTAATTCAACAAAGCTACTGGATGAAAACTCATGCATAATTGCTGGCTATCTAGCATCTGGCTTTAAATAAAAAAATAGCAGCAAACAATCAAACAAACAAAAATATTAAGTTCAATTTTAGCACAAGGGTCTGGATATTTTTAAGATGTTATTTCCCAAATTTCACAATGACACAGTGCTAAATTTAAAAAAATGCACTCATACATCAAGTGTATGCATCCATGTGCCTGCAAAACTTCGTAGTTTTATCACTGATATTTCTTGCAAGAGAATAAATTTTCCTGCTCAGAACCAGATGTAACTATGAAAGAAGCAAGAGACTTCTACAATTACCTTCTTGTTATGTGATCCAGGATATATTTTTTGCATTTTGTAGTGCAAATGGGGGTATTATAAAGACCCTTCCAATTATAAATATATTTCTGTTTTTACTGTTCATAAATTCTATTATGCTTACAAATTATCAAGTGAAAATGAATATTTTTATCATCCAAATTGGCTTCTTTTAAGACAGAGATTATAGAATTTAAACGCATTAATTCTCAGCTGAATTGTATTGTACCTTTTTGCTAAAAAAGACAGAGAAGTTTAATAATAATAATAATAATAATAATAATAATAATAATAATATGATGATGATGATGATGATGATGATGATGATGATGGAGTAACCATTCTAGCTTATAAAAATTTCAGGTGGTCCCTTGCTTTCAGGTGAACTTTACATTTAAGTTAGAGATTACGACTGGAATTTTTTGCATTGGATCCTGGCATGCCTTCTCTTGATAGACAGGAAAGTTCACATTGCTACAAACATAATGCAGCTACGTGCAAAGAGAAATCATTATGGCTACATAATACATCTTCCAGTAGTTTACACCCCAAATTTCTGTTTTGGAAAAGTGGGCTACCCTGTGAAAAGTGCATTTCTAAGTATCCTGTCAGAGTCCATTTACGAACGTAGTAATCTAAGTAGTTGGGATTGCACAGATGTAATCAACTACAGCGTGTTTTTGGAGCTAAAACTTGGGAAATAGTTCAGCTGATAGACATCAGAAGACAAAAGTCGAATTCAGCACACATAAAGTCTGCTCGCACAGCAGGGCTAAAAACTTTTAAAAAATCATTCTTGTTGCTAAGCAGATAAGAGTTGAAGAGTAGATCTATTGATTAAGAAGGTGACAGTCACTTTCCAGATTATAATGTCACTCTAACCAGTATCACAACACTGATTTCCCAAGGAGATTTTAATGAAGCTGAACCCTCCAGGGTAAACTATTTCAGATATGAAAAGGATTAATAAAAAGAATGAATTTTAATCACTATTTAGTCTTCTGGTAAGATCAGATATTCAAAGTAAAAAAAAAAATAAAATCCCCTTCTAGCTACATTATTTTCTGTGACAATATTTCCTCAGACGCTGGGTCCTGCTTTAATAGTTTACATAACAATATATTTGCATTTATGATTATAATTTTAAAGGATTGTAAAATGTGGATTTTGTTTTTCTGGCTCTTTTCACATTATCTAACTAACAGTTTTGATTGAAATGGCCAAATTATTTAGGTGGTTGTCAGAATGATTTTTTTTTTCATCCTATCACTTATCCCATATTCAGTGGCTTTTTGGGACAAAGCATAGTGGGATCTGATGTTGGTATAATGCCTGAATGCTTAGCAGCACAAAACAACAGTCCAAACTGAGGTACCAAATGTACCAAGTCACAATAACAAAAGTAAGCCCTTAATACTCTCATTAAGACTTAGTCCATACCCTCTAGCACTTTTCTCTGTGTTTTGAATGGCGCACCAGAAGTCTGAAATACTCATATTTGTGAAATTAAAGCCATACTGCAAACAGATTTCAAACAGCTTGACCTGGAACTGTTTCCAAACCTGCCAGAAAGAGTAACTGAAGTCTGTCTTTATGAACTATTTCATTAACCTATTTTCACTTATTGTCTTACTTATTTTTTACAAATTCTTAGTACCTTGACTTTTCAGTTTTTCAGATGTTCTTCTCCCAAAGATGAATGTCCTCCCTTTCACCTTTTCTTATATGTGAACCTGATCAAGCCTAGGAAAAAATTGTTATACTCAGACTTTTCATTTACATTTAAATTAAATCATTAAAAAATTGACAAACTTGCTATTGGCATTGAAAGCAAGAACAGAACATTTCTTAGAGTCTGCAAAATCAAATGTTAAAATAATAAAATATAACTTAAAAGAGCGAGAGGGTTATTTCACAGCAACCTATTTAGTTCAGTAGTTGTAGAAAAGAACAGAGACTCGGTTGAGATAAAATAAACAAAAATTGCATGATTAGGTGAGCCTGCTAGAAGAAATGTTTCTCTATTTTATCAGTGAGGACAGAAAGACGATAATAATTTTATTCAAAATGTGGAGAGATAACATTAAAGGTTCTGAGATAGCCCTTCCTCAGAACTGGTTTAATTTCTGCCATCCTTAATTACATTTTGAAAATACAGAATTTCTTTAATAAGTTTCACCTGTAAGTCCATGATGAGTAGGAGGAATGTGATATTTTCACCTTTAGCCAACTGATGAAACAGAAGTTTATGAGCCAGAAAGATCTACAGGGCTTTTAATATTAGAATTTATTCTGTTTTATGGGGAGGGGGGGAAGCAAGCAGCCTCCATTTGCATGATTTTGGGAATAGTTTCCGATGCATAAGTTGTATTTGAGACTGGGAATTCTCTTTCTATACTTTAGACCATACGTTGCATTTTAAATGTGGGTACAGTTACCTGCTTTTACCTCTATATTGAAGTAGAGTCCCTCGGCACACTGGTAAAATTCTTGTACCTAATACTTAACCATATTTGAGAGCCCTTGCTTAATTTAAATAGAATACCCTGTCAAAGAGGTGACAATTCTTTCAGATATGAGTTTTCAAATCTATCTTTTAATGGATAATAGCAATGCCTGCCTGATAAATCAGATGAGTAGTTTTTTGTAAAAGAGTCTCTCACTTACTATCAATGGAGAAGAGAGAAAAAAAATAATGTCAGGAGCAGAAACTTTGCTAGAGAAATGGCAAAGGCTCCAAGTTTGGAGAGAGAAATCCCAGACTGCCAGGCCGGGACCATCAACAGAGCAAGAGAGTGATATGGAGTCAAGAAGCTTTATGGAGTCAAGAAGCTTTGTTTGAACTAGGGAAAACAAGCTGAAACACACACAGAAGTTGTCTTCAACTGCTGTGTGTTCCTGAAGATATATGAATCCAGTTGTCCACAGAACTGATGCTTTGAGGAAGAGTCCACTTAATCTACTGACGAGCTGTAAAAAACCTTGAGATTTTAAAGTAACCAATTCATGAGGACACTCTTCTTTTTTGTGAACAGTATTACTCTAAGGCAAGTGTGTCTCTGAGGCTGATGTACTGCCACCTACTCTTGTCACATAAACTTTGCAATCATATGTCCTAGTACCACAGAACCCATGAAAAACAGCCAAGTAAATGTTAAGGAGCTTCAGCTGTACAAGTATCTGGATATCAGATGCTTTATAACTTTGTAGTAAAAGCAGTGATCTTATTAAATTTTCCACTGAGAATTTAATCTAGCTTTTTTTTAAAGTCAATTAAAAACCTCATTAATTTCTGAGAGCCTGTTTAGTACTGAAATTATTTTGTGTAACTTGCATTTTTATGTCAACTCTGTACTTTCTTTAAAATAATCCTAAAATTATTTTAAGTGCTTAAGCTCACAAATCATCTTGAATCCTTATAATCTTTCATCACACATATATATATATGTATAATTACTTTTCAGTATAGTTATTTTATTTCAGGTCTTTTTGCAGAGGATTACTGTGTTTTACTTAAAACATTATGCTAAAAATTCCTCATTTCTATTTCAATTTTTTAATACTTAATTATGATTTGAAGGTAGTTAGGAGGATGGTATAAAATTCTTTTAGCTTGATTCACTCTTTATCCATTTTATTACTTAGTCTTTATCAAACTCACTGTTGTCAATCTGTCTCTCAGCCTAGTTTTGTATATCCTGAAGGATTTGGGTTTATCACATTCTGCCTATGAGGCCTACTTGGTATTTAGCAATAAAAGGTTCCACTGTCAGTTTCTTAGAGCTTTTCCAATAATTTAACTCTCTAGGTTGATATTCTTTACTCTTGTCTCGAAATGAATATCTTTAGGAAAAAAAAATTGATTTGTTCCCAACTAGCTTTATCTGGCATGCCAATCATGTGGAAAAAATAGCATTTGGTGATAAACAATATATCATAATTCACAGGGAGAAGAGGAAGATTCTTTTATATATTTTTATACTCTACAGCAATATCAGTCAGTGCCAAAAGCATTTAAGAACTGTAAAAATACAATTAAATTTATCAGTCTTGAAGTATGTCTACAAAATTGTAGCCACAGCTGCAGAAATCCCACAGAAGAGGAATAAGCACAAGCAGGATTCATCCTGAGAAGTCTGAGGTGGTATATGCAACCTTTTATTTTAATGCAGCATGGTTCTTTAAATGTATATGTTTGAGTGTGTGGAATATCAAAATCAGGAAATCCACTACTTTGAAGTTGGCTAAACTAGGATGCATTTCTACTGAAAGACAATTTGAATGCACTTTACCCTGCAAGATGTGTCTTCCTCCTTTGCCTGTCATGAGCTGAGACAGTAATGGGACTCTATCTTGTAACAGATGGCACTGCTCAATGTTTAAGAGTATGGCTAGGCAAAGCTTGGAAAAAAATTCTGACCTAGTTTTAGTGTTGCTATTCTGGGTACTGGCCATAGTTTAACCACAACAGTGAAGACTGATGTGCTTTCCTGAGGCATTTCTGCATCTATTATGTGAATATACGTTGAGATTTGAATTTTTACTACTCTTTTAATGTTCCTGCTATTGTTCACTAGGCATCTTGTTCTTTTTCTGTTGTTCTCCTCTTGGCATACTGATCTTTTTTTCTAGAAAAAATCAGCTGTTTATTATCAGACAAAATAATTTATTACAGATGATGATAAAGTGATAGAATTTGTGCACACCCAAATAAGCCTCCTCTGTCCCTAATTCAAGAAAGTATAAATGCTTGCTAGGGTACAGTTCCATTTTTTTTTATCAATTTAGTCTGTGTAGATAGTAATCAATGGCACTGCTCTTTGTCTAACATAAATTGAATCGCCATGTAGGATACTCTATATGAGAAAAGGTTGAAAAATAAAAAAGCTGAAATAAAGAACAGCAAGGTTTGTAAACTTGTTCCATTCTCAAACTAGATACTTCAGGAGAATAAGGAATATAGGGAAGCATAAATGTTAACATGAATCTTAAGAAGGGGAAAAATTTCTTAATTGCAGGTTTTGAGAGTTACGAAAGGTTCTCCAGAAATGGTATGAGTCATCCAGAATCAATATATTTCTTGGGACAATATCTCTATTGGCTTTATGTGGCAAGGCTTTCGTAGGGGGCTGCAGAGGTGGCTTGTGTGAGAAGATGCCAAAAACTGTCTCCATGTTGGACAGAGCCAGTTCCAGCTGGCTACAAGGCGGACGCACTGCTGGCCAAAGCTGAGGCAGTCAGTGATGGTGGTAGTGCCTCTGTAATAACATATTGAAAAAGGAGTTAAATAGCTATGCAACAGCAGCTGAGAGAGAGGAGTGAGAATATGTGAAAGAAACAACTCTACAGATGCCAAGGTCAGTGAAGAAAGAGGGGAAGGTGGTGCTCCAGGCACCTGAGCAGAGATTCCCCTGCAGCTCATGGTGAAGACCATGGTGAGGGAGGTTGCCCCCCTGCAGCCCATGGAGCACCCCATGCTGCAGCAGGTGGATGTGCCCTGAAGTAAATTATGACCCCATGGAAAGCCCACATGGGAGCAGAGTCCTGGCAGGACCTGTGGCCTCTTGGGGGACCCATGCTGGAGCAGTTATGGAAGAACTGCAGCCCATGGGAAGGACCCACATTGAAGAAATTTGTGAGGGACTGTCTCCCATGGGCAGGACCCTATGCTGGAGCAGGGGAAAAACATGAGGAGGAAGTAGCAGCAGAGATAACGTGGTATGAACTGACCACAATCCCCACCCCCCCATGTTGCTTGGGGGAAGGAGTTAGAGAAGTCAAATCTGAATTTTAGCCTGGGAAGAAGGGAGGAGTGGGGGGAAAGTGTTGTTTAGATTTTTTCTTATTTATAATTGTTCTGTTTGATTAGTAATAAGTTAATTTCCCCAAGTCGAGTTTGTTTTGTCCATGATGGTAATTGCTAGTGATGTCCCTGTCCTTACCTTGACCCACAAGCTTTTCATCATACTTTTCTCCCCCATCCTGTTGAGGAGGCAGAGTGATAGAGCAGCTTGGTGGGCACCTGGTGCCCAGTGAAGGTCAAACCACCACACTCTCTTTTGCATCTTCTTTCCTATATTTAAGATTAAAGAAGTTCTTTTCCTCTCATCTGACACTCCTCAACCCCATGTAAAGGGACACATAAAACAGAATAAAGGTGTGAAGTGTTGTCTTAGTATTTTCAGTTGTTTCTTTAAAAGCAAGGATCAGAGGGTTTACAAAATCATATGTGTCCTTCTTGGACACCTTTCTTATCTGTTGAGTTTTCAGATGATGTGAAGATCACACCTGATTCTTAGAGGCTGTAATTTCCTTTCCATTGTTTTTTTCAGTTTCAAAACTTAATTGCCTACAGAACTCAAGGGGTGGGGACAGGGGAGTCAGATGGGAAAAAAGGGAAAAGAAGAAAAAGAAACATGATTTCATTTAAATATCATCTTAAGAAATCAATGCCAGGAAAAAAAATATTGTCAGTGCAGGTTTGGTATTCTGAAGTTAGCAGAATTAACATCACTATTCACCTTCAGCTCAGTTCCAATTTTTCATAGGTTTTGAAAGAATCTTTAGTAACATGGATATATTTCAATATGACCACTTTCTCATCAGGCCAAATAGAACAGTCACTTGTGAGCCAGAAGTTAGCCACACCTGATAACCACTCATATGACCACCATTTGTTCAGGACCTGAGGGCCCTTCCAGACATTACTGGCCCTGACCAGCTCCCTGGAGCTTTTGTTTTTCTTTAATGGAAGGCTAGGAAACCCTAAAATTAGCAAGCATAAGCTGTAGAGTAAGTTGGGCTGCAGCCCTGCTTCCTGCTCTCCCAACTCATCTTTCTAGACCGACCCTTGACCAATGTTGTAGGTCACATTCTTTCCATTCCCTGGACCTGTCTTCTGCTGTTCCTGACTGGATGGATCCAAGACATGACTAATTTCCTTGCCTTCTCTGAGACTGTAGGTAGAACTTATCACAGTCATCAACCTGGTCCTGCTCAGATCCTGCAGAACTGTGCCTAGGTCAATGCCCTGCCTATCACCCTTAGCTCATCACTCCTGGCTCATCTTCCTCATGGACCAGTCCTGCTCTTGCTGCTCACTAAAAAAGAAGTTTTCCGTCATATTCAGGTCGAACTTACTGTGTTTCATCTTGTGCTCATTGGATTGACATCAGCTACCCTCCGGTCCGCAGGCACCTCTCCTATCCTCCATGATCTTCCAAAGATGATGGAGAGTGGCTTAGCAACAGCATCCACCAGCTCCCTCAGCACTCATGGGTACATCTCATGAGGGCCCATAGATTTGTGAGGATCCGGTCTCCCTTTCTCCAGATTTTCTCTCTCTCCTTCAGGGGCTGGCATGCCTGTAGTCCAGCCTTAACAGTGAAGACTGAAGCAAAGAAAGCATTCAGTAACTCTGCCCTCTCTGCATCCAGCTCACTCAGCAGCGGGCCCACAGTTTCCCCATTCTTTCTTTTAAAACTGATGTTTTTGAAGAAGTTCTTCTTGTTATCCTTGACATTCCTTTCCAGATTTAGTTCCAAGTGGGACTTGGCATTCCTCGTTGCATCTCTGCATACACTGACAAAGTTCCTATATTTTTCCCAAGTGGCCAGTCCCTTTATCCACATACTGTAAACCTCCCTTCTTCCATCTGAGTTTCTCTAGAAGCTCTTTGATCATCCACATGGGTCTCCGGGCACCTCTGCCTGACTTCTTCCTTATAGGGATGCACTGATCTGGAGCTTGGAGGAAATGGTACTTGAATATTGACCAGCTCTCTTGGACCCCCTGCCTTCTAGAGCCCTAGCCCACAGGATTCCTCCAAGCAAGTCTTTGAAGAGGCCAAGGTTGGCTCTCCTGAAGTCCAGGGTTGTAATCCTGCTTGTTGCTCTGCTTCTACCACACAGGATCCTGAACTCCACCGTGTCATGGTCACTGCAGCCAAGGCTTACCCCAGCCCTCACATCCTTAACCAGATCATCTTTGTTTGTTAGTATAAGGTCCAGCAGCACATCTCTCCTCATTGGCTCAAAGGTCAACCTTCAGCCCCACAGGACCCAAGGAAGATTTTATAGCAGTGTCCCAAGCCATTTAATGAAAGCAATTTTCCCTTTTATTAAAAGCAAAGCTGACTTCTGTGTAAATGTCCGTGTAAACAGTCCCCCAAGTCCAGCTTCTGGCTTTTTCACTCTTTTAAACTATAGTGTATAAATATATATACACTTTTTTATACTATAATACTTATACTATAGTCCTGCCTTTCAACAGTGTTGTATTCCTTTCCTAAGCACCCTTCCCCAGGCCTGGAAGTCCAGGTCCTAGAGTAGACCAGGCATTGAAGCAAGCATCCCTCACAACAGGAGCTCCAGCTTCACCCAGGAGCAAACTCCCACACAGGAGCCACACTATGTTAGCTGTCCACGTACAAGGGTTTACTTTACAGCTAATTCTAGGGTTTATTATCCTTTCAGTAAAGAAAAATAAAAGCTTAAGATGTCTTCAAGCATGTGGTAACTAGATGAAGAGAAGGAATAAACATACTAAGATCCCAAGGTCTATAGTAGTTGTTTGGATTGTGCTAGTTCTAGCTAAAAAAATGCTTCTATAGAAATACGATGACTTATGAAGGATTTAGAGGATCTACTTATGTCTACTGAGATCTACTACTAAAAGATCTACCATAGTTTAATCGTGTCCAGACAGGTTGTGCAATTTCCAGCCTTGATGGTTTCAAGACCCAACCAGATTAAGTCCTGAGCAGCCTAGTCTGATCTCCTAGCTGACCCTGCTTTGAACAGGAAGTTGGGCTAGAGACCTCCTGAGGTCCTTTCTGACCTAATTATTCTGTGATTTTATGATTCTAAAAGTAAAGTGCGAACAATCACCAGAGAGCAATTAAAAGATCAAGCTAAATTTGTTTTTTCAGGACTACAAAAGCTAGTCAACAGTGAGTTCCTGCCTACCTTTTCAAATATGCCATAGTTAACTGAAATTATATTTTCCTTATAGTACTTCAAGTACTGTCACATTTGGTAGTTTCCGGACTGTGAGTAAGAGCACCATGGAAACCAGAGTTCAACACATTTTGAAGCAATTAACCTGAAAGAACATTTTGTACTGCTGAGGTCTGTGGTCAGAACTGAACAGAGATAACCTTAAAAAGCACACAACAGGCAAGGTGAACGACCCACGTGCAGTTCCCAGTGTTATCTTAATTTTAATTGGTATTTTTTACTGTCTCATGAACTAGTACCATTTAAAAAGCACTGCCTTTCTTGAAATCACTCAGGTATGCTTGGATGTTCCTTGTGTTATAACAGCAACAAACGAAAATGGAGGAAAAAGATCTCCAGTGTTTGTAATTATTTGCTTAATAATGAGGCATTTTTTAACCAATCGTTTAAGTTCAGATATTTACAGGCAAGTACTTTCCTCTAGCCGCAGTTGAGAAGAATAAATTTTTAAAAACCAAATCATCAAAACCTTGACAGTTTTGCCTCTATTCAATTTATAAAACATTTCTTTGGCTGTTTTTGAATATTGTTTTTTCCTTCACTTTTACATTAGCAGAGATCAATGTCATTGCAACCAACAATGAATGACCAACATCATTTATTCTCATCTCCTGAGGTCCTTCAGCTTCATTCCGTTTGCTCATCTACTGCAATTACTCCACAGCACAGCATGTTAAGACAGACCTTTTTTCTCTGTGCCACTTGAACAGGACTGAAGGGAGGCACAAGTCTGCAGTGTTTATTTCCCATAAACAGGTACAGCTGGTTTGTGGTATTTTTTTTTTCTCCTCAGTGGAGAAATCACCTAAATACTTATGCTAGTCAACACAACATTCTTTAAGAGGTTGGAGAAAAATGTAGAATTAAACATAGGCAAGATATATTAATTTATCATGTATTTCCTATTCTCCAAACAGTAAAATTCCCCCTTTTCTCAGTGAAAAATAGAAGTACGTAGCTTTCCTTTTCCAAAAGCAGTCTTCACCCACTGCTAATTTTGCTGCATCTGTCCTGATTCCCTAGGCAGTACGTCTCATACAGTTTTAGTATACCTGCTTTCACAATCTGACTTTTGTATATCTATGTACACCTTTGTAGGTCTAAGACACTCATTTGTAGCCCTCACACCTTTTTCTTTTTTTTCAGCTGACTACACTTGCAATAGTTTTTCAGACTCACCTCTTTCCCTTAAGAATAGTTCATTGAAGATACAAGATTCTTAATGATGATTTATGGTTCCCTTCCAAAAGCTTAACAACCAATCTTTGGTGACCTCATTTCACAGAGCTGTGTGTGATCCTCATGACCTTGCTAGTGTTTGTATTCTCCATCCAAAGAGGCATTTTATTTCACACTAGCAAACCCTATTGTAAGCTTTATGCAATTTATGGAAAATAAATTAGGGAAAGAAGTCCTGAACCTTTGTCACATTCTTGATGGCTACTTTTTCTTCCCCTTCCCCTTCCAGTGTATGTGTATGTTTTCTGTATATTCTCACAAGCCTGCAGGCAGTTGCTTTTTCTGATCCATGGTCTATTGACTATGATGTGAGTACCAGTGTATGGGTGGATCTGTGTTCTTTAGTTTTAACTGAGTTTTAACCCTCTTCTGATGACTGCGTGCAGTGGGATATTCATAGGCAATGTGCTGTGTACCATTTCTAATGCAGAGGACCACTGTTTTACAGAACATGTATAAAACATAGGATACTGATATGATAAATGCCAAAGTAATTACTCTTTCCCCCTGCCAAAGGCTACTGTCACAATAAAACTATTTATCTCTCTCTCAAAAAAGGAAAAAAACAAACAAACAAAAAACCCAAACCAACCAACCAAAAATTAATAAACAAAAAAGTAGCCAAAGAAAGAAACAATGAAGTCTGTGATATTTAAGCTACAATATGGCTGAACTACAGTTAGTCTATTAACACCAAACTACAAAACTGAAAGTGAGGAAACAGAGTAAAAAACTCCATAGATGGGGAAAGTTACCAGCTTGGCTGCAGAGCTTGCTATCAACTCAGTGAGGTCAAGCATCAATTTTGCAACAGTGGTACTCCCTTAATGAGAAAATCTATTTAATATGTGCATATGCTTTCAAGTAGTAGAGATTATTGATATGTTTTTTACTTTTTAACTATTGAGCCTCATGTTAAAAGGACATAAGAAATGGCAAACATTTGTCTTCTTATGTATATGCTGTTTGTTTCAGGTTGGTTTTTTCTTCTATACTTTGAAGGATTTGCACTACTGGGGTGAGGCAGTTAGAAATTTAAGTTTTCCTTAGATTTCCCTAGAAGAACGCAGTGTGCGAGATTCAGGCAGTGAAAAAGTTACAAGCTGCAGAAAAATGGATTGAAACCAAACTTTTGTACGTTATTTATGGGATTGTAAATACATCCTTTAGTTCATGAACATTGTGGTCTTTTTAAATATTTTTAATAAATATATTAATATTTGTGGTAATATTGTAACTTGATGTCTGATCTTTAAAACTACCATGGTTTTCTGTGCTTCCATGATTTGTATTGAAACTACAAAATGCTTCTAATGGTGAATGCCTAGAGCCTTCTTTCTCACACTGTACTGGAGCAAATCCTTCTTTTTTCATCTCTGCACATCCAGTGCAACAGTTTAAAAAACACCATTATACTGTTAATACTTAGTAATTCTATAAAATACGATATCCCTGGGAAATTCCTGTTTCTTTTGTGACTTTAATATCACAGATAAAGTGACATTTATTCTGTCATTTTGTGACATGTGACTTTTATGACTTGTTCCATTAGAAGCAGAATATGTAATAAAATTCTGAATCCCTGCCATCTCTCAGATGATACAGAATTCTAGTAGAGTATATAATTTGCATATGCATTCTCTTCTCTGTATATTTATACATACACAAACACATACACTGAAATGAAGTTATATATCAATACAGACCAAAATTATACAAATAGATTATGTAAAAATCCATATACCAGTAACACTGATGATAAACTGTAGAATATGAGATACTAACCCTTTTGGCATTACTCTTAGCTCTCTGAACGTCTGAATGAATTTGCACTAGTTTCCATTCTTTGAATATTGATATAATATTCACAAAGTGGTTTATATTTTCTGGAACCGAGGATGGACAAACTATTCAGAAATAATCTAGGAAAACAGGAAGATGATGAAAGTTCTATGTGATATAAAATAAATCTGAATATTCATAAGTGGTGCCGTAGTAAACACTTACAGAACTTAATGGTACTAAGAGTCATTTAGATCTACATTAAGCCATCTGAAAGGGAAGCACTTTATGAAGGTTCTAGTCCCAGTAGAAAGATCTCCACTCATACCGATGGATGGTACATCCCACATATTTCGGGTAGGTTTTTTAGTGTGAGAATCATTATTCTATGAAAATGCTGTATCATTTCACTAGCTGTTGAAGGACTTTAGATATGAAGAGTCTAGAGCACAAGTCTTATGAGGACCAGCTGAGAGAACTGGTGTCTTAGCTTGGAGTAAAGGAGGCTGAGGGGAGACCTTATCACTCTACAGCTACCTGAAAGGAGGTTGTAGTGAGGTGGGTGTTGGTCTCTTCTGCCAAGTAACTAGCAATAGGACAAGAGGAAATGGCCTCAAGTTGCACCAGGGGAGGTTTAGAGTGGATATTAGGAAAAATTTCTTCATCAAAAGTGTTTTCAAGCATTGGAACAGGCTGCCCAGGGAAGTGGTTGAGTCAGCTTTCCTGGAGGTACTCAGAAGACAAGTGAATGTGGTACTTAGGGACATTATTTAGTGGTGGACTTGGGAATGTTAAGTTTACAGTTGAACCTGGGACCTTAAAGGTCTTTTCCAGCCTAAATCATTCAATGGCTCTACGATGCTAGGTAATTTGGGTAAAGTGTCTAGCGTGCAACAGCAGTGTCCCTGTGTAGACAGATTCTCAGACTACACACAAAGATCATTTCCAAAAGATAATATTTATTTATCTCATACCCAGGATCTACACTGTACACAAAGGTTTTAAAATCTAATATATGTGCTGATACTTAAGTTCAATGTCTTAAAGATTTTTCAGTTGTCATCTGCAAATTCATTTTTTCTTTAGTAGTGTGCTGGTTTTGGCTGGGATAAAGTTAATTTTCTTTATAGTTGCTAGTATGGATCTACGTTTTGGAATAGTGCTGGAAACAGTGTTGATAATACAAATACAGGCATGTTTTAGTTACTGCTGAGCAGTGCTTACACAGAGTCAAGGCCTTTTCTGCTTCTCACACCACCCCACTGGCGAGTAGGTTGGGGGTGCACAATAAGCTGGGAGGGGACACAGCTGGGACAGCTGACCCCAACTGACCAAAGGGATAGTCCACACCACATGATGACATGCTCATCAATAAAACTAGGAGGAAGGTTGGCAGGGGGGCTGCTGTGAGGGACAGGTTGGGGATCAGTTGTTTGGTGGTGAGCAATTGTTTTAATTTGCCTTGCTTGTCTTTGTTGGGTTTTATTTTCCTTTCCTTACAATTTGTTATTATTTTTATTTTATTTTACATTTTATTTTATTTTATTTTGTTTTGTTTTTAAATTGTTAAACTGTTTTTATCTCGAACCACAATGTTTCCCACTTTTACACTTCCAATTCTCTCCCTCGTCCCACCGGGGCTGGGAGTGAGTGAACAGCTGTGTGACACTTAGTTGCAAATCAGGGTTAAACCATGACATGTAGTTAAATTTTTTGTTATTTTTTACCTGACACATGAAATATGCACTGTGATATTGCAATTCGACATTTTAGTTAAGAAATAAATGGAAGATGAGATAGAAAAACTAAGGAATAAAATGCAACAAAAAAAGACTAAAGATAGGAAATCCAGTTAGGGTAGAATAGAGAAAAGTTAAAAATTTATTTAAAATTATGAGATGTGTAGCTAAGTTTCTAGAAATGTATCTTCACGTATTCCATAGCAATTAAGAAAGATAAGATACAATGTATGTAGTCATGTCCTAACAATATTGTTCGTCCTAAGAATATTGTTGATGATGACCAAAGTACAAAAACAGCAGTAGAGGGGAGAGGAAACTATAAATGAAGGTGAGTGAAAACAGAATGGCTAGTGAGAGTCTCAAGTTTTAAGGCCCTATGTTAAATATCTCAGGCAGAAATTTTCAAGCAGCTCAGCTGCTTACCATACCTCAAGGATGTCCAAATATTGTAGGATTATCTGTAGAAAGTACTTATGAAAAAGAGCCCTTTGAATCCTTTTTAACTTGAATCCTAATACTGTTGTAGTAACTACAGCTATGTAACTTGCCACTGATTCATTCTGCCTAACCACTCTTGTGTGCATGAATCCACTCCTGCTATCAAATTTCTTTATGCGCATCTGTGAATAGATCCTGTCTTATATCTGTGACCTAATAATGCAGCTGCAAGTCATCTTTCAAAATCAATGTGAAATAGACATTTGATTGTCTTCTGAGATATGACTTAACTATTTAATCTAGAAAGCTGGATAAAATTAAAGATAAGAAAAATGGGGAAATGAAAAATATGCAATTTATTAGAAGTGAAGATCACTGTAAATTGTTTGACAGGAAGCTTCTTAAACTTCTTAACACTTTACACATGTGCAAAAGCAAATAAATTTATCCCTTGCTTATTGTTGTAGGTTATTAAATCCTATATTATGACAACCTCTATCTTGCTTTTTTTTTGAGTAAGAAGTATTTCTGCAGATATAACTTATTCATGTAAGATACTGTGAACATAGATTGTGATCAAATTCAGAAAAAACAGCCAGCAGCATGGAGGTACTGGTTAGAGACAAGTAAATCCCATGCTTAAGTCCATAGCCTAAGGTTGAAACAAATGACTTTGCTTCATAGCAGGGTGTTTCTGTGATCTATTCCTATTTGTTTAGCTTTTGGTTGTAGCTCTTCCCAATCAGTAAAATGTGGATAGCACTATTTCACAGGGGTGACTGCATCTATTCCATTTATACAGAACCAGAAGCTGACTTCTGTGTTTTGAATAACTCTGCTGGGTACCTATATTAGACAAGTCATTGATTAATATTTCTCTCAGTAGATACTGCTATTTAAAATTTTAAAATAATTATTTTCTAAAACACTAACAATAAAAATTATTACAAAATACTTAAGGAGATACAGTCCCTTTCTTACACATGGCAAGGTGTTAGGAGGAAAACTGTAGTGAAAAGTGAGACAAGTTTAGATACTATGATCAAGGCTGTTATGTAAACAGAGATAGGTCAGGGTCCAGGTTTGTTTTGTAATTCAGAGGTTGCTGAAGGAAACAGACAACATTATCTTCAATACCACAATCCACACAAAAACATTAACACTCCCCCCCACTCCCCACCGCGCAACATTGAGATTTAAATAGTTCAAAGAATTATGGATGTGGGGAATCTAATGAGTATGTTCAGAAAAACATACAGTTCCTGATTTAAACAGGGTAGCATAAATGAAATTTAAAAATTGAGACAGATGCTTCTAAAACTACATATAATTATTTTCATTAAAGAGATTTTAATAACAGGAAAAACTATGGATGGAAGCAACAATGTCAGGACTCAACGATTTTATGGAATGAGTAATTTATTTTCTCAGAAAAAAAGACAATATGAAGTTTACTTATTTTTGATCCAATTTTGAATACTTATCTGTTAGAGTTATCAGTTAAAAGTTATAATTGTCACTTACTTTTAATTCCTTGAGACATCAACTTATTTTTTATCAAATCTAAGAAGAAATTCCCTTTTTTTTATTTTCCGCCATTAAAAGATCCATTATAAAGTCCAGTATTTGGGAATACTACAGTTTGAAATAAAACATGGTATTGTAAAATTAAATCCTATTATTGACCGTATTAAGGTGCAGACTTAATTTATGGATGAGGTATGATTACTTTGCTTAAGGAAAACTTCTGTTCTGTGCTTACAGCAGGTCAGAAGATCTTGCCATTAAGTATTCCATGAAAAAGAGCAGGGATTTGAAGCTGGACCTCCCATATTGTTTGAGGGCGAGACTTACAAAGAACAGCTGAGGTCACTTGGCTTGTTCAGCTTAGAGAAGAGAAGGTTGAGGGATGACCTCATCATGGTCTACAACTTCTGCAAGGGGGACAGAGGAGGGGAAAGTGATGATCTCTCTCTGGTGACCAGCGATAGGACATGAGGAAAAGGAACAAAGCTGAGTCAGGGGAAGTTCAGATTGGACACTAGGAAAAGGTTCTTCACTGAGAGGGTGGTCAGCCATTGGAACAGGGAAGTAGTCATGGCACCAAGGCTGTTAGAGTTCAAGGAGCATCTGGACAATGCTCTTAGTCATATGGTTTAGTTTTAGGTAGTTCTGAGAGGAGCAGAGTTGGACTTGGTGATCCTTATGAGTCCTTTCTAAATTGAGATATTCTATGATTCTACCACTGGTCTTTGAATTTGAGTGTGCAGATGTGTTTCTCTTTTCTTAAAGTTTCCAAAAGCATCCATCTTGGTTCACCAAGGATAGGGAAAATCAGATATCAGAACTCAAAGAGTTCTTACTTTCTTGCAAACCTATATGCATCATTCAAAGCCATACATAAGCTTAACACTCCAGGTTTGAAAGAGCAGAATTCTTCAGTAACAAAATAAGTGGCTGATATTTTTTATATAATTCAGAGCTATGTAGAAATTCTTAAACTAATCACAGAAGCAGTAAATAGGAGCTGATATATTCATTCTCAGTGTTCCTCTCTACACTTTTTGGTTAAATTCAGAGATCAGTCCCACATCCTGGTTTCCTGACTACATATTCAGCTCATGCCAAGGGGAACATTTACCAACAGACATCACAGACAAGACTGCATCAGCTCCATCTCTTTCTGTACTTTGTAACACCATCCTACCCCACCCTAGCAGGCTCTGCATCTTCAAATGCCCTTGCACACTCTTCACAATATACCTCATAACTTTGATACCCTCACATTCATTCCATAAAAAGTGACTTAGGTGGGCATCTATTTCTTTGTACACTTTATTTTGGGCTGCAGGAACTAGCCTTGAATCGAGTAGATTTTTCTAACTCTGCCTGTTGACCTGAAGGCTGGATGTATCTTCCTTATGCATATCCTGTGCTGATGTAACCTAAAGGACTTGCAAGAAGGGGAAAATGAAGCTCAATTCCACTGAAGCTCAATACTGTTTCCAGTACTAAAGCTCACTTACTTACGATTAGTTATCTCTGCACAGCACTGCACTGCTAAAATACATCAGTGGGCTGACAGAAGTATTAGATGAAGCCACAATGATGCAAAGCATTTTAGCATTCTATTTGCTGAGCTAAGGACTCAAGATTATAATGCTATGGCGCACTGGCATGCCTTGCTGCTGGCCACAGCCCCACACAGCCAATCACTCACTCCCCAACTGGCGGGATGGGGGAGAGAATCAGAAGGATAAAAGTGAGAAAGCTCATGGGTTGAGATAAGAAGAGTTTAATAATTAAAAATAAAACAATAACAACAAGAATAATAATGCAATAAAAAGGAGAATAACAAGAGAGAGGCGAAGCCCGGAGCAGGGGGAAGGAGGAATGAACAACCAAAACCAACAGCACTTGACACAGCTGCTCACCACCCGCTGACCTGACACTGCTAGTCCCCACGCACCAGCTGCCCCGGTTAATGTGCCGGTCATGGCGTCACATGGTGTGGGGTGAACATCCCATTGGCCAGTCGGGGTCAGCTGCCCTGGCCGTGGCCCCGCCCCTCCCAGCCCCCCGCCCACGCGGCAGAGCGCGGGAAGCTGGAAAGGTCCCCCCCAACCACTACAGGCGCTACTGAGCGACACCGAGCCGCTGCTTAACAGCAACTGGAGCATCGATGTGCCATCGGCACTTTACCAGCTACAGTGAAGAGAATTAACTCCATCCCAGCCAAAACCAGCACAACTGCAAAAAGCTCATGATTCCTTAGGTCAGTGAAGTTATTACTAATTGAGATACTAATGATACTTCTTTAAAAAGCTGAACTATGGTTATGCAGAGGTTGTAGTTCTGTTTTTTCTTCTAGCTGAACAGAGAAATCCAGACATTTTTACTTTTCCTTATTGATCACATTTTTAAAACCAATTTTGTATTTCAGAGAGCCCTCTAGACCTATTAAACTTATTCACAAGCTAGTTCTCCACATGCTATTTCTTCCACTGTGCTAAAGTAGGTTGTGCATATTTTCCTTTCATCATGTCTGTTTGTGTATCTTTAAACGGTAGCCATAACCTTATGGCTACATCGTATGCAACTGACTTAAAACGAATCAATCAATCAAAAAACCAAAAACCCCATAAGAAATAGAAGAGGAAAAAAAGACAAATAGTGAAGTCTAAACAATTCAACTCCTACACACCTACCTTGACTATATCTTAGGCAGAAATAATTAGTGTTACCCTGATCAAAAGAAAATCACCTTCTTTTCTAGAATGACGAACATTTTTTTTCTTTTTTTTTTTTTTACTTCCCAATAACATGAATAGTTCTATCATCATTTTTTGCATGTAAAAACATAAAACATTCAGTACATCTTATTATGGAGCTATATGAAAAGCAAATGCTTAGAATTCTTTATTTCACTTAAAAATGCAACCAGTAATAATGAATAGCAAGGCTAAGGAAAAAGTAATTTGAGACTTACTAGAAACAAGAAGAAAAAAGACAAGTAAAAAAACCAAAGCCCCATTAGCATGAGAAGAAACAATTCTGAAGGGGAAAAAAAATAGTCTCAGTGCAATACTGAATTTTACTGAAGTGACAGCCACCAACACAGATAATTAACAGTGCTCAGAATCACCTCCTCTGAAGATACCTTTTGTTTTAGTCTTATATTAGTAGCAGACAGAGCTTTAGAGAATACTTCTATATTCAAAAGATTCCTTTAGGAAATATTAATAGATGTTCCAGTACTCTTCACAATTTATACACAAGCTGTCATTTTTCAGAACAGAAACAATGAGCTGCATAATGCCATCACAGAGACATAGGCCTGAAAGCGTATTCAGGAGATTATTTGGTCTAGATCACTGCTCAGAGGCATAACCAAATGGGTCTAGACCAGGTCTGACAGAAAGCTATTGTCTGTTATTGTCTGAATATGTCTGTTTTATAAGGTCTAATGTTGTGAATTACACAAGCTCCCTAGGTAATGCGCTTAACTATGATTTCCTAATCTATATCAAGTATATTTTGAATTAATTTACACTCGTTATTTTTATTAAATATTTTATTAATATGCATATCTACCTTTGGTGGATATAAAGAACTATTTTCACTAGCTCTTTTGAAAGAAGCTTTCATATTTTTTCATATTTTCAAGATTATAATTTTATTCTTAAATGCTTTTCCCAGTTCTTCATTGGCAATCTTTTCTAAATTCCTTTTAGCAGGAGACCAATGCTCATTGTACATGACATTTACCATCAGTTTTAACAACCTCACAGGCAGTTTGCATGTTCATAACTCATTTGAGTGAAAAGATCATCCCTCTCCAAAGCGTTGATAACCTAGATAGAAATCAGGTTATGTCCTGGTTATTATGTTCATAGCTTGAGACAGGCAAAACTGACACTTGGTAAGAGTTGCTTAAAGAGTTGCTTAAAATGTTCAAGCTCTGTTGTTACTACTGCCTTGGAAGAGGGACTGTAAGTTTGCAATTGCAGCAGGCTGACAAAACAGCTCAAAAGAGACTGAAGGAAAGCAGAAATATATCTTTGGTACCAAAACGATTCATTATCACTCCTTCATGATAAATGACGTACCTTAAATAGAAACATCAAATTTTGGCCTTGCCAGTCCATCTTAGAGCAATAATTTAGCTAGCTATTCAAGTGACTTTGCCATCTATTTTACTAGTAGGACAAAATGTAATTGCTATGAACTACTAATATAACATCTGCTTTTGATTTGCATAACAGGTGATTATAAAATAAAATCTGCATATTTTAAGATATAATAGTCAAAGACTTTTTTTTATTATTATTATTGCAAGAATTCATTCCATCTACATATATTTTGGTATCCAAAACTGCTAAATAGACATTTCTTAGATGCATTTTGATATTAGCCCTAATAACTGTTGTTTCAGTTGCTTTATAGTTTTAATGTACATAATGGTTGTTACAGCAATTACATTCTCAACCAAAAAAACATACCCAGTGACTGTCTTTCAAGGTGCCTGTAGGTTTTCTTTTCCAAACAAGTACACACAAATTGATTTATAACTAAATTAAAAATACTGCTGCTTTAAAAAATTAAATAGCTGTGATGATACAATGACAGATGCCTAGAGAGAAAAAGCAAGTATTCCAGAAGGTTGGATGCAGCAGTAGTAATCAACTTTACAGTTATGTTAATTTATCACATTATAGACCATGACAGGGTACCCCTAGAAGAAAGGGGGTTTTTATTTAGTAAAATGCCAAATACTGCATTTAGACAAAATATTATAATTGAAAATATATAGACCAGCGATATATTTGCAAATATATAGACCAACCTTTTTCTAATAATACTGATCTTACTTATTGAATATGTTAAATATATATGTGCATATATATATATTTCAAGTATATATACACCTGTATAGGCACACAAAATGACATTTGCTGTTATACTGCAGTTCAGTAGTTTTAAGGCATCTCATTAAAGGCTTCTGCATCTAGCTGGATCAAACATTTGCTGTGCAAGTTATATTCAAGTTCACATTAACTCATTTCCGTTTTACTTCTCCACAGGCTTGTTCAACCACCTGCTGAATTCAGTAGGATATAGCATCTGTTACACTGGAGTCCAAGTCTTCCCTCAGCAGCAAAACTCTCCTAGTATCCACATTGTAAACAACCAAGTTCACATTAAGATACTTCCTCAGAGTATATTCCAGAGGATATACAGGGACTTGGGCCGCATCTATACTAGTAAAGAAAAAGGTCGGACACAGGGATAAGGACTGGTATATGATTTTTATTATCATTAAATAACCTGATCAAAAAATGGCTGGGTTTGGGTTGGGTGAATAAATCCCCTCCCAGCCTATGCCTGATCATGACTAATGTTAGCCAACAGCCTTTCCCAACAGGCAGCTTGGACAGGATCATGTGGTTTTACGGAAGAGTGAGGAGATTAGCTGCATTAGCACAAGCCCTGTACTTGGAAATTCTGTGTATTGTTGGTTTTTTTGGTATGGATTTAGCGAAGAAATACTCAGACATCATTAATATGAAGTTTCTGGCCTCCAGCATTCACTTCACCCACAGATCCTGAGTTATGTCTGGGCTGCAAACAACACTGTAGACAGAGAATGTGAGGACGGTTCTAGCCCTCAGCCTGCCCAGTCTTCAGATCTTCTCTTCACTTAGTGATGGAAGTATTGCCAAGGGTTTCTCTGTTGGCTTCAATGGATTTTTTTATTTGACCCCCAAATTCTCAGAATCTTATAGGACCGCTGTCAAAGCGGGGTGAAAACATTTCTGAAACAAGACAGAAAACACTGAAACAAGCTCCTAGAGGCCACAGTATTTATTTTGCTTTCCGTGTTTAAAAGCTGTTTGTCTTGGAACTAAAAACTAAAAACCTATGAATTTAATCTACCTCAAGCTGTTTAGCTACTTTACTTGAAATATAGGCACTTATACATAATGGAGGAGATATCAGTGACATTAAAAGCAATGAGGGGTTAATTATGATTATTTAAATTTGTAAAAAAATATTAATATATCTGTAATCAAGAGTTATTTGTTCACTTTTGGTCATGTAACATTTCTCATTAAAAATCCTGTACAATCTAGTCCGTTTTAACCCTAGAATGTCCTACTGCCTACAAAAAGGTAAATATTTAGCTCTGTTGGCACTCCTTGATCAGAGGCAGTAAGTACACTACAAAAGTGCCAGCCTGAAAATTACATTGCAGCCTGGGTACATAGTGTTTCTTTATGGCTACCTACATAGCTGAAGTGAAATGATCCTCACTAGCACAGACGATAAGTGCTCCCATTTTTTTTTAGTGTATTTTGGGATAGTAACCTTTTCTTCAGAGTTATAGATTTTTATAACATTTCCTGTCCTCATATTTGCTGTAAGGATATAATTAAACTGTATCTTCATTTCAACTCTGACAGACAATCAATTATGAGTGCTTCCATCTGTGGCCTCTAATTTAGAAGAGTGGCTTGACATTATATGGATTTTTGATTTAGAATCATAATAGATTTTCCGTGCCTTAAAATCCCTGGCCACCTTTTGTATCCCGTTCCTCACAAGGAAGTAGTAACTTGTAAGAGCACCACTAGGAGAATCAGCAAGGCTAACTCTTTTATTTTTTTGCATTTGATGATGGATCCTATGAAATGTCTGATCCAAAACTGCTTTGGTCTGGATAACTAAGGCCTCACTATTTTGCTAAAAATCCACTCATTTTTCTATAGATCCATTTGGTATACATTTAAGATTTGCAGGGTTTCCCATTCAGAATCTGGAATTTGCTTGAAAGTAGTTCAGTAAATGAGGGAAAGAATGGATTTCTATTTATTATTCAGAGCCAAGTGTTCAGCCAGCTTTATCTGATTCTGAATAAAGAGAAATGTTCTTCCTCTTGCATTTTGAAAACTTTATCTTCCCATTTCACTGCTGGAGCTCATGCAAGAAAATCAGTTCATCATACTCTAGAATGACTAAAGGCCAGTCAGTGTCTCTCCAGAAAGTAGGAAAAAATCTAGTTCTTTAGGAAGATAAGCATCTAGATCTACAGAGATCTCTCTAGTTTGGTTAATATCTAATTATCTAGTTAACATATTTATATTACAGATTATTTTTATGCTGAGTGTCCATATTACCAATCCAATGATGCTATCAAGTTCCTTTCCTTTCCTAGCTCAAAGATTTTATTTGATTTTTCATGTGACATTATACTACTGCCATGGTATTATGGAGTAGTGCTTCATTAATCATTCCGTTCGAGTGTTGTCTCTTTTTTTTTATCTTGCCATTTCACTACTGCTGTATCTTATAAAATTTTGCCTTGCAAATGGTTTTGTATGCATGTTATCACATCTATTAGAGTTTCCTTCTAAGGCACCTTACTCATCCAGCTTTCCTAATGCATCTATTTCTTATCGTGTGATGTAAGATTAATGACAGATTGTGTTGTACATGAATTATAAAGACTGAGACTACATGCAGCACACAAAAAGCCTGACTGAATCACATGAAACTACACATAATCTGTTCCAAACAATATCCTGGATATTTTTCACTGCAAAGTTGAAAGCAAACATGCTGGAAGATAGTGTTCTATGTAAAAGGACTGGAAGCAGTAACATTTATTTGTTAATTGTTTATTTAGTAGCCAGCTCATTGCCTGCTACTTTTTCTGTGTGCATGGTCTGTGAAGATTGAAAAAAACAGATATCCTATTTCTAAGATATATAATGTTAACTATTTTACCATTTTGCAGAATTAGTGGACAGCTTACACTGAACATAAGTAGTGAAAATTGTGACAGAAAGACTATTTCTATGAACATTTACCTCTTAAAAAAATCTGTAAACAGTATTCACCTGAAATGCATTACTGAAGATTATCACATTTTGTATGGCCTAGAAACTCCACATAGGAAGCTGAACTGAGCTCTGTATTAACTGGAATTACTATAAGGATGCGTTTGGTTTATGCAGTTTAATGTTTGAGCTGTTTTCACCTTGAAATCATAACCTTGTGCATTTCTTCCTTCATTCAAGAGTGCTTGTATTGGGTAGCTCTATTAAGTGAAAATGAAGACTCTCTTCTTTCCCAGTGTATTGCCATTTGAATAGCAATTGACACAGGAAAATCTGAGAGATTTAGGAGCATGGCTGGGGTGGTCTGATGGTCAAAACCACTTTAAAGGAATAAATGTTTTTTCCTCACCTTCTTGGAGGAGGTGGACTTTTGCATCAAAGTGTTCATTGTATGAAGGGACAAAGATGAAAGTACTATGATGAGGCTGGTCATCAAATCCCAAGAGAATGGGTGGAAGAGCAGATACTGATTGATTAAACCACACTAAGATGTGTCCAGGATTGTCCCTGTTACTGAGATAGGGAAACAATTCCTGTGATAATACATGACTTCTAAAATTATAGTCTCCTTGGCATACCAAAAAAAAACAAAAAAAAAAAGAAAAAACAATATAGAGAGATAAATTAAAACTCCCCAGTAACTGGACAATCCAATATGAATAAAATTTTAAATATCCCCAATGTAATTAAAGTTATTTTTATTGTTGTATTTGTTATTTTAAGATTTTTAAATTTACACATAATCCTTTAGGCTGACACTGAGGGGGAGGGGGAGGGGCAGGGATTGACAGATATTGCTTTCAGATTTTTTAAAGATTTTTTAGTAACAAGTTACTAAACCAGCAACTTGACAATGCAGAAGCATCATAACTGGGTTCTTGCAGTCTACTTTTGAAAACTGATAAATAAGAAATTGTCATGTTTCTTTGTATCAGATATGATTTCAGAGTTCAAGCTCATCAAGATTTCTAATACTTTCCTTTTATAAAAGAACACAGACTCATTCTAAGACCCTCTCCATTCACCGAAGTCTTCATGTATTTTTATTCATTGGCCCAGATTAAAAAGCCTCAGGTATATCCATTAAGTTCAGTGGAACTATGCAATTTCTGCTTATACAGCTTGCTGCTGGAACAGTTCTAGTTGCCTGTGTTCTGAATTAATCTTCATCATTTCAGAATAGAAAGGGAAGTGGAATAGCATCAGACACAGCATGATCCCTTTGCCTTTAACCCAGACAATATTTGCCTGTACTATAGCTATGTTCCTTTGTCCCTCTTACTCACTTTCAGTGTTTTCTTCCTGTTTTATCTATGTTCTTCAGTTTTCTCAGCATGACTCTACTCTTCTGCATCTGACATTTCTTTCTATCTGACACATTCTCCTCACATGCTTATGGAATTAATTATGGTGATGTAATTCTATATTCATGTTACTTCACCAGTAAGAGAGTAAATTTGCCGCCTGAAATGGAGTTTTTCCTGGGTCATACTAATGTAAATACACTTAATACTTTTTTGATCCTCTCCACTAAACTCCTCACCTGATTTGTATGGACAAAATCATAGTGACTACAGGCAGATTTAAAAGCTAGATAAAACTGCAGCTCTGTAGTTTTGCGATTTATATTCAATGGCAGTTAATGACAGTACCTTATTCCTGCTCTGTTTGAAATTTCCTTCCTATCCTTTCATTTTTCTTGTCTTCTGCCTTCTCTTCTGTGCATCTTATATTTACATGTTTCTTTCCCTAATGTTCACAGTATATGCAGTAGATATTACAACTGTACTGTAAATGTCGTGTATTTAGAGAATAATCCATGAAGATCACCTTATCCATTGTATGTAGTATGCAATATTTCTCCTATTGATTCATTACAAATTGTAAATAAAGAGCAGAACTTCTAAAAATGCCCTCCAGTTCCTATTTTCCTGATTGTAATGTGACTATATTTGGTTTCTGCAAAGTAATTTGCCTGCTACCTGTTTATCGTTCTACACTGTCTAGGACTTCATTAACAAATAAACCTTAACGCAATGTTTCCTGACTTTTCAGCTAATTCAGTAACCAGCTGCTCTTTAATATTTCCAAAAACAATTTTCAGACCATTTGGGTGACATTTTAAATCACAATGGCAAAGTATGTATTTAATTGATAATGTAAACAGAGCTGATAAACCACAGATTTCCTAAGGTTTACCCAAAAAGGCTGAAGACAAAAATCACTATGCTAACCTGTTTCCCTAAGGGTCACTTTAGGCATTTTGAATGGGTGGCTAATTGGGACATCAGGAGTACAGGGATTCGTTTGTGAGACTTCAAGGTTAAAGACATTCTAGATGATAGACACATTTTTGGCTACCTCAGGAAATAAAAATGGTAACCACCTTCATTGATTTAAAATTGTAGTTGGCAGGATCTGAAAAAAATTCTGACCTTTGTCAAAGTGTATTTAACTGCTGGTTGGGCAAATTCTTATGAATGGGAAGAGTGACACTTATCACTAATATCCATGTGTTTAAGACTAGTCAGCATGTGAATATATGTAGGGTTTTTACAAGAAGACACTGATAATAAAAAAAAAAAACTTGAAAAGGGTTTGAAACCCTGCAAACTTGTCTATTTTTTCAAGTGTCATTTGGCCTAAAAAAATATACTTAGCTCTGCCTTCAAATAATGCTTCAGTTCAAGAATATAGGTGCTTACAACTATCAAAACAGAAATAGTTCACTTCTTGCTTTGGAGTCACTTTGACTGTCAAGTGTGTTCAGGTAATGAGTTTTACCCTATACTCACATAATATATATTTTTTAAAACTCCTGAAGAACTTTAGAGGGATCATTATCTACACAGAGAAGAAACATCTCAATTTTTTTTTTGTGTTAAACATAGAAAAAAATCCATAACTTCCTTATTCTCCCTCTTCCCAGATATCACTTTTGTGATTGCTACCAAGTTCCCACAAGGAACATTCTTACTTGAAATCCCTTTGTTTTCTCTTTTTATTTTTTTTTTTTTTTTGAATTTTGTCAAATATTCCCAGATTATAAACAATATGCCTATAATTTTAAGCCACAGTTTGGATCCTCTGACTCTCCACTTACCTGTTGTCAAATACTGAAAGTAGTTAAAACAGTCGAATGTTGAACAAATACTAAAATCCACATAAAATGTATGCTAACAATGAAGCATAGATGCTGTTCTGCAATCCAAGCCAAAAGGACTGCCCTTTAAGCTACATAATGTAACAGAACTTCAGTTGAATGGAATGAGACTCCTCTACAACCTAGTAGGAAGGGTTGGCTGGCAGCAGATTGGGTTGATATCCCAAAAAGGAGCAAAAAAACCCTCAAATTCTGGCATCCACTTTTTAGGTGATACTTTATGGAGAAGAAAGGTCCTCTTCAGGACATGCTTTGCCAGAATGATTGGCACCTTTCAATATTTAATACAAATGGTATAGAGAGAACAAACTTTGGGATTGTGATTCCAGAATAGGAAGACCTATGTCTCTACACCTTGAACTTTGACACTTAGGTCTGAGAGTGAGGCAGGATTTGAGACACAATGACACCTTCATGAACACGCTTAATTTGATCTAATGTAGGTAACTTAATTAGGCCTTTAACATTAAGCAAAATAATACAGGCTTTGATGTGCTGCAGTCCTAAGACAGCTGCTCCTCAGAACAGCTGACCCAAGCTAACAGCTCTGTTTCAGCACCTCATATTTGAAGTCCTAGCAATTCCCCTTTGCTAAAGACTTCTGTTCCATTCCAAACTGAAAGCAAGCTGCTCACATTTTTCTGGGTTCATTCTCCTCTAGCCGTATAGGTTTACCTGACTCACTTGAGGGATCTAACAGAGGAGAGAAATAGACAGAACAAGAGCATATGACCTCCTCATTTTTGATAACAGAAAGTTGTTGGATTTGTTTGCCATAAATAGAGCTTAAGTCTGCACACCCAACAGCTGTATTCACTCTGGAGACTCACAGAGGCAGAACAGGATTGCAGAATAGCAGCGGTTGGAAGGGACCTCTGGAGATCATCTCGTCCAACCCCCCTGCTTGAGCAGGCACACCCAGAGCAGGGGGCACAGGAACACATCCAGCCAGGTTTCAAATGTCTCCAGGGAAGGAGACTCCACAACCTCCCTGGGCAGCCTGTGCCACTGCTCTGGCACCCTCACAGGAAAGAAGTTTTTTCTCATGTTTAGCTGGAACTCCCTGTGTTCCAACTTGTGCCCGTTGAACCTTGTCCTGTTGTTG
Source organism: Phalacrocorax carbo (assembly GCF_963921805.1). Taxonomy (NCBI): domain Eukaryota; kingdom Metazoa; phylum Chordata; class Aves; order Suliformes; family Phalacrocoracidae; genus Phalacrocorax; species Phalacrocorax carbo. The sequence continues at coordinate 114,762,617 of NC_087515.1, forward strand.
GGCACCACTGAACAGAGTCCAGTCCCATCATCCTGACACCCATCCTTTACATATTTATAAGTATTGATGAAATTCCCCTTCAATCTTCTCTTCTCCAGGCTGAACAAACCCAAGTCTCTCAGCCTTTCCTCATAAGGGAGATGCTCCAATCCCTTGATCATCTTTGTAGCTCTCCACTGGACTTGCTCAAGCAGTTCCACATCCTTCTTAAACTGGGAGGCCCAAAACTGGGCACAGTACTCCACATGTGGCCTCACTAGGGCAGAGAACAGGGGGAGGATAACCTCCCTCATCCTGCTGGCCACACTCCTTGCAATGCAGCCTGGGATACCATTGGCCTTCTTGGCCACAAGGGCACATTGCTGGCTCATGGTCAGCTTGTTGTCCACCAGCACTCCCAGGTCCTTATCAGCAGAGCTGCTTTCCAGTAGGTCAAACCCCAACCTGTACTGGTGCATGGGGTTGTTCCTCCCCAGGTGCAGGACCTTAGAGTTGTTTTTGATTAATTTCATCAGGTTCCCCTCCCAGCTCTCCAGGCCACGCTGAGTGGCAGCACAGGCTTCTGGTGTATCAGCCACTCCTCCCAGCTTGGTATCATCAGCGAACTTGCTGAGGTTACACTCTATCCCATCATCCAGGTCATTGATGAATATGTTGAACAGGACTGGACCTAGTACAGACCCCTGGGGAACGCCACTAGTGACAGGCCTCCATCCAGACTCTGCCCCATTGATCATGATCCTCTGAGTTCTGTTGTTGAGCCAGTTCTCAATCCACCTCACTGTCCACTCATCCAACCACACTTCATTAGCTTGCCTGTGAGAATGTTATGGGAGATAGCGTCAAATGTTTTAATGAAGTCAAGGTAGACACCATCCACTGCTCTCCCTTCATCAACCCAGCCAGTCACACCACCATAGAAGGCCATCAGTTGGTCAAGCATGATCTTCCCTTGGTGAATCCATGTTGACTACTTCTGATAACCTTCTTGTCCTCTACATGCCTGGAGATGACCTCCAGGAATAACTGCTCCATCACCTTTCTGGGGATGGACGTGGGGCTGACTGGCCAATAGTTCACTGGGTCCTCCTGTAACCAAAGTGATGAAATTAATCAACCAGGGATGTTGTTATATTATGGGAACATGGAGTGTATGAATCAGTGTATCTGTTAATCTGTATTTTAGTCCCTAGGTAATCATTAATGTGAATGAAACAATAGACAATGTTCGTCTGTCAGAAAAAGATGGCAGAATGTTGTTTCGTGCAGTGGACTGAGAAAACTGGCCAGGATTGCCAGGACTGAGAGCCAACAAGGTACAAGGAAATTCCGACAGGGGCAGATCGTGACCACCAGACTCATGGACCACGGACCCAAGTAATACCAACTGCTCAAAAGAGAACAACGAGAAAGGACAGAGTCTGCACAATAATTTACATACAAAGTGAGCAATTTTGTACCAACCACCAAAGATAGTAATATTGAATATGTATGGATAAAATGAATACGTATATTTTTGATCTATAAATCAATTGAGAAGAGTGTGTAAGGTATGCATACTTGGGGGAGTGATCCCCTGTGCATCCAGCACTGCAGTAAAAAATGCCTGCCTTTTAACACTACATTGGTGTTACGAGGTTTATTCCCTATTTCGGTGACAATCCTTCTTGCCCTTTTTGAAGACTGGAGTGACATTTGCTTTCCTCCAGTCCTTGGGCATCTCTCCTGTCCTCCACAACCTTTCAAAGATGATGGAGAGTGGCTCAGCACTTGTAGGTGCATCACATAGGTGCCCATGGATTTACAAGGATCCAGTTTGCATAGATGATCTCTGACCCAATCCTTCTCAACTGATGGTAAGTCTTCTTTTCTCCAGATTTGTCCTCTCACCTCTGGGGGCTGAGATGCCTGAGGGCCATCCTTAGCAGTAAAGACCAAGGCAAAGATGGCATTGAGTTACTCTGCCTTCTCGGCATCCTGTGTCGCCAGGGCCATTACTTGTTCAGCAGTGGGCCCACTGTATCCCCAATCTTCCTTTTACTGCTGATGTATTTAAAGAAGCCCTTCTTGTTATCTTTGACATGCATTGCCAGATTTAATTCTAAGTGGGCCTTGGCATTCCTCATCACATCTCTGCATACCCTGAAAACATTCCTATATTCCTCCCAAGTGGTCAGTCCCTTTTTCCACATATTGTGAACCTCCCTCTTCCATTTGAGTTTCTCTAGAAGCTCTTTGATCATCCATGTGGGTGTCCAGACTCCACTGCCTGACTTCTTCCTCCTGGGGGTGCACCGATCTTGATCTCAGAGGAAGTGGTTCTTGAATACTGTCCAGCTCTCTTGGACCCCTCTGTCTTCCAGATCCTAGCCCATGGGATTCCTCCTAGCAGGTCTTTGAAGAGGCCAAAGTTGGCCCTCTTGAAGTCCAAGGTTGTAATCGGACTCATAGACCTGCATCTACCTCGCAGTATCTTAAATTCAACTATCTCATGGTCACTGCAGCCAAGGCTACCCCCAACTCTCACATCCTCAACCAGCCCTTCCTACTTTGTTAGGATAAGGTCAAGCAGCACATCTCGCCTTGTTGGCTCCTCCACCACTGGCATCAAAAAGTTGTCCTTGATGCTCTGCAGGAACCTTCTGGATTGTGCATAGCTCACTGTGTTGCTTTTCCAGCAAATATCAGGGTGGTTGAAGTCCTCCATGAGGACCAGGACCTGTGATTGCAAGACTACTTCCAGATGTCTGTAGAAGGCTTCATCAACTTCCTCTTCTTGATCAGGTGACCTGTAGCAAACACCCAAAACAGTGTTGCCCATATTTGGCTGCCCCTTAATTGTTATCCACAAGCTCTCAACTTGTTCTCCTACTCCAAGGCACAGCTCAATGCATTCCAGTTGCTCCCTCATATAAAGAGCAACTCCCCCACCTCACCTTGCTGGTCTGTCTTTCCTGAAAAGCCTGTAGCCATCCATAACCACATTCCAGTCATGTGAGCTATCCCACCATGCCTCTGATTGCAATGAGACCATGGCCCTGTGACCGCACACAGACCTCTGGTTCCTCCTGTTTATCCCCCATGCTGCGTGTGTTGGTGTACAGGCATTTCAGAAAGGTGCTTGAGCACACAGGTTTCCCGGAGGGGTGTACAAGGACCTGCTACAGCTATGCAAACCCTTGAGGTGGTTGGTCTCCTGGTTGCCATTGCATGAGGCCACTAGAGCACCTGTATCACTGCTCAGGTTGTCCTGTCTTATTGCCCCATTGCGTGTGACGGCATTAGCACTGCCACTTTGTGTCCCTCCCCCCGAATTCCTCAGTTTAAAGCCCTCCTCACCAAGTTCGCCAGCGTGCTGCCAAAGATTCCCTTGCTCCTTCCAGACAGATGGAATCCGTCCCTCCCTAGCAGCCTATGGTTGTTGAAACACATCCCATCGTCATAAAAGCCAAAACCCTCACGTTGACACCAGCCACGTAGCCAGGAGTTGCTTTGTATTATTTGCCTATTTTTAGTCACCCATTTTTCTCCAACAGGTAATATGGAGGAGAAGATAACTTGGGCACCAATATTTTTCACTTGCTTTCCCAGAGCTTTATAGTCTTGCTTAGTTCTGCCCAGGCTCTGGCTTGTAGCGTCATTTGCGCCCACATGGAAGAGTAGCAGAGGATAGTAATCAGTGCTTTTGACAAGTTGTGGCACCCTTTCAGTGATGTCTCGGATTTTAGCTCTTGGAAGACAGCAAAGCTCTTGTGACTCCCTGTCAGGTCAGCAGATGGGTGCCACAGTGCCTTTTAAGAGAGACTCACCCACTACGAGCACTCATTTCTTCTTTTTACAGAATCTACTCTGTGCTGCTGGTACAGTTGCACCTTGTGGACCTTGCTCGCGGGTGCCTGCGGTCACTAAAGCTACAAATCTGTTGTTGCTGGTGATACTGGGAGATGGGGGTTGGGGCAGAGCCCTGCTTTTGCAGGTCACCAGGGTCCAAGGTGCCTCCTCCTTCTCAGTGGTGTCTGCTACAGGAGTGTGGTTCTGGGGCTTCCTATCTATCTCTGCCTCAGTTCTACTAATATTACTTAGCCTTCTAACTGTCTCCTGCAACTCAGCCACCTGGCACAGCAGATCATCAACCCATGCACACCTTGTGCAGGTACTTACTGTCTCACCAGGTGAGGGCTTGGGGCACACGTTGCAACCTACAGTCTACTGAAGCCTCCAGCTCCGCCTGGGTAGATGCATCAGACCTCTCTGGGGCTTTTGCCATGACAACACCGGCATTAGCTCTGCGGCAAGTGCTCACTATCCTGGCAGAGACCTAGAGAGCTTCCCGGGCTGTGGGCCTCCAAGCCACATGCAGCACCCTCCCTGCTCGCCCTGCCTGCGCCAACTAACGCGCCGCGCCCTGTTTGCCGCGCTCCTGGGCCCTCGCGCTCCGTCGGGCCGTTTAAATCTCCCGCGGTTGCTCGTGGCAACGGCCAGGCCGCGTCAGCCTCCCTCGCGAGAGCTGCCGGGCCGCTCTGCGCTCCCTCGGGCCTCCCTGGGCCCGGGACCCCCCTCCTCCGCCCCAGCCTAGCGCCCGGCCGCGGAACTTACTGTTGCCGCCGCTGCGTCCGGCGCCGACTGAGCGGGCTGGCAGTTACACCCGGTTTAAATCACCCGTGGTTGCTCGTGGCAACGCCCAGGCTGCGTCAGCCCCGAGGAGCACTCGGGAGGCTGAGTGTGTGAGAGGAAACAATTGCAAGGAAAAAACATTTACTTTCTTTCTTTGTTCTTCACTCTTCGTTCAAAAAATACACTGAAAATACACCAAAACCTAATAGAAAGGCAGATCGCAGTGTTTGTCTTTTTATTGTAGCTGCTTCAAATACCTTTTAGCATCAAGTGAAATACCAGCGATACAGAAGCTCAACAACTGGGTGATATATTAACAAAGTCTCATTTCAAGCGTGCCAGCCTGAACGGGGTGCAGCTTTGAGGTGCCAGACCTGCAGAAGCCCTTTGCTGGAGCTAGGAGGGCCACTCTGTTGCACCTGTACAAGAGCATGAAGCTGTGAACCTGCCTCTCATCATGGCCTCATAGGCTACTGCAATCTGGAACACAGCGTGAAGATATGTGTAAGGTAAGTTTCAGTCATTACTGGTACACGCACTTACTATTTTATTCTAGTTAACACAGGCAGCAAATGTTTAAAATGAAGATACACAGTAGGAGACAAGTAGAAGTATATATGGTGGTTCCTGGGATGGAATCTGTACTTCTATGAGATCAGTCTCATGCTTTAAACACATTGTAGTTTATTTAATGATTTTGTGCGGTTTCCAGTCACAAAATACCCCAGTTGTAACTGCTGTGCCGACATAGACTTAGTTGAAAAAGGGCTGCACTGGTTGAAAGTGTCTCTGTCTCTCTATAAAACTAGGGAATAGGAGATTCATCATAGAAATGATCTATACCATTCATTTAGAAATGTACAAAAGAAAATGCAATGTCCTCTAAAAAAAAAATTTCAATCCTTCTTCATTTCAAAGGATCTACTGAACTTAATTTCCAAAAAAAAGTATAGAAATTGAAACACCATTTTTTCTCATTATATAATTGCATACTAGTAATGTACAATAAAGTATGCTATTTGAATTAGCTGGCCCATTAGTGGATGATATGTATTTATTGTGTAAATGTTCAAACACACACATATATACACACACATATATTTAATTTTATTTTCTAGCATGTTGCATATAGTATAGTGTCTAAAAAACTCCAGTACAACAGAATCCTCTTAGTATAAGTTACAAGAACAGAAAAGATATGTTCCTTTTCCTAAGCAGTTAATGTGTCATAGAGTCATAAAATCATAGAATCATTAAGGTTGGAAAAGATCTTTAAGACCATCAAGTCCAATCATCAACCCAACAATATCATGTCCTGAAGTGCCTCATCTACACGTTTTCTGAACATCTCCAGGGATGGTGACTCTACCACCTCTCTGGGCAGCCTGTTCCAATGCTTGACCACTCTTTCAGTAAAGAATTTTTTCATAATATGCAATCTAAACCTCCCCTGATGCAACCTGAGGCCATTTCCTCTTGTCCTGTCACTTGTTACTTGGGAGAAGAGACCAACACCCACCTCACTGCAACCTCCTTTCAGGTAGTTGTAGAGAGCGATAAGGCCTCCCCTCACCCTCCTCTTCTCCAGGCTAAAAACAACCCAGCTCCCTCAGCTGCTCCTCATAGGACTTGTCCTCCAGACCTTTCACCAGCTTCGTTGCCCTTCTCTGGACACGCTCCATCACCTCAATATCCTTCTTGTACTGAGGGGCCCAAACCTGAACACAGTATTTGAGGTGTGGCCTCATTAGTGCTGAGTACAGGGACACAATCACTTCCCTACTCCTGCTGGCCACACTATTCCTGATACAAGCCAGGATGCCATTGGCCAATTTAATAATTTTTGGTCATTTGTTGGTCATCAATTTGGCCAATTGATGGCCAAAATCATATTTAATCCATTGGAGATATAGTTCTGGTTTTATAGACTGGATTTATATCTGGGAATCCAATGAAGTTTAGGCCATGGTCACAATTTTAACTTAAATATCAATGGGATAAAACCTATGTTTTTTAATTGTTATTTTTAAGATTTCTATCCAAAATCACAGAATCAGGAAATGGTTGAAGTTGGAAGAGCCTCTGGAGGTCGTCTAGTAAAATTCTCCTGCTTAAGTAGGGCCACCTAGAGGTGCTTGCTCAGGACTGTGTCTGGATGACTTTTGAATATCTTCAAGGTTGGAGATTCTACCACATCTATGGGCAGCCTGTACCAATGCTTAGTCACCTTCACAGTGAAAAAGTGTTTCCTATGTTCAGAGAGCACCTCCTGTGTTTCAGTTTGTGCCCATTGCCTCTTGTCCTGTCACTGGGTACCACTGAAAAGAGCCTGGCTGTGCCTTCTTTGGACTCTCACGTCAGGTATTTATACACATGGACAAGATCCCCCTGAGCCTCTTTTTGTTTCCCTTCATTGGACTCTCTCCAGTACATCCATATCTCTCTTGTACTAGGGAGTCCAGAACTGGAAACAGCAATCCAGGTGTGGCCTCACCAGTGCTGAGCAGAAGTGAAGGATCACTACCTTCGACCTGCTGGCAATGCCTACCTAATTCAGCCCAGGACACCGTTAGCCTTTTTTTGCTGCAAGGGCAAATTGCTGGCCCATGTTCAAGAGAAATCCAACTTAGTAAAATACATGGATAATTTCCTGTATTCACATGATGAAGAGAAATCAATGAAACATTTTTAATGAATGAGATTTATCACAGAAGACTTACTGTAAATATTTTTAACGTAAGTAGATGAATGAGTAGGGAGTACTGGTAAACAAGTGAGAGAACTGACACAAATTTTGTGTTTTAAAAATGTTTTTCTGCTTCTACCTTAATTTAACTTTCATCTTTCAGTTGTCTCTGAATTCCTTTGCTCCTTTTGTTGAGTTGATGGATATTTTGGGCTTTGTTTTTCTTTGTAGTGCCTTGTTTCTAAGACTTTGCTAATAGTTAACATTCATTTCTGAAAAAGGGTAATTGAATGCCTAAAAAACCAAGAAGCAATTGTTGGCAGGTTGGAAAAAAAAAGAATATTTGAATATATTATGTAAAAGACATTTCTTTTTCTCAATTTAACCTCATTAGTCCTACTTATATGTCACTTATTATGGATGAGATGCTATTAATGCTCTTAGAAATTGGATTTAAGAGAAATTCAGAAACTTAGGTCCAAAACTGTGATTGTTAATACACACACTCAACTGTCATCTAACTCTCGGCATACATTGCACTTTTAAACTGCAAGTTTGCAAGGATGTAGAGTTGTGCCTCTGAGCTCATGCAGAGCTTCAGCCCTTGCTGGGCTAAGGAGCATTGTGTTTTGTCTGCTTTTAACACAGTCATCCCCCCTCAGTCTTTTCACCTACTTCTAGACATTTTCAGACAGTAAATAGCAAGTTATAACCAGAAAAAATAGTTGTGGGGTTTTTTGTTTGTTTTTATTTTGTTTTGTTTTTTTAATGCTGATGGCGATGGAGTAACAACAGTACTGACTCACCTTCAGGTCTACTCCCCTCCTAAGGAGATTCAATGCCATTTCCCCTGTGAAAATGCTGTAAGAATATTCATGGCAGCTAGCTGGGAAAGAAAAGGGGCTGCAAGCAACCTTTCAAAGCTACATCATTTTTTAGAAGGGGTTTGAAAGAGCCAAACCACTGGTGGACAGTAACCTAATGGGGACACTGGATATGTTGACCTTTTATTGCTCCCTTCCTGAACTGGTTTTGGCACTAGGGAGCTCTTCAAAAAAGTGGGAGAATTGTTTAAATCAGGTAAAAAAGCTTTCTCAAACCAAGTGTCCTGATCTTACATTACAAAGAAGACAAAAGCACCAGCTTCTCTACTCCAAGTAGCAGTATATTCTTACAAGCTACAATATCTCAGACTTCAGGTTACAACCAAAAAGAAAAGAACAAATGCTACATAATCTTTTGGAAGAGACACTATGGAAATATTTTAGAAAAAATCTCAGGGCCACTCTCTTGATTTTAGTGAGGCTCCAGAAAAAGATAATTTAAAACCTAGCATAGTTATCCACATAGTGTTATTTCATGTTTCTTCCCTCTCCATTTGTGTTTTTCACCAAGAAAATAATAAATCTGAACTTGTACGGAGAACACATTTGTTAAGGATGGTAGTGAAAATCCATTTGAAAATGACTATTCAACAGAAGGTAGCATATAATGATATCAGAGGGACTGGTTTTCTACTTCTTCCGTAGTAAAAGAATTCAGTCCAGAAACATGCTCTCTATTGGTCTGTTGTCTCTCTCTCTCTCTCTCTCTCTGTTTGTATGTGTGTGTGTGCATGAAGCAATGGGGTGTCTGAAAGCATTCCTTTTTCTGCAACAAGTGACCAGATTAAAGGCAATTTCAAAAGGACAAATGCTAAAACATATAATTTATGCATATGAGATACTTCAGTATCAGACTAACTTGTGTTATCCAAAATTAATGTCTCACGATATTTTAACTGTTGTCTTTCATCTGCAATACTGTCTCCATTTCAGCCCCTTATACCTCTTCTCCTTTCTTCCTGACTTTCTGAGGTATATTCTGACTTTTCAGAGATTACGCACACAGGAAGCAGAAATGCATTATACTTACCAGCAAAACTTTTTTGCCTTTTTTTTAAATTCAAATCTGTTCCACTCCAAGCTTTCAGAATAAAGCAACACAGATTTGTCTGTAATTCTGTCTGGGAAAATATTTCTTATGTGTTTTCTGTTTATGTAGAATATGTAAAAGCCAGTCTGAATTTTGAAAAGTTAGTCGTCTTAAGATGTCTATGCCTGAAAGAATGTACTTGATTAAGTAGCATATAGCATCTGGAATCTTGGCAACTCATGGATTCCCTGAAAGAGTTAATTTTGTGCCAAGTTCAAAGTATATGATATTGTAAGGGTTAAAATGAAAGGAAGGTGATGACTCTCCAGGTAAAGTCACACTTAAAAAATATATAAAAGGACTTCAGGGCCGTTGATTCAATAGAGTTAGTCTCACATTTTCACATACAAGAATAAACCTTGCTGAGTTTGATTACATGGGAGTTACCTCTGTTCCCATTGACTTTAGCTGAGTCAGTAAGTAATCCAATTGACTTCGGTGGATCCACTCAAATAAGACATACATATAAGACTCAGTGGTAACTGCTGAAAATATTTTAAAATTAATGTCAGTTTGCTGACTTTAGCTACTCTACTGAGAGCAATGATTACTGTGACTATAGGCATGCTGACAAAAACTGTTCTTTATTTCTGTTCTCGGTTATCTGACAGGAAAGAGGGATGAAAGATTACTTCTCTGTCATGTGACAGGAGGTGTAGTCAGTTGACTGCAGAATTTCCTGCTGCCATTACATATAAAGACTTTATTTTTATTATAGTCTTTACAGAGTTTCCAGTGTTGCGGTTGACATGAGAATGCAAAATATGAAAACACTGTGGTAATACAGATTTCAGTCACAGCCTCTTTCTTTTGTTCCAAATACACACGATTAAAAAGGTTAAGAGTTTTGACTGATTTTTCATTCTTTTAATTTTTTTTTCCAGGCAGCCCAAAGCATTAATTTCAACAATGTGTTTCAAACCAACTGTGAAATAAATGATAAATATATTTTATTTAAATACATTTTCTCTGTCATAAATGGGATCATTATTTTAAATCATTAGCTCTAGGGAGGTATAATTCTGTGAATATTAAATATGCGGATTATCCTACTTATGTATATTCTGTAAGAGATTACCTTTCAATGAGGCATTAAAGAAGCAATAAGGCCATAAGAAGCATTTAGCAACCTTGTTGAGACGGCGTTCTGGTGGCTTTCTCTCTTCCAATAGCTATCTTGACTCAGAGAAGCTGAGCAGTTGTATATTCCCCATCAAAATCTGACCTTTCAGGCTTTTGATTTCTATGGTAGAGATAGTATTTACATTTAAAAGTAAACATTCTAATTGGAGTGAGGAGCAGGAATGAGGGCCGGTTTACAAATAATTGCTTAGAGTGATAGGAGCTAATATAGATCTATTTAATGTTTGCAAAGCCTTACATTTAATTTTCAGTTGAAATGTTTTTCACATTGAACCACTGCTACCCAAGGAGGCCATAAAACCATTGCTCCCCAGTAGTGTTGTCCTCTTCACCAACATTGCCTGGAATCTCTGCAAATCACCTATCTGGCCATTCCAGTTACAGTTCCAACCTTTTCATAGAGTTATAGAACAGACAAAGTTGGAAGGTACCTTGAAAGTTCATCTGGTCCAGCCTTTTGTGGGAAAGGGAGCTTAGATAAGATCATCTAGCACCCTGTTTGATTGCATCTTGAAAATCCCCAGTGATGGGAACACTACTACATCCCTGGGGAGGTTGTTCAGTGAATGACTGTTCTTACTGTAATAAATTTCTTTCTTATGTTGAGATGAAGCCTCTCCCAGTGCAACTTGTACCTGTTGCCCCTTGTCTTCCCTATGTGGCTCCTTGTGAAGAGAGAGCCTCCATCCTCTTTGTAGCTGCCCTTTAAGCACTGGAATACTATGATGAGACCCCCCTGAGCCTTCGCTTCTCCAGGACAAGAAAACCTAACTCACTCAGTCTTTCTTCATATGGCAAGTTCTCCAGCCCTTTGATCATCTTCATGCTACTGCTAGCCCACTCTTCCAGCCTGTCCAGGTCTCTGTAAGACGGGTTTCCCTTCTGACATGTCCACCTCACCACCCAGTTTGGTGTCATCAGTAGTCTTGGTGAGGGTGCTGTCAATCCCATCATTCAGATTATTTATGAAGGTGTTCAACTGCATGGGGCCCAGTATCAATCCCTGGGGCATCCCACTTCTGACAGGCTGCCAGCCTGAGTAAAAGCAATTCATCATCACTCCCTGAGTGTAGCCTGTTACTCAATTTCTTGCCCATTTTGCTGCTTTATTCCTTATGTTAACTCTATGTTTTACCTCTGCAAATCAGCTGATCAAAGATTCAGACTTATCTTCCAAAGGAGGTGGCTTCCCAAGACAGGGCTGGAATTAAAACAGCATGAAAGGTTGCTGTGACCAAGTGTCTTTCACCTACCATGCCAGTTGGAGCATCAGTGATGAGAGTAACAGGAAACAACAGTGCAGCCATGCTTTTGAAAAAGATTGGTAGTCATTTTCACCCCAAAACCTTTTTACCTCATGTCTTCTACTTTAATAACACTACAGTCAAAAAAGAAGAGATGGTAAGGATTGTAATCAGGGCATATACAATAAATGTCTTCTATTTCTACACCATTTCTTCTGGTTCAGGTTATTGTGTTAACACTAGCACAATAGTGGAAGAAAACAGCAGAACTGAAAACCACAGACTTTGGTTTGAGGCTATGTCAGAAAAGTCAAAGCAAAATGAAAATTCTTTGCATGCTGCTCCTGTTCTGATAAACCCTCAGAGGAGAGTGAGGGTGTAACTCAAAGGAGAAATAGAGCTCACTAATACAATAAATTCAAAATCCCAGGTCTGCACATCTGTGGAGTTACTACAACCATGTATAAATATTTCTGATCATTGAGGAGACTGTAGGAAAAATATTGTTGTTCCAAGCTGTCCTGTGCAATTTCTGAGAGAAAAGGAGGACCGTGCGCATCCCCTGGCTCCTGCTCAAACCCTTCATTTTTTTCTCAACTTCTTCCATGAAGGAAATAATTTTGACATGTGGAGCTGGTACTTTTTGAGGTAACCATCCTGTTTCACTTCTGCGAACAAACTTTCTTTCTATGTAATATGGCCCTTTGAAAGCTTGATGATGAAAGTGAATGCGAACTCCTCTATAAAATGTGATAGGTTGCATGGGCTATGGAGAGGAGAATGATTTTCTATGGGCAGCTTACCCCTCAACAAAAAATAATTCCTCTGCTAGAATAAAGATAAAACTTCTGTGGTGGCTGAACATATAAAAAAGGACGTGTGAGTTCCAGGTGTAGAAGCACCCTCTGCAAGAATTCAGGAAAGGAAATGTGTCAGTCTCCCCTGCATACTGGTCAAGGCCATGTACTGCTGTCTCTTCCAGCAAATTTTTGGTCTGTAGACTATGCTATAGCACTGCAACTCTTTCCAGTCTAGGAAGAGCCACTACAGGAGATATCTGAAGTCACAAGTGTCACTCTACTACTAACACTCCTACTACTACTACTTCTACTGCATTTTATTTCCTGGCTACTGCATTTTCTTTTCCCTAAAGGTGAAATGAAGCTTGGTTTTATAGCATTGCCTTGGCTGGAAATGTGCCCTGTCACACCTGTGCAAGGAAACTTATTTCTGTATATGTCTATCCTCATTCAGAGAAGAATTGGGTTGCATTTTCCCCCATTGGTAAGAATCACAGCGGCTATGTTTTCTGAAGATCGGGCCTTTTTCTTTCTGTGCCTGTGTTCCTCATCTGTTTAAAGGGATTGAAGATATGTTCCTGCCTCACCAGCATCTTGTGGAAAAAAAAAAAAAAATCAAAAAGTTAAAATGTTGGTCTTGTGACAACAGGAGTTTATATGTCTAGTGAAAAATAATAAAAGAAAAAATAAATCAGAGAACTTTAATGAAATGTACTTTTGTTTTTAGTAATTCATCTGGCCATGAATAGGTCATATATTTTGCTTAGAACATAGATTTGAAAAACTAGCAAAGCATTTTGCAGAGAAACACCTTAATCACAGATGTAGATATCTATAGTATATAATAAAAAGTAGCCAGGTAAATGATGTCTAATATTTTAGATCCAAATGGAACTTGGTATCCTTCAACACTAAAATGGAAGTGCAAGTGCCATTCCCACAGCATGGAAGACTGTGTTTGTTCGTTTCTACTTCATATTTCCCTAAGGACACTTTGCTATGCCAGTATAATTAGGATGACATTTGGAGCTGCTGTATGTCAATGCAAGAGTAAGAGACATTGTGCAGCTTGACGAGAGATTACAATGTCAAGTCAATTGCTGCTGCAATATCAATATTTATATCTTCACTCCATGTGTCTTGTTTTATTTTTGTTCCTCTTTTTCTATTATGCATAGAATAATATCTAAAAACTATTATGTTGTTGCAACATATTTTTTTTGCTCTAGACATCCTTGCTTTTTCCCAGTTAATTTTTAACTTAAATCCTTTCTCTTCTTGGGTGAATTGTATTTAACCCTTTCACTAGTGCAATTACTTTCATAGAATGAATTCTCAATTGATCTAGTACAGCATTTCTAATGAATTCTGCATCTGAATTAATCAGAGAGTGATCTCAGAACTATAATGAGTTGCTTCACTAATGGTGAATACATATCCATTGTCCATATCTACTGTATTCACCATGCACATCCATTGTATGTATCCATTATAATCACCATTAGTAAAGCAATTAAAACTAAAAAAATATCATTGTAGTTCTGAGATCACTCTGATGAATTCAGATACAGAACTCATTAGAAATGTTGTACTAGATCAGCTGAGGTACAGGGCTTGCCTTTAAACAGGCAATACTTGCCAGCACCACATAGCATTTCCTGAGATTCTTGAATGTTTATTTTTGTGAAGAGGGAAAGAGAGCTGTGGTTATCAGCTCATCCATGCTTTCTTTTTACAGCATAGCAGAAAAAAATTACCCTGAAGTGGAGTCAGATCATCAGGTATATCCTGATGAATGTTTCAGCATTGTTTCTGTAGAATAATGTAATAACAAAAACCACAGCAATGCAGATGCTGGAGCTCACAGCCAGCAGTGAAGCAATTACATTTAACTGATGTTAGCTTAGCATGATTAATGTTCTTCTATATTTGCCTGATATTATTGCAGAAAACATAAATATAATTATGCTCCATAATACATTTTTTCTAAAAGAATGTTTCACCTTCTTAGAGATATATATCTGCCTCTTTGTAAGCAGATTTATCTCATACTGAAGCACAATATCATTGATAGGATTATTTTTTAAATGGCTCAGAAAATCAGAATCCCAATTTAAGGGTCTGTTGAGCTTCAATGCATTAACTCTTCTTTGAGAATTGTGTTTATTTCTCTATACTGCCAAGAATTTTTTAAATGTGTGATATGGTTAACTTTTTATCACATTGCTAGATAGCAGTGTCCTTTCCAGCTTTTATTTGTGTTTCTACATGTCTCCAAGACATTGAATTGTGACTCATAATTGTTTAAATCCTATTAACCATGGAACATGCATAATATTAAATATATAATAATATTAATATTAAATTTATCTTCACCAATAAACATAAAGTAAATATAAAAGTAAATAATAATGTTTTCTTCTATTTACTCTAAGTGGTTTATAGGTATTTATCATTGATCTATTTTCAAGTGAGCTTTATGCCTAATGTACTATATCAGAATGATGAGGTCAACCTGTGAAATAGCTGAAGTTTCCTGAAACAAAGTATTCTAATTTCATGTTTGTCTTATCATGTTTTTCACTTTTACTGTCGTTTATTAGCTGTTTGCACAGGGCTCCAGACAATTATTGAAAAATGTAACTTTTTAATAATAGCTTTTTTTATGCATTAAGTGGGAGGGGTGGGGAGAGAAAGGGTAGTGGAGCCTATAGAGTTACATCCTTACACTGTGCTATGGTCTGTTCCAAAGCAACTGGTGCCAGTAGAAAGAGTCGAAGACAAGTATTTATAAATTCATCCTGATGACACTGGGCTCCCATTATGCACATTAGAAAGATACACCTTCCAAAAAACTAGAATCGATATGGATGGGCTTGAAAGCAGCTCAGTTTGGGCATTTAAGAGTTAGGCAGCCAGAATACGCTGGCTGTCTCCAACACCTCTGGCAAGACAGGCATTTCCATAGGCTTATTTTGTGCTGGAACAGCAATTCACTCATTCATGATAGCCTTGGGGCAATTCAGCTCACTCACTTTAGATAGCCTGCTTCTGATGTATCCTGTAAACCTGTGAAGACACCTGTCTTTCTCTATTAACAGCTATATTAAATGTACCATCAAATCCTTAAGATATCTAGAAGTTAGTCACAAAGAAAATGACTCTAAATTAGATTCCTTTCCATTGATTAAAACTGACTATGAAGGAAGCTTAGGATAAGTCTGAGCTAAGCTTTATGAATACTTCCCCTAAATGAACCCAAGGGTTTTAAATTAGTCTATAAGTATGTGGTAGCAAATGTATATTGGTTTCTTTACCAAAGGAGAACATCTGTTGCTCATGATTTTTCCAAATTCCACCAGAGAAGAGGCATAAGAAAAGCAATTTTTAGTTAATGTTCTTCTTACTTTGAACATTGGTATTTCTTTTTTTGTTTTGTTTTGTTTTTTTTTGTTTGGTTGTTTGTTTTTTTTTTTTTGTGACAACTAGAATGTCACTACTCCTGACTGTAAAGTTTTGTGTGCTGCCATAATTATGGTGTCATCACAGCTGGATGGAGCAACTGAAACCATAGACACTTTGGCAACAGTCTAAGTCTTCATTATTTCAGCCTAAGTGATGAGAGTTATGTAAGAGAAATCTTAATATTTAGCACAACTCCTTTTATTCAGTTTAAGTTGAAAACAAAAGTGAAGCTTTCAGGTTGTGACGTAGGCCACTCTCACCTCCAAAAATTATTATCACAGCTTCAGTCCTTCAGTCACACAAACATCTGTCTCAGTCACTTCACAAAACTGAATTGTACATTATCTGTCTGAAAGATACCACTTCTTCCAAAAGTAAGTAAATGAACTGCAATGCAAAACTGTATTAGCATAGCATGATTGATAAGATTAAAATACAGTATTCCTTGTGTGCATTAAGGTAACTTCATGACTTATAACATGCATATTTTGTGAATATATGTAGTCAATTGCTCAGTGTTTGAAAGTTCAGCTTTATGAATGAATGTACCCATTTCCATAAATATTTGTAAATTGTTGATATATATGCAAACAAAACTTTGCACATGCCCAAACTTTCAAATTGGATTACCTAATGGTAAAAATCCATAGGTTTTACTGAAGTTCCTGTATAAAAATGGGCTTACTTTCAAAGGTTATATACACTACTGGTTTTTATGGGACAGTAGAATTACAGAGTCATCAAATGTCCTGAGTTGGAAGGGACCCACAAGGATCATCAAGTCCAAATCCTATCCCTCCACAGGACAACCCCAAAATTCTCACCATGTGTCTGAGGGCATTGTCCAAATGCTTGAATGTTGTCCGGCTTGCCACCATTGGCAAATAAAATACTGTTCAGGTATATCAGTGTGGAGGAAGCCAACTTAAAAGTCCTAAAGGCTGTCTTAACTCCAGGCCAGGTTAAAAGGATTCTCAGTACTCACTTGAAACTCTGATTGCTCCTTTTGTTTTTTAAATATAAACTTGTTTTTGTTCTTTTATTACCCATAGGTTGTTGATATCACCCTGTTTATATCCAATTTTTATTTCTTTCTTTATTTTCATTTTGGGTCACATTTTTCTTCATGTTATCCTTTTCCTATGCAATTATAGAAACATTTCATTTATATTTTACTATTTATGTTATGAAATTAAATATAAATATAACATAAAAATAAGGCTTTTCTTTTTTACCTCCTCTAATTATAATTGAATCTACATAAGAGTCAAATGCAAATACTGTTTCTTTTTCTGTGTTACAAGAAAAGATTCCTAGAGACTGATTTAGTACAAAAGCTATAAAAGAAATAACAGTGCTAAAATCGAGGGTGATTACTGCAGCATTTATATTACCAGTCACCTATTATGGGAACATTTATGCATTATTAATGATGGAGGAGTGAAATATTTTTCATGCCCATTGATAGAAGTACTTTTATATCTGAGGTGCTTTCAACTACTATTTCCATAAGAGGCAACAGAGCCTTAGGAGCGTGAAACCTTTGTTCTGGGAGTGGCAAATAACCCATTAAAACAACCCACATTTCTGCTCTTACCTTTTGTTAATGTAGAGTACTCCCACCTCTTGCACTCTCATGTTGACAATCATTTTACAGGAATAAATCCATATTTTCCCTCTTAATGGAAGCAGTGGGTTCAGTTCTACCTGCAGGCTGGGAGGGCAGTGAGGAAAAAATGGTTTTCCAAAACATTTTTATAACAAATTAGGTAAAAATCATATACAAGTAGCATTTTAAATCTTCCTTCCACACCAAAGGATCGGTGATTGAATTAAGACTTTATTCTTAGCTCTTTTAAAAATTTTTTCCTCTCTTTGATTGACCAGTATCTTAGAATTTCTCTGAGCATATGCTGCTTCAACTTCTATTCCTTTAGGTTTTTCTATTAGAAAATATTTTCATGACCATTAACTCCCAGTCTGTTGCAGAGACCTGTAAATTTTCAAGCACTTTCCTATTAATTCTTTTATCTATAGCTCACCATGATTACATCCAAAGGGTTTTTTGGCTGATTTATTTATTTTATTCTAATCTCATAACAGTGTGTTGACTTGAGAGCTGGTGAACAAACTCATTACAGAAGTGGTTTGGAAGGGGACTGAGTATTTCGTATTACGGAAAAGCTCACAAGTTGGATTGATTTGCACTACCTAGGAAGAGATAATGGAGGCTTTGGGACAAATACAGACTACTATGAATCTTTATTTGTTTTTGTAAGGTAGGATATTTAATTTTTTTTTAACTCCACAAGTCCAGTGGAAAGCTATGAAGATGATCAGGGGCCGGAGCATCTCCTTTATGAGGAAAGGCTGAGAGACTTGGGTTTGTTCAGCCTGGAGAAGAGAAGACTGAAGGGGAATTTCATCAATACTTATAAATATGTAAAGGATGGGTGTCAGGATGATGGGACTGGACTCTGTTCAGTGGTGCCCAACAACAGGACAAGGGTCAATGGGCACAAGTTGGAACACAGGGAGTTCCAGCTAAACATGAGAAAAAACTTCTTTCCTGTGCGGGTGCCAGAGCAGTGGCACAGGCTGCCCAGGGAGGCTGTGGAGTCTCCTTCCCTGGAGACATTCAAAACCTGGCTGGATGTGTTCCTGTGCCCCTTGCTCTGGGTGTGCCTGCTCAAGCAGGGGGCTGGGCAAGATGATCTCCAGAGGTCCCTTCCAACCCCTACCATTCTGTGATTCTGTGATTGTTTTGGGTTTTAATTTGTGTTTAGTTTATGATGTGGAATTATTATAGTCCAAAATCTCATTATGCTACTCATCCTCTGGACACAACACAGAGACACATCTTCTGTAGTGGAAAACTATTAAGCTGAATACAAGATAGTAAGAGAAAGATTATCTCATTCAGAAATATAGAGAGCAAAAGGAAATTATAAGATGGGCTATTAAGGACAATAAGTTCATTCCAGTTTAACTTTGGGTTCTTTGGGAGAGAAAAGTCTCTTGCAGATTGAAGTTCCCAAATACAGTAGATCATCAATTACATTCCAAAACATGTGACTACCTATGACTATTTTAATAAGTAAGACTTTGTCAGAACATTTTCACAATAAGAATTGTGTATACTTTTAGTCAAGAGTGATTTTCCCATATATAGCTCTCTGTTCTATGTGCTTGTTTTTCAGGCAAAGGGATTATGTTGAGATAAATCTGTGTTTGACATGTACAGGAGACTATGATACCTGAACTGCAGGTATTTCTTCCACATATACTTTTGCTAATTCTTCAGAAAGAACGAAAGATTATTCTTACGCTTTCTGCTGTAACTTTTTTTAATTACCTCATTAGAGGCAAGAAGCACAATATGGCAGCACTGAAGCACAAAGATGGAGATAAAATTATAAAGCGTTTGACCATGAATGTTCACAACACTGACCACATTTTCACATAAATACATGTAGACCTTATGTTGCATTTATCCCTTCACTTACAGAAGAGATTGCTATACTTCTGCATGTTAAACCACCTATGAACTCAGAATACTTAATGTCAGACTCATTTGCCACTTCAGGTGATCAGTTTTCCTAAGCAGAGAATGACAAATTTGTTGATAAAGTCAGTTTTGCAAGTTATTGAAAAGAACTTCACTCCTAAACAAGCACACGTTTGTTGATCCAATGTCACAACACTTTTACTCTGTACAGTAACTATGACTTGTTTAGCCTGTGGTAATGCAACTAAACATTGTGTTAGCAGAAAAGTTCAAGTTTAGAGGCAAGTTTTCTCACAGTTGTCGAATAAGCATTGCAACTGAAAAAAAAGAAACCAAACCAACAGCCTGACTAAAGGCCATATCCTTCTCATTCACTGGCATAAATCAAGAGTAATTATTATTTTAAATAAATACTCCATGAAAAGAAGGCAGTTTTCTGATCTTAGCCCTATAAAATCAATAAACTCAGCTTTGGTAGGGAAGAATGACAGTCTTGTGCAGTTTTTTGCAGAGCCTCTTACTGTTTCACTGCTCAGTGTGTTTGGGAAAGTCACAGGATATCTGTCCTGTCTTCTAGTCTGTCTCAGTCCTCCAGAACATGCATTCTATCAGTTTAGAAAAGAATCTTACACAAATGAAATAATCATAGACTATTTAATTAGTTACTTAAGCCCACAATTAATTTGTTTTTTTTTTTTCCTCTTGTAATTGTATCCAATATAATACTTTTGTTCTGAAACCGCAGATAATGTGATCCAGGATCGCAGCATTCTCCATTCTACCTTAGAGAGAATATTCCCAGATATATTTTCCAGTTTACTGTCAAGCCATCTACATGCTGGAATTTTCATCATGGCTTAAAAAAGCAACAGATTTTTTAGAAAAAGTGGGAATAAATTAGGCAGCAACACTGTATAGAATCACTGAATGATTTAGGTTGGAAAAGATCTTTAAGATCTTCAAGTGAAACTGTTAAACTAGCACTGCCAAGACCACCACAAACCATGTCCCTAAGCACCACATCTTCATGTCTTTTAAATACCTCCAGGGATGGTGACTCAACAACTTCCCTGGGCAGTGTGTTCCAGTGCTTGACAGCCCTTTCTGTGAATAAGTTTTTCATAATATGCAATCTAAACCTCCCCTGATGCAACCTGAGGCCATTTCCTCTTGTCCTGTCACTTGTTACTTGGGAGAAGAGACCAACACCCACCTCACTGCAACCTCCTTTCAGGTAGTTGTAGAGAGCGATAAGGCCTCCCCTCACCCTCCTCTTCTCCAGGCTAAAAAAAACCCAGCTCCCTCAGCCGCTTCTCATAAGACTTGTTCTCTAGACCTTTCACCAGCTTCGTTGCCCTTCTCTGGACACGCTCCAGAAGCTCAATGTCTTTCTTGTCATGAGGGGCCCAAAACTGATCGTAGTATTTGAGGTGTGGCCTCATTAGTGCTGAGTACAGGGACACAATCACTTCCCTACTCCTGCTGGACACACTATTCCTGATACGAACAGGATGCCATTGGCCTTCTTGGCCGCCTGAGCACACTGCTGAGCACACTCCCACCTAACATGGTGTCATCTGCAAGCTTACTGAAGGTGCACAAGATCCCCTCATCTAGATCATTGATAAAGATATTAAACAAGACTGGCTCTGACACCGAGCCCTTGGGAACACCACTTGTGACTGGCCACCGACTGGATTTAACTCCATTCACCACCACTTTTTAGGACCAGCCAGTTTTTTTCAAATAGGAGAGTATTTCTGTCCAAGGCATGAGCAGCCTGTTTCTCCAGGAGAGCACTGGGGGAAATGGTGTCAAAGGTTTTACTAAAGTCCAGGTAGACAACATCCACAGCCTTTCCTTCATCTAAGTGGGTCACCTTGTCATAGAAGGACAGCAAATAAAGTGGGACCAGAGACATGTTAAGTCATTTGATCAGAATCTGAACTGTAATTGCTTCTTTTTCAGCTTGTGTAAGGTAAGTAGAGACTATCTTCTATTCTTTGAAACATTTTTCATCTGAAGTCCAATGCAGAAAAGAATAAAATGTGCAGCCATTTTATACAGTCTTTTCTATACTCTATTAGATGATCAGCTCTAAACATGGGAGCTAGCTTGTGAGGACAATCTTAATTTATTCATCTAAGTTTTCTTATAGCTGTGGTGAAGCAGTATTATAATAATGTTTTGACGTGTGGACCACTACCTTTTTATAATGTGTTCAGCCACAACCTGATTAGATACTAGTTGTGCTTCAGTTCGTCAGCCTTGTATTCAGTGATTTACTCAAGATCATGAACTATGTAGGTCATAAAATGGAAGGCTCATCCAAGAAGTTAATTTAGTCCACCAGAATATTTTTGATTGTTAAGTTGTCAGCAATGTATCCAGTATTCCAGATTCAGGCCATGTCTCAAACAAATAGACAAAGAACAATGATCTTCAACGAAGCTAGTATATACATAGCACTCTGATGGAAATTAGAAGAAAGATACTAATTACCAGAGAAATGGGGTTCTGAAAGAGTATTCCAATAGGAGAGCTTTTGACAAAAAGTGAATTGGTTTAATACAGAACCTGTAACACTTCAGAAAGGAGTTACTATGATATGGCCTTCTTCAGTACAGGGTAGACAAACCAGAGAAGGCTAAGTAATTGGGCAAAAAGTAGGACTGCTTAACAGAAGGAAAGGTACAAGTTACAGTTTAAGCAACATGGTGGGTTTTGTTCATAGATACTTTACAACAATTTATTTAATAAACTAGTATTTTTTGTCATTGGTATTGTGCAAGGATTGGGTAAAGGAATGATGGAAGATGTGTAAGTAGCAATTAATACTGTGAAATATGACTTTGGAGAAGGGACTCGAAGGACAAAATGGTTATTATTCTTCATATTTTCTTTATGCTTTCATAAATTTATTTTCAATTACTGAATAGATAGAAAATACACAGAACTATAAAGAAACTTCTGGGATGTTGAAATGTAGTCTTGGATTGAATAAAATGTAAATATTTTTCTGAAGACTTTTTCAAAAAACATATACAATTTAAAAATCTGTATATCTGAGCTACTCAAAGTCTGAAAAACGAAAGTGTGTTCAGGAAAATCAACAGTCAGAAAATAATTCTCTTTGCCTTAATGACTGAAAACTAAAGTCTCTGAGAATGCAATAATTTCTGACATCTCTGTAACATTTAGACAAAATTTTTTGTTGTTGTTGTTGTCACTTACAGTATCAGCTCAGAAAATCAAGCTAGCCTACCATTTAATTTTACTGCAGCATTTGTCTGACAACTTGTTTATTTCTTATATTTTCATCCTGAAATGTTGATGTGGATGAAAAACCCATTTTGGTCTAGTAGCTGATGTAAAAGCATAGCTATCAAATTACATTTATAACATTATTTGCCTTTGACATTATGGCTGTTACTGGAACTGCCCCTTTTCCCCACAGGGGCTAATTAGCATTTGCTACATCATTGAAGCTGATAATGGAACCCAATGGCCAGAAGAATACTAGAGGGTCCTTTTTAATAATCTCATTTGTTGTGACACTTCCTTTCATGTGCTGAATAATTTGCTTACTCAGCTAGTTGCCTTGGAAGTTTTAATGCTGTTTTCTCTATGTTGAAAGAAGTATTCCCCTCCTCAGTATAAAATCAGCAAAACATTTTAAAAGGTAACAGCTAATGATATTATATTAATTTTCAGTGTTTAGATCTAGGTGGACTAAAAGAGAAAAAAAAGAATCCATATGATCACCTAATCAGGGAATGAATCCTATGTTTTATTCTGGGATGCTGTAGGTTTCCAGTATGCAATACTCACACACCTACAAAGTTATCTAATGGTGTCCATGGATCACATCTAGCATAATGACTTCTCTATCAATACTAGCACAATAAATTGCCTAATATTTATGACATTGATCCTGGTTGCCAAAATGCTAGTTTACTAATAAGTTTCTTCCTGCCTTTCTTTTCTGGATAGAATCATAGAATAGAATTGTAGAATGGTTTAGGTTGGAAGGGACCTCTAGAGGTCATCTAGTCCACTCCCCCTGAGTGAGCAAGGACATCTTCAACTAGAGCAGGTGGCTCAGATCCCCGTCCAACCTGACCTTCAATGTTTGCAGGGATGGGGCATCTACCGCCTCTCTGGGCAACCTAGTCCAGTGTTTCACCACCTTCATTGTAAAACATTTTTTCCTTATATCCAATCTAAATCTACCTTCCTTTAGTTTAAAACAATTACCTCTTTGTCCTGTTACAACAGGCCTTCCTAAAGAGGTTGCCCCCATCTTTCCTATAATCCCCCTTTAAGGACTGGAAGGCCATACTAAGGTCTCCCCGCAGCCTTCTCTTTTCCAGGATGAACAACCCCAACTCTCTCAGCCTTAAAGTTTCTTTCTAGTTTCCTTATGTTGACTTCACTCCCCTCTTTTCAGTTCAGGAATTTTATCCTGTATGTTTCACTTAAGAATCTAATTTACTTCTAAGTGTGAACTATAAAAGAACTAGTAGGCACCTCCTTTCCTTCCTGTTTTTTAGTCAAGACTTCTAATCATTCAAATAGTATATTAATATCTGCATCTAGCTGGAGGGATTTTTAATTCTCAGGTGCCCTCAGTACTTTGTGTTTGCCTTCTTCAAACTTTGGGGATAGCATTATTATTTTTCAGTTCTCGTTTTTTGGGTACCTAATACTGGGAACATAGAGACTAAATTTCAGACATACCTGCATACCCACAAATCTTTTAAAATCTCTGTCTAAATTGACCTCAAAGCTTAAAAATATTTACTTTAGTATGTGTCCTGTCTAAAAAAGTTATTCCAGGAAACAATAAATAACATAGTATTCTTGGGGTTTGTTTATATCATCTAAAGTATTTGAATAGAATTTTAACTAATAAATTTTACAGGAATAAGGTACCTCTGAGTTCATTAAGACCACGGATAAATAAAGGAGAGTCCTTTCTGACATTTCATGTACAGAATATTGCCATATCCTAGTCTATAGGCAAGTAAGAAATTGTGACATGAGATTTTTTTACACCAATTTATATTACTTGCATTAAACTAATCTCTTATCATTCCTACCACATTTATTTTTCTTCCCCAGTACTTTTTAGCTTTTGTCCTTTAGACTGCAATTTCTTGCAGGCAAGGACTGCCATTTATTCCAGTACGATGGAGTTTCAGCTGGGCACACCTCTAGGTGCTCCTGAAAAACAGCCAACAGTATTAAGAGGAGTTAATTTATGTGGCATAATTAATATACATATATAATGAGCACATTGTAATTAAGAGCTATTATGACAGCACTGAGTTCAGAATCGTAGCATTTTCAGTGGGCAGAAGACAGGGAGAATATTTGCTGAAAGTTATAAATTACTTTTTTCTTTTTTAACATGTCTCTATAGATTAATTTTAATGTTGTTTCTTCTCATTTGGCAATTTGCTTTGCACTAAATGAATCCCTGCAGGCTTATTTAATGCATAGTGCAATTTTTAGGATTGTATAATCTGTCTTAATAGGGCAAAAGGCTTGATGAACAAGTTAGACAAAGCAAGTTCTAAACATCAAACAGCAAGCTTCCCTATGGATGGCAGTTAAGACCCTCGACTGAGACACAGATTCCAGAAAATGGTGGTGTTTAAATCTATGTGGGGAACAAAGGTGAATCAAGAAATATCTTCAGTAAAGCATTGCTGATTTTAACCAACTAAGAACCATGCTTTTCGTGTTTACTGGGACAAATCCAGCAGCACTGCATTTTCTGAGGAAGTAAATACTTGGATGAAGACAAATGCACTGTAGTGAAAGGATGTTATGAAACAATCTCCCCTTTTGCATTCTGCAAGTGCTTCTGCTTAGAAAATTTCAGAATAGAATGAAGAAGGAGAGAGAAATATAGAAAAAAAAGTGCATTTTGCATAATAGAATTAATTTTTGTATGAACAGTTTCTCTCTTTTTAAGAAAATAAAAGGCCTTTAAAGGTATTCAGCATTGCTTCGTGATTTAGTTTTATATACAGGTTATTGATGGTTTTGATTCAAAGAAACCTAATCAGTTTCTGCCAGTGGGCCTAAATGCAGTTCAGTCAGTTTAGTTTAGGTAGTTTAGTCAGCACAGTTTAGCTTTCCTTTAAAACTTAAAAAAAGATGAGGGGTCCTCCCCTTCCCCTCCTTTTGTCTTAAAGTAGATGCTACTTTGTGAAAACTTATTTCCTGTCACTCCCCTGACAAGTAAAATGGATGTAAAAGGCAGGGAGGTAGGTGGTCATCAATTAAATGGAAGGCAGCAGTGTCAGTACATTCAATGTGTCTTAGAAGGACTCACAAACGAGAAGAAACACAGACACACAAAATAATATTGCTATATAATTAGTGACCTTACAGTACATGTTTATGGCAGAGCTAGAATGTTCTCATGCCTAGTTACCATCAACAGAGAAAGTAGGGGCTTCAGTCTAACCCCCTGTCACCTGCTTGTAGCTTCTGTGTGCGGAGATGGATATTGGGTGAGCAAGTTCTGAGAGCTAAGATAGCAGAAAGACGTTAACTACCTTCTTCTGCAGGCTTAGTCTTTGGCCATTGCAGCAGTGCTGTGAAAATACCAGTGAGAATGGGATGCTGAGAGACCAAGTGATTAATTAGGAGAGACTGGATCAAACTCAGAAGTGATGTGTAGACTAAAGCCTTTTCTTGTCAAATATACTTAGAGTCTTCACACTGATCAAAATGTCATAAAGACTACCAACTTTAGCATAGGAAAGACTCTAAACCAAATCAAGAGGCAGATAAGGAAGGCAATGTTTCCCATACATACATTCATTTATGCATGTATGTATACTGTAGTTTCCTTGTGAATAACTAAATAACATTACTGCCTTCTTTTTTTTACCCCTCAGTTTGTAGTAGGTAAAGGAAAGCTCTTCATATATCTGAAGACTGCATGATATAGAGTCCTTGTTTCTATTTATTTCAAAAAGATGATGAGTATTCAGCATAAAGTCTGCCTTGGCTTGGAAGCATGTAACTCTCATAAAGAAGACACAAGAAACATGTATTCCATTGAATATCTGTATGGTGAAGCTCTGTACCTCCCTCTACATAGACAAGCAGAAGAAGGGCACTTTTTTCCGCTTCTTCAGATGGCTCAGGGGGCTTAGAGCAAGCTTTCAGCTTTTGTGCTTGTAAAGCATGGGAGAGCTGGAATTTTGGAAAAGGTGGTTGTGAACATTCAGGAATGTACTATAATTATATGGGTGGGTCTAAAGGGCTGAACCTTTTGAAATTTATCTGGCTAGAAAACATAAATATTTACCATAATTGCCCAGTCCTCTTGAGTACATCAATACATGGTTAAAACAACAGAAAATCAGCAGAGGAGAAATATGTCTTGAGAGAAAATAGTAACAGTGAAAATGTTAAAACTTTTCTTCTATGTGTTGTGTTATTTCATTTGTACAATACAATGATATGAGACTCAATCTGCCTGCAATTGTCTGTGCTTAAGATTCATATGCAGCACTTGTAACCTCTGCTTCACTTGTCAAGTTTCCCCATTAAATCCTGAATATTTTTAAACCATAGGAAGACAACACTTCGGAGTTTGTCTGCTAAATTGCAAATGTGGGTAAAGTGTGTGTGAGATCATTAACATCTCTTTTGCTCTACAGTTTTAAAAGGCTTAGAAAAAAACTGAAGATACCTTGAATATCTCTAAATTAGATTTCACAGGGCGCAAAAAAGTAGCTAGCTCCAGAAGAGTGACACACTGTCATGGTTTTAGCTGGGATAGAGTTAATTTTCTTCACTGCAGCTGGCACAGTGCTGTGCTTTGGACTTAGTATGAGAATAGTATTGATAACACACTGATGTTTTAGTTGTTGCTGGGCAGTGCTTGTACTAGCCAAGGACTTTTCCAGCTTCCCATGCTCTGCCGGGTGCACAAGCAGCCGGGAGGGGAGGGGGCACAGCTAAGAGAGCTGTTTCAAACTGGCCAAAGGGATATTCCATATCATGTAACGTCATGCCCAGTATGTTACCTGGGAGGAGGTGGCTAGGTGAGAAAGGCAGTAATTGTGGCTTGGGGAAGGGCAGTGTCGGTCAGCGGGTGGTGAGCAGTTGTATCATTTGTGTTGTGGCTTTTTTCTCTTTTTCCCTTATCCTTTTTATTATATTATCATCATTGTTATTATTATTATTATCATTACTATTTTATTTTAATTATGACACTGTTCTTATCTTAACCCACAAGTTCTTTTTTTTGCTTTTGCCCTTCCAATTCTCTCCCCCATCTCACAGGGTGGGGGCAGTGAGCGAGTGGCTGTGTGGTGTTTAGTTGCCGACTGGGACTGAGCCATGACACACACAAAAATATAAGTTGTAAATTTAAGTTCCTGTTCATTCAGTGTATTCCTCATAGCAGAATATGTAGTTATAGAACAATTTTTGATGGACAGTCAGTAATAAGTAAGAACTCAGACAATTCCTGTCATATGAGACACATTAATTTATTGCCAGAATAAATGAAAAAGAAAAGCAATAAAATACTAAATGGTACTTCTGGGATGAGTCACTTCCTGCTCACAATACTGCTGGCCAGGCCTCCTGTTGTAGAGAAAAGGGGTTTCTGTAACCAGAATGATGGGTCAACACTTCTTGCTTGTGCATCAGCAAGGAGCAAAAGCACCTTGCTTGCGCACATCTCTTTTCACCAAGACTTTGCTTCCAAATTACAGTATTACTCACATCAGTTGACTACAAAAAATGTCATTGTGGAAGAAACCAAATAAAATTTGTTTCTGTTTACTTTTTTACCCACTTGTTGTGAAACTCGGCATCACAGTGCATTGTCATCATCCATACCTTTGTTTTATGTTGTCCTGTACATTTTTTCCCCCAGCACCATACCTAAACAAAGATCTGCATGAATTTCCATATTCCACTGTTGAAAAGGGAGGGATGTAAAAGACATACATACACCACAGAGCTTACACACACAAAATGGCAGTATTTGGTTATTTCCTTACA
Organism: Phalacrocorax carbo; assembly: GCF_963921805.1. Classification (NCBI taxonomy): domain Eukaryota; kingdom Metazoa; phylum Chordata; class Aves; order Suliformes; family Phalacrocoracidae; genus Phalacrocorax; species Phalacrocorax carbo. The sequence goes on from NC_087515.1 coordinate 114,791,096, forward strand.
GTGCTAACCAACAGTGTATAGAACCTTATTTCCTGTAGATGACAAGAGATCTATACTCTGTTCTACACAGAGTCAGCAGGAACAGTGGGAAAAGCAGTATGGTAGCAGACTAAGCTGTAGCCCATGAGTAGAGTATCATTTTGTGAAATGACCAGTGTGGACATAAATTCTGTGAGGAGGAAAAAGACCCCAAACCTACCCCTCCAGCTTCCAATCCTGCCACCAGGACTTTGTAAGGGATTGAATACATGCATTAGTACTGCCTCAGATGAAAGAACCTGTCAGCACACAAAGGCTTCTACCTGGGCTACATGTTGAATCTGTGCTCACATACTATTGCACTTAATTTTTGGAATATAACAGAGAGCAAGTGAGAGCTATATTACTGGGAATCTACAATAACTTGAAAGTTTTCGACATCACAGACTGACTAAATACTATCACTAGAGCTGCATTTTGTGGAGAAATTCTTTTTGTGTTTAGACATCAGCCTTCTGCTCTTTTCCATTTTAGGTGCAACTCTAGGGACACAATGCTCTATGAGGAACCTCTGATCTAGTGCTGAAAGAGCTGGTATGATTCACAGTAAAGCATACTGAAGAAACTAAATATCAAGTTTCTCAAGAAATAATACTGTCATTGGACTGCATTCACAAGAACATTTTGAAGGTGCAGTTAGGAGCAAGATGCCAAGCCCTCTTTGAAGGAAGTGGGAGCTGGAGTCCTGAAGTCAACAAAAAGCCTTTTAAATTGTGTGTATATTGATATTGTTTTACTCTGTATCTTTGCAGTTTGCAGCTTTGGCATGCTTTAAACTACAGAAGTAATGCAATAAGGTGCTCTGACACTTAGAGGACAATTAAAACTGTCCACCTGGCATGGCTGCAGTTTATTAAAGTGCTTTTGCCTTAAATAAATATATTCAATAACTCCAGAGAACAGTCAAACAATAAAAGATGCAAACCATTTATTCTAAAACTCTTCATGAAATTAGTATCACCTGGTGGAGAAAGGTACAATTCCAAATGAGCTTACAAATCTAATGTGCCATGATGGAAGAGTTGATTCTAGTTCACCTTATGTGTTTCAGGGTTATGCTGCTGAGTACTCACCTCATACATATTTCACCTCCGTATACATTTCCTGGAACTGCTTCCGTTAACATCTGTGCTTCTTCTTCTTCTCCATAGTACTGGTATACATAATAATACATAGTACTGTATCTAGTTTAATAACCCACAGCTAAACTGTAACCCAATTTACACTGGTTTGTGTCTGAAGTAATGCTTGTATTGTCTTGACTAGATAGATTATTCCTTGGTAACTAAAAACCTGAACTTTTAAGTTTTCACAGAAATAACTAACCTTATTAAATGGAGACATCCTTAATTTATTATTGAAACTGTGTGTATCAGCATCTTTCAAGAGTTCCTCCATCATACACTTATTTTTATTTTTACTTAGTCTGCAACGTACATTTGGCACAATAAGGTCACTCTTTGTTCTGCAGTATTAAGCAAATCATCATATTCTTCATTGTAATAAATTTTCTTAACTGCACTATACATCAGTCCAAGGGAATATTCGGCAGCAACTGCTTTTACTCATATTGAGTCCCTCTTATAAATACCTTGGATATTGCCAGAAATCCTTCTGGATTTTTCCCTTATAAATACTTAAGAGAATGATTCAGCTTCTTTGGAAATCAGCAGCAGGTTCTCCCTAAAAACCAAGTTTATTGGTTATTGGTTTAAAAGTATATATTAATGGGGAAATGTCCCTATAGCTCACCAAGGACAAACTGTCTGTACTAGCAACTAAACAGAGCATGGGCACAGGTACGCTCTCTCAGTTCTGGTAAATTGCTCTGGGCAGAGCCAACAGTCATGGGCCAGCTACCACTTTGGCTGTCTGTTCCTAGTTCTGATCTGGGGTCAAACACAAGCTAAGGGACCTTAGCCAACAAGCAGTCTGGAAGTCAGCAACCTCTTTTGGGTACCAGGACGTGTAGCTGTAGACATGGTGTACCAGCTAGTCCAAAAGCAAGAGAAGTGTTGCTGGACTTTTTTAGTTCTGTGTAAAAATGTGTCCTTAACAAGTGGGAAGGTATCAACTGATCAACCATACTGTAGCTTCTGTATGGCAGTCCTAGGACCCATTTAAAATACATTTTTCTTGTCTATATTTTAACTAAGTGGGTCAGATAACTGGTTACTGCAGGAAGATCTTGATCATATGCTATGGATGGATTCCAAAAAGAAAAGATTCTTTTAACACTTATGTAAAAAGAAAGTTAAAATATAACAGCTTGTCTGTCCAAAATTGATTTAATTACTTTTTAATGTTCTTGAAGTGTTGCCAAGATTTAAATTGAACTTCTGAATTTGATTTTGGTTAGCAGAATATGGTATTGGCCAATGCAATACCATGGGAAGAAAAAAAAATGTTTAGGACCTGTTCATTAATAAAAAAATGTTCCAAGTTATGTTTGCTATGTGCAAATCTGAAATATAGTAATGAAAATGCTCCATCGTGTGTTTTCTATTCATATACTGTATCATAATTAAGATAAATTTAATAGATTGGGATTTAAAACACAGATAAACACTTTCAATTCATTATATAACATTTTAGTAGAAAGCCTATGTTTCCAATAATCCACATTATTTCAGAATTACAGGCTTTGTGCTCAGTGTTATCATCAAACATGGGGGCATCCTTTGCATACAAATTCTCAGGACTCACCCTGTTGTTAGGCTAATGATGCTGGGGGGTAATAGCCTTTCTCTGCTCTCTTTCCTGCAGTGTCCAATCTCATACAGTCCCATCAGCAGAATATAAGAGGAGGAGCACCATGCCACAGCAAAGCTGTGGTTTATCTTACTGGTGGAGTAATAAAAATCTGTGCCTAATTGAATGGCCCCCACTATGGCTATTACAGATGTGGATGAGAGTTTTGCAAATTTTCCTTTCTATTGGTAAAACCTGTCACTTCGACTTGTAAACTTTGGCTATTCTCCCATTTATGGCTTTAGTGGACTCTGGAGTAATGGTGAGGGAAAAGAAAAATGTGATATTTCTCCCACAGAAAAAAAGAAAAATCAACATTTGCAATGCATTTGGGAACATTACATTTTCAGAATTGCAAAGGAGATTGCTTATATATCCTGAGAGAATGCACCTGGAGAATTTAAAAGCATCTTTAACTCTACTCTGGAATTCAGTATGTCCACACTATGCAACTCTAGAGAATGATTTAAATACCTTGTATATAAGATCTCATTCATTTCTTGGATTTTAAAAATAGCATCTGTAGACAAATAAGTAAAACAACTGTTTGTTCCACTGCTGTTTTTATATGTACAGCACATGCTTTTCAACATCTATTACATAGCTGTGATCATCTGGAGCAGGACAGACTCTTACTGACATGGGCCATAGTTCCCTTCCAATCTCAGTTTTTGAGTTTGTGTGAAGATATGTGAGGACACGGGTGGAGGGCAGGGAGGGGTAATGCAGTTGTGCTAAATCCCAGGACAAATCCACAGTGTGGCTGAGGTGAGAGCCAAATACCAGTGCTTGGCAAATCATTCCAGGGCCCATTGTACAGACTTAACACAATGGGGCACCACACTTCTATATAAACCAGTCAAAAATGGGCAACTGCCACCTTTTCTCATTTTCAGGACATATTGGAGAAAAAGTTCATTACTTTTATTGCCACAAACTAAAGGCATAATTGTACTAGGTACCATGACAGTCTTCAACTTCAGTGGAGTAAAAACTATCTATAACCTTTTAGATAATCAAAGAAAGTTTCCTGTCAAAGAAAACAAAAAGGGAATGAACATATCAATATCTAAGAAACTTCAAAGGACCCTAGGCAAAAATGTCTTCTTGAGTTTCAATTATATCTTTTGTTTTGTAGATATACCTTCAATGGTTATGTGCACAAAGGCCAAGGCAAAAGTATTTAGAAATTTAAAGTGAAAAGCTTTGCCCAGATTAGAAAATGTATTCCTGTGGAAAATACTCAAAGGAGAAAGCAACATTTTGCAACCAAAAAAAAGAAATGGAACAAAATACTTCAAACTTTCCAGTTTGCATATTGGTGGAAAATTTCTGAAATAAAAAATGCCAACAAAAGCAGCTAAGGAAACCATATTTCTGTCTTCCACTGATACATTAGGAATAATTGGATGAGTAAACTTATATGCTAAATCTAATAATGACATGAAAAAAACAAGACAATTTTCTGTGGAATAAGAAAATTACATTATTGATCAGTAGCAATAATTTTCCTGATTTTTTTTGTGTAGTTTGTATGGTTTTCTCTAAGCCTATTTAAAATCAATATTAAAGCTATTTAAGAACAACACTGTAAGAAGGTTTTTAATATGAAGCAGGATTACTTCTTCATCTTCTTTTCAGAGAAATATAAAAAAAATTTGCTCGAACCAGAAAGACAAAACAAAACAAACAAACAAAAAACCCAAAGAGCACACACAAAAAAAGGTTAAAGATTCATTACAAACTGAGATCACACATAAAAAATTAAAGCCTGGAAAAGTGACAGTTTTCCAGAGTTAAATATAGTCTAAAGTTAATACTGAAAAAGACCTTTGCATGGAAGTGATTATACAACCATAGCTCAACACTGCTGCTGTATATATAAAGTCGTCTATGACATTAACATTTACATTTAAATTAATATGCTTGGAAAACATGCAACAGAATTAATTCAATATTGTGCTAGAAACCATACTTTTTGGAATTCACTAAATACAGGTTTCACAGCTATGAGATAATCAGGTAAGAAGGGGGTCAACTTACTGTATATTTTTAATCCTAAAAGTAACGTATCTGAAAGAAAAAGTGAAAGCAAAAGAAAGAAACAAACCAAGAAGGAACAGAGGAGATAAAACATCTTTAAAATTCTAGTCCAGATTAAGACAATGATAAAACCCTTATAGGGCCAGAATTTCTCCTATATTTTTTCAACTATTGATGAATACTTTAAGGTCTGAATTTTCAGAAAAGCATTGCTGCTACTGAAGCACCTGACTAAACAACCAGATTATCAAAAGATCTCAGCAGGTTATACAAAGCTGAGATTTTTAAAAAATATCCTAGTCCTTCTTTCACTAACTCTATGTCAAATTACTAGCCTTAGGCGTAATACACACGAATGTCATAGCAGGCTTTCCACTGACTTTAAAGAGCATCAGATCGTCTCTACAACAGTAATCGCTACCTATATTTGGTTGCATCAAACATTGAATATGTTGAGTTTGTTATTAATAGATAATGCATTACAAAGGGAAAATATTGTTTTTTCACTCTTACCATTCGTAAAGTATTCAGTGTGGAATGCGTTATAGTATTTCCGTTTAATCAGATGGATTTAATGGACAGATGCCTGCCATCCTTAGGCTTTTTTTTTTTTTCTTATTCAGGTGCTACCAGGACAGCAGAAGACAGCCAGCTCTTACCTCTTGAGAAGACACTTCAGAGTTTGACTGAACCATTGTAGATACATAACAGTAAACTCAGTAGTGCTAAGACATATTCATTGGCCTTGAAATCAGTGGACAGGGTCCACTCACACTGGTATTGTTAACCTCCAGAATGCATTAGCTACTTCCAAACTGCCTACAGAAATGGTACCTGGCTTGTACTAACTCCCGAACACACCTAGGAGTTTTGGAGGCATCACAGATTTGCCTGAGTCAAAACAGTGTCTGAGTATGTTATAAGAATTTAACAGTGTAGACAACTATGTCTCAGTGCTGGACCCATTCACTATTTACCAGTACAGATACAGCCAATATGTCTCAATATACCTCTACTTTCAGAACAATAGTCTCTTAATGGCACTGAACTGAAACAGGATGTCCTAGTCATATGATTTTTACCTGCTTTTCCTTTTTCAGCCTCACTGGCCTTGGACTTGTATTCCTTACCCTTTTCTTTGTCTTACAACCTCCACATGTCTTGGACAGACAGTTGTTTCTCTTTGAAATTTTTTTCTACTTCTTTACTTTCCCTGCCATTGTTATGAAGGCTGATCACAACACTTATCTTAGTGTAGTATTTTCCTCTCATTAACCTCATTCATTAACCTCTGAAGGGCCTCCCTTTCCTCCTGAATAACTGTAAAGCTAAGAGGCTACAGATGGTGGTTGAGAAGCTCTAGGTCATTCCTAACATTTTGTCAGGTAAAGTGTACTCTCTTTCCAAGTCTAATGAGCCCTTTCTAAGAAAAGATTATAAAAACAGAGGAGTAGACAGTAGATGTCATTGCTTTCGTTATGAATTGTTCTCAGTATATCCAAACCAATGTGATTTAGGGGTCAGCATCCCCAGTGTTACTCCCTCTCCCTAAGCACTGTGAAGTACTGTGACAAGTCATTCAATGCATATTTCAGATCAATAGCAGCATATGCTGCATCATTAAAACTGATTAACAGATTTAATTTTTAAACAAAATTTATTGAAATCAACCCATTTTCTGCTTACCCACCAAGTTAATTTCTTCTCTTTTGTATCTCAAAACAAACACCTGAACTTAATTTTGTCCTAGATATACATGTTAATAAGACCCTTAAGCATATGTTGTAAAGTTAAAGCATCCTGTAGGTTGGATGCTTTCTCAGCAAAATAGAGCTTTTTTGGAAAAAAAAAAAACAGAAAATAATAAACTTTTGAAGTTAATAACTCTTTGGACCATTTAGGGAACTCTTTAGGCTCGCGCTTAGTGCTTACACCACTTTCTACCAAAGCACAGCAAATCTGTTTCATTTGGTGAGGCTTATGAGGTTTCCAATAGCTTTAATTATGCACTGAGTAAAGGACAATGGGCTCAGTGTGTTGTTGGACTGAGCCAATACTTAAGGTTTTATGTAAGAAAGGAGAACCTACATATTTGTATGCCATTTTATACACTTAACTATATTTAGTGTGCGCATAGGTATATACATACAGAACATATATATTTTCTATATGTACAGAAGTTGTTTTATAAAAATATGAATATATATACATATATTCACATATACAGTGTCAACATACTTTGCACACAAACATACATAACAACATATATAAACAACATATATATGCAAAAAGACATGCATAGATACATAAACTTACAGGCACACATCTTAATTTTGCTATAGCTTGTGATGATTCATTTTTTTACTTGACTTAGTTCCAGTGTTCACACACATCAGAGAATGATAACTGGACATAACTGACACACCGATCTTTCCATGTATCCACCTATCTGCATCCCCCCAGTTCTCTCTAATGGCTGTGGTCATTGATCAGTTCATTTCTTATACTACAGTTAACAAGCAGGGAACAAGAAAAAGGAACATCCCAGTAGGCTGTCATAACCATCAAATAAAAATCCTGCAAACCACTTATATAGCAGACTAATCTTTTCTTTTGTGATTAGTTCCCTTGAATTCACAATGATTATTCAAAGCAGATAACATGTGGTTTGTTGTTGTTTTTTTTTTTGGGGGGTGTGTGGTGTGTGGGATGAAATGGGAGTGGGTTACTTAAACACAGTAGGAGGGGGAACCGACACTACTGACCCTGTTCAGACTGAATCTAGATGTTCTGGTGAAGTCAAGTCTTCGTCTGCAGAATAAAAGAGGTTTTGTCACTTACTGTGTAATAGTCCTGCTTCCTGTCTGCTCCTGCACACTGCAGCCATGTGTTCCTCTCTCAGCGCACCAAATCACAAAGCAATGTTTTTTCTAAAGTCAAGCACTGACTTTTAAATTCCCCATAATCACACATTTTGGTGAGATGGCTTATAAAACAGTTTTATCTTTACTCAATGTGAGAAAGGATGTTTTTACAAGCCAACTTTTGAATTGTTAATATTTTTAGCCTAGAAATAACAAAACAAATATATTTTTGTTTCCAGAAAAGTGGCTTTTTTCATTTCATTACAAATGGGATTCTTTCAGACTTTCTAGCTTAATAGCAGGTGTTTTCCAGACATTGTTGCAGAGCTCCTCTAAAAGCAGAAAAGACATTTAAAATTATAATTAAAAAAAAAAAACTGAGAAAGCTCTTTATTGATAAGTATATACAATCCTTATATCAAAAGTTCAGACATTATTTAGCATCCTTCATGAGAAAGAAGTTTCTCTTAAGAAAAAAAAAACTCACAAAACTTTTGAATTTGCCTCCACTCTCTAATGTGTAAAACTGAAGTACTCTGACCTGTGGCAAGATTTTTTTTCTTTGTTATTTTGTTTTGTTTTCTCACTTGGAACAAATTCCTCATCTCCTAATGCAACACATATTTCTCAAGATTGCTATTTCATCTGCAATAATTATTTTTTCTTCAAATAAATTAGAAAAAGAAAATAAAAATCATTGAATACTCATGTCAAACTGTTTCTCTGCAAACTTTTGTTTTCTTCTGGTGGACTGGATAGATTTTAGAATTTTCTTATTACACTGTGTACTTTTACAGTACATAATATTTCATTTGCTTTTCACTAAGAAAGATCTAGTGTCTCTTGCTGGCTGATTTCATTTTAACATTAAATTGAATTTAACATTAAAATTTCACTCTTTAGAACATCACTCTTATTTGTTATAATTAAAACAAGAATATTTGGCATGCTCAAACTATTTACAAAATTTATATGTACGTATACAGAACACATCTAATTAGAAAGAAGTTGTACTGAATCTCAAAGAGGTCTGAAAACATACCATAATATTCTGTTCATGTGGATTTTTGTTAACATTGGTCCCTCTTGATACACTAGTATAAACATATATTTGTATTTGTATGTCATATTATTTATTAAATTGTCTTTTGTCCAATAAATAGTATTTTATACACTCAGACACTTCATAAGATGCAATATGCAATTTAAGTCTAGAGAAATCTGAGAAAAAACTACAGATCACAGGAGATATCCTGACATAAAAATAGGGTAAGCATCTATTTTTACTGTGAAAAGGGAAAATGTTTAGTTGCATTTCTTGAAATTTGATGAAGTACAGTGCTGCTTACGCTGTCACCTGTGGTGAAGGTCTCCCCTGTCCATAACAGAGCAGCATAACTTGAAGGATTAGAAAGTCTGAGCATAATGTTGCATGAATTCCATACAAAATCCTCTCTTTGCCAAATAAGAGGACTTGGTCTGTCAAAGGTGGACCCTTAGGTATGACAGAGTCAGAGGCAAAATAAAGTCTGTTCAAATCAGACTTTATGTCTGTTCGAAATCTTCCTTGAATGCAACCAAAGATGAAGACCACAGCAGTGGTTTCTTGAAATAATGGTCATTGTAAAATGGATTTGTAGTGGCTTATTTCTTTAAGCAAAATCTTAGCCAACTCAGTTTTCTGATACAATAACTCTACAACCCATAATATAATTCCATATTCCATAGTTCCATTCTGAATTATTTCTGTCATTATTTATATTATCATATCTTGTGATGTCATTTGGAGGGAAAAAGTGAGAATGTGTCTCATTTTGCTGCAGATTAATTGGAAAATTAAGGTAGGACTCATCTCAGTTTCCATAATTATCTAAAAATTTAATTTACATTGGCTGTTAAAGCTTTCTCTGCAATTATAGAAAAACTTGGGCCTGAGAGGTGGTTGCTTAGGTAGGTGGGGTGACTTCTCCTGAGGAAGTGCTTCATTCCCTTTCTTGACTGGGAAGAGTTTATGACTAACCTAACTGTTTTTCAACTCAGGTCATGTCTGATGGATCTCATCTATAGGGAAAGAGAATTTGTAACTGAAAGGACCAGTGACATAAATGACATAATATATATCATCTTCTTGTCCTTAAAGCAATTAACACAGTATCCCAGCCAGAAGTAAGGGTGTTTAAATATTTTTAGGAAGGCATTCATAGAGCTTGATGTTCAGTTAGGAAAAAAAGAAAAACTTCTTAAGTGTATCTTTAGTATTATGATTATTGTTACTGCTACCAATCAAATACAACAGTAATAAATAAATACACAGATAATTAGAAGAATTGTTCAATAAAATAATCTGTCAAGGAGGATATACAAATAAAACAAGATACTTTATAAAAATAATGGGATTCTGAGTACATCCGAAGCTGAAAAACTTGCACCTAGGGAGTAAATGCCACACTTGCAAGAGTAAGTTGGTCACCACATTCCATCCTACTGGTCTTCTTGTTTGGATAATGCATTATAGCTATTTTTTGTTTATTGCATAAGAACAAAATATAGAAAATCAAGGAGTTCAATCCTAATTTTTTAGTCTTTGCTGTGCAACCCTGAGTTTGACTGCTTTATATTACACTTCTTTCTCAGTCTACATGAAAAGCATTAAATTATGTAATTGTATTACTAATGCATTTTAAAGCTCCATTGCATAGTGTACATAAAACATAGAAATCCTTAGCTGAAAGAGTGTATAAGCATGCAAATACTTTTTTATTATTAATACTCTGTAGGGCTTCAGTGTAGAAATAACATTTAACAGCTGTTTAAGCATCAGTTATCTGCATGGAACTGGGAAAGCTACTGCTTCCCCTTCCACTAGCACTTTGGAAACTTTATGACTCCCTTCTGTCAATTTCTGAAACAAAATGCTTGCTGACACAGACCTCTTTTTCATGTGCTTAAGTACACTGTAGATTTTCAGGGTATTTACATCAAATCTCAAATCTTCAACTTTATGACCCATTCTCTATGAGCTCTATCCTCTTTCCTGATATATGCCATTTCTGGTTTGTTTGGTTTATCTCCCATAGTATATTTTCAGATATTGGCCAGTCTTTTAAAATATGCCTCATGGGTGTCAACAGAATAGTAATAGCACGTTGTGGGACTGCAAGTAGTCCATACACTGCCTGAGAGATTATCCCTGCCAAAGGGTAGCAATGACATGCTGAAGAAGCTCCCAGGAGGATGCTTGGGCACCTTTCTTCACCATGACAGCTTCAGGGAACTGTAAGGTGACTTTCTAATTAGTCACTAAATGATAGAAACAAATTCAGCCCTAAAATAAATATAGAATTAAATGCGATTAGATATAGAAATGACAGATGTCATTCCTCTTAAGTTTTTGCTCTGTTCTTTAGGTGATGTCTGTTATGATGGCATTTGTGGATGGGTCAGTGATCAGGCAAAAATGTGACAGGTGTCTAGAAGCTGGGCAAGTCTGTTACGTTCAGTGGAAGAGTCACAGACCTAGGAATGACCATGGAGAGGTCTCTCAGGTTAGGCTTTGATAGCCTTCCCTGACATCTGTGGCTCTGAGGAACCAAAAAAGAATATCAACTTGAGTTTCTGAGTCCAGGGTAAAGAAGAGCAGGGACTTGAAGAGAAGCTAAAGTGGTTCAGACTCACGGTGGGAGAACAGACTGTCTACAATGGCATCAAGACAAAGGCTGAGGGACAAATATGAATAAAAAAGGAAAATATTGAAATGTCTCAGCACTGACTCAGTTATGTGATGCAGCCATGAGAGAAAGATCTAAAAAAATGGAGTTGTATGGCAGCATTGTTACATTCCTGATTATCTAGGAATTTAAACAGGACAAGATTTGCCTAGAAAGCTGCTATTATTTGTGCAGCCAGCTACTCTGTTCGGAAAAAAGAACAAATTTTCACCTGGAGCAATCCCTACCCTTTCATGACAAATATGTGCTGCCTGTCAGGAAACTGCAGGGCAAGGTGCTGGGCAGGGGCAGGGGCAAGATGTGGGGAGCTGAGGGTGCGCTCACCCCCAGTGCAGCCCCTTGGCCCCACAAAGGGAGTGGAGCAGGCCCAGGTTGGTGGACCAAGGCCAGCCACAGCCCAGCAAGGGCAGAACCCCCTGCACACAGGCCCAAGGCCCAGTAGGGACATCATCGCAGCGAGCAGGAGAGGGGCACAGCCAGGCGGGGTGGTAAGGGCAGGAGCCAAAACGCAGCCATGCCAGCTGAGAGGATGGCCCCAGCTGCCAAACCCTGGGGGTGCTGGGGTTGGGGCTACAGTCTGGGCCTGACATACTCACACAAGCAATCCCAATCAAAGGATTGGTCATTTATCATTAGAAAATCATAACATGAAAAATAACCACTCAACCACTGACCTCTCACTCTTAGAAAGAGCTACAAAAGCCTTGAGAAGGTGAGCCTGAGAACTCAAATGCATCACTCCTGTGGATGCCAAATCATGGGCTTGATAAAGTTATGGTTTTGTGGCTTATCATAATCTTTTTCTCACACTTTCGTATTCTGCCTCTTAATGCCCACATGCTCTGAAACCTGTCCTGTGCTGTATGCTAAAGAAGTCCTGCTCCCTTTGTCATAGGAAATAACCACCACATCTCTCCCCTTATTTAAATCCTCCCCACTTTAAGTGTGTAATGTACTTTTTTCTGTGAATATCTAACTGATAAACTTCATAAAAATACCAAAACCTGGTATTTAGGTCTAAAGTTTGTTGCTTTTCTTTCAGACTTGAAGAAATGCTTGCTGTGCCAGAAAACACTTCTATTTTTGTCACTCGATAAAATATTTCCTTTACCTGTAAATCTTGTCTTGTTTATCATTATGGAAAGGCTAAGTTAGGTTTACATTAACATTTGAATTGCATTGTCTCTTAATAACTGCATATCAGCAAGGATAGTGTGGAACCTTGGATGAATCTCCTGGGAAGAAGAAAAGGAGGTGGCAAATAGGCTGGCTGCCAGATCACATGAGCTCCGTTTTAGAATGGAGCCTTGTCTGTGCGATAAGACATTTCTGGATACTGTACCTAACTGTGTTTAAATCATGTAGCCCATCTTTGATCGAGCTTTTATCCAAAAGTTGATCTGCATAGGTTACATTACTGGCTTCTCCTGCATCTAGAGCTTACTCATGAACTCATTAATTGCTTCTGAGAGAGAGGTAAAGTTGAGTTATCCCAGTTAAACTTAGTGAGATTTTTCATAGATGAAAAGGCCATGAAGTTGAATGCACAGTTTTGGGCATATTTGCAGTGCTTCCATGAGAAAACAACTACTGTGCAAATAACATCACTGCCATCAGCAGCAAATCCATCTTACTATGAGCATCAGCAGGTTTTGTGCTACATTTCTGACTGTTAATGTTAGTCACATAGGAAAACACATGCTATTTGTCTTTCACATGTGTTTGACATTACCTCAATAAAATGACCTCTGATAACTATCTGATAATTAAAGGGTGATCTACGGGGAATGTGGCAAATAAATAGAAAAAATATCTAAGGAATAATCTGATACCCTGTTCACATTTATTCAGTGAGCAAGAAAGACTATATTTGTCAGTTTTTTTTTCTTTTGTCCTAGTTAATTCTTATTCCCTCCCAGTGTTGGTTCAGGTGAGTTTTCATGTATGTATACTCTTAGGTAAAAAATAAAATTAAAAAAAGATGGACAGTAAGTGGTCATAAATACATTTACCTTTGAATCCAAATTGAGTCAGACTTCTCACTGTAAATTCTATTTTGATGCTCAATGAATTTGTGATTCAAGGCAGAGAGCTGATACCACTGCAAGCTATTGTATTGTGACTCCAAAAGACTTTGAAAGCAGAGTTCTAAGAAGTTCTAAGCAGAGCTGAAGTACAATAGAAAATGTTATTTAAAACAATAATAAGATTTATCATCTAATGAACTCCTAGAGGGTTTGATCAAGGCATTGCTGAAAAGCAAAAGTAAAGTGAAATGAAAGGAAGTGTGAAAGAACAACTCATAGACAATGGAAAGAAAGTGAGTGAAAACAAAGAAAATACCCTCTGGGTTTCTGAATACTGTAGTAGTTGAATGGAGGAGTCTGGCTGACTGAATGCATACTCTGTTCTGCAGTCAGAATGCATACTGCAGTAAAACTAGGGCTCAGGCAATCCTCTGTGTTGAGATGCAATGCCTTAGGCAAGCTTCAAGCAATGATTCTGTCATCATATAATTATTCAGGTAGAAAAGAAAGTTCTAAGCAATGCATAAAGATTCAGAAATATGATTAGCAAAGGAAATAAATCTGTAAGCACTAATTTCCAGGAGTAAAAAAGGGTGCAACAAAGACAGTTTACAGAAGTGGGGGGGCAGAGGGGAATGAGAGAAAGACAATATTTTGTTCCCTTTCAAGTCAGTAATTAAGCAATACTGAGAAAAATAGTTCATTAAAAAAAAAGCATTAAGATTCCCCATTTGTCCTAATGCAGATAATCAGTAACCTTTTCAGCAGCAAATACTAGAATGAAGAAGAAAACTAACTACAGAACTGGACTGTTTGGTGGATGAGGAATTTGTTGGATGATTGCATCCAGAGGGTAGTGGTCAATGGCTCAACGTCCAGATGGAGATCAGTGGCAAGTAATGTCCCTCAGGGGTCCGTACTGGGACCAGTACTTTTTAATATCTTCATCAATGACATAAACATTGGGATCATGTGCACCCCCAGCAAGTTTGCAGACGACACCAAGCACACCTGAAGGGCAGGATGCCATCCAGAGGGACCTGGACAAGCTCACAAACTGGGCCCACGTGGACCTCATGAGGTTCAATAGGGCCAAGTGCAAGGTCCCACACCTGGGTTGGGGCAACCCCTGATATCAATACAGGCTGGGGAATGAAGGGATTGAGAGTAGCCCTACAAAGAAGGACCTGGGGGTTCTGGTGGATGAGAAGCTGGACATGAGCCAACAATGTGTGCTTACAGCCCTGAAAGCCAATGTTATCCTGGGCTGCATCAAAAGCAGCGTGGCCAGCAGGTTGAGGGAGGTGATTCTGCCCCTCTGCTCTGCGCTGGTGAGACCCCACCTGGAGTCCTGCATCCAGCTCTGGAGCCCTCAGCACAGGAAGAACATGGACCTGTTGGAGTGGGTCCAGAGGAGAGCCACAAAAATGATCTGAGAGATGGAGCCCCTCTGCTGTGAGGACAGGCTGAGAGAGTTGGGGTTGTTCATCCTGGAGAAGAGAAGGCTGTGGGGAGACCTTATAGCATCTTTTCACTACTTAAAGGGGCTTATGAGAAAGAAGGGGACAAACTTTTTAGAGGGCCTGTAGTGATAGGACAAGGGGTAATGGTTTTAAACTAAGACAGGGTAGATTTAGACTGGATACAAGGAAGATATGTTTTACAATGAGGGTGATGAAACACTGGAACAGCTTGCCCAGAGAGGTTGTGGAGGCCCCATCCCTGGAAACATTCAAAGTCAAGTGGGACGGGGCTCTGAGCAACCTGACCTAATTGAAAATGTCCCTGCTCACTGCAGGGAGGTTGTACTAGATGACCTTTAAAGGTCTCTTCCATCCCAAACTATTCTATGATTCTATACAGAGCAGAAGGGATATCCAAGTACTATGAGCTATTCATATAATATTCTCTTACCCTTAGCCAAGTTTGAAAATAAATTTTAAACTTTACCTTTCATCAAGTTTATAAATATTTTCCTTTAATGCAGGGCTTGCATTGTCACCTATGCACTGGTGTATTTTTTATAAACCACCTATTACTACTGTGTTATACAGTACATAATACAGAGATCCTGCAGTTTCTGCCCCAGAGAACAAGGAACTGGATTCAGACATTACATAGTAGAATAGCTACAGTTAGGACATTTTTTCAACATGTCTCTCATTGGACAACCTTGTAATGAGAGGTTTACTTGAAGAATTCTAACCCACTACTCATGTAACTATTAAAAAGAGAATGCCTGATGCATTACTCTGATTTTACGTTCTTTGATCCTGAATAACCTCAATGAAGGTTAGAAGGCTGAGCTGTGCGTTACTGGAAGAGTAACTTCTTGAGCATAAGCTTTGGTCATTTCCTTATACAGTAATTCATCTGCAGTCTATACCCCCAGCTTTCAAAGTTTGCATGAAATTATTCAGTATACATGTATTAATGAGCTTTGTGTCTTCAAATACTCAGATTTAGAATGCTAAAATTTCCATTGCACCACTGTTCTTAAGTTTTGTTCTGAACTTCATTGGTTTACATGTTGAAGGTAAGAAAAGGACCACTGTGACACAACATTGGAATTTTTAAAGGAACTAGAAAAGCTCACTTTATAGATATAGCTCTACACTTGTTTTAATTTCAGGTAATAGAACTTAAATGGAAAGAGAATTGTCCAGCTATTTACTTTTAATTAACTTTTTTTTTTGTTGTTACTTACAATGTAGAGTGATTTTCTACATAAATAAAATTTGTTAGGGTAAATCTTAAAAATGATCTCTTGAGGTGTTTCTTAGCACTAAAGATGAAAACCTGCATTTCCAGAAAAGGTTATATTAACAGTTCGGAAATTCATTGAAGTAAGCAATTTTGAGCAAACCATATGACAACGCAAAATACTTTTCTATGCAGTCACGGAGATCATTTAGAGACAGAAAAACTGAGAAATATCTTAAACTCAGCTTGAGTTGTGTTTTTACTCTCTGTTTATCAAGAATATCATATTTTGCCTCTTCAAGGATGGAGTTTCCAATTATTTTATTGTCTGAAGGAAGAAGTTACTATTTTTTTCATGATACGGTGTCTTTTTAATATTGAAGTTGTGCTGGTTTTGGCTGGGATAGTTAATTCTCTTCACTGTAGTGCCTGTAGCAGTCAGGGGCCTTTCCATCTTCCCACGCTCTGCCACATGGGCGGGAGGCTGGGAGGGGCGGGGCCACAGCCAAGACAGCTGACCCCGACTGGCCAATGGGATGTTCATCCCACACCATGTGACGCCATGACCAGTACTTTAACCGGGGGAGTTGGTGCTTGAGGGAGTGGTTATGGCTTGGGGACTGGTGGTATTGGGTTGGTGGGCGGCTGTGTCATGTGTGGGTTGTTTTGGTTGTTCATTCCTGTGCCCCGGGCTTTGCCTCTCTCTTGTTATTCTCCTTTTCATTGCATTATTGTTGTAGTTATTGTTTTATTTTAATCATTAAACTGTTCTTCTCTCAACCCATGAGCTTTGCCCTTCTGATTATCTCCCCCACCCTTCTGGTGGGGGAGTGAGTGGTGGCTGTGTGGGACTGAGTTGCCGGCTAAACCACAACAGAAGTACAAGTTTATACAGTATGACTAGTATATTTCTGTATGCTATATAGGAACATAGAAATGACTGAGCTGTGTCTGACCAAGGGCCAGGTATGTCAGCTTTTGGAAGAAGTATCAAATAATCTTTTTTTCTAGTGTACATCTCAACCTCTAGCAACACAGGCTGCAAATCTGTTCTACTCATGATGAAGAAGGAATCCTAGATTGGAAAACTGCTGCTTCTTCATTGCATTCAGTTCATCATTTTGCTCTTTTTTTTTTTTTTTCTCTGATGTGAAAGCAGTGAAGTGATCAGGTGGTGAAAAGGTTTTGGTGGTGCTAAAGTTAAGCTTCTTTTTTTAATTTCTATTTTATTTGGTTGCTAAAGAAGAAAAACTTACCTTCCCAAGACTGGCTGAATTCAGAATGTTATTATTAAGTCAATTCAGTGCCTTGGTGAGCAGGTCTTTGTAATGATATCTCAATGTATTAATAGGTAATTTATTGATATGAATTACATGACTGATTGTCTCTTTTCTACTGGCCAAAAAATATCAGTGTATACCTAAAAACTGAGGGTTTTCTTTTTTTTTATTCCCCTACCATATACCACATTGCTTGAATCTCTTTTTTTTCCAGCCAAACTTAGGAGGCATTAAAACTTGGTTATAAATGGCTTCTGAAACCATTGATTTCTACTTAAAAGATTACTTTAGTCTTGGAATGTATTTTTAAACATAATTTTTAAAGAGAGTTTTAAAGCTTGAAAAATCATTACTTAATCTATTTTCTTACTGTTTATTTCTAAAACTGTTCTTGATTTGCTACATTTGATGATGTAATTCCTTAAGAAATGCAAATGAGCTAAATCTCCAGTGTGAGCTATTTTGCTAGTCATATTGCTTCCTACATTAGTACTCAGGTTTGATATTGAAATATCTTGACAGTGTCATAAGGCATGTAAAAATTATATTAATATATATGAGGCTTATTTTGAAAAAACATTTGGAAATGATTGCCAGAAAACAACTTACCTGACTATGTGAGAACTAAGCAGATGTTTGTAATAGTGAGAGAAACTGAAGAAAAGTAGATAACATCCTCCCAAGAACTTTTTTAGTCCTTAGTATGTTTCTTAAGCTTTCAATTTTTAGGACTTTTGATCATTTATGAAAGATATTTTTTCTCAATGAAAAGACAAAAACAACAAGGCAACACCAGCTTTCCGGCATTTTTAAGTTTTAGAAAAGTAGGATTCTTTTTCCTTGCAAAAGGAAGTAAAAGAAAGCAAACTGATTTTAGAGTCTATTTTTATGACTGACAAAACACCTGTAGATTCATTCTTACTCTTCACGGTTTTAAAGGCAAGTCTTTCTTAAAAATAGAAATTTTGTAACTTGCTACTTGAGCTGTAGTGCACTCTTTAGCAAAAGACATTTTATAGAAATGTAAAGCTTTCTCAGTTTTGATAAACGTGTTGCATAGTCTTTTTCTGAGCCAATGCTCTTCAGATTTACAGTCTGACATTTACAGGGCTTACTACTTGCTTTGAAAATCACCCGCTCAATATTTTATTCAAAGCTGAGCTTACAATAACTAAGACTTAGGTGCATCCTTCAAAACAAAATGCAAAGAGTAATGATTATAAAATTTAAAAGCAAAAATTTGCTGAGTTTCAGATTCCCTGTAAACCTTATACAATTGTAGTCAGCAAAAGGTAGGTCTCTTAGAACTCTCCTCAGTGAACATAGTTTCTGTATTAACAACTCAAAAAAGAAAGTACATATTATTACTTTAAACACAATAAAAATAATCCCCAATGTCACCTAGAGCTCATAAACAAGAGGTGCAGAAACAGAGTGAGCAAAAAGATTTTTTGTGAGCATATGGATTCAGGTTTGTACTGTGTTTTTTTCTTGTGCCGGAAAAGTCTTCCATTTGACTTTAAATGGATACCTCACCTCCCAGCCTGGGGGGATAAAGCCACAAGGACATGATGATATGAAGCCTCATTCTCTTTTGTGTTTTTGTTGGAACCGACATTCCCCCACTGTACCAATCTAAAGGGACAGCATAAGATCAGCAGGGTCTTTCACCTTATGGCAGCTGAGGAAGAGTCTTGTTGCAATAAGGTAATGTTGTGAAAATACATATTCTGATAAGTGATTGAACCACTGACATTTGTGCCTTAATACACAGTGGCTGTGACCTGTAAAGAATGTCATATGTTTCATTTTCTGTAAGAAGTCAAAATTATTTCTTCCATGTGAAGATGAATGGCTTCCTCAAGTGGAAGAAGTGATTCACAGACCATAAAGACAAGACAGATCCAATTTATAGTCTGACACTCCAAATACTTCTTGGGTAATACGTAGAAACCCCTCAGACACAGTAGATAATTGGCTACAAAGGTACAAAAGAGACAAAACTGCAGTGGAAGCTCGAGAGGAATGCATGTTTTTATAGATTTCTAGATTAGAGTAGATGACTGGAAGAGCTGTCATATATAAAACAACATATTGCATAATATTATATTTATATATTATATTTATATAATATAATACATAAACCCATATACCATTATTTATATATATATTATATATTACATTATAATTTTATATATTATAAAATCACTCCTGTGGCAAAACCAGTATTCTGTGATCCACAGCTTCCAAGTTGTAGCTCATTAGTTCTATGACTGAGCATGCTTGAGTGTCGTCTTCATTAGACCCTATATGAGGTAGACTTGATGGCTGCCGCAAAGCTTGCTCATTTTAACTACTATATTTGTGCCAACCACATTCCTCTGTTTACTCTCCTCTGGCTTCCTGACTGCTCAGTTCCTCCGCCTTGCCTATTTATTGTTTGCTTATACTGTTTGTTTACAATATGATCATGTCCAAAACCACCTATCAGTGCTAATACCCTACCAGCACTGCTGTCAGAAGGTGACTTTCCTTCCTCCATCTCTCCATCCTCTTCCTAGTGCTGACAGAAAGATTTGTACAACCAGCAGTTAAATATATAAATACCTGCCATTAAAATCTAAGACCTGGATTTTTAAAACCAGTTAGCACCAGAATATGCAGTTAGACATGTAGGCATCTTTTGAAAATGCTGTTAGATTCTTATTTTCATCTCTGAGATTAACCATGTTTCACAGTCCAGACCTCAGTGTCTTAACATTCAAAATTTAAGCTTTAAATTTTGTCTCCTCTGCCCATCCTTTCTAGAGCCTAACAGACAAAATTCATGTGGTAAGAGGAGTGCTTGCCAGTACTCATCAATGTACTGTAGGTAAAATTTATGCTCAGGGAGAGTTTTATTTTATTTTATTTATTTTATTTTTATTTTAAAGGTTTTCAACCACCTTTACTTGATAGCTATAGCAGTTTTGTTAAATATTGTGTAAATCACCCATTCTTGGCACATTACATTGTACTGGAGCCTGTCAAATGTTGGAGTCCATCACAATAAATCTTATGTCACATTACACTGAACGGTGTCATCTAGGGAGTAGAGTGTAATGTGAATGTCAAATTGTCATCTATGGTTTCACTTCCTAAGGGAAGTAGTAGAAGCCCCATTGTTAGAATAATTTAAAATGAGACTGGGCAAACCACTAGAAAATTATACTGTGGGGAACAATCTCACTTTGGCAGGAAGAAAAAAATAACAGGGCTTTTTTCCTGTCTTTAACTTTTGTTAACCTGTGAGACATGACATGGTAGGTTTTGTTTTGTTTGTATGTTACGCACTGTTTAATAGGCCTGTATTGTCCAGTAGTTTTTGCTTCTTACACAGTGTCATTTAAAGACATCTCTACCAACTTACACAATTCATGGTTCCAAACAGATTGCCTTTTGTTGTTCTAAAAGGGGTTATTATCAAATGCTAAAATTGGGTCATTGATGTTTGTGTTATTTCTCCTACTTCTGTCTTGTTATTTTAGCTTTTGATGCTTAACTATAAAATCAAGCAAATAAAACTTGGGAAGAGGAAGACAGAAAAATATCAGGTATTTTAAAACTTAAGTGGAAATCTTTTCTTCTGCAATAATCTTTTATTGAAATTCAAATTAAATACAGGCATGATAATGCAAATGCTGGAAAAAAATGCATCATTCAAAAAACCAATTTGTATTATTCTGTCATTAAATACAGCTGCTAAACACAAGGACAAAAAAGCAAGCATAGAAGTCCAGAAAATAAATAAATAAAATTTAAAAGTGTATCTCTCTATCTATATACAAATATATGATGCATATCTATACAATACATAACTATATATAAAAAGTATGTGTATAAGACATAAATAACTTCATATATATAATAGATACAATAGGAGTATATAGATTTGGATGTTTAAAAGTATGTAGTATGTGTATGAAATGCAATAATGTTCCAGGCAGTATAAAATTACCTCATTTTACTTCAGAATCATTCTCATAACATGGCAAGTACAAAGAGTCCCAGGGCAGGCAACCAACTGCTTCATAGGTATGTTAAAGGTAATTGTTCAAGTACAGTCTTGATTTCTGAGGTCACACGCAGTCACTCCCTGGTCTTGCTAATTCAACATGTCTGTAGATTACTGTAGAGTTGTGTACTGGAGGAGGCAAACTGGGCTGTTGCCCAGCACAGCAAGCTGCCAGAAATGGAGAGGATGTCCTGGTTAAGGCACATCCCTACACTTGGTCTCCACTTTCTGTTGAGTAATTGAATATTCAGAGCATAGTTTGGGGTGGCCAAGATGGTAACTAATTTTATGGGAACTATTCTTCCACCAGCAGTAATGACAGTCACATCTATCTGTAGCATCAAACTGCAAAACAAAGACCATTTCTCTAAACACTCATCTCACCCTTGAGATATTACAGATTTCCCTCAAGCCTTCTCTTCTCCAGGCTAAACAGTCCCATCTTTCCTTATATGTGAGGTGCTTCAGTCCCTCAATCATCCTTGTGGCTCTTTGTTAGACTCTTTCCAACATGTCCGTATCTCTTCTGTACTGAGGAGCCCAGAACTGGGCACAGTACTCCACGTGTGGTCTCACTAGTGGTGAGTAAAGGGGAAGGATCACCTCCCTCAACCTGCTGGCAACATTAGTTGCAGTGGCAAACTCTTCATAGTCTTGAGACAATTGTAGATCCATCAAACATAGTAGAGAGTGGCTATGACCCTGATACGTGCATGAAATAAAGAAGTCCCTGCTTTGATACAAGGGGAAAAAAATCCCAGAGTACTGGTGAAGATGGTTGTTCAGACAACCCTACAAACAGGACTGAGGATCAGAGGAAAGGCTACAATTGCTCCTCTTGATTCCTCCTTTACCTCATCTATCTGGTCATTTTGTTTCAGCATGGCGTGGCACGTCAGACCAGAAGTGCTTGAGAAGGAGGGTAAAACTGGGGCAAAGAACTATAGAGTCCATTTACTTTGGAGTCCATTTAGTTTTATTTGTTTGGGCACTCTGCTTATCTTACAGAAATGGAGTAGGAAGAATTATTGTGCTACTGCTGGAAATTCTGAATAATGTAATCAGAAGGATTTTTTTCCCTTCATTACTAGGGGATAAAATTTAGCTCTGCTTAAACAATTGAGGAGTCCTGCTCCAGTCTTCTTGGATAGCTGTGACAGAACATTCAACACTGGGATGCCAGGAACTGGGGTAGAATGAAGGTAAAAAAGAAGCTGAAACTATCTTAGTCAAAACCTCAAGCCATGTAGTACAATATAATATGCATTCATACAGCTAAGATCATCTCTCCCACAAAAAAAGAATAGCTTCATCCAAACTGTTGAAGAGAAAGATTTGGGGACAGAACATGCTGCCTCCCAAAACGTGTGCTGGTTGAGCTAGCGACACAAACTTTGGCATACTCCCAAACTAGTATTGTTAAATAATATGAACAATGCCAGTCTGTATGTTGGTGTTGAAGCCTTGCTTCAAAACACAACCTGAGAAGAGAATAAAAGCCAAACATAGACACCAGGCTTTGCGGGAAAATGTTTTGGAAACTACAGAAAACAGAACAACCTGCAATCAGACATGTCCCCTTTTCCAGTCCATGTACTGTCACAGCTTAAACAGAAATACTGTGCTATACAATAGGCTTTATCCTACAAAAAGGCAGATAAGCCTTTTGTTGCATTCCATTTTTTCATGAGATGCCAGAAGATTTCCTCCCACTACTCCTCAATAATAGGAAATGGGCTGTGTAGATTTTGGCAGTCATTAGTCATGGCCAGCAACAATTTTTGCGTTAATTTAGTGTAATTTTTCTGCCTTGATGGAGTGCTGAAAGAATTTAAGAGTGATGCATAGAGAAATGGCTCAATTTTATTTGAAATTGGTTGTAGGGCTGACTGAGGAAATATTAAGGAGTGGTGTTTGACATAGCTAGGAATAAAGATTGGTGCAGAGAGATTGTATAAATAATCCATAGGTATACACAGATAGATTAAGTGCTGAAGCTAGAGATAGGTGCTGCTTTTGCGGGTAGGATTAATTAGAGCTTCCAAAGGCTCCCTTCCTCTTTGTTTCCATTGCAGTGAGTGCATGAAAAACTCATGAAGAAAATTTTTTCTTCTCCTGCTGTGCTATTGTCAGGAAGATGCCAAGTGAACAGAGACAGTTTTGTTAACTTTAAAGAACTGTGAAGTAAGGAATCATGCTGCAGACACAGGAATGAGTGCAGGATAACGGGAAGCGTTGAAAGTCTATTGACCTTTGCAATTGCCAGAAACAATATTTTGGGGACAGCTGTAATGAGTAAACCCATACCTTGTATTGATTCAACCAAGGCTCAAAGATAGAATTCACACTCTATTCCCAGGGGTACAAAACCTACAATCTCGTAATGTGAATGCAGCTACATTACATGAAGAAAATAATAGTCCTTTATTTTCTTGTACAGTGTGTCAGAGCATAGAAGAATACAAACTCTTTTTCATCCTTTCCATTCACAATGTGATGACTTTCCCACAAACTGTCAAAAGGTTTATCCTGTGTCATAGTCTACGACTAGAGGACATTATCCTGCTGCTTCTTATTTAATCAAAGAGAAATATTTCTCCTCCTGTCAGTAACTAGTTCAGAACCTAATGAAAAGATTAATATGTCTGATTATCTGTAACACTGTGTTTTCTTCAGATAAGTGACCAAGTCCTTGGAAGCACAACGTGGTTAGATTAACACAAGCTTTCATGTGGAAGTGTGGAAAAGTTTAAAATGATTTGACATTATCCAGTTAGCCTCTGCTGATGAAGGTTGATTATGATTGCTATTTAGGTACATACATGGCATGTTAATTACTGAGTGTGTCTGTATGAGAGTATTTCAGGATAGTAACTAAGGTTCTCATTCAGAGAAAAATAAAGAAACAAAACCAAAACAAACAAACAAACAAACAAAAAAAAGAAAACAAAAACAAAACCCAACAGTCGAGAAAAGGACATATTACATTCTTCAATTAGAATTAAAAGGAAAGAGCTGATAGGGAACAAATTCACAAAAGCATAACCTGCCTGGAGATTCTATGGGAACTGATTAAACTCTGTAGGAAGTGAAATACATTATTGACCCATAAGACAGAATTTCTTTTGAGAGTGAGTAGGCAAGTTCCATACTGAAAAGAAGCAGTCAAGGCCAACTGGCTTTTTAACTTAGCAGCTAAAAAGTTAGAGTTAAAATTATTTCAGCTATTGCACATCTTTTTGCAGATTTAGCATGTACATGTTTCTACAGGGAAAAAAATACCTACCATAAGCAGTGAACTGGCATAACATTAAGCAGAGGCAAAAACCGGCCAGCTCCAGGTTAGCTGACAATAACACACCATACACAAAAGGCCAGCCTTGTTTTTTGTTGTCAAGTCAAAAAGCAAAAAGGTAAATTAATGAAGATTAAATGTGCATAATGGTTGTTTATTATTAGAAAAGCAAATCCTGATATTCACTTGCACTGACTAATTGCTCAGTACTTAAGCCAGTGCTATAGAACTTAATGGAATTTCACTGGGAATTAATGGAGTGCTATCATTTGCTAACATTCATATCAAATGCCTCTGCTCTCACCAAAAGCCTCCCTTCTCATCAAAGCTTATCTGGCTCATTTCTTTTCTTGATTCAAGACCCAAATTTGTCAAGTCACTACAAGCAAAGCAATTTGTCTAAAGTTATTTGTAACTCCTGCTAAATGTACTGTTCTCATAACTTGTTAGTTATGAAGACCTATGATGCCAAATTTTCACAGAAGGCAGTAATAAGAACATAAAATTTGTCAAAGATTGTATGCAAATTTTGTTTGAAAACAAGTAATTTAACCTTCTTGAATACTTTTTTTTGGGTTTTGTTTTCCCTAGAAAAATAACCACACACAGTTTCATGTGCCTATTCACATCCTCGCAGTGCATGAAATCTTCTTTATATTGGCTTTTATTAGGAAAAAATGATGTACCTTTAGATGTGAAAGAATTCATAATGGCATTTCAGATAGGTGAGGGTTCAAGCATACACCTCACTTTCAGCACAGGACTCATCCTATTAATTTCAACCTCTCTGGAAGGACTTCTGGGAAATCTTAATGTTGTGTCAATTGTAAAGCTGTGGTTCTCTTTGTTCCTTATCTTCAAATATCTTCTAAATTATTTCACCTAAGACACATCTACCTGCTAACAGCTTTTAGCTGTTAGCTGATTATTATTAGTAGTGAGTATAATTATGCTTTCCATTTTTTATGTCAGTGAATTGTAAGAATTTGTATTATCAGCAATTATCATTATGTACATTCTCACAAGGGAACTGAGGCATGGTAAGTTCAAAACAGTTGTAAACAGCTAGCTACAGACAAATGGGAAAGTGATTAAATAAAATCTGTGTATAGAGTCCCAGTTCAATAGCCTGTCCTGTCTCTGAGATCTTACCACCTGACAGTCCTTCTAAGTAATATTCCTAGAAATCCATCACACCTGCTTTTTCAGCCTGAAAGATGTTAGGTGGGTCCCATACATTCCGCTTATAGAATGATTAGCCGTGGAGATTAAACATTCTCATGAATGAATGCTTACTCTCCAAAGTAAAGGTTAGGAATCCGTGTGTGGTAATTTAACCCCAGCAGGAAGCTCAACCCCATCCACGTGCTCACTCCCCCACAGTAAGATGGGGAAGAGAATCAGAAGGGTAAAAGTGCTAAAACTCATGGGTTCAGATAAAGACAGTTTAAGAAGTAAATTAAAAGCTGTGCATGCAAACAAAGCAAGATAAGGAATCCATTCCCTGCTTCCCATGGGCAGGCAGGGGTTCAGCCATCTCCAGGAAAGCAGGGCTCCATCACAGGTAATGGCTACTGGGGAATACAAACACCACCACTCCTAATGTCCCCCTTTCCTCCCTCTTCCTCCAGCTTTATATGCTGAGCATGACATCATATGGCATGTAATATCCCTTTGGTCAGTTGGGGTCAGCTGTCCCAGCTGTGTCCCTTCTCAAAGTCTTGTGCACCCCCAGCCCACTCGCTGGTGGGGGGTGTGAGAAGAAGAAAAGGCCTTGACTCTGTGTAAGCACTGCTTAATAATAAATAAAACATCAGTATGCTGTCAACACTGTTTTCATCACAAATCCAAAACATAGCACCATATGAACTATTATGAAGAAAATAACTACCCCAGCCAAAACCAGCACACTATGTACAATGAGAGAGAGTAAAGCCAACTGCAACCAAACAGGTGGCAGTAATAGTGTTTAAAGTGCCTTTTTTCCCCCAGTCAGAAGAAAATGATTAGCTAAGAGTGCATTAGAAGGAATGGTGAGTAATTTTATTAAGTTCTGGGAACAAAAAAAAAGGGATAACCATTCACAATTTCGTTGATAGATTAATATGTATATTTTGCTGTCAGGTCAGGCCAACAGCCTGAAATACAGATACAAACTCTGTCCACTTCAAAATACCTGGACTGATCACAAAAATACAAAATGTAGTTTGGTAGCAACAGATTGTAGCAGGTAAATCCTTGCCCCATCATTACTGTTTTTTAAAGGAAGTAGGAAGGTGTGAAAAACTTCTCTACTTTCCCATCATTCAGCTAGTTTTCAACTAGTTCAACTTCCTCAGAGTTTAAAAGATTAAAATTCATTTCATGAGTGTACAATCCCTTTATACCTTTAAGTGCTACCGTTGTTCCTTTGGTTTCCACTATACTTCTCATGACTTCTTAGGCATAGAGCTCTGCTCAGAGAATGAGGTATGAAGAACCAGCAGGGAGCAGAATACAGTCAACAGAAGGGTCTGTACGTGGTGAGATTTCACTGGATACCCTTTGAAATAGGTAAATAAGTTTAAAAAATAATTAGGACGGTTGTGTTTATTTCCTGCATTACATTATGGGGTTTTGCCTAACATATTTAAAGCTGACCAGGTACTATTGTATTTTTATTTGCTTTGTACACCCTTCTTTAATGCTTTTAAAGATACCATTGCACAATATAGCCTTCTGAGGAATCCCCTTCGTTTATGTCTCATTATTCCCTACTCCCAAATGTCTACTTCTTATTGCAGCATGTGTATGAATGTGACATTAGTAGAAATTAATAAAGGCCTATATTCTTATTTCCGATCAATTGAAACAGCTTTTATGTTCTTTGCAAGTGGGTGGTGGTGGTGGTGGTGTCCTTTTAAAAGGCTTTTTTTCCCCAAAAAATGACAGATCTGTAGAAGGGTGGAATATCTATCAAAGTAGGACTAAGCATTATTTTTATTATGTCTATTAGAATGTGATGTCACTGTCATTCTGTATCAATGGAATGGCTTTTCATATGTGGAAAAGAGATTAATACAGTTTCAGTATATGTCTAAAAGTACAGCCAGCTCATATTTATTTTCTGGAGGATGTTGCCTGAATTGTGGAGAGACGCAAAAAAAACTAAGGCTGACTTCTGTATAGTATAAGTATAACAAAAAACTGTGTTCACCATCATTATACTTAATATATTGACAAAACATTAATTCTGCAGATTTCTCATGTTGACTCTAGTCCTTTTTTTGTAGAAATGGTCATCTCACAACCTTTAGTGGATTTTAAATTTCACTATCCTTGGGAGGTAGAAAATTACGAATGTCTTTATTTTACCTGAGAGGCTAAGTTTTAGGAAGTGAAGTATTTAAACGTATTTAGACAGCTGCAGATGCAGAGAGAGGCATGTAGAGATTTTTGAGAAGTGCTTTAATTCAATATGTGTGAGGGTGCCAGAGCAGGGGAACAGGCTGCCCAGGGAGGGTGTGGGGTCTCCTTCCCTGGAGCCATTCATATCCCGCCTGGATGCGTTCCTGTGCCCCTGCTCTGGGTGTGCCTGCTCAAGCAGGGGGTTGGACAAGATGATCTCCAGAGGCCCCTTCCAACCCCTACCATTCTGTGATTCTGTGAATATATTTAACCTTAGCAATAAAAAGACATGTGTGAGTGTCATTCACCTGGCTAATTTTAATAATAAAATGTAGATGTCTAATTCTGAACTATTAATTTCTTATACAGTCAAAACAGAAAAATAGGTATCTACATATGGTAATTAATTTCAGCTACCTTCGATACGTATTTTTGGGAAATTATCATTTGGTGATACTTATTCTTCTTCATTAATAATGAAAGTAGCCCATGGGACTAGATCAGATTTAGAGATGGTGGGCACCTAAGTATTGGTCTGGATGTTCTTCTAAAATATAATTTCTCTCCCTTTTCAGTCAATGAGAGACAAAATTCTACAGGTGACAGTTAATCCCAGATAAGTGTTTTAGGATAAGTCTTTATCACTCTTTGGTGTCTATAGTGAGGCTGGATAACTAGCTTAAGCTGAATGTTAGAATTTTAACTGCTAAAATTAGGCTATATTAATTTTATCTAAAGCTACTTATCTATAAAGTGTTTGCAGGGTTGCAGCTTAGTTATACTGATATAGAAACAGCAGAGCTCACACCTCTGCACTGTCAAAAGCTCTATAATAAGATGTGTTCCTTTGAAATTCTTTTCTGCTAATAAAGGAGAAAATATCACATGGGCTTCGCCCTTTCTACCTGACAAGGTTCCACTCTACTACTTGCTGAAAAACTGCTAAAGAAAACCAGGATTTTCCAACCAATGTGCTTGAAATGAAGCTCTTAATTTCATAATGAAGACTTTAAATAAATAGTTCAATAAAAAACAAAAAAAAAAAAGAAAAGAAAAAAAGAAGCCATCTCTCAAGCATGTCAATGTGAGTCATTGGTCTTTCTCTGAAGATAAAGCTACTTGACTTGCTCATAAATAATGTATTGCCTCTGCAGTGAAAACTAAAAAAGTCACTGGTTGCTTCAGGAACACAGTGCAATAGTCAGTGTGATTTAGTGTATTAGATCATTTTTTGAGCCTTGAAAGTTGAAATGTTTCTCCTTATTTGTAGATAGAAACACTGAACACGTGCATCTCATTTGGCTTTTAGAACAGTGCCTCTAAGGAGTAATATCTCTCCTGAGGTGGCAGTATTTAGAGTTTTACACAGGACTCTTGAGGATATGGTTGTGCTGGAATATACCTTTGCACCAAAATGTGCACAAGCCTTAAGAACAGACATAACTAGACTTCCCGTACAGCACCTTTTTTCTTTTCAGATCTTTTCAAAGGTTCCAGTTAAAAGAATTCAGGGACCCTACAGGACAGATTTTAACCAATTGCTGCATTTGTTTCCTGTTTTTCTCATGTCAAATACATTTTACTTTCTATTTGTAAATGATCTCTTTAAAACAAAGACAAGGGTAATTTTTCTATTTATAACATGCATCACTTTATTTTTCTTCTGTGAATTTGTCTAATCTCTTTTTGTCTAATATCTAGTATGTTTCTCATCTAACTTCTTTTTTTTCATTCTAAACCTGTCAGTGTTATTTTTATGTGAAATCACCTAGGTTTTATACCATGAGAAGTGAATAATATCTATTCAACTTCCCCTGTGGCACTCATAATTTTATTCTTGTACAGAATCTTGGTTGTGTCTTTTCAAAGTTATAGATGCCCAGACTATTTACTCATTCATCATACCAAAGCTATTCCATTACTTTGATAATTTTTTTTGCCCTTTTCTGTCTTTCTGATTCTACTGTACTTTTTAGGTAGAAGGTCCAGATAGTATCTAAAAATATGCAAGAGGCAGGCAGACAACAGGTTTATACAAAAATATATTTATTTTTCCTTCCTGGTCAATAACAACATTTAGTTTGCTTATTTGACCACTTATGGGATACTAACACAGTGTTTTGACATTAAGAAAAAAGGTCATTATTTCCCGTAAATCAAACAAAAAACACTATAATGTTTTCTATAAATTAAAGACTGCCAACTGTGTGGAAGGGGTTAAACTGGATCACAGTGTACATATATGCATATGATATCATTGTCCAAGACTGCTTTTATAGCTAATTAAAAAAGTAGACTTTTCTGGGGCATGACTGATCTCACCTACTTAGACACAGACTTTATGATAACAAAAATCCTGCCCAGGCTATATGCATTTCTCCCTGTATTGAAAGCACAGTGAGTCTGGACAGTCAGCTCTGAAGTAGACATCTGCTGTGGTTAGAAACATCTGATGACCAGTCTCACTGAAAAGTTCAGTACCAGAAATGTACTTTTGATGGTTGTTTTGGCATTATTTTTTCCCCTGAAGTTTCTGGTTTGTTTCTTTTGGGCCTCAAACTCTCAATTCACTGAATTTCTGCAAAGCTAGACTAAATTGTAGATTTCTGTAATTAACAATTCAACAAATTTTCTTTTTTTGGGGGGAGGGGGTGGGGGAAAGTAGAATGGTATTATATGTAGGTTTGCTTGTTTAGCCATAATTTCTGAGTAAAAGCAGAAAAGTGATAGAATACTGGCAGCAACACAAGAAAAAATATTTAAAGTTTCCTATGTAATTTATAACACGTTATGGTCACATGAAGTAGGAGAAGTAGTATTAAAAGAAAAATTACTCAAAGGCTAAAAAATAATTAAATATTAACCAGTTTTTTTCAAATGAAACAACTCTTTTCAAATGACATAACGGGAAGAAATTCCCATTATAAGGGTTATATCCTGATGGAATACTCTTGATGGAAATCTATTCTGCCTGTCCTTAAATATGATACAGCTTAGTGTTTACAAAGCTCATTAATAATACACAGGACACAGGAAAGTGTTAACCTTGGGCCTAAAATTATATTCAGGTAGAATCATCTGAGTCAGAAATAGAGAAAATGGACTATGTTAAATATTTTAATTAAAATGTATTGGGGACCCTATCTCTCTTGAACATAAACACATTCGGCAGCTTTGATTAAGGATTTTCTGTGTGAAAATGCCAGCTTTCAGTTTCCTTTATCCTTCATGTGTGTTGTGTTTGGAGGTCAGACAAAAGAATTTAGCACTTGAGTGAAATCATCACTGCTGCACTGGCAGCTGGAAGGATGTGACAAAGTGCAGTGACATTTACAAATCCTTTGATTGCCAGGGATGATTAGATGCCCTGGTTAGTCAGAGGAGTGTTTATTGTTTCTTTGTAGCAACTGTAAAAGAGTCAGTTATGAGATTATATCTGCTCAGTAGAAAAGGGTACAATAAAGGTGAAATACCTAGCCTAGAAATATTACAAATGAGATCTAGGGCACTAACCTGCTTGGTCTGCTTTTTCAATGCTTGAAACCATAAGCAGAGCTTGGAATTTCAAACTGATGATGAAACTGCAAAGTATGTACTAATTTTCTAGAAGTTTGGTTTATCACATGCTGCTAAAAGGAGTTCAGACTTCATGGATTAATGATAAAGATTTATTTCAAGTTTAGCTACTTGCAAAGGATTTAGCTCTCCATAGTTTAGCCACTGGAGGTGGGGTTCCTAACCTACACCAGTGATCTAGGCTCCTTCCACAGTGGATGGTTTACTCCCTGAAGAGCCATTGCTCCACTCCAGTTTTACAAGGTACCCCACCACTTCCCCATTAGCCTAGTGAGGCTATGACTCTGCAGTTTCATACAGATTTCTGATTCTTCCTGTTTGTCTCCCATTCTGCTGTCTTTCATGTGCAGGCATTTGTCATTTGCCTCCAGTCATGCTGCCTTCTCAGCATAAGTGTGGGAGAATATCACATCACACTGTATTCCAGTGTCCTTGCCTCTGTTCTCGACTTTGGGCTTTGAACTCTAAGCCTCAATGCTTTTAAGCTAAAGTCATCCTCAAAAGACTGGTAAAGTTGGTGGTGAAAATGCATCTTTGTCAAATGGATCCTCTTTCTTCCCAGCAATTCTTGTTTCTCAAATAGGTCTTTGTGCTCATAAAAGTCCATACACTGCCTGCAACATCAGCCACACACACCATGATCACCCTCAAGGTGCATCTGCTCTTGCTTGACCTTTTAATTTCACTGGCAGGCCCAGGGAATACACAACTTGGGTTTCCATGTCCTTTATCTTGACCCTGGAACCCTATGGTCACTTCTAACACACTCAAGGTTTCTCTGGACAGTATTGTCAGAGCCCATATGGATGATGAGCAAGGGATCATAGCTGGTAGCCTGGATGCCTCTTGGCAGTCTCTCCATAACATAGCAGATCTTGGCCTCTGGCAGGTGAAGTTGGCAACTCAGCTCTGCAGGTGAGTGCCTCAGCTGTCTGAAGAAGGGAGGCTCTGTTCACAACCACCTATTACATTCTCCTGGTGGCACTGTTTCCAGCCCACAAGTCCAACCCACCTAGATGCCTCTTGGGCAGAGTTTGTTCATCTTTTCTAGTTATCGTGGTCCTATAGCTTGTCAGTGACACCTGCGAGCGGAGAAATAACATTCCTGCTGCTGGAAGTCACAGGCTTCCGTCTTCCACTGTTATGGGAGCCTCCATAACACCCTCCACCCACTCAAGCATATCCCCTGGCTGTCCCTTGTTCTGTGCAATATGAGCTTGCAGAGCTCTCCCCCACTCCAAGTCTCTGCAGATAAGCTGCAGATCCCTCAATCATCCTCCTTGATGCTATACAGGCTGCTCATTGCTTCTCTTGGCCTAGAGGCTCCCCAGTTTTTGTGCATGCTCCACGGCATGTCACCAAGACAGCAATCTCCACCCTCAGGAATTCTTCCAAGGCCAAAGTCTCTGACTGATCAAGACAATCAGTCCTGCTGGCACTGGGATCACTCTGAAACGTTGCCACTGTCACCATGCTGTGTCCTGCAGTCTGTAAAGCCCTGAGCAGCAGCTTGAGGCCTCCTGGTTCCTCCCTTTCACATCAACTGCCTAATCTTCATTTACCCATTCTGGTCACTGGTTAAACATGAAATTATTAAATAGGTGTTAGTTAAATAGCAAATTGACATAAGCCTTCTCTGAATCATCATCAAGCTCCACATTTATATCCTCATAACATTTTGTTTTCTTGGCTGAAAGTTATTTTTAAAAGTATTTGGAATAAAGGCCATGCCTATCCGTACTGGCATCTTGGAGTTTTCTGCTTATTTGGCTACAAGGAATATGGTGGATCTCAGAGTTTCAAAGTGTGTGATGCTCATCTCAAACTTCAAAATATAGAAGGCGTACTCCTCCCACCTCACCTCCTCAGATGTGAAATTAATGTCTAATATATGACAGCAGAAACTGTATTTGTATTAAAATGTATAAGTATTATTACTTCAAATGTTAAAATAATACACTTTCTTGTATGTGTTTCTCCCTCTGATGAAAGAATTACAAGTATCAATCATATCTCTAAATGCATAAATAGAAACTAGTACCTAAGACTGACAGATAGGATGAAGATAGGATGCAGTTTTATAGTTTTCCTTAGAATTAAAAATGTTTTCTTTTTTCAAAAGATTACAAGCTGCTTCTCTGATGTGGGACTGGGTGGTACCATTTGCCTCCTGCATGCAATTGTTGTTATTATTTTGCACTCACAGGCATTTTACAGCAGCAGCTCTGCATTAGATGATGATGAGTGAGTTGTCCAGTTTTTAAAGTAGTTCTGTAGAAAGCAATGCACCAGTTGCACCTCTGTCCAGATGGTATACAGTTTTCCAGGAGGTATAAATAAAAAACCTCAGTGTGAGGGCATGTATATGCATGACCTGAAGAATGAGATTAGTCTCCTCTACCCTCCCATAACTAGTTCTGAAAATTATTTTGAACTTTTCTTTCTCAGATCACTTCAGTTCTTACAAAGACTATTAGAATGAGGATGCTCAGAATTCTCGATGGCCTGAGACTATCTTTCTAAAAAGTAACATTTTCCATTAATTATTTCCTTCTGTGATGAACAGGTCCTGTTTTCATTAACATTAAGTAATATTAAATAAAGAATGAAAGAAAAAAAAAAAGCCAAAACCCTGAATAATAAAAGAAGTCTGTCAAATTAATATGACTCACCCTGCCAGCAGTTGAGCTTGTGTGACTATTTTGTGTCATCTGTTTTTATGTTGGTACCAGATGACAGACTGGGCCCTAATAGATCTAATCCATATATATTCGTTCATTAGTTAGAACATACATACTTTAACCAAGTATTGAATGCTAACATAATGCCATAACTATTCAGTTGACCTATTCAGTAAAGGATTATATTTCTTTTGGAATGCATCAGCAAAGGCCACACTTCATATGAATGGCAGGTTCATTATAAAATATACTGTTATCTCTATTCTTATTTATAGCTAGGGGACACAGTTAAATTAAGTCTTGCCCACAGCGGAGAACTAAGTTTCTGCAGTGTAATTAAATCCCAGTCCTTGTAACTGGAGGCCTTGTAGATATTGTCACAAACTAGAAATTGACTGGTGACCAGAGCAGAAAATGAATCATTGCTGAGAATCAGGACAACAGGTCTGATTGATTGAACATTTAGGACTAAACCAAAGAATGGCTTTACATAGAAGACACTGAGATACAAATAACTATGTTTAAGGTTCTAACACTGAGAAGAAACATTTGTGTCACTGGGTCATGTGCTGGTATTGTATGACAAATGCATCACATGACAAAAGTAAAAACCTTGAACTCTATGTTACATATTAAGGAAGAAAGAGCTGGGAGAATCTAGTATTAGCTGAATCAAAAATAGTAACTTTCATTGGTCTGCTGTGAATGGGAGACTAAATGCAAATCAAATGCAACCATCTCAGGCTACAGCACATTAAATGCTCAAAAAGGATTACAACCCTTTAACCTGATGCTTAACCTTTGAGTTACAAAAGGTCAATAGTTCATCTCTTACCTAAGTGTCTAGAAACACACTCTGCACATGTTCAAATCAAGAGATGCTGGGGAAAAGAGAAACTGGATACTTCACTTGCACCTCCATCCTGTGGGAATTTGTGCCTGTCTTGAGAAGCCAATAAGATAAACGTTTTCAGAGCAACCTGCTGGACTGGTGTCAGAACAAAACACAGCTGGAGCAGTGCTAATGTAGTTATTAATATGAAGCCCTTAGTTGAATAGAAGTGTGTACAAATCAGACAGATTTACCTGAACTCTACCTTCCCACCTCTGTATGAATGCCTATTAACGTACTTGAGCTGCTGGTTCTGTGAGAGCATGGACACTTGATATGCTCAAAAGGACCACAATCTGGCAACTCTTTTATCTTGGTAGGCTGCTTAATTCAGTTTGAGTTTAGGCAATAAGCAAGTTACATACACTTTTACGGCCAGTAGTGTCAGGCACTTTCCCTGTACAATGTTGCTTGCATGACCAAACCACTGACATGCATCAGTGGGATTGATCGTTGGAGGAGCATCAAGTACTGGGGCTTCCCCATATGCAGGTAATTGCTCCCTTGACCACTGTCCAGAGCATAGCATGCCACTAGGCTTTCCTATCTTCAGGAGCAGGAGCTGTGTTGCCCCTGAATTGGTGCAAAGAAAGGCCCCCCCCAGCAAGTAATGGGACGGAGGGTTATAGCAAATTGTCAGCATCCTGAAATCTTCACTAGGTTTCACTAGAAACCTGGAGATTTCTTCCTCCTCTTTGCCCAGTCCACAATGCTGCAGTCTGGGGCACATTTGGGTTTGGTTTTAGATATATTCTTACCAAAGTCTGCCCGAGTCCTTTACTTTTATATTATTTTAAAGGCTCCCAGCTCTTCCAGTTTTCAGTTCCTTTTTGTTACCTCTAAAACTGATTTTATCTGATCAGTACAAGTTGTGCTCCTGTAGTGACCATTGATTGATGACTGTAATCTGTGTTACCATCCTCTGTCTGCTTTCTTTGACATCACATTCTATTCTGGAGTCAAAAATAGTTCAAATGGAAACACTACTTGTTATCCTCATAAAGTAAAGTTAAAATAAATTTAAGCAACAACAACAACTAAACCAAACTAAAATTAATTCATCTCAAGAGAAGCCAGAAAAGCCCTGAGACTTGCACTATCAGGTCATTTAGAAATCTGAGGTCTTTCAGGAGTTATTGCAATATTATATTTACTGGTCTATCGGCGGTGAGGATGTTATTACTTTACTATATAATACATACTTCTACTGTGTTATTTTAGATTCCTTACCTTGAACAAAAGTCCACCTTTAAATTGAAGGCTGGATCATTTTATTAAAATTATATAAAAAGTCATTTTAGGTGTTATAAATGTCTTGGCCAGATATTAAAGGTAAATCTACTATTTCTGCATTTAAATTTTTTCTTTAAATTTTTCTTGTTCCTTTTGTTATATGGCATGAACAGCAGATGGGCTTTCAGATTAATCTGACTGGCAGATTGCCTATACAGAAAAAATGATTAAATTTGCTATATATTCCTATTAATATAAAATTACTGCATGTGTTACTAACCACATAAAAAGAAAAAAAGCCATCAATTTACAGTGCACTTCTATGCTAGAGTTGTTTACTAAGAGTTAAAAATTTTTTACATACAACATATATGAAGAAAGATGTAATAGGTTATTATAAAATGTGATCATTACTTATCTGACTATTAAACTGTATCTTTCTTAACAGAACAAAATTTATGAAGAGAAGTGTTAATGGTACACTGATTTAGACATTATCAGTAAATACAAAATTAACAATAGCCATTTTTCTGTGAGACTTTTATTCATACAATTTTTCGAAGTTACCTCTAACTTCACCTAACTTGAAGTTGATAAACTTCAGTAATGATATGATTTTTAATTTGATCCCAGATATCTATTGTCAAGCAATTTTTGTAGCTCTTTATGTGAGTTTGACATGTTATATATGAAAACAACATTACTGCATACTTACCTGGATGGTGGTAAGGCATGGCACAGAACAACCAAAAATTTCTTGCCTTTTGACGTGTATTGCATGCTTTCTTCTTAATTCTCCTATAAATTCTTTTCTGTTTTTATAGCACTCAACCTGTTATCATTATTCTGGAAATAATACTTGTGATTTGTCACCAGTCCTGTAGTATTTACCAATTAGTTAGTTTGTTCTTTTGCTCTTTGCTATTGGGAAATAATCCATGGTAACTAAAATAATACTTTCAAAGGTAACATGATGAGTCAGTACCAAATTAGTGTGCTAATTAAATAATTTTGTGAAATTATCAGTATTACAAGCTGTACCTCAGAACAGGGCATTAAATTATTTCACCTTCTGTTAGTCTGCTATATCTATACTCAATTGATCTGTATTGTATACCATGGAAAACTGATAGATTTATATCATGGATTACTATTTCAGTAAAATAGGTTTTCTTTTAATCATGGAAAAGATCATCTTAATTTAGGAGACTGGTTATAATTAACAAAAAATTGGACCAAAATTTAAATGGCACAGCATAATTCTAATGACATTAAAAGACAAATGGAATGCAGCTTCTTTTTCTAGAAAGACAGAAGAAAAGAAAGTCCTACAGTACAGAACTTAATTGAAACTCCAAAAAAAATTTACATTTCAGGCTTTCCAGCTTTTTCCACTTAGATCTTTTATTTTGAAAACAACTGAGATATTAATCATTGTAGAGCTTCAAAGTTATTTCATTATAATTTAAGTACAATGTGTGAGAATCTCTTATAATTTTGCTAATTTCTTTGAAAGAGATATCTCTCAAGAGATATTATCTGCACCAAAATAAAAGAAAAATAAAACACAACAGTGATAAGAGAAGTAATATTTTTTAAAAACAGAAGAGCAAGTCTTAAAACAATTAAGGTATAAATTGCAAGCTTGGGGTTTTTTGTTTGTTTTAAAGAATAAACATTGGAAAGTGCATAGGTATTATGACATGGCATTCAACTGTTTTATTTCTCTGCTTGAGAAAATAATTGTTTCAGTGAAACGTTTTGAACCTTCGTAACTTTTTGTGCACTTTCCTGCTTAGAGACAGCTTCTTTCTGATGCAGTTAGCCTTACAATAATCTCTTCATGTCAATCCTTATGGTTGACTTCGACAAGCTAGGTGCTGTTAGTGTCTGAGCCATAAAAGCTCTTGTCATATAAAGCCAGAATTGTGCATCTTAAGTTTGTATTCAGACAGTTAAAACACCAGCTGCTCACTGCTGGAGGCAATATATAGTTTATTTCTCTTTCAATCATGATATCCAGCACTTCTTAGGATGGCAGCCTGAGGAATGATGGCCATTAATATAAATTTGAAGTCAGAGAAAAGATTAACACTGAAAATCTCCATGCTTGTGCCAGCAAACATTGACAAACCCCTGTGATTTAAAATACCTCCCTGATAGTTTTGATTATAATTAAATCACAGACA
Source organism: Phalacrocorax carbo (assembly GCF_963921805.1). Taxonomy (NCBI): domain Eukaryota; kingdom Metazoa; phylum Chordata; class Aves; order Suliformes; family Phalacrocoracidae; genus Phalacrocorax; species Phalacrocorax carbo. The sequence goes on from NC_087515.1 coordinate 114,829,838, forward strand.
TATGGGAGGCAAATAACTGAACGTCATTTGAGCTGTCTGAGTAGCAAAGAGAAGTTTTAGAAGGAAAGAAACAGGGAACTTTTTTCTTATTACATGTCACTTCCCTTGTTTCTTCCCTGTTCTTAGCTTTGGTAACTGATCCAGCAGTGTAACTAATACTTTATTGCTAATATTTTCCTGATGTGAGAAGTAATGAGATTCTGACTGTTTACAAAGGGACTGGTATTTTCTTTGTAGTCCAGGATTACAGTCAATTATATTTTCTGGGAAGGTACTCAAGGCTTCAGAGAAAACAGGACCTTCTTACCAGATTGGAATACATTCTGGTCTGCTTGCTTGATCTAAAACATCACCAGTTTCTTGAAAACAATCTCTCTGTTACAGATGTATATAACAGCAAGAATATGTTCTGATTGCCTTTGTTTATAAAGTGTTATTATTGATTCAATTCTGAGAAGTTTTAAAGTATGTAGCAATGAATAAAACAGCTGTGTTAAAGACTATAAAGATTAAAAGGAAAGAACAAATATCTGTTTTTAAAACATTGATGTGTCTATATAATCTGTTATTTTTGTTTCCTAAATTACCTTTTATCATGCTGTACCTGAACCAAATGCGAGCTTCAGGTGAATTATTTTTCCTCCAGTGGGCTTTTTCCAGTACTTTGAAATGCATAGGGTAACTCTAAGATATATTTTCAAATGGCTTAAATTAAGATAGACCATAGCTTAAAATTATCTAATCTTCATTTTTACAAGCATTTAACAACTAAAACTAAATCTCTGATCTTGTCAATAACATAGAAAATAACTCATATGTATATATTGTATATATATAATACTTAAAATACATGATGCTTGTTACTTCCCTCAAAAATATATGAGATTATGAATTTTTGAAATCTAACATCTTATCAATTGTCTTTTCTTAAACATCACACATATGTAGTTCTACTTGGTAATTTATATGAAAAATTTAATGCAATAATACTGAAATAGACAAGAAGAATCAGTTGAAACTTAAAATACAGAAATAAAATAATGTAACTTTATCTTAAAATTCTTTACATTAAACAAATTGGTAGAATAACCCCAAAGGAAATTAGAAAAGATAGAGAAAAAATTGAAATCTGTAACTAGATAAAGGTAATGTAAGAAAAGTAGAAGAGTCAAATAAGCGGTTTTTGTTATAATATGGCTACCTAGGTGATTTGCTTTGGGTATGCAGATTATTTGCCTCCACAAATTCAGGACAGTAGGTTTCGGAACACTCTCCGGATGATTGTTTAATTTTAGATTCTTCATTACTTAAAGGCAAATAAAAAGGACCTCTGGAAAATTATTATCAAATATGAGAAACTGATATTATGGAAGAAGATTAAAAGTGGATTAAATAATAAAAGTCTCTTTAAGAGCCCTCTGGAGAGAAAGGGGAACCTGGACCAGATGAGGATAGTCAGTGCAGTGGTGCAGAGAAAACTGAGTTTTGCTACCCTGAAGGTGAGCTACAAGGTAGTCCTCATCACTGGCCAGGGAAAATTTAGCTTGTGCTAACGAAAAAATGGGTTCCAGGTAAAATAAAGGGCAGGCAAGCAACAAAAGGTAAGGAGGGACTAAGACCTTCTCAGAGGGTGGGACTGCCTCAAGGACAGGTATAGGCGTGGATTCACTCAAATGGATGAAGAGCTGCCAAATGGGCAGTTAGAGCTGTGGCAGGGAAATAAAGCATGAAAGTTTTCAGAAGAGCATGATCACATTAGAGTTAGATAAACTATTTAGGGGAAGAAGTAGACAGAGCAGTGCAACTGGTTTAGTGGTAAAGTAATTCAGAGATGGAACTTTCTGACTGAATTTTAAGACTGGGCATGTCCCAGGAAAAAAAGTTTAATTTAGGATAAAAAGGTAATCTTGCTGCTAGATTATCTCTTTACTAGCATTGTGGTCTAAAAGGTGATATCTTTTATGTTTAGATCACTTTTATTTTAAATGTCATACTTAAATTATGCTTTCCATTCATTGATATGAGTGAAGCTAAGAACCAAATCTTCTCTGCTTCCATGTGGGAGGTTAAATTGGTGGATTAGGGAGTGCCTAGCTGAGACAAACCAGTTACCATCATTTAGCTTTGCAATAGCTACTGTATGCTTTTACCTCCATGAAAAAAAAGGGATCAATTATCTTGACATAAGCATAGAGTAAGAGCAGACACATTGGCAGTTACCACAGAGCACCCAACAACTTTAAACTCAGCCTAAATCAGTATAAAACACTTGCAAATATATCCACACTGCTATATTATCACTAGTTCCAATGCTTACCATTCTTTCAAGATATCTTTCAGTGTGTAGCCCAGACTTACAGGATCTGATATAAACATAGCTAACTAATTTAACTTCCTGAAAAAAAAAAAGTAACTTCTGCTTCTTAATCTTCTTCACTCTTGGTGTTATCTGAAATTGTTTTTTAAAACCTCATTTATCAGATTATTCTAATCCTATTTTCATTGCAGCAAAACTAGTTTGTACTGTCCCTTATATTCTGCTATGCTTAGTTTTTGTTTTCTGTGTACTACCCACTTAATTTCTATCATCCTGCACATCCAGATACATCATCCAACAATTTGATATTGACCCATGCCGTTACTGAGGTAACATACATGGGAGCATGCATTCCTTCTCAGTTTTTTTCCTATTTAATCTTGTACTGAAATAAGTAAGAGTATGACAAATATAAAATTATGTTATATCAGGCTGTAAACATAGATAACTCTAAACATGAATAAGCAAGCTATTGATCTATTTTTGGTGCAGCTCTTTTACTGGTAGGGATAAACCACAAACATTTGTCGGTTTGCAGTTTTGAAGGTTGGCGTTCTGATGATTCTAATAATGTTAAGGCTGGACTCAAATCATATGGCACAAATCAGGAAAAAACTTGCTTTTTTTTGACTTATATATGTCTAGAGACTAGCATAATGTAAAAATTACTATTGGAACAAAAGCTCTTTATCTGCTGCAAACATATGTTACCTATAGCAATTTAGTTGTTTTGGTCTAGAGCTTGCTTTCATATATGCTACTGCTATTCTTTCCAGCTGTCGTTCACAACCGACCTATCTAGTCTTCATCCAGAAATTGCTTACTCTCTGTGTACCAGAGATGTATCAACTTCAGAGAAGGTGAGGTTAGTATGAAAGGATTCTAAAGCATAAAAGAAAAAAAGAGAGAAAAAACCATATTTTATGATTTCTTAACAATTTGGAAGAAAGGTATAATCTGAAAACTGATCATAGTCTTAGTAGCAGAATAAAAGATCGCCAAGTGATGAAAATGTCTCTCTCAAAGTTAACTTTACTTAACACAGGTTTCAAAAATTCAACTCTAATGACAACCTTTTCTGACAGTGATTACTGAATATGGGCAAAGGATTAAATCTTCCCTGACACCCCTGTTGATTTTTTATGCTATATATAGAATGAAAGCATGGGACTGTGGAGGAGTCTTTGCTTCTTCACCCTGGGAGCACTGTGAGCAAGGAGTGCATCTTGTGTGAAGAATTGCTTCCTCCTCTTCAGACCATAAAAGACTGCATAAACAGCTTGTGTGAAGGCTCTGGACCTCACATTCCCCAGCGCAACCAGGTTGCTGTGGAGCGACTGGAGACAGGATCCTTCTCTTGTTTCTAGCACAAAACAAGGATGAATCAAAAAATTAAATTCTGACTTATTTTGGCCTTTTCTCTCTTCCTGAAGATGTTAACTTCGGTATAAATTTGTTGCAGGTTGGAAGAAGACTAGAATTTATACCTCAACTGTGGCTGCATCTGTATGATTTATGGAAAGGACTAACCTATGTTAAGTTTTTGCTGGAAATATCCTCTTCTTCTTTTCAAGAACTCTGCAAAAGCTTCTGGCAAGTCCAGACCATGCCTACATTTTAAAATTCTTCTGAGATGCAGGACTGGTGTTTCATTTTGCTGGGGAATTTTCATTGTACCTCTTGAGGTGAATTAAACACAAATTTGTGCTTAAATATGAAAAAAAAAAAAAAAGAACAATGCATTGGACAGAGTCCTACTGCCATAAGATGTTCTACAAGGACTCTGCAAACATGCCTTACAAACCAATTCCTCATACATACTTCCACCAGCACCAATCCTGTGAGTGTCAGCATGGGGTACCTCAGCCCAGTCTTGGCTTCATTGTCCAGCCCAGCTCTGCTGCCCAAAGGTGGCCCATGAGTGTTCCCATTCCAGGATGGCTACAAGACAAAGCTGAGTCTGTTTCTGTTCTCATTATCAAGAGAAACTTCAGTTCCTTAAAAGGAGTCTTTCTGTCTCAGGCATTCCTGCTTCCAACTAGTTTAACCCCTTCTGCAATTGGGCCTTCTTGCCATCCATGCCAGGATATTCCTTGGTCTCAAATTACCACTGCTGAGAAGTTACAATTTGAATTTTCCCTTTAGTTCTCATGGTTGCTTTGGCAGCTTGTAGTTGCAAACAGGAGTCTGATGATGGGTACTAGCAAGATATGGCAATGCTGAGCGCCACGGGTGGAGTCCTGGAGGGAATGGGATTAAGTGGAAAGAGTTGTGTAGTGAATGAATGAATAAACTGGACTGTCAGAAAAGTTGACAGCTACAAAGGATGCAGGCTGTGTCAGTTATTTGAAAAAGACTCTTAGGTTTCTCTGCTTGATTCTGTTTAGAGGACAGTATTCTTCCCAACCTGTCATCCTCTCCAGATATTAACATGCATTGCCACCTATTCTTTTCCTTCCATCGCCTTTCTTTCTCTTCTAATTTTCATTTATATTTTTCTCAGTCATAAAAAGTATTCTTTTACATATTGAAGATTTGCTGTATTTTAGTGACTTAGTGTACTGGTTTTGGCCGGGATAGAGTTAATTTTCTTCATAATAGCTAGTATGGAGCTGTGTTTTGGATTTGTGCTAAAATCAGTGTTAATACAGGCATGTTTTAGTTACTGCCGAGCAGGGCTTACACGGAGTCAAGGCTTTTTCTGCTTCTCACCCCACCCCACCAGCGAGTGGGCCGGGGGTGCACAAGACTTTGAGAAGGGACACAGCCGGGACAGCTGACCCCAACAGTCCAAAGGGATATTCCATGCCATATGATGTCATGCTCAGCATATAAAGCTCGGGGAAGAAGAAGGAAGGGGGGCACATTCAAAGTGATGGCGTTTGTCTTCCCCAGTAGCCATTACCTGTGATGGAGCCCTGCTTTCCTGGAGATGGCTGAACCCCTGCCTGCCCATGGGAAGCAGGGAATGGATTCCTTGTTTTGCTTTGTTTGCATGCACGGCTTTTGCTTTACTTCTTAAACTGTCTTTATCTGAACCCATGAGTTTTAGCACTTTTACCCTTCTGATTCTCTCCCCCATGTCACTGGTGGGGGGAGTGAGCGAGCTGCTGTCTGGGGCTGAGCCTAGTAAAATACATAGAGACCTGAGAGAAAGGGGCATACATAACGGCTGCTTTGCACAGGACCTTTTAAGCTCACAAAATAATTTAAATTGGTTTCTCATTGCTTTCCACTGGGCACTTGCTCTTTGGATTGGAGGTCACATATAGATGGCAAAGTACTCAGAATTTTTTTTTAAATATTTTATTTATAGTATTAAAAAGATAATCACGTTTTTGAATATTAAAAAGGCTGTGACTATCATGCTTGCACATCAGCTTCTCGCAGCAGTGCTTTATAAATCCTCTGTCCCCTGGGTCCTGCAGAAAAAGCTTGTAAATGCAACATCCATGGGGTCCAATTCTCATATTCCTTCCTTACTATAGCACAAATAAATCTCCTTCTTTTACCTTCCAATCATGATCAGCATATCCCTCAAGTATACAAGCAATTCTAAGTGTATTGGGCTTTATAGCAGACATTTTAAGAACAAAGTTTGGTCACAAGTGAGAGGATAGGGTCAGATTTATTTCCATTTTTGAAAAGTCTTGTTACTTAGTGCAGGCAGATCCCCACTCTCCAATTTCAACTTCTTTTATTCACTATGTGATCCCCATAGAGCAATCACTTCTATGTATTATACACTGCACACTGGACAATACAGGGAATGATGATACAATGGCTTCAGGATGTAGATTAAGACATGCACATTTGTCATATAAATACTGAGATATAGTAGCATAAACACTCTCAGTGTTTCCTGTCTGGCCTGAGAAATCAGTTATCAACTGACTCTTCCAGATTCATGTATTACATTAATTACTTTAAGACTGCCATGTTCTGGGCTTTATTTCCTACATCTTCCCGTGCAGACCACGAACATTAGAACTGATGTTCAAAATTCTTAAGTTGTCTTGACATTTTTGATATTTGAAATATCAAAATTTCTGAGCCTGATGTCTGTTTCTGGACTGTTGGTTGGTTAATAATGCCCAGGATAACCTCAAGATTGAAATACTGCTTCTTAGTTGGGACTGGTTCATTTTTACACAAAACAGGGGCACTCCATGCTTAAAGTGAAAGATGCATCTTGAGTATAGATGCTCATTGCCTGTCCCTTCGGCTTTTTTGGAAGTTAAATAAAATGACTAAGGTCCTTCCTTGTGGAATCTTTAAGATACTTAGAAGAGGCATAGAAGCAGATATGATTTGTATAGATTTTCAGCTCAGCAAATGTAACTTTGCAAGACATAATTGGGTATCAGGTACAGAATCCTGGAGGTTTGGGGTTTCTACACTGCAAATGTATTCATACAGCTCATATGGCAAAACAATGTTTTCAGCACAGCTTCAAAACCATTTTCCACACTAAATTATGTGTCCCAGACAAGAAACCAGCTAGGTCTTAATGTCAGGAATTTACACAGACAGAAAATATTTCCATTATTTTACGTGTTTTAGGGCCTACTTTTCTACCCAAATGGCATACAGCAACATCTGTGTGACTGTGACACAAATCCACTGTGTTTATGGAAATTATTTCTCTTCCTTTTTCAAAATGTATCGAAAAAAGTTGTGATATAATGTATAAAAAGACAAATGTGTGGTGTTAATGTCTGGACTAAAAGAACCTTGGAATTATAGGGATTATTTGTGACATACTTGACATCTTATAGGCTTTGTTTATAACAGACATGATTTTCAGTGTAATTCTTGTGCAATACTGCAGACTTGCAGTTTGAGGACTCATGATGGCCTGGTTTATCTAGCTGATATCATTTGACTATGTCATTATTATTACTCTCTCTTGGTTTCTGAAACAATGGTTTTGATCAAGCTGAAGGTTGTGAATGATCCCTGGACTGGGCTAACACCCAAACTGTGCATATGAATTTTGGGAAGTGCTGGCCATTCTAAGAATCTGAAAATATAGATTTCCAGTGCCTCGGCTCTTGCCTTAGCCCTTTTTATTTTACTAGCACAATTGTAAGCTTTGAGTGTCTCTGACTGGCTTTTCTGCTCCTGCTTCATCTCTTAAAAATGCTATACCAGCTGTAAGCTATATGTGGCACAGTGCACCAAAAGGGATCAACTTTATAGGCTCTTTTAAGATGCTCTAGTGCACAGCAGAATCACCATGGTTTCACTGTCTGTAAAGCTTTATAGTAAATAGTAGATTTTGAGACCTGAATGCAACGTACAGGTCTGCATTCTCTAATGTTCTGAACAAGAAAATCATTCAAATAGTTCTACATTTCCTGTTCATGCACAAATTGGTTTGTTTTTTCAAAAAAAAACCAGAAAGGGGTTTGAAGTGTGAGCTGTGGCAAATGCATATTCTTTCATTTTGAGAGTAAGAGGGAAGGGATTTAATTTTTGTTTCAGTTTTGTACCTGCATATTCCATTTTTTTTAATCTTTATCAGGTAATTCTATTTTTCATTTTGTTTTAAAAAAAAGAAAAAAGGATATTATTCAGAGACACCTTTTTATATGTTTGTGATAGAATAAGGTGAAGAATCTAACAAACAGAATCTTCTTCAGTTAGGAAGAATCCTGAACTGAATTTGTGATAATACTATATTTACTAATAATCTTTCAAAGTATTATCTAGCTATTTATAATCCAAAATATGTTTAAATAATTTTCTTGCTTGAAGCTGAACCTAATTTACATGGAAAAAAGATGGTGTAACATTGCTGTAACCTATCTGTGCCTTTTACTAGACCCAGTGATAAAGCTGGAAAAATATATCATATTTTTGGTCCTACAAGATTTTCTTAATGGTTTTCCAGAAATTTTTCAGTATCTCCATCTTTTAAACTGTTCATAATTTGACTGGACAAGTCTCTGAGCAATATGATCTAACTTTGATGTGTGCCCCTTTGAGCAGGGGGTTGGAATAAATGACTTCCAGAGGTCCCTTACAACCTAAACCCCATAATGATTCCATGATAAAAGAGGATTGAAGTTTTTCATTTTCTTATCTATCGCCAGTGGGGATGGAGGTTGCCAGTGCATAATTCATAGACATGCATACTTTTTCATCAGTTGGCCAGCCAAATTTCCCAACCTTCCTTACAGTTTACCCTTCAAGTTAGCAAAAATATTGCGGTTAGAAATAGTGGAGCTTGTATGACTCTTAAGTATGCTTTGAAATTCTGGACATACTGAGGCAACTGCTGACTTGCAGAGAGGCCAGGCCAAGTCATGCCACACCTGTCTCAGCCATAATCCAGATATCCCATGTACTTTTAAAACAATATCCTTTCATTATCTACAGATACATAAGGTGATCTCTGGATCTTCCCAGTAGTGACCTCTTGTGTTTTACATGAGTAAATGAGCTGTGTGAGCAGCTTGGATCTGGACCTTTGTAGAGGATTTATCGACTGGGTTAAATTCAACCTGCCTTCTGTTTCCTTTCTTCCTTAATTCCTCACTGATAGCAGAGTTTCTTTTCTTCAGCAGAAGGTACCCTTCTCATAATACCTAAAGTCTGGATGGCCACTGTATTTGAAATTCCCGTATCTGAGGAAGGCAGGTAGCCAAGCCTGCCACTTCCTTGGAAAAATCTTCTGACCAGTAGGTTCTTGTACAGAAGATGGATGGTAATATTAATGACATTGAAACTTGAGAAGTCTGGCTGTTAGTTGTCATAAGAACTTATTGTAGGTTACTGGCTAAATGGAATATTGATGACTCCCACCATCCATCAGAGAATAGATAGTGCTGTGAAATATAAAATCTGAGTAATTTTCTGAAACTTAGATGCTCTCTAGGCTTTCTGAGTTGAGAATTTATGTAGTAGAAGGATCCAGGTTTTCTGTATTCATTCTCAGCTCTGCCGTCATCTCCCGCGTAACTGTGAGCAGTCAGTTCCCCCATATGCATTTTGTCTACTTAGAGTAAAAGATCTGTAGGTGGTTGAATATTACTACCTGTATAAGCAATGGCTAGAAGAGTGATACTAATTAGGCAGCTTGGTGATAAAAATACATAGAAATGGACCTTAAATGATTGATTATTTATGCATAAAGCTACTCCAAAAAATAAGTACTATACATCATACCCAAGGTTTAAATTCTGTCATTCTTTTATTTGTTAAAAATATATTACCCACAAGGAATATATCTTATATCATTTTGAAATAAATCTTTCAGTAAAATAAATAGTGTTTCTAAATTTACTTTTCTCATGTCAAGGTAAAATCTGATCTGGACAACTGTATTTGTTGTGATGTGCATTTATCTATGAATGGTTATGTATGATCCTTTTAATGTTTTCTAGGGTAAGGGATTTTTAAATACGTATCTCTTATGAAAACATTTGTCCAATGAATATTAAAGCAAAAAAGTGTCCATGAGTGAGTTCAGTTCAGAACTGTGTTCTTTCAAGTTTGTGGACATTTTTCATGACTATCATAGCTTTGTGATACTACTGGGAATATTGATGGATAATTTATGGGTATAGAAAACAGGTACTCTTTGTATATACTTTTAGAGACTTTCAATAAATAATTAAAAAAAAAAAACTAAAACCAAAACCACCACACGACAACAGAAAAAAAGTTCGTGTTAAATCCTCCAAAAGTGCTCATATTCATCTTGCTTCTAGAAGCAGGAGGTTACAAATCACTTCCTTGTATCCCTTCTGAGAAAAGGCAGGAACTGGGACTCAGATCTTTATTATTAGACATCTGCTCCATTTAGCTGCTTTTTGTTCACTAGCTTGACCTCATAAAATTATTTCATTGACTCTGCCTTAGGGGGTCTGTCACACTGCCACTTCAATCAAATATATGCTCAAGAGGGAACATATGCAGTGATAAACCCAAAGACAAAGTAAGCCATTATATCTGAGAAAAAGCTTTCATGAAACATCATGAGATCATTAAAAGGTGATTATTTTGAATATGTAAATAAACAATGGATCCATAGTGGAAGGTGTTGAAACTTAAACTGCAATAACTCAATGAGGGTGAAGTGTTGCCTACTTTTTCCTAGACCCAACTGTGCAATATTTCTAGGAAAACATATTTCTGAAGAGCTTTCAACGTTTTTTAATTTATTGCAAAGAAGAAATACGTATGTCAGTTTCTAATACTTGAATTTGGTGAGAACATATGTTCTGATTGTTCTATGTATATTTAACATTTTTATACATAGGTGGAATTTTTTATGCATGTATAATGAAGCTGCCCAAGTGTTAATATTTATGGGTTATTCATGTATCCAGAGATAAAGATAATTACAGGTCAGAAGTTATCACTTGACCCAATGGTTATCCAGCTTGACATTGTGATTAATGGGATTTACACAATGGGGTGGTTCATTGCTGCTTCTGATAAATCCTATTATGTTCACTTGTCACTAACCAAGTATTGAAATAAATGGCTGATGATGTACAATTCAGATAGGGAATGTGTGATCAAAGAAACCTAGCTGAGAGAGGAAAAGAAAATCACTCTTGAATACATATACCCTGAATCCCCTACTACCAGAAGTTATATACTCTGGGTATATGTTATAAATAAATTTCATATAATATAATTAAATAAAACTATAAAGTTCAAATGGAGTGGCAAAAATATATAAATATTAAGATAAAACGATAAAAAAACCCTACGCTCCTTTAGTTTTCCATGTTCCAGTACCCCATACTGAACAGGAAGAGAGGAATATCATTCATATACATAAGGCGCTTGCTGAGCACCTTCTATGACTCCTTTCAGGGCATAATTTATTTCTGTGTTGATTGCTATACAGAGTTGAAAAAATATGACCAACTCTTAAATAGCTATTCCTCTTTGCAGTCTAGTAATCTATAGGATATATCAACTTTTAATGAATGAGACAAATCAGGCGGACTAGGATACAGAAAGAGATAACAAGAATCAAAGTCAAAGAAAATGTTACGTTTGTAAGAATAGCCAGGTTAGTTAGCAAAACAGTTAATAAATTTTGTTCCTGATACAGTTATCAAGCTGGAGGCTGCTGCTGTCTGCTTGTAAAGGTTAGAAGGTGGCAGTAGCTGTTGAAATGGGGTTCCCTCCTGTTCCTTTAAAACCTACAATTATTCTAATTTTCTTTACTGAGTTGTGATAGGTATGGGGCATTTTATACCAAAAATATTTGCTGTAGCACTAGGCAATTCTTGTGTTCTCCAGAAAAATCTGCAAGGTTATATGCAAGTGTCCCAAAAGCTGATTCAAGGCATGAGCTATGAGTAGGAATATGTTGCTTTTCTTAACAATCTGGGTAAATAACCTGACTCTACTAGTAGATAACATGTAAAACATTTTGAAGAGAAGGATCATTGCATACATGATTCAATAGAAAATTTGGGTAAAATGTAGTGGGGCTTACTAAAGACAGATCATGGTAGGTTAATATATTATCCCTGCTTTGTAGGCATAGCATAAGTCATAAAAACATACTTGGATTTCTGTAAAGCATTTGCTACACAGTCATAAGGAGGTGATTAGTCAGACTTAAAGATACCGTATTTCTTACATATTTTCCTATTTTGTTGTGTGCTGAGAAGCATTGCTTGAAATGACTGTGCGAAAGAAAGGTCTGTGTACGGTAGACAAATACAGGATCACTGTTTCACTTCAGTGTTAAGGCACACTCTGGTACTAGAAATACATTTTCAGTAAGATGTAATTAATATCATTGCATAAGGTCCTGACAGTATAGAATTCTTACTGTAATTCTGAATTTTTGTTTTCACATTATTAGTTACATATTAACACATTACACAGTGGGCACAACCTACTGACGGTAAGTCAGTTTGGAAGTAGTTACAAAAATCACATCTTGGTTGGGAAGTACTGGCATGACAAGAGCAAACAACAGCCACTGCGCTGTTCAACATGTTGCATGTTGGGACAACGTTAAGTTCTGAGATAAAGGTGTTACACAGAAGTCTGAAGGAAGGGAGGAAGCCTCCCGGTCAAAGTAAAAAGACAGTGTCCCAACTTGCACAAAATAGAAAATGGCAGATACTCCTTAAGAAGAGGACAAAAAAAGACTGGAAAAATACTGTGAGCCTGTGATGAGATCCACCAAAGCCTAAAAGTGCTATGGTAGAATGTGTGTAAGTATTTAAACAAAATTAAAATGTCACATGCTTTTTGAGCAAAATTAATTCAACAGTCAGAAGTTACACAAGGGCAATATTTTGTCTTTCAGCATCCTAATATTCTTAATAGCATCTCTTTTTAAACATAATATATCTTAAAGTGTTACCATCTTGTGCTGCTACTATCTCGGAAGAGAATAAAAGATGTATACTCAGTTTGTCCAGCAAAAATACTCCCTGGAAGGATGTGACAGACCTCTGGTAACATACCAGTAGGGTATTTAGGGAAAAGGGGGAAAAAGCCCCACATGCACCTATATCAATGGTAATGTCAAAACCTGTAGTTCTACCCGGGCATGATGAGTTCAGGCTATAAATGAAAATACTTCTGTCCAACAGTGATATTCTGTGACAACCTTTTACAAAGTTTTGGAAACATATAAACTCATCTACTTTTAAAAATAATTTGTTTCTAAAAGGGATCACTAGGCCTGTTTGTCACAGTAGGGACAAAAATCTATAGATTGCATTGTATACCTTTCAGTAAAAGACTATTCCTGTCAAAATTTTAGACTGCTTTTATATATTATATGAAAATTTTGTGCTTTATCAACTTTTTCAGTAATCTTGCTTTTAATACTTACTTTGTTTCTTTGAGGTAAAGACACTCTTCTAGCAGGCTTTCATCTCTATTTTGCATGCAGTCATTATATGAATTATGCAGAAGTAATTTTTTTTGTGTGATATCCTGACAAAAATGAGTTTGTTCAACCGTAGTAACAACACACTGCTGGCAGTCAGTATTTTCATGAGAGCCTTTTATTGCTATCAGAGGAAAGAGAAGTGGATAATCAGTACCCTAAGGGAAATATTTGAGCACTATAATTCAGTTCCTAAGTGACCTGGCAATTAATAACCAATAACGATGAGGGCCAAAGAGCAAAAGAATAAGATGAGCTGTAAATGATTTCGGGAAGGAGACTGTATGAGAAAGGTGACAATTCTCAGGGATCTTATAGGCCAACAGAGAATTCTTTAATACTCCTACATTTTTAGGTGAACTCTGCTGTATGAAACAAAGTAAGAAAGATAGTCTTCTTCCTTCTGTGATGATTAAATGATTAAATAAATAGTACTAAATAATTTGTCAGAGCTGAAGCATGCAAAACTCAGCAGTTTGAGCAAAGTAGGGTTCTCTAACATCTACGTTTGTGTAAAGCATGGCATGCCTTAGTGATAGTGCCATGAAATAAAATATATTATCATACAATTTAATAGGTGGTAAACAAAAATGATAGGAAAAAATCTATGTGAAAATATAAGTACAGAGTAATATAGTGTAACAGCACAATACTAAGAAGGGATAACTTGAGCTAATACTGGGAAAATAGATGTTCTTACCCATCTGTTCTTTACTGTTATCCCTGGATTAATTTTTTTTCCCTATTGCTTTCTAAGCTAAATCTTAAATAAATAACCAGAAGATATAAGACTGTCTCATTACTGGGCTCAGCCTGGCATTCAGATATTCAGATAAATCCGTAGCTGAAAATAGATGATAATACAGATGGAAAACATGTGTAAATGCAATTTTATGAATGCCTTAAAAAATCTTGAAGTACATGTCAACTCTGTGTGTGTGTATACACATGCATATCTGTATATGTGTTAAGGTACAGGACAAGGATTTGGATAAAACACCATTTTTAATGGGATGATTCTTATTTTTATTTAAAACCATCTTCAAATATCAACCTGGTCAAGCTTCCATCTATAAGTATGTGTGTATTTGAATTACTATGGATTTCTTCTATAGTATTTCTATATATTGTATTATATTCTAGTACTGTATACCAGTATTTCTATAAATCTAGAAGAACTAATCTTTCTAGAGTTCTAGGAAGAAGAGTAAAGCTAGAGGACATACTGAAAACACTGAAGAACATACTGAAAATAGTTTATTAACTAAGAGCAGGGAGTTTGTTTTTCATTATTAGATTTAAAAATAAATAAACAATGATGGACTAGACAGGCAAGTGGAAGAAAGTCATCCAAATCTGACATGAAGAAGGAAGATTGTCTCAAAAATATAGCAACATTTACTTTTAGTAAGGTAAAAAATATTTTACTTTCCCATAAGAATGTATAATAAAATATACAATATAAATATAAAATACAAAATAAACCTCAACTTTACTAAACTATTGACAAAAATATTTATAAAGAATATTGACCTTAGTAATAGGAATAATTTCTGTAATGCTGACTTCAAACAAACAAACAAAATCTTCGGAAAAGTCAGTGGTATTCAGAAAAATAATTAATAAAAAGAAAAAAGAATAGTTTTCCAAGTAATTGAAATCTGGGAATTTTTGAAATTGTGATTACATATGTCCAACTAATTTAACCGGGAAAACCATGTCTTTATGCAGACATTTAACATAAATCCAAACCAACACAAATATCAAGCAACTGAGTTCATCTATACCAGGGAACCTTTCCTTACTAGGCAACAGTCGCAGGCACTGGAGCTCAATTTCTCTGTACCGTTAAATTGTTTAAAAGTCTAAGGCATAATTTTGATCTTATGAGTTCCTACTGCTCTAAACAGTTTCTGGGCATGGTTTGAAATTTAGTATAGGTCAGAGACAGTTTTGATACACTGTTTGGAAGTTACCCTTGTAGTCTGGTAGCAGAGAGAGATGCAGCTTCACACTTACTTGACTTGCTAGTACAGATTCAGTCAATAAGTTTATTCTGAGGACTTACATAAAAGTGAAGATCATCTTTTCCCTAAAGAATTATTTCATTGTAAAGACATATTTTTGCTTCAAAATGTGTATGAAGGGAAAGGCATCCTGTTTGCTTCCTCTCTGTTAATTAAATAAGCAGTTTTATTAACACTGGAAAGGTTTTTATTTCAAGAGCCTTGTTATGATGAATAAATATTTGTGTGGTTTTTTAGAACTTTGTTTTGAACAGTTCCAATGATTCTTACACAAACTGTATGCTGGGTTTTTTTCTTACTTCCTCTAGCCATTTGTTTATTCTCTTGCTTCAACAGCAATGAGATTATGGCTTTTAAAATACTAGGACAAGTGAGAAAAATTAATAGCAAAATTGCAACTCTTCTTCATGAAAGTAAATTTTGTCTAGTTCAGGGATATGGATGGCAGATTGCAATGCAGGAGTGTTCTGGAAGGCAAAGGGGACTAAGAGAGCTGGTTGGTCTTCAGGAATGACCTCCTCAGAGCAAAAACCAGGAACAGTACATGTTTAAGCACACAAGGGTCAAATAGGGCAGCAAAATGCCAAAAAGGATGAACAGGAAAACTGATGAACTAAAAGGTGGTTGATAAATTGGCTGGATTGCTGAGCTGAAAGGGTTGTGATCTGCTCTACAAAGTCTACCTTGCAGCCTGTGGTCAGTACTGTGTAATATCACCTGGAGAGCGAGATGGACAGTACTCTCAGCAAGTTTACAGATGATCCAAAATTGTGGGTGATACACTGGAGGACAGGTTTGCTATTCATTATGACTTGGTCAAGCTGAAGAAATGACTGAACAGGAACTTCATGTAATTCGACAAAGGCAAATACGAAGTCCAGCACCAGGGATGGGATAATGCCATTACCCAATACAGGCTGGGGCCAACCAGCACAAAAGCGAAGGAAGACCTGGGGGTGCTGGTAGGCAACAAGTTGAACACAAATCAGCAATGTGATGTTGAAGCAAAGACGACCAAGCACATTCTGGGCTTTATTAGCGACTGAAAAACATGAATATACAGGTGGCAGCTGAGGAATCAGATTGATGTACTGGTAGTGTTTAGAAGAATGAAAGAAAAATCAGGTCAGTTTTAAGTTTCAAAACCAAATTTAAATCTAAACTTTACTGAATTAAGTTGTTAACAACTCGTTTTATTCATATAGTTAATTCTTATACATTGTTAATCAATTTTACTATATATACAAAACTGTCAGTCTTTAACACATATCCTACTTGAATGCACAATACCATGAAGCTGATGCCATACAGTTAGCATTAATGACTATGGTCAAGGTGATCCTTGCTAATGAAGGAAAACACTCTATCTGACTATCAAGAGAAAAAAAAATTTAAGATGAGGGTAATCAAATATTGAAACAAGTTTCCCAGAGATATTGTAGAATTCTATCCTTGGAGATTTTCAAATTTCAGTAAGATAAGGCCTTCAGCAACCTCATCTATGTGAACCTACTTTGAACGGGAAATTTGACTAGATGACCTATGGAGGTCTCTTCCAACCTAAATTACTCTTTGATTCCTAAAGCGAGTGTATAATCCTTAGTTAATTGCTTCTGAGCCTTTAAAATGGAAATGTGTATTTGGTGCGAGGGAGGAGCTCTAAATCTTGTTGCAGCCATATTAGAGCTAATGTGGATGACCCATGTCTCTGTATTCACATATTTATATCCTCTAAAATTGCAGTACATTTATTAATCTTCCCATGCCGTAGTAACAGTGACCCAGCAGAGAGAGAAACAAATTCTAACTTTCCACACAAGATAACGATAAAAAAAAACAGGTTAGAAGTCATAAAGTTAACCCTCCCAGACTACGAAATGCTGCTTCAATACCAACACAATCTGGGGATAGAAATAAAGCAGTCCAAAAGAAAAATGCAATTCCTTTTCAGAACAATTAGTTTTATCACATTTACTTGTCTTGAAAATGGCCCCAGACTTAAGTCTTTTAAAATGGATTCTGAGGAAGAGAATAAGTTTTCCATTATGGTCAGGAGTATTAAGAATTGAAGGCTGATTTATTCTTGTTTAATACTGTCACACTAAATACTACCTTACTGTAGTATCTCCACTTTCATCCCATGGCTGCTAGGCAACCTCATCTCCATTTCAATGCTTAATTCTCCCTTATAATAATTTTGCTGCACAGCAGCCTGCCTGTAGGTTCTCCATAATCTCTTGTCTTCTGCAGTGTCCTTCATTACCACAACTTAAGAAAAATAGTTTTACTGTGTGGGTGAATGAACACTGGAACAGTCTGCCCAGCAAAGTTCTGGAGTCTCCATCCATGGAGATTTTTAAACCTCATATGTTTTATGATTCTGTAAATCTCCATCTACCTCAAATATTTTGCACGCTTGCATAAAGATCATCATAAACCTCATGGGGAGGTTTATATGGCACCAGTCCTGCTGGTGGCAGATGGAGTTCACCTATCTTAAAGGGGGAAAAGGATTCCTGCACATAAGTTCGTGGGGCTCACCAAGAAGGCTTTAAACTAGGTTTGAATGGGGAAGGGGATGTAGCCAGGACCACCAGAGAGGAGCCTAGGGGTGGCATGCCAGGGTTGGGGGTGAAATGGATAGCCCAGCTCAAGTGCATCTACACTAATGCACACATGATGGGTAACAAACAGGAGGAGCTGGAAGCCATTGTGCAGCAACATAGCTATGACTTAGTTGCCATCACAGAGACATGGTGGGGTGACTCTTACAATTGGAGTGCTGCAGTGGATGGCTATAAGCTCTTCAGAAGGGATAGGCAAGGCAGGAGAGGTGGTGGGGTGGCTCTGTATGTTAGGGAGTGCTTCGACTGCATAGAGCTTAGCAATTATGATAAGGTCGAGTGCTTATGGGTAAGCATGAGGGGGAAGGCCAACAAGGCAGATATCCTGCTAGGAGACTGTTATAGACCACCCAACCAGGATCATAGAATAATAGAATCATAGAATGGTTTAGGTTGGAAGGGACCTTTAAAGGTCATCTAGTACAACCTCCCTGCAGTGAGCAGGTACATCTTCAACTATATCAGGTTGCTCAGAGCCCCGTCCTGCCTGACCTTGAAAGTTTCTAGGTATGGGGCATCCACCATCTCTCTGGGTAACCTATGCCTGTGTTTTACCACTCCCATTATAAAAAATTTTTTCCTTATATCCAGTCTAAATCTACCCTCCTTTAGTTTAAAACCATCACCCCTTGTCCTGTCACAACAAGCCTTCCTAAAGAGGTTGTCTCCATCTTTTCTGTAGTCCCCCTTTAAGTAGTGAAAAGATGCTATAAGGTCTCCCCACAGCCTTCTCTTCTCCAGGATGAACAACCCCAACTCTCTCAGCCTGTCCTCACAGCAGAGGGGCTCCATCTCTCAGATCATTTTTGTGGCCCTCCTCTGGACCCACTCCAACAGGTCCATGTTCTTCCTGTGCTGAGGGCTCCAGAGCTGGATGCAGGACTCCAGGTGGGGTCTCACCAGAGCAGAGTAGAGGGGCAGAATCCCCTCCCTCAACCTGTTGGCTACACTGTTTTTGGTGCAGCCCAGGATAACATTGTCTTTCAGGGCTGTAAGCACACATTGTTGGCTCATGTCCAGCTTCTCATCCACCAGAATCCCCAAGTCCTTCTTTGTAGGGCTGCTCTCAATCTCTTCATCCCCCAGCCTGTATTGATATTAGGGGTTACCCTGACCCAAGTGTAGGCCCTTGCACTTGGCCGTGTTGAAACTCATGAGGTTCTCACAGGCCCACCTCTCCAGCTTGTCTAGGTCTCTCTGAATGACATCCTGTCCTTCTGCAATGTCAATTGCACTGCTCAGCTTGGTGTCATCTGCAAACTTGCTGAGGGTGCACATGATCCCAATGTTTATGTCATTGATAAAGCTATTAAAAAGTACAGACCCCTGGTGGACACCACTCACCACCAGTCTGCATCTGGTTGTTGAGCCATTGACAACTACCCTCTGGAAGCAACCATCCAACCAATTCCTTATCAACCAAACAGTCCACTCATCAAATCCATATCTCTCCAGTTTAGAGAGAAGGGTGCTGTGGGGGACCGTGTCAAAGCACGAAGAGGTAGATGAAGTGTTCTACAAGAAGCTGACAGAAGTATCAAAATTGGTTGCCCTTGTTCTAGTGGGGGACTTCGATTTGCCAGATGTCTGCTGGAAATGCAACATAGCAGAGAATAAACAGTCTGTGAGATTCCTGGAGTGTGTGGAAGGTAATTTCCTGACACAGCTGGTAAGTGAGCTTACCAGGTGAGGTGACTCGCTTGACCTGCTGTTCCCTCCTTCCGGGAGGGACAATGGGAAAAAGAGACAGGAAAAGCAGGCATGGTTTTTCTTCATCCCTTTTCCACGTGTCTCTGTAGTCACTGATTTCTGCAAAAACTGATATTGCCAAAGACTGTAAAGCTAGCCTGTGACTGGTTAAATGGTTCAAAATTATTACATTAGGAAGAAGAATGAATCAGGCAGATGAACATAATTACAAAAGCCTTTCTATAGTAAACTAGATGAGAAGACCTTCAAAAGATGACTGCTTCCCCTGTCTGCAGTGTCTTCCCTTTAAATCAGGATTTACATTTTGTGTTTAATAAAAAATAATTTGTTTAGTTTATGCAAATCTCTTTTCTAAGAGATAATATAGCAGGAGAAACATTCTAAGTACAAAGGAAAAATAATCAAACTGGGACATAGTCAGGAAGGAATCAGATGGAATTAGTCTGAGAAGTCTGGCCAAAAAGAGTAATGAGTAAATTATTTATTCAGATCTTCATTAGCACTTAACACAATTCATAGGCTTCACTCAAAATAGTTTGGTGTGGTTTTTTTTTTTTTTAAATTGCTGATAAAGTTGGATATGGTGGTTTGCAAACAAAATGTGGATACTGTTGAATATTTTTTCTCTGTGACTACACCCTTTTTGCATACTGGCAAATCACTATGCCAAGAAAGGCTTTTGATTAGCTAGTTCTGGTTGTTTAAATCAGCAAAATGTAGCCATTAATAGTTTCTTCTTCTATAGTTGTTCCTTCTGCCTTGTACACTTTTGTCTATTCAGATGGAAATTTTTGGAGCTATATAAAATGAGTAGAGAATAACCTCAGTGTCCACTCCATTCATGCTCTTAGTATAAAATCAGGTTGCGATTCTACGTCTGTGTGTGAACAATTGTTGTAGCATAATAGCAGCTCTGCTTGCCTACAGGGCACAGTACTATGAACATTTAATTCATTACATTGTAAAACACTTTATAACACCCAGCATCTGAAAAGCTGCATGAACAATTTCATTTCATTATTGTCAATGTAAAAGAAGAATAGTCAATTCTAGGTATATTAACTTTCTTCCATATTCTTGTCATTGCAGAAATATAGACGTACTTGATTAAAGTAGCAGGACAGAAATCACATGCTAATTGAGAATAGCCACCTCTTTTCTAAAGAGTAAAATTAATGATGACAGAACTCAAGCCTTGCTCACACTCAGAACACTGCCTACATTGACAAAGTTCCAAGTTCTGTTCTTGAGGTCATGTTTCCTGGCTGTCCACAACGATTTTCCTTAATCTTCCTCCTATGGTGCCTTGAGAATATGTCAAGTAACACTTGAAGGGGAGAAATCTCAGACATCTCTGGGCCCTTACAGATATCTTCAGGCATTCCTGTACTCCACCTGGGTTATGGTCACATCTGAACAACACATTTTAGCAGTGTTTCATATGTCACCCACAGAGAAATCTTGTACACTTTCCACTAGAGTATTTACAGTTTTAGCATCATGACAAGGCTGTTATCAGCAGCCATCTTAACAACTAGTTCACTGACTGGATATTCCAAAAGAGGTATAGAAAAAGACCAGAGAAGTACTTAGATGAAGAAACAAGAATGATACTGTGAGGTGTTTCAGAGAGTCCTCAGCAGGAAGGGCAGGAAGGGCATTACACTTGTGGTTATTTTCAACCACACTGAGGAAATCAGATGGACTTTATTAAGTGAGCTACTGAGAAACAGAAAGTATTTTGGATTCTTATGTCAAGGACACTTCTGGAAAGAGATTAAATACCTGGCACATCCTGTGAATGACTCTAAGACATGTGACCAGTTCAGTGGTGAACTATGCCAAGCAGTAATTTTAGCATAGTGACTTCTCTTCCTGTTCACCACTGACACATGCTGCTGTATTATCAACATCCATTGGACCTGAAACCATTCAAATTACCCTACAGACTTTTTCATGATTCACTAAACAGACAGGACTCATTCAGTGAATAGTGGCTACTAGCCACAAGCAGGTCACTGCCTACCCAACAATCACACCACAACTGGGACTTCTCTCATTCGCTAGGCATGGAATTAGCCAGCCTGTACTGAAGTCTATGGGACCCCAAGAACCCTGACCTTCATCAGCTGAACAATAGGAGCAGATCTCTGGTTAAGTTATTTCTGGGTCACTCACTGTTAAGAGAGTGAGAAGAGGCAGTGGGTTTCAGATAGAGAATGCTGAAGGACAGGCGTGGAAAGCAGCACTAATGACCCAAACAGAAGCAGGTACTAAGATGATCTCCATTTCTGCGATCAGGCCCAGACAAAAGCTTCACACTAACATACTTTCCTTCAATTTGTAAACTTGACTGAAAGTTTCAGGATGTTTGTATAACACAGCTTCCAGCACAGCACCATATACTTGGCTTCAGACCACTGAAGCAAGCTGAATTTCCCTCAAAATTGTGTGTGAGAGAGCACATCATTCTACTGTAGTTATGTATAGTATGTGAGCATGTCAATAAGGAATGGCAACTTTATGCGTATGTCTTTCCATAGACTCGCTATACTAGAAGTTCATGGGAAGTTCACCATCCTTTATAAGAGTATCAGTCAGTGGCAGATGGGAACACACAGATGATTTTTCATTTCTGTTTGTGTTTTGTATTTTGTCTTTAGGAGTGTAGTTTAAAGATGTTAGAAAGGCTGTGGCAAGTAGACAATTTTTAATGACCGTATGGGCTGATAGTCCAAAATTGAGCCTGAAGACCTGGAGTTGTAGGGCTCAGCTTTTGTTTATATTGTTTTTCAGTCACATATGGCAGCTACAGCAGCGCTCTTGTTTTTCAACTGTTTTGATGGACTAGGTCAGAATGCATCCTGTGTTTCTTCTTGTTTTTCCTGAGTGTCAAGACCATAGCCTGCTCCTCCGTGCAGGTCTCCTGGCCCTTTTGCTTGATTTCTTCCTCACAGGGATGCACGGATCTTGAGCTCGGAGGAAGTAGTACTTGAATATTGACCAGCTCTCTTGGACCCCTTGCCTTCTACAGCCCTAACCCATGGGATTCCTGCAAGCAAGTCTTTGAAGAGGCCAAAGTTGGCTCTCCTGAAGTCTAGGGTTGTAATCCAACTTGTTGCTCTGCTTCTACCACACAGGATCCTGAACTCCACCATGTCATAGCTGCTGCATCCAAGGCTTACCCCAGCCCTCACATCCTCAAACAGACCTTCCTTGTTTGTTAGTATATGGTTGAGCAGCACATCTTGCCTTCTTGGTTCCTCCTCCACCTGTGTCAAAAAGTTGTCCTCTCTGCTCTACAGGAACCTCCTGGATTTTGTGAGGCTTGCTGTGTTGCTTTTCCAGAGAATATCAGGGTGTTTGAAGTCCCCCATGAGAACCAGAGCCTGAGATTGTGGGGCTGTTTCCACAATTGTGAGGCTACTTCCAGTTGTCTGTAGAAGTTTTCATCAACTTCCTCTTACTGATCGGGTGGCCTGTAGTAAACGCCCATAACAGTGTCACCCATATTGGCCTGACGCTTGATTTTTACCCATAAACTCTCATTCTTCTTTCATCCCTAGGCAGAGCTCGATACATTCCAGTTGCTCCCTCACATAAAGAGCAACTCCCCCACCTCACATTGCTTTCCTAAAAAGTATGTAGCCATCCATGACAGCATTCCAGTCATGTGAGGTATCCCACCATGTCTCTGTAACTGCAATCATATTATGGCCCTGCAACTGCACACAGATATCTAGTTCCTCCTGTTTATTCCCCATGCTGCATATGTTGGTGTACAGGCTTTTCAGAGAGGTAACTGAGCACACAGGTTTCCCTGGAGGGGTGCACAAACATCCATTATAGCCATGCACACATTTGAGGTGGTTGGTCTTCTGACTGTCATCTCAAAGCACATTTGTCGCTGCTCTGGTTGGCCTGGCATATTCCCCCATTGGATCTGATGGCATTAGCATTGCCACTTCAGCCCCCACACCCCGAGTCCCTCAGTTTAAAACCTGCCTCACCAAGTTGGCCAGCCTGCTGCTAAAGATTCTCTTGTCCCTTCTAGACAGGTGGATTCCATCCCTCCCTAACAGGCTATTGTTGCTGGGGAACATCCCATTGTCATAAAGGCCAAAACCCTCATGTCGGCACCGGCCAAGTAGCCAAGAGTTGATTTCCATTATTTGTCTATTACTGGTTACCCAATTTTCTCCAACGGGTGAGATGGAGGAGAAGATGAATTGGGCACCAATATTTTTCACTTGCTCTCCCACGACTTTGTAGTCTTCCTTGATTCTGCTCAGGCTCTGGTTTGCAGCATCACTTGTGCCCACATGGAAGAGTAAGAGCAGATAGTAATCTGTGCTCTTGACAAGTTGTGGCATGCTCTCAGGGATGTCTCAGATCTTAGCTCCCAGAAGGGAGCAAATCTCTTGTGACTCCCTGTCAAGCCGGCAGATGGGTGCCTCAGTGCCTTTTAACAGAGAGTCACCCACTATGAGCACTCGTTTTTTCTTTTTACAGTGTCTACTCTGTGCTGCTGGTACAGTTGCACCTTGCAGACCTTGCGTGTGAGTGTCTACAGCTGTAAATCTTCATATCTGTTGTTGGTAGTGATGCTGGAGGGTGGGGACTGAAGCGGTGCCCTGCTTTTGTTGGTCACCAGGGTCCAGGTTCTCAGTGGTGTCCACTACAGGAACGTGGTTCTGAAACCACCTATCTATCTCCACCTCAGCTCCACTAATACTGCACAGCCTTTTAACTGTCTCCTGAAACTCAGCCACCTGACACAACCCATCATCAACCCATGCACACTTTGTGGAGGTACTTACATTTCACAAGGAGAAGGGTCTTGGTACTCGCTGCAACCTACCACCTGTACTGAAGCCTCCTTCCTTACCAGTTCTGTCTGGGTGGATGCATCAGACTTCACTGGGGCTTTCTCCATAGGAACGCTGGTTACCTAGCCACTGGGATTCCACTTGGATTGAAAAAATCGGAACCCCATGCAATGAATGACTATAATAGACTGCTCTGTGTGTAAATTATATTTATTTGGTTGCAGCCAGCAAGATAAAATGCTTAATCTAAAAAACTAATAATCACAAAACAGAAATTCATCACTATAACTCATTTCTATGGTACATGTTACAAATTAAAAAATAAACACTAGAGGAAACTATATATAAAGAATCCCAGAGGCTTTTAAACTATTCAAAATGGATCGTAATTTAACAGCTGAACAACTGTAATATTACTTTATTGATGGATTGTGCTCACAAGTTGTGACTGTGGAGATAAATTGTATTTTTAAAAAAACCAGAAGCAAATGATGGAATTTATTTTAAAATGGTGTTATTGAAATTAAATTCTTAAGCTTCATAATTTTGTGTTTGCTTTTATCAGGAAAAAGTGTCACATCAGAATTAAACAGTGACTAGTCATCTTTAATTGATGCAAGAGTTCATGCTGCTTTTACTGATATTAGAAGAAAAATTTTAGATACTTAATGGCAAAAGTATTGTTGCCAATGGATGGAAACATGCTGCATTCAAAATAAAATATAGATTTTGGAATACAAAGATTCTACCTTTTAATATAATATACTGTGTGAGAAAAAACACAGCTGATTCTATAAATAGAGATATAAGGAAAATAAATACTCAGTTTAAAGTGAATTACTTCCTTATGCAGACTGTTGTATTGATGAATAAAATAATCTTTAATTTCTGAATTGAACTAGTGTGGTCTAAGAGTACATTAAATTTGAGGATTCCTTCCCAATCCAATTTATTCATCTTACATTCTCCTGCAGCCAAACTGCAAGACAAGGCACACAGAGGGTATAGTATTACCTTATTGTCTAGTCGTAGTCAGTAGAAAATACAGCCTAACAAATTCCTAACAAAACCAAAATATGTATTGATCTAATCAAATTATTTGGTATGCTAACATACAAAATGTTCACTCTGGCAAAAGTTTCTGCCTGTATAACTGGTCAAAAAACAGGAAATAATATCACCTTTCAAATTAGGTTTTCTTTAGGAAACTTTGTTTATTCACTGGGAACATTGTCAGCTTGCTCAGTGCACTCCTTGGCCCTCCAAATCAGGATATCCACAAAGTATGTGGTGTAAAAGTAATCTTCAGAGTCCTTTGAAGTTTCTTTTCTCCTTGGAAAGGAGTGAGAAAAAAATCTTTTTTCCACTAAGGCAGTCTTTACCTAAAATCCAAAAGTTTAACTCAGAAAACAAATGATAATTTGGGACAGACAGAAACCATGAAAAGAACAAGGATAACTACAAATTTAATAGTGGTACTTGTTAGTTTCAGTTCGCCCCAATCCTACAAACATTGCCACCCTTCATGGTACCTAAGGTAATAGCCATGTTAGCTTTGATGCCATAAATAATGAATCAGGAATAATAAAGTGCTTAAATAATTACAGTCTGTAATTCTTTTCTTATGGAGCCTCTAAACTCAAAGAAGGATCTGGTTGATGGTGATGAGCAGAAGAGTACCAAAACAGTGACAAAAAATCCAATTTAATGTAATTTACAGGTGACTGGGGAGACTTAAAATTGATGGTCAAGTGGGAATTTAAAAGAATTAAAGCTATGTTGTGCCTAAGCCTATTACACTTGACACATTCTGAACTGGATGTGAAAAAGCTGTAAGTCTTACCTTTGGATGTATTACTAGCATTTAAATAAATAATTGAAACATCTGTAAGCATTTATCAGTTTTCAAATGTATAAGTATTCAGTGAAATACAAATAAAGATCTTTTTACAACATGGAAGAAAATATAATATCAAATGATGAGGAACTCAAATCTTTTATGCCAGCAATGACCAATAAACCAGGCTTTGGAAAATCTCTAGGTTTCCAGTTGTCATTCTAGCAGTATGTCAGCTGGTGGCTAAGTACCTGTTGCATTAATGGTAGGAGTCTGAGGAGTGGCCAGGGAGAGACCCTACTGTTGAGTCACAAGGTTCAGACAGGACTCCCTTGCTTTCTAAACTCCTTCTCCGAGAGGAGTCTAGGTGCAGCTAAGTCCAGTCTTTAGTCTCAGACTTGGTCAACGGTTTATTTTCTAAGGATTGTAGAAGTAACCACTCATCAGAGTATTTGTTGTTAGTAACTAATTTGGCAGATGCCCCGGCTGATGGCATTTAATGAGAATGATCATGTCTAGGTTAATGAATAGTACAATTTATTAAAGCAACAGATACACAGGTTCTTTGGATTACTGGTGATAAGATTGCTGGTTACAACACACACAAATACCAAGAAGATGAATAACACTGCTAGGCTAGAAATGCATTAAGCAAATAGGAAGCACTGAAGATTTAAAGTGAAGCTATAGAGAGGTTTCTAAGTTTTCCTGGGCAATATTTGGTATAACCAGATGTTTTGATCTTACCCAAAGGCGTCCCACTGCGGGGGGAAGAGAGACTCAGACCGTGGACTGGTCCCAGAAGTTAGAGGGGTACACGATAGTATCTTACCTAACACCCTCTTTCTCTTCACATATTTTATACTACTTTTTATCTAGCAGGTAGAGCTTGAGTGACTCTAGTCATACATACCTTTATTATGATTTGTGTAAAATTTCCTCGCTTTACTTTTAAAAGCATAGACTAGAAGAAATTCAAAGCGCATGCCCAGTGAGGGGTGGTCGCACCTTAGAGGCTGGTAACTTTTGGGTTGGAGGTGTGTTTTGGTATTATAATGATATTATAACATGCAAAGTTCACCAAAAGGACAGCATTTTGTCAGAAGTATGATGGACTGTTGGCTCAGGGTAGCAAATATGCAGCGTACCAGCTCCGTGGTACCTCGAGTTCCCATTTACCACAGAGCCTGGCTGTGATGCCTCCACACCGCTCCACCACTCCTCTTAGAGTCAGTACACCAAGTTCTCCTGGCATTGCTGATATGTAAGGTTACTAGGGAACTTCTGTGGAATGGATTCCTCACATATCAGCTGCACTTTGCCCTGACAGCTTCTTCAGTGCTGTACCTTTTCTAAAAAAACACGTTTAATTTCTAAGTCACCTCCAGCGATTATTCCCCAGTACCACAGAAGCCCTCACTCCCTCTGCCTTGGTGGGTTGCGGGAGAGAATCAGAGGAGTAAAATAGAAGAAACTCATGAGCTGAGATAAAGACAGTTTAATAGGTAAAACAAAAGCCACGTGTGTAAGCAAAGCAAAACAAGGAGTTCATTTGATGCTCCCCATGGGCAGGCAGGGGTTCAGCCATCTCCAGGAAAGCAGGGCTCCATCATGCCTAACAGTTACTTGGGAAGACAAACACCATCACTCCAAATGTTTCCCCCCTTCCTTCATCTTCTCCCAGCTTTATATGCTGAGCATGACATAATAAGGTGTAGGATACTCCTTTGGTCAGTTGGGGTCAGTAGTCCCAGCTGTGTTGCCTCCCAGCTTCTTGTGCACCCAGCAGAGCATGGGGAGCTGAAAAAAGTCCTTGACTCTGTGTAAGCGCTGTTCAGTAACAACTAAAACATCTCTGTATGATCAACACTGTTTCCAGCAGAAATCCAAAACACAGCCCCATACTAAATACTATGAAGAAAATCAACTCTATCCCAGCTGAAACCAGCACATTCTCCACCCCTTGTTCCATAGTATTTATGTCATACTTGGGTCCCACAGTATCCAATACAGCCTCACTGACCACCCCCTCACTTCCCATCCTTTGATATAATACACAGATATCATTCCTGTAGTCTATGAACCACCTCTGTAAAATGTCTCTAAAATGTCCACAAAATGCCCACTGAGTTAATTTATTCCATGACTTTGGGCTCTGTCTGTTCTGGTGGTCACTCAGAACAGGAGAGGTGGTGTGTTGCATAGAGTTACTGGGCACCAAAGCCAGCTCAGGTCTGGTCACTGCTGCACTTGCACTGCTTCTTGTAAGGCTTGTCCTCCACTGGTTCAGGTGGTTCCTGCTTTAGTAATTCCTATAACATGCAACTCAAATAATGGGTTATAACAATTTAAAGGTAGAACCATTACAGTCACCACCCCTGGTGCCTTTTGACAAGACTATAGGGTTGAAAATTGCAATGAACACCTCCCCTTGCCCCTGATCTGGCTTGGACTTACCCACAGACTGCAGACCCTTATGGGAGTATCTGTTCTGTAGTGGGCTTATCCACGGCCACACGCTTTGAGGTGCTCCAACATGACCTCATGTATAGCCACTGATGCTTCAAGCTGTACGTGCTGCAGCATGGACTTATCCACAGCCACAGTTCCTTTGAGGTTCACCTGTGCCAGCATGACCTTCTGCATGGACCACAATGCCTTCAGAGATATATGTGCTCCAGAGGGGCTTTGCCCACAACTACAGTCCCTTCAGCCGCATCCTCATTTCAGCTGGGATACAGTCAGTTTTCTTTCTAGTAGCTGGTATAGTGCTGTGTTTTTGATTTAGTAAGGGAATAATGTTGAGAACACACTGATGTTTTAGATTTTGTTAAATAGTACTTACACTAGTCAAGGACTTTTTCAGTCTCCCATGCTCTGCCGGGTGCACAAGGAGCTGTGAGTGGAGGGGGCACAGCCAAGACAGCAGATGCAAACTGGCCAAAGAGATATTCCGTATCATACAACATCATGCTCAGTGTATTACCTGTGGGGAGTTGGCCGGGGGAGCAGTGATGGCTGCTTGGGAACTGGCTGGGTATCAGTTGCCAGGTGGTGAGAGGTTGCATCACTTGTTTTTTCCCCTGGGTTTTGCTTCTTTCCCTCTCTCCTGTTCTCTTTTCATTACATCATCATCATCATCATTATTATTACTACTACTACTATTACTATTCTCATTATTATTGTTATATTTTAATTATTAAACTATTATTAACCCAAAATTTTTCTTACTTTTGCCCTTCTGATTCTCTCCCCGATCCCACTGGGGCAGAAGGCTGAGTGAGCCACTGCGTGGTGTTCAGCAGCCTGCCAGGTTAAATCACAAAAGTCCTTTTAAATTTAGGCATCCCTGGCCACCGGGAGGTCATAGTTCTCACCATCCAGAAGCAGTTTGGATCCATGTTCGCCAAGCAAACCTACTCCAACATGGCCTTACCCATGGCTGCAGTCCCTCAAGGAGAGTACCTGCTCTGTTGTGGGCTTATCCATGGCCACACGCTTTTTGAGGTGCTCCAGCATGACCTCATGCACAGCCACTGATGCTTCACAGAATCCCAGGTTGGAAGGGACCTCAGGGATTATCTAGTCCAAAGTGTACCATCTAGTTCAAGGTGTACCTGCTGCAGCATGGACTTATCCACAGCCACAGATGCTTTGAGGTGTACCTTCTCCACTGTGGATTTACTCTTGGGCCACAATCCCTTCAGAATTATACCTGCTGTGGCACAAATATAACCATGGACACAGATGCTTCGAGATATACCGGCTCTGGTATGGGTTTATCCACGGCTACAGACATTTCAGGGTGTTCTGCCCCTGTGTGGACTCACCCACAGGTCACAGTCCCTTCAACTCGAGGTCACTCTGGAGTTCCAGCCTGTCCAGTCCAGCAGCACAGAAGAGCAGCGATGCCCTGGCCATCTGGAACCCAGGTACACGGCCATTGCTGTTATCGGAACATTCTCAGGCACAGCAGAGTAAGATGATCAGCAGTACAGCAGTACAGCAAGCAGCGAAAGTGAAGAGCAGCCACTAACTAGAGCTAGACTAATATAGAGAAGGCAAGCAAGCCCCATGGCAAGCACAGGAGCCTGCCAACTAATAACTAAACCGCCATAACAGCTATAAATTTGATCTAGCATGTTCCAGTCAAATCTGTTGTCATCTCAAACCCTTTGAGCCCCATGTTGGGCACCAAAAGGACTGTCATGGTTTAACCCCAGCCAGCAACTAAGCACCACACGGCCACTAGCTCCCTCTCCCACATTGGGATGGGGGAGAGGATAAGAAGGGTAAAAGTGAGGAAACTCGTGGGTTGAGATAAAGACAGTTTAATAGGTAAAACAAAAGCCATGTGTGTAAGCAAAGCAAAACAAGGTATTCATTCGATGCTCCCCATGGGCAGGCAGGGGTTCAGCCATCTCCAGGAAAGCAGGGCTCCATCATGCCTAACGGTTACTTGGGAAGAGAAACGTCGTCACTCCGAATGTTTCCCCCCTTCCTTCTTCTTCTTCCCCCAGCTGTATGTGCTGAGCACGATGTCATATGGTGTGGAATATCCCTTTGGTCATTTGGGGTCAGCTGTCCCAGCTGTATTGCCTCCCAGCTTCTTGTGCACCCCTACTTGCTGATGGGGTGGGGTGAAAAGTAGGAAAGTCCTTGACTCTGTGTAAGTGCTGCTCAGTAATGACTAAAACATCTCTCTATTATTACCACTGTTTCCAGCAGAAATCCAAAACATAGCTCCATACTTGCTAGTATGAAGAAAATTAACTGTATCCCGGCCAAAGCCAGCAATTAGTATCTTAAAAATTATCAGATCTATAAAGGATGGGAATGAAGTTTCATTCTTCTCTCAATTCTACTCATACTTTTTACATTAGGCAATTATTGGATTAAAAGAATGCAAAATTAATCCAGGGAAGGAATATATATGTATCTTGTTCTTGATGTTTCTCCTTAAAACTCTTTGTTACTAAAATAAATCCTAAAAATCAAGTTTCTGCCTTCCTTTAAAAGAGATGAAAGTGAATCAGTTGGTTTGCATTCATGATTGTAACTAGCTGCAAGTAGAAAACTGTTTGCTTTTTTAAAACTACATATTTGTTCAGTAATGAGTTCACACTAGCTGAATTAAAAATTGAAGTAAAATGTGAGCCTTTCAGCTTACTGGAAATATTTTATATAACTAATCTTGAAGAACATAACCATCACATGTGAATTTGAATATTTGGACCACATATGCATCTATTCTGAACATCATTTGAAGCTAAAAAGAATTCCTGCCCTTTCATTGGACTCCATAGAGATTTAAGCTAACTCAAAAAGTGATGATATAAAAACTATTTCAAGAAATGAATATCTGGATGTGAATGCAAGGAGTAATGAGTAGCGTGTCAGTAGTAAATCTTTGCTATTTACCATTTTCAAAATACCTGGATTTCATCTTATTAGCAAAAAATGATGTATTTCTTTAAAGTGATGGTAAGGATACTATAGATTGTTCCTAAGGTCTCTATAGTCTTCTCTGCCCAATCATGTATGTATATGAATGTTATTGAAAGAGTTGGAAATGCCAGCAAATAATTTGTTTAGTTATCATTTACTGAAATGGTGAATTTCTCTACTGAAAGACCCCATTTATAACCACCTGGACTATTCACCATCTGCTCCCAAAAAAGTTGCCAAGCTAAGGAGGCTTGCACTTAAAATGCTCCATCAGAATAGAAGAGTTTTGTAAAATGAATTACAATTTGGAACAGAGATCAAAGTCTATATTTTGTGATCTGAGAACATACTTCGATTTTCCTTGTCAAGTATTGTGAATCAGGTAAAAGCAGCAATAAGACAACAGAGTGCCAATCATTTCTCCAAAATGAATCATAATCGAGATAGCTGTGTTTCTAAATTGTGATTGGAAACCAGCCTATATGGAAATTTGGTATGAAACTTGTTCTTTAGCGTTTTATACATAATCTGAAAAAACAATTCAATTTAACATTTTCTTCCATTACTAGATGTAACTAATTTTAAATTACAGCTGTGTTTTAAATCAGAAAATTAATTTATAGAATTATTTTTTTTCCAGTTCTCTTTAAACCTTAAATAGGACAGGAAAACAAAAATAATCATAATTATTCTATATGAAACTTACCTTTCTAATTGTATGCATACTTGGATAGTAATATATTTATATTGAATTTAGGAATTTATTTTTCAAGAAATACTTATAGTACTGTTTACAGGTCTCCTGATTCAAGGAAGTGAAATGGATAGGGCTTCTTTATATCTGTCCAGTACTATTATTTATATCTTAATCTAATTATTGATGCTTTCCCTACCTCAGAATGTATGTACATGAACCAAACTGCAACCTAGCTGAATTACTCTGCTGGAAATCCTTAGGCCAGGCAGAAAATCCTTGATGGCCCATGTAATTTCATTCATATAAGAAAAAAAATGGGGCAAGTGAGGATTTGCAAAATTGCAGGCTGTGGGTTTTGTTGCAGAAGGTTAGAGTTGCTTAGAAAATTTAATGTAAAATGCTTTTAATAGAGAGGTGGGGAGAGATAAGTTTGAATCATTGTTAGCTGTTGCATCTTCTGTCCATAGTTACAGTGATCCTGCAAGCCAAATTCCTATATGCCACACATTTTTGCTATATCTTAAACTTTTTTCTCACAACTTTTTTCTCTCACAAGAAAATCAACTTTCAGATTATATAGGTGTGATTTTGTGCCTGCATATTAAAAGTGAAGTTAGTTGTATTGGTCCACAATCCACCACTTGACTGATTGTTTCCTTCATGCTTCATGTCTCTGGTGCCCTCAAACAATATATCCAAATAAACAAGTGAAAATAAAATATAACAACAGCATTTGTCCTCTAAGCTTGCTGAAAGATGCATGTATTTCATATTCGATATAAAGTTCAGTTCCAGGAATCTAGTGTTTACATGAAAATATCCATTCTATTATATGAACATTTACATGTCTAGGCTTCATATTATCTCTAAATGCACTGAAATTAAAAAATACAAAAAATTGCTTACTAGTTTTAATTATACTTTTAACACTGCTCTCCTGACTGTCATGATTTTTGAATGGACAAGAATTACAATTGCAGGACCTGAGATTTACTTCAGGCACCAGTCATGGAGTTATGAGTTGAGAACAGAGAAATCTATTTCCCATAAAGCAATTTAATTAAGAAGCACGTTTAAAAATTAAAACTGTTAAGAATAGTCATTGTTCTTAAGACCCAGGCTTGCTGGCTTCTGATGGGATTCACCTTTCTTGACGGGGAAAGAGGGTCTTTGCTCATGAGCTTGTAGGGCTCATTGACAGAGCTTTAAACTAGACTTGAAGGGGGCAGGGGCTAATATCAAGCTTGCCCGAGATAAGCTGAGGGATGACACACCAAGGTTAGAGGGATGGGGTGCTAGCGAGGGCACTCAGCCTGTCTCTGAGATGCACAGGGTTCACTGGAGCACAGCTGAAGTTGTATGGAGACGAGCTAGGGCCTACCGAGGTAATAGGAGCCAAGAGGGAGACACCAGGGAAACACCTCAAAGGATTTAAGGGGTGTTCCTCTAAGAAGGAGACACAGATGACAGCCCAGCTGAAGTGCCTCTACACAAATGCACGCACGATGGGCAACAAACAGGAAGCCATTGTACAGCAGGAAAACTGCGACATAGTTGCCATCACAGAAACATGGTGGGATGACACACAGCTGGAGTGCTGCAATGGATGGCTATAAACTCTTCAGAAGGGCTAGGCAAGGCAGGAGAGGTGGTGGGGTGGCTCTGTATATTAGGGAGTGTTTGGATTGTCTAGAGCTTAATGATGGTGATGATAGGGTTGAGTGTTTCTGGGTAATAATCAGGGGGAAAGCCAACAAGACAGACATCATGGTGGGATTCTGTTACAGACCACCCAACCAGGATGAAGAGGCAAATGAATTATTCTACAAGCAGCTGGGAGATGCCTCATGATCGCTAGCCCTTTTTCTCATGGGGCCTTCAAACTACTGCATGTATGCTGGAAGTACAATACAGCGGAAACGGTCTAGGAGGTTTCTCGAGTGTGTGGAAGATAACCTCCTGACACAGCTGGTGAGTGAGCCAACTAGGGAAGGTGCCCTGCTGGGCCTGTTTTTCATGAACAGCGGCCTTGTGGGTGATATGATAGTTGAAGGCATCTTGGGCATAGCAATTACAGAATGATAGTTTTTAATTCTTGGAGAAGTGAGGAAGGGGGTCAGCACTACAGCTACCTTGGGTTTCTGGAGGTTAGACTTTTGCCTGTTTAGGAAACTGATTGACAGATTCCGTAGAAAGTCCTGAAGGGCAAAGGAGTCCAGGAACTCTGGACATTCTTCAGGGAGAAAGTCTTAAATGTGCAAGACCAGACTGCCTCTATGTGCTGAAAGGCAAGCTGACAGGGAATAAGATTAGTCTGGCTGAACAGAGCACTTTGCCTGGCTTTCAGGAAAAAAAGGATAGTTGATGACCTTTGGAAGAAGGGGCAGGCAATTGGAGGACTACAAGGATGCCATGAGGTTATGCAGGGAGAAAATTAGAATAGCCAAAGCCCAGCTAGAGTTAATCTGGCAACTGCTGTAAAAGACAAAACAAAATACTTCTATAAATACATTAGCAGTAAAAGAAGGGCTAAGGAGTATCTCCAGCATTTATCAGATATGGGAGGAAACATAGACACAAAGGATGAGGAAAAGGTTAAGGTAGTTAATGCCTTCTTTGCCTCAGTCTTTAATTGTAAGACCAGTTGTTCTCAGGGTACTCAGCCCCCTGAGCTGGAAGACAGGGATAGGGAGCAGAATGAAGCTCCCATAATCCAAAGGGAAATGATTAGTGACCTGCTGCACCACCTATACACACGCAGGTCTATGGAGCTAGGTGAGATCCACTCAAAGGTACTGACGGAACTGGCGGGAGTGTTCACCAAGATGCTTTCCATTATTTGTCAGTAGTCCTGGATAACAGGGGAGGTCCCAGATGGCTGGAGGCTTGACGATGTGGTGCCCATCTACAAGAAGGGTGGAAGGAGGATTCGGGGAACTACAGGCCTGTCAGCCTGACCTTGGTACTGGGGATGATTGTGGAGCAGATCATCTTGAGTGCCATCACGCGGCATGTACAGAATAACCAAGTGATTAGGCACAGTCAGCATGGCTTTATGAAAGGCAGGTCCTGCTTAACTAACCTGATCTCCTTCTATGACAAGGTTACCCACTTAGTGAATGAGGGAAATTCTGTGGATGTTATCTACCTAGATTTTAATAAAGCCTTTGACACCTTTTCCCACAGCATTCTCCTGGAGAAACTGGCAGCTCATGAATTAAACAGGTGTACTCTTTTCTGGGTAAAAAACTACGTGGATGACTGGGCCTGAAGAGTGGTGGTGAATGGTTAAATCCAGTTGGCAGCCAATCACAGGTAGTGTTCTCCAGGGCTAACTGTTGTGGCTCATTATGTTTAATATCTTTATCAATTATCTGGATGACGGTATCGAGTGCACCTTCAGTAAGTTTGCAGATGACACCAAGCTGTGCGGGAGTGTTGATCTACTTGAGGGTAGGAAGGCTCTGCAGAGGGACCTGGACAGGCTGCATTGATGGGCCGTGGCCAATTGTATGAGGTTTAGCAAGGCGAAGTACCAGGTCCTGCACTTGGGTCACAACAACCTCATGCAAGTCTACAGGCTTGGGGAAGAGTGGCTGGAGAGCTGCCCAGCGTAGAAGGACATGGGGGGTGCTGGCTGACAGCCGGCTGAACATGAGCCAGCAGCGTGCCCAGGTGGCCAAGAAGGCCAAAAACATCCTGGCTTGTATCAGGAATAGTGTGGCCAGCAGGAGCAGGGAGGTGATCGTGCCCCTGTGCTCAGCGCTCATGAGGCTGCACCTCAAATACTATGCTCAGTTTTGGGACCCTCATGACAAGCAAGACATTGAGCTTCTGGAGCGTGTCCAGAGAAGTGCAATGAAGCTGGTGAAGGGTCTGGAGAACAAGTCTTATGAGGAGCAGCTGAGGGAATTGGGGTTGTTTAGTCTGGAGAAGAGGAGGCTGACGGGAGACCTCATCGCTCTCTACAACTACCTGAAAGGAGGCTGTAGTGAGGTGGGTGTTGGTCTCTTCTCCCAAGTAACAAGTGGTAGGATGAGAGGAAATGGCCTCAGTCTGCATCAGAGGAGGTTTACACTGAATATTAGGAAATATTACTTCACAGACTGGGTTTTCAAGCCCTGGAACAGGCTGCCCAGGGAGTGGCTGAGTCACCATCCCTGGGGGTATTTAGAAGATATGTAAGTGGTGCTTAGCAATTTGGTTTAGTGGTGTACTGGCAGCATTTGCTTTACAGTTGGACTTCATGACCTTAGAGGTGTTTTTCTTCCTATAAAGTCCTGTGATTCTGTGATTGCATTACTAAAATGGGAGTGACTATGCCAAGGAGATTAAGTAATGTTAATATGGGAGTAATTACACAAGAATTGTGATAAACTTATTGAGAACTAATCAGTGTTCCTGAAAATCTTTTCAGACTGACTGAGTTGAATGATTCTGTAGTTTATACTTTTTCTTTATTAAAGCCATATGGAGAATAATTTCATTTTGGAGGTTTCTAATTCCTTTCTCATTCCCTTGCTTTTACTGTTTCATACTGAAATGAGCAAGTGAAGCCATTTGAAACATTTTTTGGAAAATGAAGTTTACCCAGAGGATCAGTTTTTCAGTTGGGCTTCACTCAAAATGACTAAAGAATACAACCTGTAATTTCATAAATTTTCAATAGACGCTCTTCCATAAATATTTCAGTTTTGACACAACCATTAAAAATGAATTAAAAAGATGTATCTCATATTCAATCTTTTCATTTTCTCTTGCAGGGTAGTCCCTAATCATTGGTGAAAACCAAAAATGAACCAAAGAATAAATAATTTTTTAAGAAGAATAAAGATTCTGAACATAAAAATGAGCATGTTTAAGGAAGAGTTTGAGATTTTTCCAACAGGAGTCATAAAGAATTTCAATCCAAATCTACAAATAGTTTGCATTAGCTCAAATTTTCATTTTTCAGCGGATAATATTTTAAACTGCAAGGCTTCTGCAGTCTCTAGCTACCTGAGGGTCTAGTTGTTGCATCTCTAACTTTTGTTGATCCACCATTTACTTGCAGTGGCTGTTGCTGTTGCAGCTTCTCTCTCCAGTGTCTCAGAAGTACTGCAGCATGTGCTTCTCCTTACAGTCTTGGAACCCCTATTACCAAAAAAAGATATCACCACAATATAATTTGAAACACCAATTTAGTTTCTCCAAAAACTGCCAGTTCAGAATAGCTGAAAAGGGATTCAGGATCCTAGATACTTCTACCATGCTGCCCTCATCTACCCTCCCTCTTTCTTCCACATTTTTCCTACTCTGTTTCTGCTTCCACCAACAGAACATGGGTTTTTAACATCTCCAGAAAAGCTGGAGATGTTTTATAGTGATAAGGAAAGGGTAATTCTTTGTCTCAATGTGAAGAAAATAGTGACTACTTTTATTTTCTTGTTTATTAAAAAAAATATGATATTAAACTAGACAGCCAATGATATGGCCTTTCAGTTCAGCTGACAAGATAGTAAACTTATCACAGTCAAAAATAGGGAGAAGGGGGAGAGGGGGTTGCTGCAGAAATAAGAAGATTCTTGGCAGTTCCAATATGCCAATGGCTTCACATTGGGTATGCAGTCATTAGGACACAGCAGAATAACTTTTTTTCATAGCCAGGCAACATCTGTTCTCTCTGTTGACCTCATAAGGCTCTTGTTGGCTCGAAGGGTTATTAACATTTTTTCATAAACGAATATACTAAATAACGCCAGTGTAGACTGCAGACTCAGTTCCATTGGTCCTTCCTCTGTACCTTTGCCACCCTGTCCTTTTGCAGCCCACATGCCATTACTACTCTAAGAAAGGTCACTGAACCTTCAGCAGCTCCCAGATAACCTCTCCTTTTAGGACAACAGAAGCCTGAAAGACTCATACTCTTGACTGATGTCTGTTCATCGATAGGGCACCTGCTATCATTAAACCCAGAACAGTAACGTAGCTAAGCAGCAACTGCCCATTCTCTACATTTTAAATAAAAAATTGCTCCAAATGAATTTGATCTGGTTTGATTTCCATTTCACACTGTGTGTTTTGTTTTTAATACAGCCTTCTATAGTTCATTGCTCACTGTAGAAATGTAATCATATGTTTTGGCCCTTCTGAGTAAGGTAGTATCAATCACACAAAGACCGGAACTGGAGAAACAAACTCCAGAGCTGCCAAATGGAATTTTTGGACCCCAAAGGCTGAAGGTCTGGGATTTAAAATATTGCTGAATGTGGATTCCCAGCTACAGGCAGAAGCTTCAGGCGAGAGGGTGCACTGTGAGATTTCAGGGACATCAGGGGAAAGAAGGAAATTTAAAACAAAAAGGAAAAAGATAGGAACATTCCTTAATGACTTGCCTCTGCTACCTATGAAATTTCACAGTGCTGGCAAACAGCTCTCAAAAATTAACATAAATATTCAGCCAGGACATTGCTCATGATTTTGCACTTCTGGTTCACACAGATGAGTGAACTAGTTTCAGCTGGCACAGGTAGCAGCCATAGCTTTACTTGGACTTCTGCTCTCATTCTTTTTTTTTATGTGTCCCTTTCGCTTTTGCAAATACCAAACAAGAATTAGACTCCAAGTAAAGAAGAGTGATTTAAGTCCATTCCTCCATGAAAAACTTATTCCCCGGCCATCTGGCATCTCCTTAGGTGGTAACTAAAGATGTTCTCGTGATAGATGATGTTGCATTTGTGAACTTTACGAGCCATGGTAATAAGAATATAAGTGCTCTTCCAAGTAGCAATGGCTCCATTAATCTTGTCTGGTTCAGCTCCATGAAAATACATATCTGTTTGCCTGTCATACTCTCTCTCAGAAGGAGATGTGGACCATGTATTTTGCTAGGCCATCTGAAAGTGGTGGTAGCTATCCACAGAGACAAAAAATGTCCTATAAAATGGTGGAGTACCATCCCTTTTAGTTGCTGAAGCATGCCTGTTGGGGAGTCTGGATATGTAGATGTGTTTGTCATCAGTATTGTCAACACAGCTGGGAGATTCACTTGAGTAAAGCCTGCTATAATATCTCATAGCACTACTGAAAGGTAATATGGATTGGGAACAGGAGATGCTAATTTCCAAATAATTTTTCAGTCCTTGAACTATCAGCAGAGCAATAGAAGTTGAGGGTTGCAAACTTCCAAATGCACTGTGTAAGTCTTCTTGACAGTCATTGTTATTGCTCTACTGGTCATTTTCCATTTTCTCATTCAAGAACATAATTTCTCTTATCTTGCAGTTCTTCTTCTGCTGACATTTTCCCCATATTTTCTGTGATGACCCCATGCCATGAGGCATCATTTTTCTAATGCACCAGACACTGGAGACAAAGGGTAGTAGTTTAGTATAATTTTCACTTTTTCTTTTTTTTTCCTTTTTGACCAGTACAGGCCAGCCAGTTTGGGCTACTGTAAATCATTCTGCGTCTGTGCCCCTGGCTCTGAACAGATAAGTTCAGGCATACTGTAGAGATTCTTCTTACAGCAGTGCCACTGGTAGATGCTGCTTGTTACTACTGCTGCTGACACTGCTGCCCAAGGGAGAAGATAAAAACATTGATTGCCATTACTGTGCTGCAATGCAGCTGTGGCTTAGTCCCACTTTGGGGCAGAGCACTCATTTTATATGGGTTGATCTGGGAATCAGAGCAGCCAAAGGACACTCTCAAAATGGTGCAATAAAATGTCTTCATACCAAAGCCCACAGGACGGGCAAGAACAGCTGAATACGATGCAATGTGAGATGCAAAGCAGCATCTCTGTGGTGCACAGTGGCAAAATGAACTCCTCTACCTTCTTGCCAGTCTATTGGTTCCTACCTGTTGTCTGCCTATGCTGTTTGCAGTCTCAGTTTTCCACAAATCGATGATCTCTAGTGCATATATTCAGTAACAATTATCATTAAACAAAAGCTTCTTTTTCTACTGCTTCTTTTGCAAATTTGTCTGGTACTGAACATAATTTCTTCTACCCTTCTATTGTTTCCTTTTATGTATTTTCATGGGTTGTTCTTGGTTTCAATTTCAGTTCTTGAATGTCTAATCTTTTTAATAAATATGTAGTATATTTAATGACTTTGTTCTATTAGTAGAGCAGAACTTCCTTAGGTTAAGCTTCCATTTTCTGAGTTTTAGTACGTCTGTTTTCAGAGGTATGTTTTTATTTGCTTCAAGATTTAATAAGATTCAAAATTCTGTTTCAAATAAGTTAAAAGAGTCATAGTTTCTATATAAGTCTTTAACATCTCAAAATACTAATTTAAAATTTGAGTAGTCCTGAATTTTTTAAAGCTAATTTTTAAACTTAATTGGTGATTAACAAAATTATTCTCTTTTCTTGTTAGTAATCTTAGGAGAGGTGACTCTTCTGAAGTGTTTGAGTAGGTCAGATATTTCCAGATCACTAATTCCTCAGTGAATACTAATCTCTCTTCTAGGTTTTTGTATTAGTTACCTTTCCTGTAATGTCAAGGGATATGATTAGATTGCACAATCATTCTTAACATTAATTTGAGAAAGGTATTTGAATAGTGTTAGTATAAAGATACAAGGTGAAATATAGAATATTTGTAAGAATACAGAAAAAAAATATTTAAGGAATAATCTGTTAATATTGTAAGGTTTTTGAAGGTCACTTTTTCATCTAAAAAATTCAGAAATCTTACAAAAGACATTGACTTTGATAATGCAAGTTTATAGTTAGACACTCTTAAAGACTGAGGGTGAACTTCAGTTTGGTTATGAAGACATTTGTGTCTACATGTAGTTGTCTCTAATGTAAGCTAAGTATCTAAACTCAGATAATAGTCCATGGAGATCCAGTGAGTGAAACCATGTAGACTTATAAGCATTTCAGGTAACCATATAATAAAAGCCTGAAGTGGAGTTTATTGCTTACCTGTAGCTATTTTATGCAGCACAAGATGCCATGCAGCATGTGAAACTTTGTGAACTACTGGCAGATGTTACGTGCGGCTAACAGATATGACATGGGATGGATAGGGGACAAATGCTTGTCGGCAGAGGCAGCTGAAAGTCAGGACAGATACTCTAATGCATCATATGTGATAGTAAATGCCTAAGTTCAGTCAGATGAATCACCAGAACATCTCATTTCATAAACTAAACAACGAAAACCATACTATGTTCTCCAAGCAACAGAAAAAGCATGAGGATAGAGGGATGAAGTTGTGGATATTGTGGTCTTTATGACAGACTATGGAAGTTAGACCGTCATATTGATGGGTTACAGCCTCCTGATAAATTATTTTTGGATATTAAATTATTGTAAAGATTTCTTAAAATTCACTAATCATAGAATCATAAAATCATTAAGGTTTAAGATCATCTGTACGTTACCTAATAACAAATTAATATCATGTCAGATGAACATCATAAGAATGCTAATAGCTGGATTTGTACTAAAGTTCCAGGTCTGCATCCTGTTCCTCCATATCTCCTCACTTTACCTCTTGTATTTGTTCACTACCTTTCAGACTCACCAGTTCTCACAGACTTGCCCTACTTTCATCTGCATTCAGAGGTTGTTTTGTGTGCCCTATTGAGACAGTCCTCCTCAGACAGGCAAATGCTTCATTATAGCAGTGGAAAGATGAAAGGGCCTGAGCCCCTTTTGCTGCTTATACACATGCTTATTAAAGCCACCTCAAGGGTGTTCTGAAGAGGAAACATCCCACCCCAGAATCTGGTATCTGATCTGTCCAGTCTTTCATGAGCATCTTGTGCCTAGCCAAAGGAAGTTTGCCACAAATGTCATCCATCCTTGGATCACTTAATGTCAGAACCCTTTGGAAATGACCCCAAGACCCTAAAACCCCAAAACCATGAAGGTTAGGCTGAAGACTACACTGAGTGCTGTGATCACAATGCAAGTGAATGCTCTGCTAAAAGTGGTCAAAACCTTTGACTGCACTTGACGTTTACCTCTGTGTGGAGAACTATATGACTCTTCTGGCACTTGGAGTTAACCCAAATCACTACACAGTTATGGAGGTGCAGGTATTCTAAATCTAAATGATTCAACATTTTTCCACAATCAATTCTACAGGTACTTTCACATCTCACACAAGTATGGGTAAATCTCACATGAATATGAGATATATCATTGCTTCAGGGATTTTTCTAGAAAATATTTGTACGTATGTATACTATTTTCTCCACTGAGGAAATATTTAATCTTTAAAAGTCTTGGCTACATATGAGTACAGAGTATAAGAGTGAATCTTTTCAAGAGTTTCTTTAACAATTTGTAAATACATGTCAGTGTTCATAGAACTGCTATGGTACCATTATTTTCTAGACCAGTGATGTTATGTACAATGTCTACAAAAAAACCCCCAACAAATCCACAAATAAAAAATACCAAAAGCAAGCAAACAAAATCTCTTCTTGTTAGCAGGGCTTCGGACTGTATATTTGAGTGGTATTTTTTCTATTTCCTATTTTTCACAAAAATGTACTGCATGTCTTGTGTAGGTTACTTGTAAAGACAATTAAGGTTAGTGAAATGCTACAGCTGACTAAATAAATTAAATAGTGTGAAAATACTGATGCAGATCATAAAAACCACAAAACTTGTTTCTAGCTTAAAATATTTGACCTCATGAAGTGTTATACTAGGTCACTAAAAGCTGAAATCTTTTAATCTTTCTCCATTACCTTGTAGCCTCAGTAGGTGTTTGCATTGATTTAAAATGGACATGTAATATTCTGGATATGTTT
Organism: Phalacrocorax carbo; assembly: GCF_963921805.1. Taxonomy (NCBI): domain Eukaryota; kingdom Metazoa; phylum Chordata; class Aves; order Suliformes; family Phalacrocoracidae; genus Phalacrocorax; species Phalacrocorax carbo. The sequence goes on from NC_087515.1 coordinate 114,872,979, forward strand.
TAGAGAAAGTAATATTAAAGCGTATATTAACCAAAAGCAGGACTTTTTTTATTTTTTTTTTTTTTTTAACCAGAGTTCACATTGCTCTATACGCTTTTAAGTTAGAGGTGTGTCTACTAGAATAGGTGTCATTCCTATAACTGGGCTTAAAGCTGCCTGGATGGAAGTCAGCTTCAGTCTGTAAAAGATGAAGTTTTATTGGTGCAGTGCCTGACCTGAAGAGGATACTCATCTGGACAGTTTAGTCATGTCTAACAGCATCTGTCCACAGTGCAGCACAAGGATGTGCAAAAACTCCTCCAGTATTCTTCCTAATTTCTAGAGGACCCAGCAGGATGATTGTATGCATGTTCATTGTCTTTGAGGGTAGTACTACACTGATAATTGTTGTATTTATATTTTCCCTAAATAGCAAATTCTGCTTTTAGGGCCTATTATTAAGTCTGAGGAAATTTAAATGAGGATATTAAAAGTTTGGAATAAGTGAGCTATGAGACCCTCAGGACCTCCACAGTGTGCTCTCAGAAAGCTAATCCTATACAGCATTAAATTGCTTTGCCATCCTTGAGGACTTGTATGCTTTTTATTTCAAGAGAGCTAATTCACCACCGTTGTCTGAATACATAGACTTGCTACAGCACTATGATTTAGTATATCTGTCTCATTAACAAAAATGAGCACAGTTTTTCCTTCATTTGCCATAAAAACATCAGTATCTGTGATAAAATATTAAAATGGATTTTTATTACATTTTTTTAATCTCAAATAAATTTGAGAGATATAAACGGCTGCCTTTTTAAAAATTATTTTTTACAGTATAGCATCCTCCCAAGCTTTCTTTGCTAGGTAAAGCCTTTTAAAGGGTTTTATTGTTTGAAAGAGAAATGCATAGCTCTTGATCTAAGAACAGCCCTTGAAAAATTATTTTATTGTTTTGTTTCCTTCATGAATAAAACTTTAAAAAATCAGCATTATTAAAAAAAGTATTTCTGTATCTATATATATGAATGTTAATATAATGAAAATTATTATTTTGAGACATTCAGGTGATAAACATGTAAATTATGCTAATGATAGATTCTCTAGTACAAAAACATGAACATGTAAACCCCAACCACTCTTTCTTCGTTTATCAGGAAAGTCCCATCCTAAAAATCCCTGTACATGGAACTACTCGTCAAAGTTTTGATGAGATCTTTCTCCATGTGGGAGAAAGAGAGGCTATTTAAAGGTTTTTACCAATACCTGTCTATCTAATATTAAAATATTTTAAGAAAAAATTTCTACCTATTTGATTAGAATTCATTAATATTTGAGCAGTAGTCAAAATCATAATTTTACTTTATTATTTTCTTAAAAATAATAACTCTTTTCAAGGTGCAGATAATTTGGCACATTCCAAACACATAAATGCAATCCTTTTCTCTTGTTCTTAAAATATATTTTTTTTGTAGTAATGAAGAACTATGTTTGCTCTAGTGTGATGCTAGGATTGCAAGTATGACATTTTCATTTTAAGCATTTTAGATTATTCTGTTTGAGTTCTTTTCATTGATTAGCTAGAAAAAGTTCTGTATTGTACAAGATTGTTTCCACTGTTTCTGCTGTTACAGAGAATTGATCGTGTAAGGCTGATACACTGAATACAGAAAAATGTTTTCCTTGACTTTAGAAGACACACTGTTTGTTTTCTTGCCCTGAAATTTCAGATTTTGCCTGCCCATTATATGTTGAGTATGAAGGTCAAGGTCACATTCTTAAAAATATTGAGCTATTGTTACACCTATTTCCTTATGTTTTGATATCTGGTGACGGAAAACCAGCGGGAGACAGGCACCATCCGATGATGATCATCAAGTCTCGTTTATTGGCAATCAGCAAACATCTTTTATACCATTCGTTAATTAGCACATACATATTGCAAAAGCACAGCTCATCATTGGCTGGGAGGTAAATGCCAACTCCTCCCATGCTTATCTCTTGTGTTCAGCCTTGCAATTAGCAGTTACTTGTTTCTCACATTCTTTTACTGATCAGCAACAGCTGGGCTCACACTCCTTTGTAAAACACCAGCTGGCCTCACATTCTTCTGTTGACCAACAGCTGGGCCCAAGGTCGCTTCCGACCTGGAGCCTGTTTTTCTACTTCAATGCCCTCTTTCTGCTAGCCATTCCCGGGCTAGAGTCTCCCACATTTCCCCCTTTTTCTTTTGTTCCTTGAGAAAGGAACACGGCACTCATACTTCTTTCCATCATTTGTTGCATACATTGCGATATACAAGGGACACACATTAATATAATAATAAACAGTATAAATATTATTAATCCCATCTGCAAAATACTCTTGATCCAATTGCCAATGTCCCATCCATTAAACAAGCTGTTAAACCAATGCCATGGATCATCCTGTCTTACAGAGTCTACATCTAGTAATAAGTCAGATAATGCCTTTGATGTGACATTTGTTTGCTTAGCTAGCCAACACCCTAGCTTGTTTAATGTCGTGAGGCTTTGAGCAACACCAACTCCAGGAGCCAAGAAGGAGACAGCTATGATCTTTGTAGGATTCCAAAATTCAGCTGTAGAGTCACAGTTATCCTCAAACTTATGAGTGCTCCTTTCGCTTCTCATCTTTCTATGATGTTGATAAATCATTGAAGTGTTAGGGGTAAGAAACGTTAGGCGACCTATAGAGCAAGGCCCTCCCTTTATATGTGACGGGATGCCAGGCCAAGCCCGATCTCCACAAATTAAAAACAAACCTGCAGGTAGCGCAATAGGCATATTGTTAGAGCGTGATATATTTACAGAGGTATAGTTACACCAAGCAGTAGCATTTTTATATATACTTAGGGTAGCATTCACAGACCAAGAAAGAGACTGGTTCTTTCCCGTGTAATTAAAATATAAACAAGCATCCATTGACAAAGAACCCAATAGCTCAAGCTCTTGTGGCTCAAGATTAGTTTGAGGGCGATGGACTGCCCAACCGTCCCAATTATTCACACAATTCTGGGGAGTATCACAAAGGCTCCCTAAGTGTGGTGTATTTTGTAGTATCACTAGCGTCCAATTATCAGCTGGCACTCCAACCAAACAGGTGGAGAAGGGATTTCCTGGTGATGACAATGATAGGCAGATGGAATCTTGGCCTATTAGATTTGCCAGGGTAACCCATACATTCTGTTTGGGCTGGGGCGGTATGTATATGCCCTCGGTGATTCTTATCATGATACTTACGATGACTAATGGGAGTACTCTCGTGTACATTTTTTCTTTCTTTTCCCAGTGCCTTGGTGTTACTTCCCATATTTCAGGTATATCGTCTAGAACCCTCTACCTCGTGGCCTGTGATGATTAAAGCCTTATGTGTCTGTAAGTGGTGATAGTAGCAACTGTCACACCACCTCCTAGCTCGATGGGTTTTTACCCACCTGCGCTATTAACAGTTATGACATTCTCTTAGTGCCCAGGGTCGGCACTTATCGCATTGGGGACACTATCCGTATCCTGTCTACCTCTACCGGTGTAGTCATACGTCTTCACCGTCTACTTCGCAGATTTCGTTCTTCTGTTCACTAGGCATAGCCTTTACCCACCTACTGGGTATCCACCTCAGACCTGTGGGGGTAAGCACACACATGTAACCTCAACCAAAATACTTGACTTCTACGGGCCCTTGCCATAGACCAGTGGAAGGGTCTCGATACTTCACCATTACTGCCTGTCTTGACTCTTTCCTATCGTCATTTCCATGCACCCACGCAGGAGGGTTATCGTGTTCTGCAAATATACATAAGTGATTTAATACAAACAAAACTTTTGCACAAACAAAACTTTTGCCATTCCAACACCCTTATCTTCTCCCCCTTTTTCTTTTTGCACTGAGTAAGTGCACCCAAAATGTGAGTAGAACCATGGAGTATGGTGAGATCGATGGGGAGATCGGGGTCCAGGCAGTCTACTGCTCTCTGGACGATCTCGGAGCTAAGACGTTGTATCATAGTGTGTTGTTCAGCAGTCGGTCGGACCGGCGCGGCAGGGTCAGTGCCCTTTAACATTGGGCGAAAAACTGAGAGTCACTGATGCGCCACCCAAGGTATTTCCATACCGGTGAACGTTGAACCTTCTCTGCTGCTATTACTAGGTCGTGTAGCTGGAGCTGTTGCTGTAAATATAATTCTTGCTGTGCTGAGAAAGGTTGTACTTGCGCAAACAAGATGTCATCCATGTAATGGTAAATTATAGTGTCCGGCCATTGCTGCCTCACTTCTTTCAATGCAGCATCTACGAAGAGTTGACACAGAGTAGGGCTATTCTGCATGCCTTGTGGCAATACTGTCCATCCGAAGCGTAAGTCAGGATCCTCTCTGTTGATTGCCGGTAATGTAAATGGAAATCGCTGGGTATCCTAGGGATGCAGCTTTGTAGTAAAAAAGCTGTCCTTTAAGTCGATAATTAGTAAATGCCAGTCAGTTGGTAGCATGGCTGGATTTGGAAGGCTAGGCTGTAAAGCCCCCATCGCTTGCATTTGCTGATTTACTGCCCGTAGATCATGTAACAGCTTGAGATGTCCTTGATCTAATTGTTGTTTTATTAATATACGGGCTTGTTGTAGACTTTCCCGTTTGAGCGGTCACTGCCCAACCCATACTGGCTCTTCTGTGAGCCATGTCAGTGGGATTGGGAAAGTCCATGTGGCAGTGACCCTCTTTGGTTACTGTTGAGAGTTTTTGGCTGGACCCAATGGGGCGAGAGCGGCACAAACTTGTTGCTGAACGCGTACCATTCCCTGCCCAACTTCCCTCAATGCTTCAACTAACATAGCTCGGGGGCCGGGAGGTACCCAACTCATGCGTTCAAGCATCACCTCGATGCCTGCGTCTAGGGGAAGTGTAATTAAAATGCTTTTAGCAGCATGGTTGGAGTTTTCCATAACACATTGACGCAGCAATGGGCCCTTCATAAAAATTTTCCAATCAAGAGGATTATGGTGTGCTAATAAATTTTGATTGTTAGCAGGGTCCGGTTGATAGATGACAGGGAAAGCCTGAGCTAACAAATCGGCGGTCTCTAGGTCCCCGTTCTGTAATGCCTCTAACCCGATTTTTCGCCAGTCAACCTGGCTACGCACAGCAGGCACAGAACGGTGACTAGACGTGCTCGGCTTATTTTCCTTCACCGGAGAGACTACATCACATAAATTTTCAATATCTTCACCTCCCTTTCCCAAGCTTATTCCTCCTCCGCTAGTTTCTACAGATGTAGATTTATCAGGGGCGGGAGGGGGGGGAATAAGGGGTTTTCGAGGTACGACAACTGGGATCCCCGAGAAGGGAGGAGAGAGATTGTCTAAGCCAATTCCAATCTTTCCAGCATTGGGGTCACAGTTGTCTAGCTGATCAGAGGCGGCTGTTGCTAATCTTTTTTCAGTTTTATATTTTTTCATACAGTTAATCACTTCCCGCCAAGGTTTCATTAACTTTTCCGCTGTCTTATCGTCATCTATCACCAAATCCCACAAACAATCATCATAGGCTCTCCCTTGTTTTATTCCCGTATAAAAGGGGATCCCTCCTGTATCCTTAACCTTAGTCATAGCTGCTCGAGCAACCCTCATCGCTTCTCTACACTTCTCTGGTCCCAATAAAACCTGTGCCTCCGTTCTAAAGAACGCTCCCAGTCCTAACAGTTCATCCATGGTAATGCCTTGAAGGGGATCTCCCGGTGCCCTCTGGGTTGCAGCTGACGCCTGTGCCTCAGCTTGCCAGTGAGCCTCCCACAGCAATCTTTGGTGTGGCGAAAAAATCAACTCGGCGAGCCCTTTAATATCGGCAGGCAACAAGACGTGCAGTGAACAGATAGTCCAGCATTTGTCTTACAGGCTCACTCGATACTCCGAACTGACTAACAGTGAACCGTAATTGGGACAATAATTTCCAGTCTAACGCAGTAATCTCCGCCTGCAGTCCTCCCCCGGGATTCGGTCTATAAATTACCGGAAAAGCGAGAGTACCACCGGCTTCAACTAGTTCAGGATCACCCTTTTCTGCCCCCTCCCGCGCTAATGCTGCCCATGCCTCTCACCGCTCCCGTGCAATGGCTTCTGCTAAGTCAGATTCCGCTCCAGGCATCGGCTCATGGCCTAGGCCGGGAGCCGGTACCGTTGCGGGCTGGTTATTCGCAGTAGCGGGAGTTGCGGGTGACGAGGGCAAGTTTGAGGGGTCTGCCGGCCCAGGGGGCAGGTAGACAGTTGAAACCGCAGGCGGGCCCGGGGTGCTAAGTCCCCAGTCTGAGCCGTAGCTCCGATTTCGCTCTTGAGCTGAGACAGCTTGCTGCACAGCTCGCTTTTCTGCTTGTATCTGCAATAACTCGTTATGTACTACCTTCCATAGCTTACTCATTTTCTTTGCAGTTTTATCATCCTCTAACACCACCTCCCACAAACTGTCCCTCACCTTTCTCCACTCTGCCAGTTCATGCACCGTATGTGGGTTTACAAAGTGTCCCTTCTCGCATCCCCAGCTTATCAACAACGGTAGTTCTTTACGTAAATCTATACCCTTAATGTTACGCCTCTCTAAAAGAGATGTAAAGAAATCATATGCTGCTTGCCTCTCCATTGTGCTTGTCGGCGCCGTTGCAGCTCCCAAGGTCTCGGCAGCACGTATCGGCTGAGCCCACCTATGTGGTCGCCCAGGGCACGCAGACTGAGCCCACCTATATGGTCGCCCAGGGTACGCAGACCAGCTGCGCTGTCTGTTTTACCGTCCCTCTGCTTGCAGGACCCGAACCCTACACTGGACCGTCCGTGGTATCACGTCAGGGTAACCATTTGACGGAAAACCAGCGGGAGACAGGCACCATCCGATGATGATCATCAAGTCTCGTTTATTGGCAATTAGCAAATATCTTTTATACCATTCGTTAATTAGCTCATACATATTTGCAAAAGCATAGCTCATCATTGGCTGGGAGGTAAATGCCAACTCCTCCCATGCTTATCTCTTGTGTTCAGCCTTGCAATTAGCAGTTACTTGTTTCTCACACTCCTTTACCGGTCAGCAACAGCTGGGCTCACACTCCCTTGTAAAACACCAGCTGGCCTCACATTCTCCTGTTGACCAACAGCTGGGCCCAAGGTTGCTCTAACCCTGAGCCTGTTTTTCTACTTCAATACCCTCTTTCTGCTAGCCATTCCCGGGCTAGGCTCCCCACAATCTGGAATTGTTTTCCCAGATACATTACCTCAGGTTACCCAAATATTATGTGAATACTTAAGGATAATTAAAAGTTCCAGTTATGTTGTGGGTTTTTTTAAAGTACACTGTCCTTTTGTATTATTATTATTTACGTGACATAGAGATTACCTGCACTGAACATCATCTTTACTGCTATCAATAGTAATAGCTGAATTTGTGTGACTTCCCAGGTAATAGCAAACTTCTATATATTTTAACAACCTCCTCTCAGGATCAAGTTGACACCTCTTTTCTACTCCTTTTTTTCCCTCTGGCCTTGTCACAGATTACTACCAATAACCTCTTCCTCTCTTGTTTAGAGACAGGGTGTGGTGATCTGTGCATCCATTTTCCATCCAGTGCACAAGTTCTGTCTGATACTATGAAGCTGCCTCTGGGCGAATCTGTTTAAGGGGTTGTCTATAGGTCCAGCATTACTGACAAAGACTCTAACAACCCCCATCCCTTAAAGTGGGTGTGGTGGAGAGGTGATCAGTTTGAAATAACACTTTGACCACGTAGTTAATATTCTGAAGAGGGTTGTCAGAATGAGGAGAAGTTGCTGTCCTGGCTGTCTTCAATGAAAAGGTTTGGAGACTAAAAATTCCCCATCTGAGACAAAGGAAGAAAAAAGAGATACATTTCAGAACCTCAAAAAAAGGAGATGTAAGTGGCAATGTCAGCTTGTGACCTCCCTGCTTCAGTGTCCCTGTTCCACTGTACAGCTGTATGTTCCTTTGCTGTATGCAACATCATTCCTTCCCTCTCGTGACACTTCTCCTAGCTGTCTTCTCGGCTGTCTGTGTTCCAAGGCTTACTTCTGATATAGCATCAATGCCTAATTTTGTTTCAGGTTTCTGAGAAAATAGCTATTACCTGGGAAGTCACACCAACTCTATGTCTAACTCAGCTATTACTATTAGGGCCATGCAAGGCAAGGAAGATAAAACTGTGGTTAGAGTTAAGAGCTACAGCCAGGGTAGCTAACAGCTCAAGTTTTTAAGAGGAAAAACATTAACATGACAATATATAAAAGCATAAGGGGAAAAAGGGGGGCTTAGAAGACAGCAGTTTAAGAATCATCCCACTCCAGGGAGCAACAAAGGCCAAGACAGACAACTGCCACACAACCACAGCGCTTTACCAGCTATGTACTGGGGATGGTGAGCCCATTAATGCTTAGTCTAGTACCTAATGTTTTTATTTCACATTGCTTTTTAAACAGGATACAAGAGGGATCCAGGGAACTATAGATCAATAAGTCAATCTTTTATATGTGATGGATTAAAGTATAATAAAGAATAGAATGAGTGAACCAATGGATAAATATTATATAATGGGCAAGTCTCAGAAATTCTTTAGATTACAGACAGCTACAAAGGGACCAATTTACTTGGATGTCTAACAGATATTCAGCAAAGAATTGTTGTGAGATAAGAAGGAAGGTCCTCTTGTGCACTGGTAACTCATTCAGAAATGAAGTGTGGGAATAAATAAATCATCAGTTTCCTTATAGGAGGAAGAAGTTGCAGAGGGATCTCTCTTAGGCATTTTGTTATCTAATGTTCAGAAATTATCTTGAACAAGGCTTAAATGAGCAACAAGTCAGGGAGGATGCTAAATTATTTGTGACAGTAAACCCACCACCTCTGCATCAGTAGTCTCACACTTTTAAACATTTCACCTATGTTGTGGTGCCTATATTCTAAAAATAAATGGCTATATTCTCAAAAGAACTCAAGATTTTGACATGGTTTAAAACCAGTCAGCATTTTTCACATAAATACAAGTTTTGACTGAACAGTGATCTTTTCTCTAAACTGAAACTTCAATTAGAAAAATAAATATTAGTTTCTATTTCCTATTTTTCACAAAAATGTTCTGCATGTCTTGTGGAGGTTACTTGTAAATACAATTAAGGTTAATTAAATGCTACAGCTGACTAAATAAACAAATAAACCCAATTTCATTTGGCATCACAGCAGATGTTCGATTTAGTTTAAAAAAGAAGAAAAAAAGCTTTGACAAGATAGCTAAGAGTGATGTTGCTAGGGCCTGAGATATGGAAAACCCAAGTTCAAAAACTTGTCTCTAGGTAGAGATATTTGTGCAGCTCTTAATACTTCACCTCAATAAATAGCTCAGGCTGTGTTCAGTGATACAGGTAGGGACACATTGAAGCTTCCTTCAGTTGGATAAAGATCCTTGACTTCATTTGTATTCATCAGCAACTACCTAATGAAAGCTTTGATGAAACTAGTACAGTTCAGTTAAAAGAAAAAAAAAAGTTAAAGAAATCAGCAATCAAAAACAAAATTAAAAGGGTTTATTAGAAAAAAATATCAGCTATACTTTTATCTCTACAAAATCAAATAGAAGTTCGTAAATGAAAATATCTGAAAATTATTTACAAAGCAATTTAAAAATAATTTAAAGCAGATAAAGTAAAAGTGAAGGTGAAATTTAAGCAAAGGATTTGTTTTCATTTCTACAAAATTGCATCCTTTCTTAGTATCATTTATTTGCTGGGTATTGTTCTGAAATTTTGACAGTATACCTCACAACTGTTGCTGACTTTAGAAAGGGGTCTATCCTTGGAATTATTTGGAAAATATTTGCAGTTAGTCTTAAATTTATAAAACTAAGGGTTTCTAAGTAATAACCAAAAAGTCCTAAGTTAGAAATAGTTTGACAATATTTTATTTAAATTTGCATTTCACATATGGAGAGTAATACAAACACAGGAAAATTCAGGGCTTGAGACTGCTCATTTTGGATGAGCTGAAACTTCTACCTAGTCCTATGACGTAAGATCAGCTTTTGAGTTTGTGAACTTTGTTAGTGGCAAAGCGTACAGGTTTTGCCAAAGGGCGCAGGGGAGTATTTGCCCTCAGAGTGACTTTCTGAAAATAGATTTAATGCATCCTTCAAAAATATTTATGCCCATCACACCTTTGTCCTTTGAATGAACTTTTCAATGGACAGGCCTTGAATCTCTGTAGTTCAACAACGGCAAGGCAGAGTGCCAACAAAGGTCAACAACCCTAATGAGCCTCAGGGTAAGATTAATTATTCACGAAATTGATGCAAAACGTTGATTTCAGTGAAAGGTATATAGCCTAGTTAGATAATGGTCTGATTCACTTTTGCCTCATTCACATCACTACAGCTTATCATAAGATATATCATTTGATAAGTTCCAAATAATGTTCTAAGTTTCAGATCCTTATCTTCAGGAGTAAAATGTGCAACACTATTAAAACAGCTGAATGCTGAACAAATGTACTACAGCCATACATCCCATTTTTTCCTTAACATTGAAATCATCACCTGCAGTGACTTGTGGGAATTGCACTTGACTGGCACTCAGCAAATTTAATTTGCAAGATTGAAAAATGTTGTGATGACTGTCAGGAATTCTGTGTTCTAATCCTGTTTTTCACACACCGTCTTTGGACACTTGCCAATTTAAGTGACTCTCTCTCAGTTTCACTTTTTGTATAAAGGGAGTTATAGCAAAATTTATATGCCATAGTCTTAATTATGTAATGCTGGCAAAATACCTTGAAAAAAAAATGAATTATTTAAGTATTTTTAATGTAATAAAATAAAATTTTATACAATAGAGTAGCTTTTTGTCCAATCTGGAGTTTTTACTGAATAATTCATTATGTTTGACAGCTGATTCTTGTGTATGCTCAGTTCGACAACTAGTTCACATTTTAAGATTTTAGGAGTAAATTTTCAGATTAGGTACAGGACTTTCATTAGCATAACCACATAATTTATTTTTACAAATAGTCGTTGCATCTACAAATTCATCCATTGTGAATTTTCAATGTGATGTATTACAGTGAACCATTTAACACTTGCTTAATCAGTTTAGTTTAAACTTATAAACAACACAAATCAAAACCAATGAAGGGAAATATCAAGTAAAGAGGAAAAAAGCAATTGGATTATTAACTCAGCCAAAATAGAGACCTGAAGTTCTGAGCTTCAGTTCATGTAAATGGGATGCTCTTTAGTTATTGCAATTACGTTTATGAGCAACAGGAAGAGCAGAAAGAATTGTGCTTATGATTTTGGCTGCATTTTGGTCAGATTTGCCAAGGTGCCATGCAGGACAGCTGGGAGATGGGACCGGGAGCTGGGAGCCATGAGAGCTCACTAGGGCAGCAGGAAGGGTGTCACAGCTAGAGTGTGCCCCATCACCCCTGCAGGGAGCAGGAAGAAGGATTGTCGCCCTGGACCTGCTGGCTACACTCTTGCTAATGCCACAGAGGATTGGTTGACTGCCTTTGCTATGAGGGTAAGTTGCTGCCTCGTGTTCAACCTGTAGTATCTTAGAACTTCCAGGTCCTGTTCTGCAGAGCTGTTTCCTGTCCAGCTGGGCCCCAACCTCTGTGTGGGCTTATCCCATCCCAGGTGCAAGGCTTTTCATTTGCCTTTACTGAACTTCATGAAGCTTCTGTCAACCCATTTCTCCACTCTGTCAAGACACTACAGCTGTGCTTTCCAGTATGGCCTCCTTCACCAAGTTAGTATCATCTATGACTGTGTTAGTAGTACATTTGGTTTCATTTTCCAGGCCATTATTAAAGTCATAAACCTTCTGTGTTCCAGTGTCAAACCCTGAGGAATACCATCAGCGAACAGGGCTTGAGATTGTAGAAATAAGGACAATGTGGTGATGGTATACCAAGCTTACATGGTTGTATTTAATCTTTATGTGATGTGCATAACAGATGTACCACTGCCTTCTGTGGTGACTGTAATATCTACCTTCTCTTTGATCCAATTAGAAAATAACTAAAGATAACTTATGAGAATGTTGTGTATGCTCAACATGTATATGAGTTCAAAAAACAGCTCGATAAAGTAAAAAAATAAAACTTTGCTCAAAACTCTTAAATATAAAGCATGGTCTTTGGCTCAGGAAGTCCCTGAAACACAAATTGGTGGAAACTGGGAGAGGAAAGTAACATTTCACGTTTACTTGTGTCATTTTCGATTTTATTATACCACAAATCACCGTAGAATATTGAGGTAGATAGACCATTCATTTGACTTTGTAAAGCTGTTGTGATTTTCTGTTTGTTTCCCATGGGGTCTTGCCTTCTCCTGTACATTTCCACAGGCCTGGACAGATGGTGATGGTCTTTGTCATTCTCTGTTGTGTTGTTTTAATCTGGGATAGAGTTAATTTTCTTCACAGTAGCTAGTATGGGGCTATGTTTTGGATTTGTGCTGAAAACAGTGGTGATAATGCAGAGATATTTTAGTTGTTGCTAAATAGCACTTACACTAGTCAAGGACTTTTTCAGATTCCCATGCTCTTCCAGGTGCACAAAAAGTTGGGAGGGGACACAGCTGGGACAGCTGACCCCGATTGACCAAAGGGATATCCCACACCATATGTTGTCATGCTCAGTATATAAAATCGTGGGAAGAGGAAGGGGAAACATTTGGAGTGATGGTGTTTGTTTTCCCAGGTAACCACTGCGTGTGATGGAGCCCTGCTTTCCTGGAGGTGGCTGAACACCTGCCTGCCCATGAGAAGTAGTGCATGAATTCCTTGTTTTGCTTTGCTTGTGCACGTGGCTTTTGCTTTAGCTATTAAACCGTCTTTATCTGAACCCACGAATTTTCTCACTTTTGTTCTTCTGTCTCCCCCATCCCATTGGGGTGGAGTGAATAAGAAGCTGTATGGTGCTTAGATGCCAGCTAGTGTTAAACCAAGACATCTGCACCTTTCATAGAATCTTGGAATCATAGAATCTTTAAGGTTGGAAAAGACCTCTAAGATCGTCAAGTCCAACTGTCAACCCAACACCAGCATGTGGTTTTCCCATAACCTTTAGAATTGTTAAGACACACTTTTTGACTTACATTTGTCTTTTTGCATCAGGTTGTATGGCTGCATAGTCATACAAATGTTTAAGCTATTTGCTATGATAAGCATGGGGAAGAAGTAAAGCTCCATACTTAGAAAATCACTTTCAGCCATTCAGTATTCTACCTGGATTAAAACTAGTCAGTTTTTCTCACCATTTAACTGAACTAATTATATCTGAAAAAAATGCACAGATTTCATACTTCATTTTATCTATTTTTCTAATTTAGTACTGTGCCGTAATCTTTAACAGTGGTTCTGCTTTCAGTTCAATTACATTTTCTTTTTTGTTTTTCTCATTAATGTTTAGGTTGTTTAAATGGTACAATGAACTTAATAGATTTTATGAACAAAGACTATTATTAGACCAATTAACCTAATATCCTTTTTTATGTACTACATATAGCTTATTTCAATTATTCCTATTTTGAGACATGTAGTTTCTGTGGCACTACCACATTTCCCAGAAAAGGCATCAAGCACTGATCCAAAGATTTCAAGGCACCGACCTACCACATTCTGGAGGTTCAGGGGTCACATTACTCTTTATTTTCTGAGTATGTGCCTGTTGTCTAATATTGACTGCTTTCATATTCCCATTACTCCTTCATATGCCTGATGTTCTAGTAATTATAATAAATAATAATAATAAATAATAATACTACTAAACATTTATGCAGGACAACATAGCATTTGCAGAATCACATCTTTTCTATTCAGAAGTGCCTCCTAAATCAGTACAGCCAGAAAACCAAAGCTAAGAATTCTATTTTCTGTTGAAAGACAAATCAGGGATGGAAGCAGCTCCAGAATCAATGGGCGTAAAAGAATAACCCCTACAATCTCATGCTTATGGCACTTGTGTTATTTACAGATAGCATGCTTTCTGAAACCCACACCTGGCAAGAACAACACTACTTAAAACCCAGGACTCATACCATGGGGACCAGTACTACAATGTCTGATCTCTGCAATACAGGCCATGTCTCTGTAGAACAAGATAAAAATGTCAGAGGCCACCTTAGCTGCCATGGGAGGAAGCTTACAATGCCTTCTCCTGCTCTTAGCTGTCCTTGTTACAAACACCCCTGATGCTGTGCTGGCAGCGCATAGAGTTTGGTGTCTCCCAGAGAGTGAGAAAAGCTGCTGTGCTGCACTGAGAATACAAGTGATGCCAGTCCTGCATCCATAACCACATGGGACAGAGTTTTCATTCCTCAGCTACTTCATTCTAAGTCCTCGCTGTAACAGATTGCATGGTTAGAAACCATTTGTGAGCATGTCTGAAATACTCCTATTGCCTACATCCAGAAATGTGAAAATTTGACATTGTGTTTTAACACAAATCAATCTGCTGCTTTTCCTTGTAAGTTCTTGCTATGTCATACTTATTACCTGTTTGGTCCAAATCAGCTAAGACAAATCACAAATGTTTCAGCCTTTTATAAGGTTGTCCTCTATTTTAAGTTTGAACTAAAGAATTTACAAAACTGTGACTTGGGCAGCCATTCAGGACTTCAGGCATTACATCAAATAATTTTTGTCCCTCACTAGTGCTAAGTACAGTAGCATTGAAACAAGGTGACTGAGAACCAGTAGTGTACTATTGTGGCAACTGAGGCCAACAGTGTCCTGAGCTGCATCAGGAAGAGCATTTTGAGCAGGTCAAGGGAGATGATCCTGCCCCTCTACTCAGCACTGGTGAGGCCACACCTGGAGTGCTGGGTCCAGTTCTGAGCTTCCTATTGTAAGAAAGATATGGACTTACTGGAGCAAGTCCAATGAAGGACCACAAAAACTGTTATGGGACTGAAGCATCTCTTATATGAGGAAAGGCTGAAAGAGCTGGGACTATTCAGCCTGGTGAAAAGATGGCTCAAAGAGGATCTCATCAATGTGTATGAATACCTGATGGGAAGAGATGAAGAAGATATAGTCTCTTTTCAATGGTGCCCAGGGACAGGACAGGAGGCACTGTGCAAAAATTAACATGAAATTCAATCTAAACACAGGAAAACACTTTTTTACCATGAGGGCGGTCAGCCACTGGAGCAGGTTGTCCAGAGAAGTTGTGGAGTCTCTATTTCTGAAAAAATTCAAAATCCAGCTAGACTTGGTCCTGGCAACCTGCTCTAGCTGACCCTGGTTTAAGCAGAGGGCTTGGACTAGTTGATCTGAGGAAGTCCTTTACAGCCTAAAAATTCTGTGATTCTGCGATCTAAGCACTATTAAGTACCCAGTGAGAAGTGTTATTAAGTACCCAGTGAAATGAGTTTTGAAATATTCATATCCTTAATGACAACCTGTTGCTTGATAACGTTCCTTTATGCCTAGTGTCTTTCGTCTGATGACTGAAACCCTTGGCCAGTCTCTGTGGGAAAAATAAAATCTTGAGGAATTCTTCACTTTCTTGCTTGAGGAGATTCCTTGCCTTATTTCCCTTTTGCTCACACCTGTCCATCTCTTTGTTCAGACTTGGTTCTTGCCTTCCCTTCCAGTCTTCCATTTGCATGACTGTGTCATGCTTTCATGATGTTTGGTCCTCTGTTGTAAGTTTATAATATATATTCATCCTGAAGGGTCATATGTGGTCACAGACTGTCCAGAGTCCACTAGAGTCTGTTATGTAAATATTCTACCAAATATAGTTACTTGCATGGTACACTGGTTCCATTCTTCAATTTCTTTTTCAAAAGTATTCAGTGTTTTAAAGCAAAAATACAATATTTTTCTTTTATTAAATTATTCTAATTCAGCTTAAGCATATTTTACCTCATAATATGTTTTAAAAAAATAAACAGCAACATTGCAAACTTGAGTCGGGTCAGATACAAGCACTAAGGGTTTTTTTTGTCTTAGTGATATTCCCATGTGGAACAGAGAAAAGTAGTTCGATCAACTGCAGGAAGTACTTGTTGAAATGTTATAGCCTGAATTCTGCCTGAATTCAGGCAGGCTACAGTGTTTACTTCTTATCTTAAAATCCATGACTTTATGGAGACTTCCACTGAAGCCAGTTCAAAGAGCAAAAAAGATAACTTCTGCTGAAATGTCAAACTCTGCTTGAAAAAGCAGAACTGGTTCCTGAAGTTCTTTTATATAGTTTTTCATCACTTTTTGTGCTAGGATACTTCATTTATAACCCTGCTGAAAGTCACAAATATTTAGAAGTCACAGCATACGTCATTAAGTTTCAAGCTTCTTAAATAGCATATTTTAGCTTGAGTAGTTTGGCACAGAGGAAGGATTTTTCATATTTCATTTGTAGAAGAGTCACAAGATGACTGTCTAGTAAGAAACTTCAGAGAAACTTACTTTCAAGCAATGAATCTGAAGATATCTAAAATAAGCTAAGTAGAATTTTTGAAACATTTAGGTAGGTCTTAATGTGCAGACTTATTAACAAACTTTGACGGAAAAACAACAGAATTACCAAAACATATGTATCTTTCAGATTTGTTATTTCAAAGGAATAGAAAAATTCCTTTTTATATTTAGCTTAGAACATTGAGAAAGCTTAACCCTATTCAAAATTATAATTAGAGCAACATTAACAAATGCCTCAAACATTCCATGGAGTCATAAAAGCAGGAGAAGCACTTGTGCATTATTAATGGGGCTCTCCAGGTTAAACTAATCATGTTCATAAACTGTATTACAATATCC
Organism: Phalacrocorax carbo; assembly: GCF_963921805.1. Taxonomy (NCBI): domain Eukaryota; kingdom Metazoa; phylum Chordata; class Aves; order Suliformes; family Phalacrocoracidae; genus Phalacrocorax; species Phalacrocorax carbo. Next base: position 114,889,781 of record NC_087515.1, read on the forward strand.
AAAGTTCTCAAATTATCCACAAGTAATTTAATGTACTTGAATCGTGTCTGCAAGCACTGCCAAAATCCATTTGTTAAATTTGCATTTTCTTCATTGAATATGAGGTTATACAGGGCAGTACAGTAGAAATATACTTTAAAAGAAAAACTTCTTTTGGAATTTCAAATAGATACAGACCAGAGATAACATATTGCCTCTGTGCTTTAGATGATAGATTCAAAAATATGGTGCTGCAATAGGGCAAAAGCACTCAGATCACTGATGAAAGACTTTATGTCAAAAGGCTTGTTCAAATCTTATAGGCAGTGACCCCCTGCAACAGCAGTTATCATCAGCTCTTGCTGAATCTTGTAGGATGGAACTGAAGAGGTTCTTCCTCTAAGTAAAACTTTCTCATCATTTTACAGCATGCCAGGGGAACACATTAGTTGCTATCAGCATGCAGGCATGCAGCCTGTGTGTTTGGCAATATTTCACTAAGAAGCAGACATCTAATTAGTTAAGTAGAGTTCATGTTAAAAAAAATCCTTTAGTTTAATAATATTTTAATAACTATACAGTTAAATATATACATTTTTAAAAACCTTTATCACCATTAGACCTACCAAGAAAAAATGGAGAGTCAGAAACAGAGAATCGTTCAGATTGAAAGGGACCTCTTGAGACCATATGGTTCAATCCTGCAGCTCAGGACATCTATTAATATAACAGCTACAGTAATCTTCCCATCCTTCCCCTTGGTTCTGCACAATTCCAGTTCTCTCACACCACTTTCTTCATTTTTATTATTATGACTGTCTAGTCCACTGATATTATCAGCTCATAATCCATTATCACCCTTTTTATTTTGATGTCATTCCTTACACACTGAATACAATCTTTATGTCAGCTTTTAATCTCTACTTGTCTCTCTTCATTTAAACCCTTCTCAAAGAACTGTATTTCTGTAATGCCTACCAGAAAATTTACAACAAATTTTAGACAGCTGATTCAATGTCTGAGATACACTCTTTTTTCTTACCCTGATATTAGAAGTTAGAGGTGAAAAAAAAAACACCACCAATATGCTTCAAAGACTACCAAGCTCCCAATGCATTTTTTCACACACACACACATTTCTTGTGGGCATCATGTTGGATTCCTGCTGGAAATGAACATTAATTCCTTGATAAACATGAGGCAGACATTCAAGTCCTCTGACATCTGCTTACACAATGTAGAAGTCTGCAAAATCTCTTGTTCATAAATATTGCTAAAGATTAAGAAGTACAGTGCATTTCCATCCAGTAAAATATGATCAATAACATGTTGGGTTAAAATGGGAGGCTATGTTGCACCTATTCTATGAAAGCTGTATTAGATATGGTTCCTCTTGAAAATGATTTTATGCTCAGTTAGCACATAACTTGTTGATAAGGGAAGTATTAATACTGCTTTCCTTTAGTCTTGTATGTTAATAAGACAAGTTCATAAGGAAGCTCCAAGACTTCCTTGAAGGAGTTGCTACAGGCCACTGATTCTGTCTCAGAACATTATATTTAATCCTCTGTTTAAACCATGCTTTTTCAATGAAGGAAAATTTTGTTCTTTATACATTAATAAGAGATCTGATACTAGTGACACAGGTGAACAGTAATATATTTGTTTATCTGCAGTATATTTTATCCTGAAGTGGGACTCACACTAGAGAAAATATATAAAACCAGGTCCCTTTAAGTAGAATTCATCTCACAAAATGTAAATATCTACATTTTAGATAGTCATCTGAAGTTCCATTAAAATTAATGGAAAGAAATACACATTTCCTAAAATTGCTCTCATCCTAATATAGATGTCTAAAATGTATGAGAAGAACTGCACTGTAAGTGTGCCTGTTTCTTTGAATTTTTACTAAAGATAACTAGGTCAGATATATGTTATCTGAATTAGGTTAGATTAATCTACTTTGTGAGATTCTTTACTGGTAAAACTAGCTGAAAATCCAGGATCATTGTCAGTGCTTCATAAGGTTTCTTTATTCATTTTAAGGCTCATGAAACAACATAACCTTTGAAACAGCATAATCTTTGAATTCAGCTCATGAATTCTCATGCTGGAATTTGACTTCCCTACTAGTGGAAAAAAAAAAAAAAAAAGACACTTAGGCTATGCTTACCCTACTAAAGTAAAACACAGCTGGAGCATTGACTCACAACTGTCCATACGGCCGAATTCTTAATGTGCTTTTTGTCACTACTTTAACCTATGCTGACACTTCCCTGGTCAGAAACGACATAACACTGGTTAGGAATTGTTCCCAATAGCTATTTTGTACATATTGGCATTTGGTATCATGAAGAAGCATGTTTAGGCTGTAAGCATGAGCAGAGCAATGTCAGTCAAACACAGAGCCAAGGAACAATTCCTACTATCCTCCATTCACTTGTGCAGACGTAGCCTTATACAGGGGTCAGTCTAAAAGCTGGTTCCACTACATTAATAGAAGCTTTACTACTGCCTCATCAAAGTCAGGATTTTTCTTTTATCTTTTTATGATAAATATAAGTGCAAATCTCAGTTTCTGTGAGAATTGCACAGCGAAGACTGAAAGGGTTCTCTAATTCTACATGTTGGAACAGAGGGAGCTTCTCTTTTCTTACACGCTCAGCTGGTTAAAAGTAGTCCACACAATTCCTGTAACATGCAAATATAACAACTTCAGAGAAGCCTTTCCCTGTACTTACTTGCTCATTAAGTATATTAGTAATTGCTATTTTTGTGTTTCTGAAGATAAAAAAATAAGGTTGAAAGCAGATACGTTTGAAAGTATTAAGGAAAATAGGGCAGATCTTGTCTTTCTGAGAGACAGTGTTTTTATTTTATCAGCTCTCAAGTAATTTTCACTACATAAGAAAGAGCCCAAGGGATTCAAATGCTTATTCTAAACATTCACTAAAAAGAATTATATAAAATTTGTGTTGTATTTAACAAACCCAGACTAGCAAGAGTATCAGTTTCAAATCTGTTTAGCTAGGTGAAGTTCTGGCATCTGTAGGACAGACTGGGATTTTATGAATCTTTAAATAATGTGTTTTATGTCTTTTTGCTGAGAAAATCCCATGCATTCAAAACTAAAGTAAAAGTGTGTCACAGTAACTGCTTAAAATCTCAGCTTTCTAGGACACAAAAAGCTTGAGAAGGGCTAAAAGTTATTTTTCAGTCCTGAGTTAGAGAGTAACTATTTGCTCCCTACACTGGCCCCTTAGAACAACCAATACTAGTCATAACTAGAACTGATGACTAAAAGAACACTCTGTTGGAATTTGCTGGCACGCCAAATACAAATATACTGTGGAATTGTAGCATTTTGGGGGGGGGGGGGGAAAGAAAAAAAAATATGTGAAGCCATCTCAATAAAATCTTCAACAGAAAGTTATACCAACTTAGCTAACCAACACTTTGACAGAGCCAAGAACTGTGAATGCCACAGGGTTGTGGTCAACATGCCAAATAAAAGTCCACTAGTGGGGGGTTCCTTAGCTAGCCAGTCAGGTACATCTTGCAGAATGAGATATTCTTTAAACATTAATCTACAATACTTAGAAAGAAGAATTAGGCTGTCATTGGGAATTTAGTTTTGAGAGATAGACCTTGGAGGTCCTGCTCAAATACTGATACTCCTAAAGTACATATAGTTGTTAAGTTTTTTAACACACATGGTATTGAACCAGGTGATGAAGCTAAGTTTGCTTAATAGCTTGTACTAAAACCAATTTAAACTATATATTGTCCAGCAACAAGTAATCACAAGCTAGGTGAAATTTTAATAAATAACAAAGAACATATTCTAAATTTATTATCAAAATTATTGTCTCAATTGGATAAAATTTTTTTAAAATAGGAAAATTCAGTTATATTGGAAGTGGCTCATTACATTTTCTCATACATATGTATGTATAAATCTATAGCAAATATATGTACAGATATGTTGCATAAAAACAAAATAGGAATAAAAAAACCCCCTTAGAATCATAGAATCATTAAAGTTGGAAAAGAACTCTAGCATCAACAAGTCTAACCCAACAATACCATGTCTTCTAAACCATGCCCTGAAGTGTCACATCTACACGTCTTTTAAATACCTCCAGGGATGGTGACTCCACCACCTCTCTGGGCAGCCTCTTCCAATGCCTGACCACTCTTTCAGTGAAGAAATTTTTCCTAATAACAATATCCAATCTAAGCCTCCCCTGATGCAGAATGAAGCCATTTCCTTTCATTCTATCACTAGTATTTTGGGAGAAGAGGCCAACACCCACTTCACTACAACCTCCTTTCAGGTAGTTGTAGAGAGTGATAAGGTCCCCCCTCAGCCTCCACTTATCCAAGCTAAACAACCCCAGTTCCCTCAACCTCTCTTCATAAGGCTTGCTCTCCAGACCCTTCACCAGCTTCATTGCCCTTCTTTGGACACACTCCAGCAACTTGATGTCCCTTATATACTGAGGGGCCCGAAATTGAACACAGTGTTCAAGATGGAGCAATATTAGTGCTGAGTACAGGGGCACGATCACCTCCCTGCTCCTGCTGGCCACACCATTCCTGATACAAGCCAGGATGCTTTTGGCCTTCTTGGCCACCTGAGCACACGGCTGGCTCATGTTCAGCCAGCTGTCAGCCAGCACCCCCCATGTCCTTCTACGCTGGGCAGCTCTCCAGCCACTCTTCCCCAAGCCTGTAGGGTTGCATGGGGTTGTTGTGACCCATGTACAGGACCCAGCACTTGGCCTTGCTCAACCTCATTCAACTGGCCACGGCTCAAGAATCCAGCCTGTCCAGGTCCCTCTGCAGAGCCTTCCTACCCTCAAGCAGATCAACACTCCCACACAACTTGGTGTCATCTACAAACTTACTAAGGG